>NC_083099.1:65927799-66622901 GCF_949774975.1 Lagenorhynchus albirostris
TGTTAATTTCCAATAAAGATATCTCCCAAAATAATCTACCTCTCCCAACCCCAGTTTGGGTTTATAGAACTGAGCAGAGCTATGAAAGACTGCTGGCTGTTGCCTGGGATATTTGGGGTCTCTTTCCCAGAATGCCATAAGAAGTTCAGATCTATCGCTGAAAATGTGGTTGTCAATGCAGCCCCCTTTTGGAAAAGGCTGTGTTGGGGTTTTTAAAACCAGGAGAGATCCAAAGGGGTCGGCTATTTTCACAAGGGCTGGAGCTTAGGAAATATGCGTAAGTGTCTGTCCCTGTGAAATCTGAATATTTTAATACTTATTGACAGATGAATTACTGCAGTCTCTGCAGAAAAGCCTGTCTTGTGAAGGATTTTTGAAAAATATACACAGGCCTAATGCTGTCACTGTTGTCAAAATGAACATTTTACCCCCAAAGACACATGATGTCATCCAGTGCAGATCCATTTGGCCAGAAGGGAGACTATCTGTTTTTCTGATTGTCCCCTTCCCCCTCATTTTCAAAGCGTTTTAAAGGAATCCCACTGGATTCAAAATGACACCCCGATTTTGCTGAAGTGATGGTCTTTGTGTATTTGTATGGGTGATGATTTTTCTATCTTTTATGAGTAATAACTTTAGGGTTTCTCAGGTGTCTGTGTGGTTTGGAATGTGAATTGTATGGGTCTGCCCTATTACTGATCCTACAATGAGATTACTTTTGTGATTTGGGGTCACTTTTCTTGTCAAAGTTGCCATCCTGCCTCATTGGCTCCCCCCTCCCCCTTAAATACATAGCTTGCCCCTCCCTCGTTCTCTTTGCCACGCCAATCTTAGCCCCATGGGGGCGCTGCAGAGCAAAGGGAAATCTCCCTCAGACAGCAGAACAAACCAGAGCGGGGGCTGGGAATAAATTCACCCTTCTTTAATTCTCTGCGGAGAGCCCTTGGAGGAAGACCCCACCAGGCGTGGTTTGTAGATAATTAATCCTACCGCCAGGGACCGCAAACCTTCTCAGGACGTTATTTCCGGGACCCAGTGCCAGGGTCCCACATTTCTACTTTTTTTTTTTTCCAAATTGAAGTGTTTACACCGAAAGAAATTAACCAGAACAGGAGACGGTTAAATGAAAAAAAAAAAAATTATTGAAGCTATTTTAAAGATGAAGGTTTACTTTTAGGTAGGTCCCCTTTTCTCTACGAGATGAATGGTGAGGAAAATCGTGTACCCACCTCTCAATCTCTTTTCAATTCCTAGGAAAGTAACTTTATCAAATTTTATACCAGTTGAATTTCTTCCAGAATGCCTTCTCTCATTCTTGATCTCTCCCCAGTAGTAACCAGTTGGTGTCACTTTGTGGACCTCCCTCATTCCAGCAGTGCTAGGATTAAAGAAAGGATTGAATTGAATATATTCAAATTCTTTTAAATCATCCTTAAGAAGCTCTAAAGAGAGATTCCATGTCTGGGGTCTTATGTGTGATTCCTGTGGGCTTGGAGGGGCTGTGTATCAACCAGTCCTATGAGCTAATGGTTTCTGGCTATTAATACTCAGAGTAGAGGACCAGGCCAGCCCCTTTGCCTGGTGTTCTGGGCATAGTAATAGGTTACTAATCACAGGTTCTGGGTAAATAAAAGCTTTGTTACAAAATAAAATAGCTTGGTCTTAATATTACATCTATTTAAGGAAAGGAACAGATTTTGCATCCAGTTCCCCCCAGAGAATCTTCCCCACCATTCAATCATAGCTGAAAAGGAAACTATCCTTGGAATAAGCACTGTCCTGTCCTCTTTCTAAGGGGACTCCAAACAGGAAATTGGTTTCACCTGTCAGGAACTTCTGGCACCTTGGTAGATCTTTAAACTATCACATCGCAGAATTACAGATTTTAGAACTGGAAGGAACCGTGAAGATGATCACTCAAGACTTCCCTTTCTTTCAGGAGGACAGGATAGCCATCACTGGAGGCGTGTGGGACCCCAGGACACAACTGAAAACGGGTCTTCGTGGTTTGATGGTCCTGTGTTAGAAAATCGGGGTGATCTGACTACCTGGGTTTGGAGATGGGCATCTTGTTTTCTGGCAGAATTGAGGAAAGCAAGGCTGCTTTGGGCTGTGTGTAAATTGTAAACTGGTTCTCAGAACAGACTCCAGGTCACAGTGAGTATTGAGTTTTGATTGTCATCTGGGCTTGGCTATGCTTGTCACCTGTGCTATGGTACTCAACAGCTACTTTTGATGGGTATGGGCGATCTTATTTACCCATTAGTTTTATTTCAAATCCTTCACTTAGAGCCATTATAAACAAGCTCCTTACATTATCCTTGGAGAAAGAAAGGTGTTTTCTTGGTATGATTTAGAGAAATTGAGCAGAAAGTTTTGAGACATTAAAAAAAAAAAAAGATGATTTCCAGCCACTACCTTCAGAAAAACAAGTGTCAACATTTAATTTTGGTCCATATGCTGCCTGCTTTTGGCCTGTATTATCCTGAGACCTTTTTTTTTTTTTTTTTTAGTTTAGAAACCTTTTTGGCCTAGCTCAGAGTTTCCCCCCAAAACACGGATTTTTTCCACACTTTTCTCACTTATTTAAAATGGAAATAAATATCTCGGGAGCTTAAAATAGAGAAGTGATGGGGGGGTGCATAATCATTTGTCTACAGCACTCTATCACTGTTTTGAATAACAGGGTTTTCACTTCCTATGAAACCTTAGCATGAGGGAAAGCAGCAGCTGGACCAGGAAGGGGATGCAGGGAGGAAAGCACTTGAGTGTTTGTAAACTCAGGGTGGCTGGCCCACCGGGCTGCTGTACTTAGCTGTCTTTACTACCTAAGGCTAGAAGTGGAAAAACTTGATTTGCGTGTTGTGCCTGCATTTTTTTTTTTTTTTTTTTCCTTCTCCACACCGCCCTCTGTACACCTGACCATGCTGAAGCCTATCTGAAGCCGGCTTGACGGCAGGGAGAGCTGGAGAGCGGAAGAATGTGCTGAGAAAGGGAGTGCTCGGTACTTTTCCATTCACATCTCCACAGTGGCTTTTCTTGTTTATTTCAACCTCCACCAGCGGAACCCTGTCAGCTGCCTGAAATCCGAGTCATTAAACTGTTCCCTGAGGTCAGACCACAGATGCTTGGTGCATGTTTCCTACATGTCGGTGTCTATGTAACATATGTACATACAGAGACACACGCACAAACGTGTAACTCCGTGGGGGCACAGTGTGAGGTAGGGGGAAAAAACATGGATTTGTTGCCAGAAAACCTTGGTTTCTAATTACCGTTCTGCCTGGAACTCCTTATGGGACGTGGAGCAAAACCACTTATCAGGACTCAGTTTCCTCAACTGTGTGAAGGAATAACCCAGATGGTTTGCAGCACAGTCTATCTGTTCTAAATTCGATACCTTGTGTCTAAATATATATTTATGTAACTTTAAGGTGGAGGGGGGGATGGAAAGGAGCTGAGTGAATGTGTCCCTGGGGTGGGAAAAGAAGTTAAAATGTAAACTTCTAAGTAAAGAAGGCAGTCCCAGAATCTTCACCTCTATCAATTTTTAACCAGTTGTAGACCAAAGTCTGGGATTCTGCTGAGTAGGTCCAAAAGCCAAATGAAGATTTTACATGTTAAGAGTTGGAAGGGGCCGATTCTAAGACCTTGTACCTTTGATCTCCGGCATTCATAATCGGATGTGACAGTTCCCAAGTGTCTTTTCTGCACTAGAGTTCTTTTTTTTTTTTCCTTCTTCTGTTTTTGGAAACAGTCCCAGTCAGTGATAGGAAGGAGATGACACTTGTAAACTGGGCACACCTTAAGCCGCTGGGCCCCATGTGGATGTAAAAAAATATGACATAATATTCATATACATACACACACACAAAAGAAGGAGGAAAAAAAAGAAAAAAACTAGATAGAGATTCCTGGTAAGAAACTTAGAGGTAGTTCAACCATCACTGCATTAAAGGTAATTATTTGACGTCAGAGGAAATAACAGATGAGGAGTTTGCCCTTACCAAAAAAAAAAAAAAGGCTTACTCTACCAGAACAAACTTGAAGGTAACTCTCCACCAATATTTCCTATGCTTCTTTTATCTCCATTCTTTAGAAAGAAAGGTCTAATGTTTCTCAGGCCTGATTGCCTAGCAAAGCCTTTAACGGACCTCAGCATCTTCAGGACATAATTTAAAGTGTAGTTCCTATTTATTGACAGTGACCTCCCCACCACCACCATCCCTCCTCTTAGACCTTCTGGAATATTGATGCCCATGTACAAGGAGAGATGGAGCCAATTACATTCTCTCAATGAAATACTATTGAGAGTTACAATATGCTAGCACTGGGAAGGTCCTTAGCAATTGTCCAATTCCACACGACTGAATTTATATCATTGGAAATTGAGGCCCACACAGAATGTATTTGCCACACACACTGGATCAGACTGAGCCAGGTCCAGAATTTTGATGTCCTGGTTCTAAATCCACTATGTTTGTCCATGTTTTATCATGAAAAGAGGACGTGGGGTGGGCAGCCCTGCAAAAGAGCCATTTGCTGGGTCCTTACGTTCAGAGAAGGCCTCACATTTAGACTTTTGACATCATCTCCACTGAGGTTCTACATCAGTCTTAGCCGTACACAGGATGGAAAGGAGCAGACCCTCATCCACAAGTTCTCTGTGTGTGTCCCAGGGTAGGACTCAGTGTCAGAGCCGCCACAGGCTCCTACGGTACTGTGATTTAATACTGTTAATAAACCTATAATTATCTTATGAATAGTACAATTGCATTGTAATTGTGTGTATGCTGGTGTTGAAAATGTAAAATTTAATATATTTTTGGCCTAGAAACAATGATGCTACACTAGCAAAGAGCCCACCTGGTACCAGATCTTGATTTCTGATACTTCTGTGCAGTAATGGAAAACAAGGCTCCTTGGAGAAACGTCTGGTTCTAGATCTAGGACTGGGGCAAGAAGTATTCAAAATCAGAATGGAACATCTTATAGCATCATAAATAAAGAATTGCTGAAAAACAAACAAAAACTACATCGATGGGGCATATTTCAAAGAGACACTGGAGCCACTTGAAGAGCTCCCAATGGGCAAAGCTGGAAGATTTGGAGTAAAAAAAAGGAAATCAAGTCATATTAGATTACAATCCAAAGTCTAAAAGAAATATCCATGAATCCACACTGATATAAATTATTAAATAAATTAATAAATCAGAGAAAAGAGACAAATCTCCCTTGAAGAAAAATTCCAAATCATTTATGTAGATACACTGCCAGCAAGGATGGGGGCAGGGGGCGGTGTGTAACTCCTCACTCCTCAGGTGTGAGCTATGCACAGTGACTTCCTTCCAAAGAGTACAGTATGGGAAGGGAGGAAAGGAGGGAGGGAATCATTTTACATGGAGAAACCTGACAAACACTACACCAGCCAATTCACCAAGGTGAACATCAGCAATTATAAGCCATGTTGATTGTTATGTACCTTTGATCTGAGGAGATGAAAATGGCTTTTTACCTCTGTGGTCTTCCTCCCACACCCCAGTCTATTTATGAGAAAAGTCTCAGACAAGTTTCAACAGAAGGGCATCCTACAAAAGGCGTCACCAGTATTCCACAGAGCTATCAAGGAAAGTCTGAGAAATTGCAGCAGCTGAGAGTAACCTCAGAAGATATGACAACTTAATGTAATGTAGTATCCTGGATGGGATCATGAAACAGAAAAAGATAAGGTAAACCCAGACAAATCTGAATAAATGAGGAGCTTTAGTTAATAATATTGTATCAGTGTTGTTTCATTAGTTGTTACAAATGTACCATAGTAATATAAAATGTTAATAATAATGGGAAACTGGGTATAGGGTTTTTCTCTGCACTATCTTCTCAATTTTGCTGTTTAAAAAATATTTGGGGAGGGCATATCCTTATTTATTTATTTATTTTTCAATACCAGAATCCTCCAAAAATGAGCTAGGTCTCTTGAAATCTGAGAGATTTTCTTCCCAGTCAACCATGCCCCGCAGATAGAGTCAGGAAAATGAGGGAACCTGCGTTTATTCTTTTAGTTTACTAAATTGAAAGCAATTTAGCTAATTTCTCTGTGTCACCATCTGGACACAGAACTGTGAGGAGAACACTTAGGAAGCACCAAAGGCCAAGTGTTGTCATGGTGGTGGATGACTCAAGGCACCTCATCAATCTGCTTGCTCCACATTTCTTTCTGAAAATCCTCCACGGAAACAAGGCCCTGAAAGATCTAGCCATCAGTCCATAATAGACATATAATACTTAGGGATTCATCACTGAGGTTGGGGGAGCCTCAAGACCTTCCTAGAATGTCTGGTATCTCATTGTACAACTCCAAAAGAACTGTGGATCTCATCAGAGTTTAACTCTGGGTCTAGAGAAGAACGCTAACTGGACCCTATAACTCTATGAATTTGTCTTCATTATCTGAAGATGACCCCATTACCTAAACTAGAAAAATCCAGAGAGGGAAATGGTTTGCCAAGACCATCCCACAAATTAGTGGTAGAGTTGCTTCCCATCAACCAGTCCACCCTGAATGATTTATTTTGCTGTAGTATTCCCTTTAGTAAACTAAGGACTGCTATTGCATTGATATACATTATTTCAGAAATGCCTCATTCATTTCTAACCACCTGTCAGTTACCAGTGGTGTCCAGTTCCAATGTGAGCTTAAGTGTCTCTTCCTTCCTTCCCTTCACCTTTTCCCACTTGCATCAGCCTCTCTGCCAAGTGGTTATAGATCTTTGAACCAACACTGATATTCACTATGGAGGCTGACATCTAAATTCTTCTAGGTGAGATGAGGTAAGACTGAATGCTATCATAGTCCAATTTGGTTATCATTACTGTCAGCAATCTGTTTGGTTACATGTCTCAAGAATCATAAATGTAGTCATGCCCTGTGACCCAGTAATTCTACTTCTAGGAATCTATCTTCAAGGCATAATTCAACATATAGGGGAAAAAAATCTTTGAATGAATATATGCATTCAAGCATTATATCTAGCAACAAAAAAGTTGAACAACCTACATGTTCCATCATGACTGGGTTGGAGGGAAGGGTATTGGATGGAGAATGGTTAAATATAATACAACTAATTTTTAAAAATTAGAGTTGGAAAACACTTATGGTAACAGGTAAAGTGAAAAGCAGTATATATATATGTATGTAGTGTATTTATAACTATACATATGTATGTAGTATATTTATTTACTATACATAAAAAATAAACTGGATATAAACAAAAGTACACAATTAACAAAAAACTATTTACATGGGCTGTCTTAGGGTAGTAGGATTATGGATGCTTTTTTCTCCTTTTATTCTTTTCTTTATCTTCCAAACTGTGTAATGTTTATATGTTAGTTTGATGTCCATCTATCTCTCAAGCACACACTCAAGACACTGAAAAGCCCTAAGTGGAATCTTTTCAATGCAAGCAATTAGTCCTAATTCACAGTTTTGAATGTTTGACCTAAAATTGAATCCTCCCACATCTTTAGGGCCTAGAGCAAAAGTGAGAACTGCCCACTCATTCTTGGAGAAGACCTTTCACTCTGGGAGACACTTGTCTCCACACCAACAAAACCTCACCCTTTCTGAGCACATCGACCATAATGAGATTAAATAGATCCTGTAAATCTTTGATCTGTCGCTGCCTGCTGGGTCTTAGTGTGCTTATCTTGTTTGTTGGTTATTTCACAGCTTTTGAAAATGTTAAAAGAGTTTCCTGGGGCTTCCCTGGTGGCACAATGTTTAAGAATCCTCCTGCCAGTGCAGGAGACACCGTTTGGAGCCCTGGTCCCGGAAAATCCCACATGCCACGGAGCAACTAGGCCCATGTGCCACAACTACTGAAGGCCGTGTGCCACAACTACTGAAGCCCGTGCGCCTAGAGCCCATGCTCCACAGCAAGAGAAGCCACCGCAATGAGAAGCCCGCGCACCACAACGAAGAGTAGCCCCCGCTCGCCGCAACTAGAGAAAGCCCGCGCACAGCAACAAAGACCCAACGCAGCCACAAATTTTTAAAATTTTTATACCCAGGAGCTCTCCTGGTAAAAAGACATTCTTTGAGATGCTTCTGGGGCTACAAGAGATTTGGTTTTCATTATTATTATTATTTTTTTTTGCGGTACACAGCCCTCTCACTGCTGTGGCCTCTCCCGTTGCGGAGCACAGGCTCCGGACGCGCAGGCTCAGCGGCCATGGCTCACGGGCCCAGCCGCTCCCCGGCATGTGGGATCTTCCCGGACCAGGGCACGAACCCGTGTCCCCTGCATCGGCAGGCGGACTCTCAACCACTGCGCCACCAGGGAAGCCTGGTTTTCATTCTTATAACATGTTTGACTAGTGAATTCTGAGGAAAACAATTTAAAAATAAGCCCTATCAATGTTGTTTCCTTTAGAGAATCACAAGCTTGTTAGGAACTGGGAGTAGGTGGTTACCATTCTTTGAATCTCTGGTTCTTAGAAAAGGGCATGGGGATAGACGTCAGGATCTAGGAGGTGAGTTGAGGTAAGGACCATGGTTGTTAAGCCCTCTTCCCTTAAACCACTGATCTAATTCCTCATACTCAGCTCATTCGTTCACTCGTTCGCACAATACACAGTTCATTGGCAGTCTTTTGTGGGTTAGACACTATTTTCCCTGAATACTGGGGAAATGAATATAAATACAACAGGGGATTCTGACCCCAGGGGACACACAGTCTACTGAGAAAAAAAAAGGCGGAGAATGGTGCAAAAGCTTGCTTTAAGTCATGCAAACGATAGCCCCCTTGCCAGGCCAAACATCCTGATTCTGAGCCAAACTCTCTGGCCTCCTTCCAGAGGCTGTGTCCTACCTCCTGCTCCAGCACCAGTGTGAGGCACCGACTCCCTCCCTGGGCAGGTTCAGCCTCTGGGTTTTTCATCCAGTGTTGATTAGAACAGGATATAACCCAGCTGCCTCCATGCACCATCCAGTAATACCCAATACCCAATGCAAAGAAAATCCACAAGAGCCTGGAGCATACACAGCCCCACCACCACCATCACCAGGTTGGCTCAGCCTGCAGGCCAGAGCTGGACTGTGATTTTTACAACTTCGAGGGCCTGACAGGTTCTACCATGAACAGAGAGATCACCCAGCATCATGCTATTCCAAAGCACACAGCCTCAAGTAGCATCCGCAGCCTGGACTCTAGCTCCCGACACCACCTCTAACAGGATCTAGACCCCTAATAGATCCTGAAGCTTACTCAGCTAAACCCAAGTCCACCCCAACCCTCTGGGCATCCCAGACCTTTGGATAATAAACTAACAGGTGATATAAACAGGTGCTAGCCCCGCACCCATGCCACTTTTCACAGCACCTTATTGCCAAGGCCCAGACTGCCTGAGGGCTGGGCCCATGTGCCAGGAGCTGTAACCATCTCCTTCCTATGACACGTGCATAAAACCACCAGATACAATTTCAGCAATCTTACAATTAGCTGGAAGTCTAGCAGCTTTCAATGTCTCAACATCAAGGTTGCTAAGAAACACCCACCCTTTGGAGGGTGAAATGCCAGCAGAATGCTCAAAAGAAAATGGGACAGAAAAAGATTAATAATATCATTCATAAAGGCCATAATTTGGGAAGGTATATGGAAAAGACTTGACGATGGTGATGGTGAATCAATAAATCAAGCACCTTAGGCCCTCAAACTTCTTTCCAATCCCGTCTCCTGTAAGTTTTCTACCCCAGACTCTTAGCATTCTCCAAGAACCCAGGCACTTACCTCCACTCCACACCCAGGTGTTGATCGCTGCCTTTGGTAGGCTAGAAGCTCCTCAAAGACAAGAGAACTTCATTTTTGTTGTATTGGACTTGCATCCAAACATGGTGCTCACTTAGGAAATGTCGACTGAATTCAAGTAGGTAGAACTGAAAGAGAATTCAGGGTGAAATCTGATGATCTGGGTTCCAGTTAAAGCTGCACAACTGACTAACTTCTGTGAGTCTCAGTTTCTTGTTCTCTAAAATGGTCATTTCTGTACAGGGACTACATCACAGGATTCCCATGAGAATCAAGTACCATAGAGGGGAAAGTACTTTGGAAATTATAATGCACAGTTCAGAGTGGTCGTTGAATGCGGAGCGAATGGACAAACTCATGAGTGAATCATCACAGAGAAGCAAAGCCATCAGGTTATTCCATAACTGATTTTGTGACTCAGGTTTTATCTGAGGAACAATGTATTTGAAGTGTCCTGCCTTGACTCTGTAACCATCCTTAAAAATGGTTATTTCACTTCCCGAAATATTTTAACCCTTTCAGTACAGGAAGACATAAATTACTGGGGAGGATTCATACTCATCCAAAGAGAATAAAAAAGATCAGAAAGTCTTTATGTCCTCGAAATGCAGAATTGGAAATGAACCATCTCCCAGTAGTGGGAACTGAAATCCAGTATTAGATCCTCCTTTTTGGTACCTTCTTCCTCTTCCTCCTCTTTCTACCTTAGCCCCTCCCTACCCATCCCCTTCACCCAGCTGGAAAAAATCATTTGTTTTGAGCCAACTTTAGTCTTAGAAAAAGGTATAAACAAAGCACAAATTTATCAGGGCTGTTTTCTAGGAGCAACAAGGTGGATTTCTATAACTTTTTTAAGTCCTGAGTTGATGGGTGAGTTACTAAAATACGGAGGTAGGATAACTTTCTACCAAAGGCCTGACCCAAATGACAGGGAGAACATTGGGCCAGCTCTGCCCCCTAAGAGAATCTGTGCAGCTCTCTATCCTTCCTACCTCCAGCTCTCTATCCTTCCTACCTCTGCAACAAATGCGCAACAGATCTCACGAATGTTGCGGTGAATATAAAAATGGATTAGGAGCAAGTTGGTCTTGATAGGGAGGAGGAAAGAAAACATGAGCATGGGTGCTGGAGAGAAGGTAAGGGCTTCACTCTAGTAACAGAACAAGGCAATGGTTAAGATGAAGCCAAAGGGGCCAGGGCATGTGTCAAGAAAAAGTTCCTTCAATTGAGACCATATCTGCCCATACTTACTAGTTTTGCCAGCACCAAACCCATGATCAACGGCTCATTTATTTTTGGATTCCTAGAGGTGGGAAGAAGAGAATACTGGATGTATATGGCATTTAAAAAAAAATACAAAAAACCCTCCAACGTGGGAGGGCTGGGATGATGTACAAGGGCAACCGCCTCCCCTATATGGTTCCTTTTTTTTTTTCCCCTTTCTACCCTTCCTGTTCCCAACACGTCTCATCCAATCATACCTGTGGAAGCCACATTCCTGCGCAAAGCTAAATCTGTCAGTGAAGGCAGGGGGATGGCGGAGCAAAGCAAAAGAACATAAAGATACTTCCCTTCTCAACCCTGAAAGCTGGGAAGTTTCAGTAAGAAAATGGAGGAGTGCTATAAGATTCTAGGGATTTGGAACTGAAAAGGTTGGAGAAACAGAAAATATTCAACTCTATTCCCTTATTTTATCACCTGTTTGGTTGGACTTTTTCAGCATGGAATAAACATATGTTGATATTTTCAGGTCTTATCAATATGCAGGCACAAAAGTTATGAATTGAGCACCTCTGCTAAGTACCAGGCTAGACTTTGCACATACAGAGGAGCTTGTAGTCTAGTGGAAGAGACAAGCGTTACACAAGTAAATCCACAGATGAGTATGCATTATAATTATGATAACTGAGAATCAGGAAATAAGTAAGGTGCTGTGAGATAGGGGAAGGACAGAATTTACCTAATGGCCTCTCTATTAAAGTAAACTTTAAGCTGAGATCTGAAAAAGGAGGATGGGTTAGCCAGGCCAAGAGTGCGGAGGAAAGTTTGCTGAGTGGAGGGAACAGAGGTCAACAATCCTAAAGGGGGTAGAACCATGGCATGTTCAGAGACCTGAAAGAGGTCAGCATGGCACAGAGAGAGTGGTAAAGATGGATTTGGAGGGAGAATCAGGAGCTAGACCATGTAGGTCTTTGTAGACCATGGTCAGAAATTTAGAGATCATTCTAAGTGTGTTGAGAAGTTATTTAAGGTTTTTAGGCAGGGTGATGCCATGATTTGATTTATATTTTAAGAAAAGCACCCCAGCTATTGTGTGGAAGATGAATTAGAAAGAAGCACGAGGAGATTCTTGAAGAGGCTGTGGTAGGAGTCCCAGGGAGAGATGAAGGTAGCTGGGCCTGGGGAGGTAGCAGTGCAGGTGGTGAGGTATGGAAGGTCTGAGACCTACTTTGGTAGTAGAATTGACAAGATTGAAAAAGAGATTGGATTGAGTAGGAGTGGGTGGTAAAGGAGAGAAGGGTATCAAGAATGAATCCCAAGTTTCCAGTTTATGCAATTGGGTGGATATGTTTCTATTTACTGAGTTAGAAACACTGCAAAGGAAGAACTTGCAGGGGGGTAATTACTGGCAATCAAGAACTCAGTTTTGAACATGGTATGTTTGAGATGTCTCTGAAGTAGGTGTCCAAGTAGGCAGTTAGATATTTAAGATCTGCTCTCAAAAGAGATGTCAGGTTTGGAGATATCAATTTGGGATTCGTCAGAATAGAGGTAGTATTTGAAGCTAGGAGAAAATATTGGTTTCCATATCAGACCAGGCATTGAAAAATAGAATAGAAAATGGTAAAGGTGGACTGGATCTTAGAAATACTCCAGTCTAAACTCGTTTCTCAACTGATAGCAAAATTGGGAGCTAAAGTGAAGCCATTGGTGGAAATGGAGTTGATAGGAGACTAGGTCTCCCTTTTGGAAAAGCACTTTTCTTGTTTTTCAATGTCTTGTCAACATTTGACATCAAAATGGGGGAGACTGAGACATCGCCTATGTGAGACATAATTATACAGGTATGGCTCATGGTGTCATGTCTCTTATTGTATATATGCTATATGTAAACCACCACGTCCTCATAACTAATTTGCTCCCCTCTTCCTTTCAGAAACTTGGAAGCTTTACTGCTGGTTCCCTACTTATTGAAAAGATGATGCAGTCATCTCACATGAACATACCTGGGCAATTTGCTATTGAGGGGGTCCCTGCCTTACAGTGGGGACTGAGCTGCCAAAGGCACTTTCCTGTGCAGCTCCATCCTACTCAGTTTAGCACCCGTGGCCCCTGCAATTATCTAGTAGCCGGACCATCTCTCCTCCCGAATGTGAGTGCCGGAAAGTCAGGAGCTACTTTTACTTTCCTTGGTATGTATCTTAATCTCGCCCTGGCACCTGTGATAAGTAACTTAGTCATCTAATACATGTTTTGAATTAGGGGGACCCAATAAACTGAAACCTTCCATTGGATTTAATGTACCTTTAGTTATCTTTCCATCCTTCCAAGTAAATACATTTACACAACACATGCTATATGTCAGGTACGGTGCTAAAGGTTGCATTTGTGTTCAGTCTTTAAAATACAGGTATCATGTAACAGTTGCGATCAGCTCTCATCCAGTATATTTAGGCTTATTCATCTGTATACTTTGCATACCTTCCATCCAATTCAACAAATATTGTGCATCAGCCATGTGTATAGAGGTAAGAAGGGAAGCCTCTGTCACTCAGGGCTATAAGGTCAGTGCAGGAGAGAGATATACTGGATACTAGCAATGAAAAGGGCCATCACTGAGCTACAAACAATATACTTGGTTAAATATGGGAACATGATTGCTTCAAACTAAGAGATCTAAAAATGTTTCTTGGAGGGGTGGAGTTTGAACATAATAATAAAATAATGTAAAATAATGAAAGTATCTTTGAAATAAACATCAAAGTAATAAATCTCTGAAATAATAAGAGCTAACACATATATGGGACTTAGTACATACTGTTCTAAAGTACTTTACACTTGTGAGCTTATTTTATCCTCACAACAATCTTATAGAATGGGTGGTACTGTTATCCTCACTTTACAGATGAGAAACTGGAGCACAGAAAGTAATTAAGGTCAAACAGCTAGCAAACAGCAGAGATGGGGATTTGAACCCTAGTGATATAATACTTTGCTCTTTGTCATTAATGTCTCCTGCCTTATGAATGAAGGTTAGAACTTCAACAGCCAGGTTCAGAAGAGGGGGTGTGGGGAGGAGGGCATTTCAGACAGAATGAAGAGCTGAAACAAAAGCACAGAGGTTAGGGATACACCTAATAATGCTTTATTTTGCCTAGAAAGCTGTATAGTTTGCAAAGAACGTTCTCAGTCATTCTTTAATGTGCTCCTCCTTGTGACCCTGTGAAGTATGCCATGATTATTATTCCAATTAGAAAGATGAGGAAATTGGGAGCCAGGATGGGAAGGCACCAGCTGGGCTAGTGAGATGCAGTGTGAAATTCAAAACCCAGTCATTTCACTTCAGACCAGTGCCTTTTCCCATGTTGCAGTGCTAGCAACTAAATATATTCATTGCTCCCGGTTCTGAGCAAGGCTCCAAGCTAGCCTTTTCATATATGTTCTGATTTCATCTCCACAATGGCCTGAGAGGTAGGTGTTGTTGCATTTCCAAAGAGGAAACAGTTCAATTCTGCCTCTACTTTTTTTTTGAGAATACTAGTGATTCCCTATGAGGCACGCTGATTTTCGGGTTCATGCTTTGTCCACTCTTTGGTCCCTGGGAACCCCTGAGGCTGGAGTATTACCTGTGCTTGAGCACAGGCAGTTTCTCTAAAAATGGAAAATCCCGATTCATCTCTTGGCCAAATCCTTCCAGTCACTCCTGCATTTGGCCAACCTCTGCAGTGTGGTGAAAGTCAACATTTAAATATGAAACCCGGCTTGGTTTCCAAAAATTTAATTGCATTATTAAGAATTAGTTGCAACTGGGCTTTGTGATTCTCTGAGGGGAAAGGCTGGGAGCGAGGCTGACCAAACCCTCAAGGCTGGCCAGCAATTTGGTGCAATTGCTGAAACACTTGATGTAACCTGGGTCCGCACTGGTTGGCGGTACCATCTGCAACTCAGTGAGTACCCGCTGTGTAGGGCAGAGTTCTAGGCCCTCCAGGAGAAATATAAATTAGTGGCTAGAGAAAAAGCTTGGCTGTACCGTGGATCCAGTGACATGTATGTCAAATGCCAAAGCAAGCCCATCAGGCAAGAGCTGGTACAAATTTGCAGCCAGCCACACGGCCTGAGGCAGCAAGGGCTGGATTCCCAAGCATCAGCTTTGTTTGCGCATGTTCAGTCTGGGAATCAGGTAGAGAAGACTCGGTAGTCCTGTTGCCTTCCGGATTTGATTAAGGCTCTTAGGAGGGTCACGACCTCAGCCTCCGAAGGGCAACATTGGAAAAAGACAATAAAAACGAGAGATAAGATGACTAAAGCTTTTAGTGCAAAGAGGAGGAAGGATGCATGGAATGAAATGATGAAATGATGATTTCTCTCTCTGCCTCTTGCCTTGGTATGCTGATCTATAAAAGGGGAAAGCAACCGCTAGCTCACAGGTCTTCTTTTGAGGATTAACTGTGGTAGAGCACAGTAAATGGCTCATTAACATAAATGGGTAGAAAATAGACTGTTTGATATCCTGTCCAGCTATCCCAGCCATCCGGTGAACAATGGGACTAGACAGTTAGACTCATTTAACAGAAACTTAGAAATCATCTGATCCAACACCTGAGTGTGGTAGATGAGAATGGAGAAGGCACCCAAGGGTGCCGAGGAAGTGAGAGGCTGAGCGGGGTTGTGGATGTGGGGAGGAGTGAGATCCTGAGAGCTTTGCTGAGCCCCTTGTGACATAATCTAATTTCATACTGACAGGAGACATAGGCAGGGGTCTTCATTTCATAAGCCAAGACCCAGAGGTTCCAAATGGAAATAGCATCCCTGAGATCAAAGAGCTCCTGAGCCAATGAGGGGGGTTTGAAGCCCGGTTGAGTTCAATCCAAAGCCCATGCTCTTGACCGTACACTGTCTCGCCGGGTTTTCTGCTTCCTTGCAAAGACCAATTTTTCAAGGTTTCCGTAGCACCTTCAGAAAGCAGTGGCGGCTAGGGAGAAGGTTGTTTTTATTGATTGATTGATTTATTTAAAAGTCTGTCTATGAGTCCCTGTGTAACCCTGCTTTATGCAGCTCAGTTTTATAGTCTAAAATGTCTAAATGCACCAGATGCCCCAGGCCTCTTTCACTCCTAACACTCTAATTGGTGCTTCACACCAAACAGAAAATGGTTCTCCTTTGCCTCCAAATCCAAGTAGTTCTTACCTATAAAAATCACTTCTTTAAAATTGTCTGTATATGTTTCTTATGATTATCTGAGGCCAGTGCAAAGAGATTATCTCCTTTTCCCTACCACTAGCACCCAGTAGGTGCTTTATACAATTTCAGGTGCATAAATTTTTTTTTTAATTGGGGTATAGTTGTTTTATAATGTGCTAGTTTCTACTGTACAGCGAAGTGGAGTTCCCTGTGCTATACAGCAGGTTCTTATTAGTTATCTATTTTATACATATTAGTATATATATGTCAATCCAAATCTCCCAGTGCATAAACTTTTTTTTTTTTTTTTTTGCGGTATGCGGGCCTCTCACCGCTGCGGCCTCTCCTGCTGCGGAGCACAGGCTCCGGACGCGCAGGCCCAGCGGCCATGGTTCACGGGCCCAGCCGCTCCGCGGCATGTGGGATCCTCCCGGACCGGGGCACGAACCCGTGTCCCCTGCATCGGCAGGCGGACTCTCAACCACTGCGCCACCAGGGAAGCCCAGTGCATAAACTTTTAAAGTAAGCATTCTATCAGCATCCTATGCACTGCTACAGGCTTTGTTCTTTTCTTCTTCTTCTTTTTTTTTTTTGGCATTTCTCTGACCTGTGACTCCAGTATCCACCCATCTGTACATCCATTATCCATCCAAATGAATTTACATACGTAATGACCAGAATCACACCTATTACGTACATGGTATACATGCACATGGAGATGCCTGCATATACTTAGTGGACATTGATTAAATCCCATATGTGGCAGGTAACAGGCCCGTTGTTGCAGAAGGGTTATAGGTTAAAATCTAGACTGGGTTGTTAACCATCCAAAAAGTTTTTTCTTATACCATCGCTTTAAAAATTTATTTCTGATGCTTAGAAAGACCAGAGGGCATTGCTATAAGCTATGTTATTCTTTTTTCTTTTTTTTTTTTTTTTGCGGTACGCGGGCCTCTCACTGTTGTGGCCTCTCCCGTTGCGGAGCACAGGCTCCGGACGCGCAGACTCAGTGGCCATGGCTCACGGGCCCAGCCGCTCCCCGGCATGTGGGATCTTCCCGGACCAGGGCACGAACCCGTGTCGCCTGCATCGGCAGGCGGACTCTCAACCACTGCGCCACCAGGGAAGTCCTAAGCTATATTATTCTTATGCTCTGCTGAAAATTTAGCTCAAAATCCTGATTTCTTCTAAATTGTTACCATATACTGCCATACATAGTACATTCATAGCACAAGGCAGTGGCCTAGAGAAGGGTTTAGATTCACAGGTGGCACATGGACCTTCCTTTTCACTTTTTGAATTACATTTAACAGCTTAGAGTCTGTTATGTGCCTGGATCCCTGATGTTAGACTTGAGTATTATTCACTTGCCCAAACTCAGGTGACTGAGGCAGTGCTGTTGGTTGCTGAATTAGTTGCATCTAGGTCTGAAAAGGCAGCCCGTGGAAAGAGCACAGACTCTTAAAACAAAGCTAGTTTCTTCTGGCTCTGACGCCAAATACCTGTGTGACCCTGGGCAAGTTACTTTACTTCTCTGAGCCTCGGTTTTCTTAGCTCTAAAGAAAGGGGGAATAATACCCAACTTCCAAATGTATGTAAGGATGAAAAGAGAAGTAATTCCCAGAACCTGGTGTACAGGGAATAACAAGCATGTCTCCGAGTTCTTTGGCCTGAGCAAGTGTACCAAATGGAATTGTTATCTACCGATAGCACAGGGGACACTATCCATGTCTTCAGGAAGGTACATCTTCCAATCCTGCCTTCCATGTCCCTCCCATACTTGAAAGTCCTGATGAAAGATTTCTGAATTCATCACCAACTTGGAGCCTCCTTTCCCCTTTCCTTGCCACTGGGATTATTTCAGCGACATTCTCATGCATTTCACTAATCCCCTACAATCATCCCGCTTTCAGAGTGTAAAGCACTTTCCCATCCATCACCTCATTTGATCTTCACAACAGCCCCATGAGAACACAAGCCAGTGTTGTTATCCTTCTGTGGCAGATGAGCAAGCAGAGGCTTAAAGAGGTTAAGTGGCTAGTCTAGGGTCACACTTCCAGGTTCAGGTCTATGACTCTGAATTCTATCCATGAGCTTTCTATTATACCAAGCAGCCATGGGATTTTTGCTACATACTAAAAGACAGACAATAGGTATCCTGGAAGAAATAAAAACAGGAAGGTATAGACTGACAGAGAACAAGTCCGTTAGTCTGACCTTCCCCATCCCCCCCAGTCCCCACCAGTGTTCTTCTCTCCTGGGCACTCCCTTCTCAGCCTCTGGTCATTCAGGTCCTCCCCATGGTTCAGAGCATCTTTTAAACCCATACTCCTCCACGAAGCCTTTGGCCAACCACCCACTCACTTTTTAATCTAAAATTTACTGAATGCCAGGCTCTGTGCTCTACTGTCTTCTAGTGGGGAGAAACAGACAATAAACTCAAGAGTAAATAGAGTTTATTTTATTACCATAAAAACATTAGTTTTTATGGTAATAAAAGCTAAAAAGGAAAAAAGCAGAGAAGAGGGACAGGGCATGTGTGAGGGGTAAGGATGCAAAGTGAGGCAGACTGCTAGTGTAGGTGCACTGAGCAGGTTACACTAGAGGCAGAAAGGAGGCAAGGGAGAGGACCGCTTGGGTATCGGGGTGACAGCAGCAGGCAGAGACTGCAAGCACCACGGCCCTGAGCCAACGTGTGCGCTGGGTGTTTGAGGAACGGCACAGAGGCTGGTGTCTCTGGTGCAGAGTGAAGGAGGCCAGAGCAGTGGGAGAGGAGGACAGAGAGGAAGGGGAAGTACACTGTACACATCCCATTGAGCACTGGAAGAACTTTCTATGACTCTGGATGAGATGGAAAGTCATTGAGGGTTTGGACAAAATCTAAAGTTTATTTTCACAGCAGAGCTTTGTCTGCTCTGTTGAGATGGGCAAGGTGGGAGTATATATACTATTTAGGAGGCGTGATAATAATTCTGGAGAGAGATGATGGTGGCTTGGACTAGGAAATGGTGAGCAGTGTTCAAATTCTGTATATATTTTTAAGGCAGAGCCAATAGTATCACTGATAGTTTGGATGTAGGTCATGGGGAAGGAAGAGTCAAGCACAGCTCCAGGTTCTTCGGCCTGAACGACTGTGACAAGTGGAATTGCTATTTACCAAGAAAAGAAAGGCTGCAAGTGGAACAAATCTGAAAGAGTCAGGGGAACACTGAGAACTCCAGCTTGGAGGTGTTCAGTCAGAGAAGCCAAATACACAGGCAAAGGACTATGACTGAACAGGCCGCTGGATTTTGGAGTCTGGAGTTCCAGAGAGAAATTGAAGCTGGAGATAGAAATTTAGGAGTTGTCACTCTTCAGATTTTATTAAAACCGTGAAACTGAATAAGATCCCCAGGGAAGTGAGCACAAACAGGAAGAGGTCTGATGGCTGAGCCTTCAGACACGTCCTGGTCAGAGGTTTGGAAGAAGTTTACCAGCCAAGATGAATGAGGAGTGGCCAGGGGGTTAGGGGGAAACCTTGATATCCTTTTTGTGAAGACCTGACAAAACCTGTCTGTCCTCTTCAACACTTGGCTTATGTTTCTTGGGTGGAGGCAGACTGCAGGCATCTTTAGAGTGAATACACATCACTTCTCCACCCTCCACGGTGCTCAGCATCTAGGAGCCCTTCGGTTAAAACTCAGCTGGTTGTCTTACAGCTGAATCACAAAATGATCAAGCATAAGGGACCCAAGAAATCATCTGGATCTATGATTTCCCAACTGTATTCTTTGGAGCAAGGCAGAGTTCTTTTGTTTCATCATTGGGAAACCTCTCCTTTCCTAGAAGGGCTAATAAAAGCAACAGTGTTCTGGCAGTCAAAGGCCTCACCCCTTCCTTCTAAGAAATAGTTGAGATTTCCATCAGACATCAGACATTTCAGAAAGCTCCAAGGGCTTGGATCTAGTCAAGAACATCTGCTAGCCAGAGGGGCTAAGGAGCAACATGCAACATACTGTTCTCTGAGAGTCCGGCCTCATTTCAGATCGATTTGAGAAAGGAAGACACCGTCTGCCATATTCTATCCTCTTAAGACCAGCTGAAGGCCCAGGATCCTAAACAGGATAGTAGAGATCACCTAGTCCAACCACCTCTTAGAAAGATGAGGAACTTGGGCCTAGAAAGGCCCCAGTTATCTTGTTCAAAATCACATACCAAGTGTGTTGGATCCAAGACTAGACACCAGGTCTCAACTTGAAAATTTCTGCTCAGAAGCAGATTCAACTAAACTCTATGAGCATTTACTATATGCCTGCAAGCATGCCAGGTACTGTTACGTGTTATCATTCTTAATCCTCACCACCACCTCTAAGATGGATCTTATTATTCCCCTTTCACTGTTGAGAGCAATGATGCTCAGACAGGAAAGTGACATGTCCAGGGTCACATGGCTGGCATGTTGGAAGAGTAGGATTGGAGGCCATGCCTGTTTGTCTCAGAGTCCAGTGCTCACCCCAGCACATCTGCTACCTTCCTCAGCAGGTCTGTCTCACAAGGTTATGTATTCCCACAGTACGAGCGACTGCCCCAGAGACCCTGCCCTCCTACCCATAGGTGACTCCCCTCCAGCTTGGTGTGTTAATGAGTGACTTAACTTTGAGTCCAGAGCGTGGATTCTGAAACCAAACTGCCTGGGCTTGAATCATGACTCTGCCACTTACTAGCTGTGCAACCTTGGGCCCTGGAACTCCCCTAAGCCCCAGTTTCCTCATCTACAAAATGGGAACAATGATGTACTTACCCCCAGGGATTAGGATTAAGTAATAGAATGCGTGTAAATCACTTAGTAATGTCTGATATGTATAGCAGATATTCAATAAATATGAAACGTAATAGTCAATGGCTGACTTTTTAAAAACCCTGGAACTGTTTTGAAACATACTGTCCAATGCTTCAAAATTCATTTCTCGTTTTTTTTTTCTATTCTTTTTCAAATTCCCCTCTCATTTAGACTGCCACATAACATTGAGCAGAGTTGAAAAAGAATAGAAAAAAGAAATCATTTCTGGAATATGTCTAGGTGGGGAAGCCAGTACCGAAATCCAGACCTGACATGTTTTAGGAGTTCCAACAACACGCTCTGTATCAGTTAGGGTTCAACTAGGAAAGAGAAGTGATATGGAATTAGATCTTACACAACTGATACAAGACCCATGTCGTATCATTATGATAAGTCCTAAAAACCTCTTTGAAATATCAATGAAAAGGTAAAAATAGTAAATAGGTGTGTGTATGTATAGAAAAATTCCTGGAAGGAAATTCATTAAAATGTTCACAGTGGATATTTCTGAGTGATGGGATGATGAGAGGTCTTAATTTACTATCATTTATTTGCTTTCTAATTTTGTATACTAAACAGCTATTCAAATCAGAAATTATTTAATTGCTAATATTTATTGTTCATTTCTTTCTTTCTTTACCTAACATCTTTTTTCTCTAAAAAAGCCACAAGATAAAGAATTGGAAACACTTATGATTATAAAGCTAATGATGGAGAAGCGACAAGAAGGAGTTAGAATGGATATGGGATAGGACGTAGGGCAGATAGTCACTTGAAATTGATTTAAGTTAGGAAGTGTAATCCTCTGGATTCTGAGAATCGTGAACAGAAGATATTGTCGTATCCAAGTGAGAGCTTAAAATAAAAAGAAATATCCAGCGTGTTGGTGCCATGAAACAGACACTCAACTGGGATGTCAGTGTGTCTGGGCTGGAGTCCTGGTCCATCTCAGGAACTGACTGCGTCTCACCCTCCCTGTGACTCCCTTTTCCCCTCCCTAAAGTGAGAGCCCTCTGCGTAAGGGGTTTCCTGTTGTGTCTGTGCATTTTATTTGCCAGAGCCTAAGGTCATTGGTAGACGGGCGACTGGGGAGGTTGGGAGGCGGGTGCTGGGTGATCACAGTGAGATCTCTGACTACTGCGGGGGGAAAAGATGATGCTGTTTCTCCTGCTCACTGTCACCCTGGCAACCCTGAGAAGAGAGAGGCAGACCAAAGGTAAGACAAGAAGTTTGAGGATTTTTTAACATTCTTGGTGAAGTATGTACAGACCAGAATCTGATATTCTAGATAGAGCCAAAGAATGTCAGGCCTGGAAATGTCAAAGACTATGTAGTCCAACCCTTAAGATGGGGACACGAAAATCCACAAAGGCAGATCACTTGTCTAAGACCACACAGAGCCTGGAGAGAAACAGGCTCCTAGCTGAGTGCACTGGTCATCCTACCTTGATTTCTCCAAGGTCCCACCAATGACTGATGTGAGGATGCTGATAATGACTGAGAGAGGAGGACCTTAACCTTGATAGGAACTAGAAACTTTCTTCCATGAGTAGGCACCCTAAACTGTTTAGTTTTCTTCAAGAACCTGATTGCCCACAGCAGCAGACCCAGCTTCTGGTCAATAGTCATCACTTCTCTCTCTAGTATTCCAGAGGTGATCCAGGTGTGATCAGTCTAGACTCTGCTAGACAAAGCTCTTGGGCAGTGCCGACCGGCTCGGGGCGTGCTCTGTAACTGGTGCCTCTCCCTGATAACAGATATGGACCTGCCTAAATTTGCTCCTGGATCTCAACAGAAACCACATAACTGGTCATTGCTCCCAGAAAACCTCCCTACTAGTAAACTTGCACATAGCTGGCGACTCAGCTAAGACAAGTAATGAGCCAAGAAAAACCAAAAAGAGTATGGTTTTGATATACAGGATTTTATTACTGGCATTAGTCAAGTAATCGTGGGCCGGCCAATTTTCAAAGCAGTCTTAAAAAATAATCCTTTCCCTTGATTCCCAGACACTGTGCAGAGAAAGAAGGATGAGAATATAACCTTTTCAAAGCTCCTTTTTTCTGAGTCCTTTTAGTAACTCCACGGACTCAACTTTAGAGTCTAAAGACTTAATCTTAAAAGATCATTCTGTGGGAAGAGGCAGTGAGATGTAATAAAAATCACACTGAGCCTAAAGCCAAAAGAGTGATGATGTTTTGATGCTTCTATCTGCCAGGTGTTCCATCCTGAACAAGGCATTTCACTTTCAGGCCCTGCTTTTCCCAAAAACCTGGGGTAATATTCATACTTTTCCCTTCAAACTCTGTTGTGTTGTTCAGAGGATAAACACAGTGAGTTTAAAACCATTTGAATACTATTGTTTCATTAATTATAGTTTTAGTACAAGTTTTCAACAGCATTAGGCCTCTGCACAAAATGACATGGGTCTCTGGGTATCCAATGTAGATGCCCATTTCTGAATGGATTGGGAAAAGAATGTAGAAGGACCAAAAAAAAAAAAAAAAAAAAAAACCAGAAAGAAAAAAAGAAAAATTCATTCTTTTCCTGGAAAGCTCTGTTGTTTAATCCTATTCTTGGAGGAAAAAATCCTGGCCATGCTGTAGGGAACAGAACACAGCTTCTCTTTGATGTCGTCACCCTCACCCCACAGCCAGTATCACTTCCCTTTTTTCCCCAACAGATTCAAAACCCCCATGTTTGGGCTTCTCTGGTGACCACGATAAACGTTGAAATCCCCTGCGATCATGTATTATAACCTAAACAACCAAAAGGAAGACAGAGAAGGAAGAGGAGAGAGAAGAAAGAAAGAGGTAAGGTCGTATTCTTTGGAAGGAGGATGTTTAGTGAGCCTTGTATTTTAGTTTAGAGCCAAATAGTCTTTTTTCAAACAGAGAAGTTTAGTGTAACTCCAGACAGGAGCAGGCAGGAGCGGAAACAGGAGTGCTACTCTCCAGCTAGTGATATTACCACCCATTTGTGATTCCTGAGAGAGAACAGAGGAGCAAGCCAGGCCTTAACACCCCACCTGGCATCAGTGAGCATGGACCTGGCCTTTCAGGTCCAGTCCTTCTAGGGATGGGGCTCTCTCCTTCATCTTGGGTTCCACCTGAAGTCAGGGTGAGTCCTGCAAAGATTCCGAACACTTCTTGATCCACACAGACCAAGCTGCCATGCCTGCCAGCGTCGGGCTGCACTCCTTCATCCAGCCAGCAAATCAATGCAAACCCAAGATGAGGCATGATGAGAGTTAGGGGAGGAAACCTCTCTAGTGGCTCCTTTACCGTGTCATTCTTTAACTCATGAGTCACTCTCCACACCCCACCGTGCACACCAGGACTCAACCGCCTTACCACATCTGGCCAGATGCTACAAATGCTGCCTCCAGAGGCGATGACAGCTCGACATGGTCTTCTCCCCATTGTATTTTAGATCTTCCTATGCATTGTTTTTCAAGTGGTCAGTTCTCCGCTGGAGGGAAAGACAAGCCTGGTACAAGACCAAGCCGGTGATCATTAGCCAGCTCTGTGCCTTGAGCAATGCTTGTGTAGTTATACTAATCAGTTGATTGATGCAGGTTCGGTTGGGAAATACTACATTTTAAGGAAGTGCAACCTTTAACTTCTGAGTTGGAGCAGGCAGCATGCCAAGGGAAGGAGGACTGGATTAAACTAGAGAACAATTCTCTGAGCCATGGGCATTGAGCTGGGCACAAACTAAGCTGGGTCCCGGGATGCTCGGAGGATCCAGGAAGAAGTGGGCGGGCAGGTAAGGGTCGGGCACCACAGCAAATACCAGCTAGGTGATCTTGCCCCCTCCTGTGTGCCAAGTCCAGGTCTGGGCATGTCAGTTACCTCTACTGAACTTTTTTGTACACTGCTGCTGTTCACGTTTAATCAAAATTTATAACCCATGGCTCAGAAACCTGGAATCTTGGTGTCTTTAGTCTTAAAAGACTCAATTAGCCCATATGCACAGTTGGCCTCTCTCTCTTCCTCAGCAGGGTTGAAAAACTTGTTTCTTTTTTTTTTTTTTAATGTAAAGATAAAACCCATCACCCACATTCCAGAATTAGCCTGATAAGATTAGGTAGGATCAGAAAATCGTAAAATTGTTGGGTTCAGAAGGTCTTTAGAGATCACACCATATCTGAATCTGCAACATAACACCCCTGACAAAGTGTCCATCATACTCCTTCTTAGATATCTCCAGGCTGGGAACTTTCTGTCTCCCTAGGTGACCCTTGGTTGGTCAGATTTAGAAGTTGGGTGTTTTAAACATATTTATTGGTTCAATTATAAGGAGGAATTTATCACAGCAAGAGAGCACTCACCAAAGACATTTGGGGCTGTGTGTAGGATGGTGACCTCAACGGATGCAAACAGGATCCATGACCACAGACTATACCCCAAACCCCAACTCATATAAGTCCTGGTCAGCAGAGTGGACAGAAAAATATTGGATGCTGCCCACAGTGCCAGGACTAGAGAGAGATTTACAAACGATAGTCTTAGGTGTTTATGATACAGTTTGTGTGAAAATCCTTCATTGGTCACAGAGAAAGGAACTTGAACTGATCTCCTTTGACTTTCACTTTTAAGAGAACATATGAAATTCAGGTCAGTATCATAGTTTTCCAGACACCAGATAGACATTTAATCTTTCCCACCAGCTTAGTAATTTCTATAGGTTTTCTTCCTCTTGAACCAATACCTAGGTCGGAAAATCATAGACTTGGGCACCTAGTACAGTTTTAGGACTAGAAGATTCCCAGAAGAAATCTTATCTGATTTCTTCATCTTAAAACTAGGAAACTAAGGCCCAGAGAGAGGAAGCAACTGACCCAAAGTCACAGAGCCCTTTTGGGATGGAGTCAGGACTAAATCACTGGTCTCCCTACTCCTAGTAGAGTGCTCTGCTCTTCACTATCAATGGTGATATGCTGAGTACGTACAAAGGGTGATGATCTCTCTAGTGTGCTTTGGGACAGGTGCTACAGAAAGTTTTATGGAATAGAGGAACGAGCGTGTCTCTCCCGTCTCCCCATGTGGCAACCTTGTGGAGGAAGGATTGCTAAAATGCCTTTTAAGATGTCAATACACAAGAACAACAACAAAAATACACTGTGAACACTGTCTAATTGTATCTGCATGCAAATATATCCAAATGGTCCTCATCATAAGACCTGCTAGTTATTGTGCATCTACTATGTTGCAAGCACTTTACATAACTTACTAGTTCTAATCCTCCCAAAGACTCTGTGAGGTTAACGTTATTGTTTTTCATATGAATAAACTGAGGCTCAGATGACGCATGGCCAGTGTGGCAGAGTCAAGATTTGGGGCCCAGTCTTCCTGGCTCCAAAGCCTGTGTTGTTTTCACCATAGCCACCACCTTCTCTAGATTATCTCAAACCCACTCCTGTGTCCCACCCACCAACAAGCCCCAAATATTTTCTATGGCTGGTCCTGGTGTGGAATCAAGTTGAGATTTTTTTTTTTTAATTCTTTGACGATTCAACTTAGTTATCTCCTCAGGCAGTTTGGGAAGTATCTCCCCTTTCACTGGTGTGTACTTTTATTTAAGGCATCTTATAGAAAACAGGGCAAAGTAAGACCCTAGCATCTGGTGGTAAGTTGCAATGTTTGATATGTAAACATAAATAAGTAGAAATAATAACATTCCGAAAAATGTATTCATTAGTCATAAATTTAAAAACTGTTTGTACTAAAACATCTTTATATTAAAAGACTATCTATGAAATATAAAATCAGATTTTTTTTTTTTGCTGTAGAATTAGGTCCAGCACCTGGTTATAAATTCCTTGCATAAATAAAAAATTTTCTTTAATATATATGTCTTAAAAATATACATTTGTTGTTTTAAAGAGAAAAAAAATACAGGGATTAAATTTGCATTTGCCTTAATAAAGAAGTATCTACTTTCTAGGTTAGAGTAACATTTAAATACCAAAAAAAAAGATCATGGATTCTGATAGATACAGTGGTCTGGTAAAGTGAAAGAAGATATAACTGTGTGACTTTGGCAGAATTATTCTATGCTCCTCTTAAAGTCTTGGGTTAAAGTCCACAAACATGGAACATCACAGTCCTCTTGGAGCTCTGCTGCAGAGGACAACTGTATGGCAGTTTAAAGAAGCCAGCCCTGGGCCAACAAGAGTACCGTCTTCTTAGGAAAGAAGTAGTTATAAGGTGCAAGATGTATGATTTATACTCCTATTGCATACCCAAGTGAAAGGTAAGTATCCTCTCTTCCTTCTAAAATTCACTAGGGATTCTTCAGTTCAAATATACAAACAATTAGAATCAACGATAGAAGTATGATAAAAATAGCTAACCTTAAGTGAGTGCTTCTTATAAGCCAGGCATTGTTCTATGCCCTTTTCAGGTATTAGCTTCTTGGTCTTCACAACAACTCAGTGAAAAAGGAGTTGTGAGTATCTACTTTCCTAAATGCCCTAATTTGTAGAGCTGCTATATGAGGGAATCTTTGTTCAGAGTGAGGCAGTGACTGCAAGAGGCTGGGATCTCCCACCACAGCGCTGCCATGGCTCCAGCCCTGGCCAGTGAGTGGGTCCTCCACTCTTCAGCCACTAGCCCAAGCAGTAAGGGTGAAGTCGACTGTGGTAAGTATTTGTTCAGGATCTTCGTGGTTTCAGCCGCCTGGATGCCACCATCTTCCTTACCAGACAGAGCTTCCTATTTTGATGGGCGAGTCGTCAGTCACTCTTCATGATCTTCAGCTGTATTTCCTCTTTAAGGGGAGGCTCTTGCTCCTTCAGCACTAGGCTTGCCTCGCTTTTCATCTCGGAATGTTTTGTTGGTCATTCCCTGAGCTTGAGTTATCTTTACTCTGCCAATGTCTGCTCTTATTCAGACTTGAAAAACTCCAGTCAATTTTCATCTTACCAAAACGTTAGCACCCACAGACCAGGACTCATGTCTGATTTATTCTTTATTCCATATCATCTTCGCAGTATATAGCAGCCTAAATGCTGAAAGAATAAACAGTGGTGAGTAAATGTTGAAAGAATGTGCGAATGACTCCCCTTTGAGAACTTTCTAGACTCAGCAGTTCCCTGACATCTGCTCTAGTACTGATTCTTTCATTCATTAACTCTGCAAATACTCCTTGAGTGACCACTACTTGAAGAGAACTTGAAGTCCTGTACATAGAATGGGAGTATTCATGCTTGAAGACTCACACTTTCTTCATTCATCCGTTTGTTTGTTCACTCAATTAATAAGCATTTACTGAGTACTTCCTATGCTAAGAACATGCCCCGAGTGGAGGCATGGGTGTTAAGAACCATGGATTTATACTGGAAATTCCTGGTTTCCAACTTGACTTCATCACTTATTAGCTTTGTACTTGGGCAACTTTCTTAACCATTCTGGGCCCCTGTTTCCTTATTTGCAAAATGAGGAAAATACCAGTATCAACATCCTCAGTTAGCTGTGAGCATTAAAAGAGATCACACACATTAAGTGCTCAGTAAATCTTAGCCATTAGCTATTATCATTTCCCTGGTAAGTGAAACGAAGAGGAATTAGACATAACCCTTCTCAAGGAACCGACAAATTCATGGGAATATAAATTTTTAGAATATGAGGTACAAATAAAAATGCTAGGGGTGCTCAGATTAAGTAGAGATGATTTACAAGCAGGGAAAATCAGAGACAGCATCATTCCTGGAGAAGGCTGCATTTGGGCAGGTTTGGATACGCAGATGTGTAGGGGAAGGGCGTTCCAGGAGGTGGAAATAGCCCAACAAGTAAATGGAGGTATTAAAGAACAAGCCCATATTCTGGGCTCCTGAGTCACTGGGCAATTAATTTGATCAATTACAAGAGACATAAGGGGGATAGAGAAAGAGGCAATGGTAGTAAAAAGGATCTTGAGAACCAGTGAGTGCGTTTGGGTCCCATTCTATGTCAACTGGGTGTGTATCCATGGTTTTACATGCATCATTCACTAGTTTCATTTTCGACTGTGGATGGGTATGGTCATCTGTATTCAAAACTCTTTAGATTTTAAGTTATTTACGCCTTCCTGTTTGGGAAATTTGATCACCTCCCAATGTGCTTTAAGGTCCTTCATGTCACATGAGTGACTCAGTAGTGCTGTGAAGTCAGCCACATGGGGAGATGAGGAAACTCACATGGACAGGTAAGATAACCTGTCTGTGGCTAGTACTTGGATGGACTGGGATATGAATGTCATGGCTGCTAATTCCAAGACTTTCTGTTTTCTGAGGTGCGGAAGTGCAAATATACTGCAAGATGGAAGCCAAGGCCATGTTGCCTGAGTGGCAGAGAAGAGACATTTTGGTGACAGGGCCCTCCAGCTGGGGGTTGTCTCTGCTGCCACTGGCTGCTTTCTTTAGCTGTGATTTGCAGCAGTAAATGCTACACAGGATGAAATCAGCTATAGATATTTCCCTTCTCTCCTGGCTTGGCCTGGTGGGTATGTCCCCTCTGGCCTCATCCCAAGTTTCTTAAAGGGCTTCAAAAGAAATAGATATTGACTGAACTCTGGGGTTATTTATAATGGAAATCCAGTTCCTCATTCCTCCTGTCCTCCACAGAAGAGTTGGGCTGTTAATCTGAACCTTGGGGAATCAGAGGCCCAGTTTGCTTTATTTAGCTTTCAGGGCATTGGATTTTTTTCTTTTTTTCTTTTGCAAAGACCTCAAAGTTCCACTGAAGATAAAAGTATCCTATGTCTCAACGTCTTGACCAATTTAAATAACTCACCCTCTTCTCCAAATCCTATCCTCATATTTCACAAAGTTGGACATTCTCCCTTATGTCTTTTCTTAAGTAGTTGCATAAAAAGGCATTTTGGGTAAGAACCAACTTATGAGCCTACCCCAGAGGCAATTTACTTAAGTAGTACATATACACACACAAAATCATTTCAGTGCATTCATCTAACAATTTATCCAGGAGTTTGTGAGGTCCAAGGAGGAGGCTCTGTGACTAAGTGTTCTCTGTTCCCTAGACTTGAACACTTGTCCTTGCACATAATAAGTGCTCAGTCATTTGTTGATTAGTGAATCAGTTAGTAAGCATGCAAGTGTCTCTCCACATGAAGAAGTGCAGAGGGACAACTTGTGGTCAACCACAGTGATTTTCTTTAGCTAGAATTTTCTTATGCTTTTTTGCCTGTTTCCCATCCCTTCTGACACACACACACACACACACATACGTACGCACAAGTTCACTAGTTATGTTTTAACATTTTGCCTGTGTTCTATTGTGCCAGAGACCTTGATTGCGAGTCACTCAAGACATTTGAAAAGTTTTATTTTGACAGATGTAGTATAAAGTATATCAAGTACACTGTGTATATGTCTAAAAAGTTGTCTTTTTACTTAAGAGTTGTGTGACCTTAGTCAAGTTACTTAGATGCAGATCTATAAGATACAGATAATAATGGTACCTACCTTTTGATAATTAAATGAGGTGATAGAGAATAGAGTATTTATCCCAGTCTTTGGCACCTAGCATGTGCTCAATAAACATCTGTTAGGATGACAACAGTGATTTTTTGTCTAGATAAACATCTTGGCACAGTGATATGCATTTATAAGCAATAAGCCAACTTCCTCTTTTTTGGTAAGATGTCAGATAAAAATCCAATAAAAGATTTTAATTATTCATGCACTTATTAGCTATAGACTACCCATTTAATCAACATATTTGAGAAGGCTTACAGTAAAATAGTGTAAACAATATCATCATTAACATTTGGATTAGGAAAAGCATGAATCATTTATTGAAACAAAATAGTTATATAGTCCTTTATTGACTTCCTAATGCTTTCTCAAACATTATCTGTTGTAATCCTTAATTTTCACAACTCTTATTAGGGAGGTATTATTACTTAACCTATATGATGGGGAGTAATGTGACTTGCTCTAGTCCTCACTGTTTAGTATTTGGTTTAGGGACTCAGAAATGTCCAAGAGTCCAAGATAACAGAACCACCCTCCCCAGCAGAAGAGCTAGGAGGTCTTAGTTTGAACTTAAACCCCTGACCAGGGCTGTACTCAGAAGATGTGTTGTTGGATGAATGAACACATCCCCAAGTATAACTCCTAAAGTCAAATGCCATAAAACTGGCATAAAACCCTACCCTGGTTTCACTCTCTTGGTGAAAGATAGGACTCAGGTGAAACTGTTTACCTAGACATGTCCACTCATCCTTTCAGGAATCAGCCTAAGGAACACACGTAATGGCATTTAGTCATCTACTGAGTGGTTTGCATGGAGTCCTATTTACTTTGAGGAATTCTCACACTCTTTATTTCATGCCGTGAGGTGGCAAAGCAGGAATTGTTTGAGACTCACATTTTGCAGAAGAGAAGACTATGGTCTGGGGAAGTTGAGCTCACCCAGGGTGGAGTGGCTGAGCCCAGACTTGAAATCACCCACTGAGGCTCTGGGCCCTTTTCCCAGTGCCCTTTCCCTGTGCGTATCTCTCCCGCCTCCCACAGTCTCAGCCACGCAGGAATACTGCCTGCCTGAGCCCCAGCCATTGATAGTGTTAACACTGGTAGAATCAAGATAATATGACGGTCTTACGATCTACAGGCAGATCTCCACATTAGTACAGCTACTGTCGGGTGACACAGCAACATAGCACCTCTGTCTGTAAAATTAAGTTCCCCAGGAGGGAAGGAAAACACTGGTCACTTGTATATACGCTACAACTTGGTAGAATTGGCCTCATGATGGGTGAGAGAGTCAAACTTCTGCATTTTCAAGTCTCCTGAACTTTATCTGGTTGACCACTAGCTCAGCCCTTTTACAGTGCCCTGAAATTTGCCATGCTTGGCAATGATCTCACAGAGACTTTTGACAGTTTTTGTGGTCATTGTTTTTATATCTGAGAAAAAAAAAATTTTCCTGATTTGAATTATTCTGTACACATTGCCCAATAAAATAAATTCAATGTACAAAATACATACAAAATATGTAAAAAACTACTCACTCTAAATATTCATTTAATAAATATTTATTGAACGCTGACTATATGCCACACTCACTTCTAAGCCCTAAAGGTACAAGAGTGAATGAACATAACAGACAAAATCTCTGAACTCACAGAGCTTACAGTCTAGTGGGAAGAAACAGGCAAGAAAGACACGGAAAGGAAATATAACAGGGATGCTACATGCTATGCAGAACACATTAGGGGATGGGAGATACAGGGCATGGATGTACTATTTAGTGGAGGTGAGATCTGAGCTAAGGCCTGAAGTAAGGAGTGCGTCCTGTTGCCATCTAGGGGAAGAGTGTTCCCGAAGGAGGAAACATCGGAACGGGTCTTACAGCTGGAGGCTGCTTGGGTGTCCTGGGAACAGCAAGGACGCCAGGGTAGCTGGAACAAAGTCCCTAAGGGGAAAGGGGTAGGAATCGAGGTCTGACAGGCAGCAGGCGAGCCTGTTGGGTCTGGCGGGCCCTGAATGGGACCATGGCTCTGACTCTGAGTGAGACAGGAAGTCACTGGAACATTCTGAGCAGAGGTGTCACACGATCTGACTTGGGTTTCAAATGGATGACCCTGGATGCTGTGTGGAAAGTAGACTTGGGAGGTGGGTACAGTGAGGAGAAGAGAGGTGTATGGATAGCCTATTCCAAGAGTTTAAGCCTAAAATGATTGTGGCTTGGATCACAATAGTCCATACACTTGGCCCCAAATAAAGGAAATCTCTGGGCCAAATTTAAGGCTAATTTATCTTTAAAGGCTTGAACTATGGGAGAGAGTTCAGGAAAATTTAAACACAATTTAAAGTTATGTGACTGTTTCTACCTCTCTAGGGTAATACAAATAAGTATTATCTTTGGTTAGTAAATATATAGGCAACTTCCCCTTCCAACTTTGGAAAATAAAGTAACATTCCATGTTACTTCTCTTGGTTCTTCTAGGACTTGAATCATGAAATGGGTTGTGAGCTGAATAATTTAGCCAGTTGTTAAGTGATAAAAGAAGCAAAAGAAAATAATTGTCAGGACTCTACAGAAGTTAATGGTAGAGTATGTTGCAATCAGGAATGTTGCAGTTCTCTCAGAAATGTAAATATTGTTATCTGAACGTGTGATAGAGGCACAAGTCACCAGATGTGGAGGAGATCCCACTCTGTCCATGAAGAAACTGAGACTCAGGCGGGAGGTAAACTGTCCAAGTTACACAAAAGTTAGTAAGTTTGGCCCAGAACTTGATTCTCACTCCAGCATGATGCCTGATCCATAAAGAGTTTTCCTTATGAATATACTTTGTTGCTAATGCATTAGAGGGGTTGAAGTATCACTCACGGCTCCTCCTATTAAGAACCCCAGTCTCCTCCATTTCTGGCACACCTGACAAGAACCGGCTCCATCCGCACCGTCCTGACCGTACCATCTTGGTTCCTTCATCTCCTCTCTCCCTGTCTCACACTCTATCCTCACATAACCCCAAGGGGATTAGCTGCCTTCTGCTCTGTTTTACTTGGGGAATCTTCCTGCCTGGCTTGTACACTCTCACTCCACAGAGAGGGAGAAGCGAAGCAGATGATACCTGGATGTCCTGATGGGTCGGGAGAACTCCCCAATTTTAATGTTCTTGTTCCTTCACAAAAAGGAGTCACATTTTCAAGCCCTGGAATTTCAATGTGTGGCTTTGCTCCCACTACTTTATATGTACTCATGCATTAATTTTCTCAGGAAGGAAGACAGTGTGAATTTGAATGTCAAAAAATGCATAGGATTCTTTTTATTATGTCTATGGTAACACAAATTTGGAAAAAAAAAAAACCTTGAAAACAAGGATCAGTCAGCTCAGAAAAGCACTAGAAAGCTAGACCCAGCTCTAGGACTCCGTGGCTTTGTCGCCTTCATTGAGGCCATTTTCCTTCAGGAACTCTACCATCTGACCTATGAAATGAAGGGAAGAGGAGATTGGAGTTTGCTGCCAGCATCTGCTGGGGCATCTCAAAGCCTCGTTCCTAAGACTTTACCATGCACATGCCAGACTTTTCTTTACATCCCCAGGCCATTTATGCAGTCCCTTCCTCACCCTACAATCTCAACATCCTCCTTCATAATCTCAAATTCTGTGACTCACACTCAGATGAATCCATATTTACTGAGAGCTTCTCTTGTGCTCACCGCTGTACTGGGCACTGCAAAGTAATGAAAAAGAAACATAAGGCATCATTTCTTCCCTTAAGGAAAATTAATTGAAAGAGATGCCTTTTGGCGTCTCTATATTTTGCATTATAGATTTTTTTAAGGAATGAAGTTTTAGTGTCTCTATGTACCTTTCATAGTTCAAAATAAACCCAGAAAGATCTGCTTAGGAAAGCACTTAGAGGAATGCTTTAATTAATCCACCAAAATGCTCTGAAATGAACAAATCCAGGGCTTTTTGTAAATGGGGGGTTCAGAGAGTCAGAAAATAATTGATTCTCTTAACTATCCGAAACATTTTTGTCATAGTTTTACAATATTAATTTGTTCTATTATGGAAGAAAAAATAACAATCTAGATATTTTCTGAGGGATCACATTTTCAGAATGATTGGAATCTAAAATCTGAATGAAAAGTACAATCCCTTTGCCTGAAATGCTTTGTTGCTCCATTCTACTTGTCAAAATTATAACCATCTTTGAAGGTTGAGTTCAAATATTGCCTCATTCATCACCATCACCATCATCATCATCGTTCCCTCTTTTAAATCTGCATGGTTGACCATCTGCGCTGCCTTACAGCACTCATGACCTCTACCTTCCCTCATAGCGATTTGAGTACCTGACATCTTTTGTCCTGGGCTGGGCTCTCTGGAGCAGGGAGCATGTCTAATTCATCTGCTCACACTGTGCCTTGTAAGTAGCAGGATTCTGCGTGATGTTAGAGCAATGGTCTGGTTGCCATTCTGTAATGGATGACTGTATCAGTTGGGGTACAATTTCACCTGTTCTGCAAGAGACCGAAAATAGTAATGGCCGAAACACGTTAGAAATTTCTTTCTTTTTTACATTAAAAAAACTACTCACAAGGAAATTAGGGCTAGTAAGGTAGTTCTAAAATATTTGGAAGCCAGGCTCTTCCTATATTTTTGCTCTGCCATCTCCAGAATATTGCCCTTATCTTCATGGTATAAAATGGGTTCTCTACCATATCTCTATTCCAGACCATTGAAAGGAGGAAAGGGGGAGATGGAGGTCCCCCACTTCCACTTAATGCACATCTGGGCAGTTGTACACATTGCTTCCACTCACATCCCATTGAGAACTACATCTTCTGGTCCATTTAGTCAACGGTGTGCTGGATCCCAGTCCCAGGGCATGTGAAGGCCCACTGTGTGCATTTCCTCTCAACTCCACGTTCAGTGAGTCATGTTGGCAGCTTGAAATCAGTCACAGGAGAATTAACACCACAGAAATTGGCAGATGCTATGAATCAAGGCTTTTGTCTCCTTCCATGAGAGCTGATTATTAAAATTTACTTATAATCTGCTACACCTAGCTGCAAGAGAAGCTGGAAAATGTAGTCTTTTTTACAAGTCCTTGCTCCCAGATATGGAATTGTCTAGCTAACAATTCTGTATATGGGAGGAAGGAGTTGTATTTCTATAGAAAAAGCTAAGGAAGAATATTTGTAAACAATTAGAAGTCTCTTTAAACATGACACCATCTGGGAATAGAGAAAAAGAAAATTGGAAAACCTGTTTTTAACTGAGAGAATAGATCTATCTATAAGTGTATGTACTTGCAGCCTTTCTGCTGCCAACTTCTAGCTGTGAAAGACCACGCTAGAGAGAAGTTAAGCTTCTTTGTGTGAGCTCAAGGTATAGGTCTCTGGGCAGAGGTTACATGAGCCAAATTCTGCTCATTTTTGACTATTTGTACTGTCCAAAAATGCAACACTGGTTTCCATCACTGCCGGTGTCCAGGCAGGAGCTGGATGATCATGTACAGGGTTTCCATAGAGGAGATTTCATTGTGACTGGAGGTTCCCCTCACCATCTCCAAGTCTCTGTTCATGGTTCAGATACTCTTCCTGACCCCTCAGATTCTTAGGGCTTCCAGTACTTTCCTTTGTTACACTTACCACAGTTGTAATTATTACTATACTAATTCAGTCGATGTCAGTCTCCTCAACCAGACTGCAAGAGAAGCAACTGAGTTGTTTTACTCGCCGTTGTGTCTGCTACATGGAGCAAAGGGCATGACCACTAAGGGCACTCATTAAATGCGTGCCAAATGGAGGCTGAATGCTGTGACATATCATTTGTGAAAGTGCCTTGTAAACTGCTCACAATAATTATTCTTTAGAAATAAGATACTGAGATACAAAACAGAACAGAAAGCAGGTGAAGGAAGTGGCAGTAAATACTACCAGACATCTAGAAGGAACTGAATTTGATTGTAAGTTTCCTGGAACTAAGTACAAAAAGAGAACACACTGGGTTACTGAATTTTCTTTTTCTAATGAGATATGACTTGTGAAGTCATTGGCAGAGGCCAAGTTTCCCTAGTGATTTATTAAAATGAGACCATTGTTTCCTCCCAGTTAATGTTTAAGCATGATCAAATTTCTCCTAATTTAAAAAAAAAAAAAGAAGAAAACACAAAGAACAGAAAAGAAACGTGCCTTGTCAGCTGTCCGACTCATCCAGATTCCTTTGTATATGGTGTGCGCTGTCTTCACTTCCTCACTTCCCGGTCATGGTTCAGCTCACTGGAGTCTTGCTTCTGCTCTGACCAACCTACGGGAGCTGCCGTGCTGAAGGACCATAGTAAATGTGTCTTGGCTCTATCTCGGCTTCAATCTTTTTCTTTTTTTAAGATAAATTTTATTCATTTTTTAAAATTTTTGTTTATTTATTTTTGGCTGCATTGGGTCTTCGTTGCTGCACGCAGGCTTTCTCTAGTTGAGGTGAGCGGGGACTACTCTTCGTTGCGGTGCGCGGGCTTCTCTTGTTGCAGAGCATGGGCTCTAGGCGTGCAGGTTTCAGTAGTTGTGGCATGTGGGCTCAGTAGTTGTGGCTCGCGGGCTCTAGAGTGCAGGCTCAGGAGTTGTGGCACATGGGCTTAGTTGCTCCACGGCATGTGGGATCTTCCCGGACCAGGGATTGAACCTGGGTTCCCTGCCTTGGCAGAAGGATTCTTAATCCCTGCACCACCAGGGAAGCCCTCTGCTTCAATCTTTATTGCAGTAGACATTTTGTAATTATTAGAAACTCTTGCCCCTGCTAGATCATGTCCCTTGGTTCTGTGACACAAAACTGTACTGGTTTCCTTCCTAGATCCTCTTTCTCAGGTTCTTTAAAGGACTGTTTGAGCTCTGTTCTTCCAGTAAGTGTTGGCATTCCTCGGGGTCTTGAAATTTTTTCTTCGACCCTTTCCTCTTCTCACTCTACATAGCCTCCCGAGGAAATGTTATGGACGCTAATGGCCTTAATTACTCTCTAGATCTTAACGACTCCTGAGTTTTGATATTTAGAATGGATGACCCACCCGAGTTTCAAACCCACATATTTAACTACCCTGTGGATATCACCTTGAATTCAGCATGCCCCAAATACAGCCCATATTTTTCCTTCTTCTTAACCTTTTCCTCACGTGTGCCCCATCTCAGTGAAGGGTCCTCCCTTCCACCCAGTGTCTCAAGAGAGAAATCTTGTCATCCTCTTTAACTCATCTCTCTAACTCCTCATCCCCCCAACACTCAACCAGCTAGTCCTATTAACTCTCCTTCCTAAATATCTCTCAAATCAGTCCACTGATCCCTATCACCAATGCTGCTACCTTAATGCAGGCCCCTGGATTTCTGTCACAGCTCTTAACCAGCGATGTGCTGGTCTTACCCCAAGTCTGTGTTAGGTCCACTCTACGTGGCACTGTCTCTGGTGTATTTTAAGGATTTTTAAACCAGGATACAAACCAAGTCAACAGACTTTTTCTGTAAAGGGACAGATTACAGATAAGAAATATTTTTGTCTTTGTAGCGCATATGGCCTCGGTCAGAGTTACCCAGCTCTGAAGTTGGAGAGGGAAAGTGGGCACAGACACTACACAACCTAGTGGCGTGGCTCTCTTCCAATAAGACTTTATTCACAGATGCAGATGGTGAGCCAGACTTGGCCCATTGGGCATAGTTTGCTGACCCCTGGTCTAAAAAGCTAAGCTAGTATGTTCTCATCCACCTTTGAATGCACACTGCAGACACAGCACTTGACATACAGGCTCCTCTATGAAACTTTGTTGGATGAATGAGTGAATGGAAGATGAACTAATAAGGATGGACCTTTTTCCTCTGTGGCCATATCTCCTTGGTCACAATATTCTCCACGTGCATTTTATGTAGTCAGGGAACCCCCATGGGGGGGTTTTCATCTGGCGTGCTCATCTACACGTTTGTGTGGAGCAAATACCGTCTCAGAAGTTTTGGTTCCTTTGGTGGTAGTGGTCAAGTTTTAAATCCTTTGTCACTACTTGCCAACCATCCCCCACAGCACAGTGTTTTGTTTTCTTCCTAGGTATGATAGTTAAATGTTGGATTCTCCAGATGCCCTTCATATCACCATTATAGACTTTAGCCATTTTATTTGTGTGTGTATAGATGTAGTCATTCCTTTGTTCCATACTTATTTAAACCTATCTTAAAACCTTTTTTGAGCAGGTAAAATATTAGAGAAAAAAAAAACTCAGTTAAATCAATGAACAAAGCACTGATTAAGCAGAGGGCACAGGTGAAGTTCCAGTGTGCAGTCAGTGGGGACACAGATAACTCAGATAAGGTATTGTCTCTGAAGGGCTTATAATGCAGAAGGGAGATAAGAAGGTGAGCAAATAATTTCAATACAATGTAGAAAGTGCTATGTCCTTTGAGGAAGGGATCAGCAAAGTACTCTGGGACTTTGATAGGAAGTGAAACTTGTCTTTAACCAAAGAGATCAAAGCATTCAAGCTGGACATGGAAAGGTATGTATTTGGGACACTGATATGTCACTAAAGGGTCTTCGAGACAGAGGAAAGAATAGGCACACCCACAAGTTACTAGAAAGCAAGTTTTAATGAAGCTACGTCCAGGGACCGGCTGATAAAAGTGCAGCCAAATCCCTTCAAGGAGGTGCCAAGTCCATTCTGGTCTGGAATGCATTGATAATTGGGACATTATGCTCAGAGACTGCAAATTGACATTCTGTCGTCATCCCTCTTGGAATAGAAACCCTGATCCTTTCAAGTAATTAGCACCAATTTGGAACTTGTGTGCAAAAATAAATCACAAGTGTCCAAAAACAGATACATTAAGTTCAATGGTTAGGAAGCAAACGTTCTTATTAGCTCCGCCTACATCAACAAAATCAGAAGCAATTAGCATTTAAAAATAGAAGAGACAAGGAGAGTTCACAGTTCCCACTGGAAAATTATTATTTATATAAATGTCCACAATGATGACCTCCATGCACCCTTCCTGACCTCAGTCACGTTACTACAATGGCTAAAGGATCTGTTTTCTTTTGTGAGGGTTAGGCAGGAGAGCCATGATTCTGTGTGTATTGTCCTGGTTGAAACTGAGAGGTGTGTGGCCTCTAGCACCCAAACAGGTAGGGCTACATCTCCTCTTCACTGGGCCTCACCCCATCCTCTGCATGGACGAGAAAGGGATCTACTGTGTCTTGAAATGCTCAGCAGATCTGCCCCCAGAAGCCCACTTGCATGCAGCAGTGTTGACCTTCATCCATGGGACACCTGCCTGCTGGAGAAAGCCTCAGTGGTCCACCCTGAGGAAGGGTGGTAGCTCCCAGGAACCCAGCAGTGCACACTTTGTAGTGGCCCTTGACGCACTCTCTAGGACATGGAATGTCTCAGTCAAGGATGGAGTCTCACCATTGGCGTTCGGTGTCAGACTGCAGAGGCAAACTGAGCACGGAGCACCTGAGGGACTGAGGTGTGATGAAGAGCGCTGGCCGCTGGCTCGACAGGACTCTAAGTCCAGGCTGTGTCACTAACTGGCTCTGTAAACTTGGTCAAACCACTAGCTCTTTCTGGGCCTCATTTTCCTCATCCTTAAAATTAGGGGCTGAAATCTTGAGAACGAAAGAAGGAACTGGAGGAATCAGGCTCCCTGACTTCAGACTATACTACAAAGCTACAGTTATCAAGACGGTATGGTACTGGCACAAAAACAGAAAGATAGATCAATGGAACAGGATAGAAAGCCCAGAGATAAACCCATGCACATATGGACACCTTATCTTTGATAAAGGTGGCAGTAATGTACAGTGGAGAAAGGACAGCCTCTTCAATAAGTGGTGCTGGGAAAACTGGACAGGTACATGTAAAAGTATGAGATTAGATCACTCCCTAACACCATACACAAAAATAAGCTCAAAATGGATTAAAGACCTAAATGTAAGGCCAGAAACTATCAAACTCTTAGAGGAAAACATAGGCAGAACACTCTATGACATAAATCACAGCAAGATCCTTTCTGACCCACCTCCTAGAGTAATGGAAATAAAAACAAAAATAAACAAATGGGACCTAATGAAACTTCAAAGCTTTTGCACAGCAAAGGAAACCATAAACAAGACCAAAAGACAACCCTCAGAATGGGAGAAAACATTTGCAAATGAAGCAACCGACAAAGGATTAATCTCCAAAATTTACAAGCAGCTCATGCAGCTCAATAACAAGAAAACAAACAACCCAATCCAAAAATGGGCAGAAGACCTAAATAGACATTTCTCCAAAGAAGATATACAGACTGCCAACAAACACATGAAAGAATGCTCAACATCATTAATCATTAGAGAAATGCAAATCAAAACTGCAATGAGATATCATCTCACACCAGTCAGAATGGCCATCATCAAAAAATCTAGAAACAATAAATGCTGGAGAGGGTGTGGAGAAAAGGGAACACTCTTGCACTGCTGGTGGGAATGTGAATTGGTTCAGCCACTATGGAGAACAGTATGGAGGTTCCTTAAAAAATTACAAATAGAACTACCATATGACCCAGCAATCCCATTACTGGGCATATACCCTGAGAAAACCAAAATTCAAAAAGAGTCATGTACCAAAATGTTCATTGCAGCTCTATTTACAATAGCCCGGAGATGGAAACAACCTAAGTGCCCGTCATCGGATGAATGGATAAAGAAGATGTGGCACATATATACAATGGAATATTACTCAGTCATAAAAAGAAACGAAATTGAGCTATTTGTAATGAGGTGGATAGACCTAGAGTCTGTCATACAGAGTGAAGTAAGTCAGAAAGAAAAAGACAAATACCATATGCTAACACATATATATGGAATTTAAGAAAAAAAATGTCATGAAAAACCTAGGGGTAAAGCAGGAATGAAGACGCAGACCTCCTAGAGAACGGACTTGAGGTTATGGGGAGGGGGAAGGGTGAGCTGTGACAGGGCGAGAGAGAGTCATGGACATATACACACTAACAAACGTAGTAAGGTAGATAGCTGGTGGGAAGCAGCCGCATGGCACAGGGATATTGGCTCGGTGCTTTGTGACAGCCTGGAGGGGTGGGATGGGGAGGGTGGGAGGGAGGGAGACACAACAGGGAGGACATATGGGAACATGTGTTTATGTATGACTGATTCACTTTGTTGTAAAGCGGAAGCTAACACACCATTGTAAAGCAATTATACCCCAATAAAGATGTTAAAAAAAAAAATTAGGGGCTGAACTGGGTTATCTTTTTGCTTTATTCCATATGGTGTTTTTTACCCTTTGAAAGCTCAAGTCTTTTTCTGCCTCTTTTTATCCCCCTGCTTGGAAACATGCAGTGAATGGCAGGCTGGAAGGTAAGGTGTAGGAGGCAAATATTTTTCTATTCCTCAAAAATGTGTGAAAATATACCCCCTACTCCCTTCCCCCCAAAGACTGTGGCTTTAGGAACACAGGTCTGGCAAGGAAGACACAGATCCACTTGGCAGGGCCAGGGCAGAACCCATCAGCCTAAGAAACAAACATCACATTTAAAGTTGATGGGGGGGGACTTCCCTGGGGGCGCAGTGGTTAAGAATCCGCCTGCCAATGCAGGGGACACGGGTTTGATCCCTGGTCCGGGAAGATCTCACATGCCATGGAGCAACTAAGCCCATGCACCACAACTACTGAGCCTGCGCTCTAGAGCCCGAGAGCCACAACTACTGAAGCCCGCGCACCTAGAGCCCATGCTCTGCAACAAGGGAAGCCACCGCGATGAGAAGCCCATGCAATGCAACTGGAGAAATCCCGCACACAGCAACGAAGACCAAGCACAGCCATAAACAAATAAAGTTGATGGACTTCGGAATCATTATGGGCTGAAGGAGGAGAGATTTGCTCAAAGTGACAAGTTAAAGACAACTGTGATTCAACTTATTGGCTCCCAATCCTCTTTCTACCATGGCTTTCTTCCTCTGGCTTTGGTATTTCTAACCCGCAATCAGAGCCTAGGGACTGATGACATGTGTCCACTTTAAATAAAAATACCAGTTTTCTGTAGGAGTGGGGAGTGGATTAAATCTTTGACCATTAGTTTTTGTTAAGGCATCACTCATTGTTTCACACTTTCCCTCCTAATTTTTCATTTTTCTCCCTTATAATTAATACCAGTTTCCCCAACCACCTTGCACACACACAAACGTTTTTCCTTGTTTTGCAAAAATTAAGAGTTGAGCTAGCTCCTTCTTGGGTATCTTCCCATCTGCCAGTCAGTCTATATTCCAACGCCTCGTCCATACTTTCCTCTAATTTCCCTATGTACAGATCCATCTCCTCTGGTAAGTCATAAGCTCTTTGAGAACTGGGAACATCTTTGGATTTCTGTTTCCAAGGTCAGAAATGCTGCTCAGTTGTTGATTGAATACATTCATGGAAGAAAGAGGCACCTCATCCGTATCCAGATTGTGACCTTGAAGGACCTCAGAGTGATGATAAGCTTAGCAGTGGCCTCCATTTCATCCTTTATGAGGAATCAGAAGAGGTCAGAGAATGGGCAGATCTAGCTTGGCTTCATTGGATTTCCTACCTTATGTCTCTATGGCTATAAACTCATCAAAGAGCACTCCTGGGTGGCCAGAGTACACAGAGGGACCCTGCCCAGGCTTAGGAGACGGGGAACAAGAGCAAGAAGCCAACTCCTAAACTTTGGGTTGTCAGTCTCAGCATGAGGGCATCCCAGAGCCAACCCCCCACTGACTTTGGCCAGGGACCTAGGTCTGTTCACTGTGCATAAGCATTTGTCAACCTGGCCATTGGGAGGGGATCCTGGCAACAGACAGGCACCAAGGGTGGTACCTGAAACAATGTTGGATCGAGGGGACTTTTTACTCAGAAGCTTGGAGGAGGAGAAGGAGGGGGAGATAATATATAAATCCATGTGACCTCTGTCCAATGGTACAGGCAAGAGAGAAAGGAGAAGCTTCTTAAATGGTAGTGAAGGATGAGATGGCACAGGGATGAGGGAGTGAGAGAAAGTCCTTGTGGACAGGAGATAGAGGAAGAGTCTGGACTGAGGCTGGAGGAATGAGAGACAGATATAAGAAAGACTGAGAGCAAATACATATGGGAAGGAAGGAAATGAGGGAAGAAAGGAGGGAGGGAAAAAGGAAGGAAGGAGGGAAGGAGAGAGGGAACGAATGAAAGGACATTAAAATGCTAAAAAGAGAGAGGCACAGACATCAGGAGAAAAAATCAGAACTAGGTTGGGAATGAAAGAAAACTGTGAGGAGAGAGAAGAGGGATGCAGTGAAAGAGTGTGTGTACACACACAAGACAGGGACAACTTAACGCCAACCTGACCTGCCCAGCTCAGAAAAATTTCATTTGTGAGCCTGGCACAGGAAAGATCTGGACAGAGAAGGAAATGGGCTGACTCCTGCCCAGGGCCTGTCGGAGGAAACAGATCAATTAACCTGGGTGGGGATCTCCTGTGCCAGGCCTGGCACTGCCAGCTCTCAGTGCCCAGCTAGGCCAGGCCAAGGACTCTCATGTGATCCCTGAGCTATTAAAAGGCCATCAGCTGCGGGGCAGAATCAGCCTTTTATGCTGAGAAAACCCCTCTTCCCATGCGGACAGCACTTCCGATGGCCCAGCATCCACCACTCAGCCAGGCCCAGCCCTGGACCCAGTAAACCCGCACCCCTTGGCCTGGGAATACTGACCATTGGCAACCTGAGCAGGTTTCGAGGACCCTCTGGGGTCCAGCACAGCTTGGAACATCTGATTGATGAAGTGATCTTAGGGCGTATTTGTGGGTGGGGCAGGAGGTGTCTGGGGCAGAATGTTCCCTTAGATCTTGGATCACTGGGTGCACGTTATAGGGAGAAAGATTTCAGCACGAGGAAGGACTTTGAAATCAAAGCTAGACAAAGCTGGATTCATTAATTTGTACATTTGTTATTTTTCCAACAATTTTTGAGCATCTACAATGGGTGGGGCATTGTGCTAGAGGCTGAAGAGTTAAGTAAACACATCCACTGGCCTCAGGGAGAGAACAATGGCGACTTTGCTTTCTCTACCCAATTTAACAGTAGGAAGGTAGGCGTGGAGTGTGTTGGGAGCATGAAGGTGACTGATCCTGTTTCCAGGACAAGCAAGTTTTCCAGGAAAAGCAAGTTTTCCAGGAACTGCACATTGGAGTACAGCCATAAAGGTTGAGTAGGATCCACGAGGCAGAGAAAGTGGAGGAATCCTAGACCAAGAGAATCACAGGAAGAAGCTGGAAAGTGTGAAAGGGGAGGTGGCTTACCTGGGGGATGAACCGGAGGAAACGCCTTAGTAGACGCGCTGGTCTCTCTGGAGATAAAGGTGGGATGGAGGTGGGTCCAGATAAGGACAGACAAATATAAAGGCACAGAGACACCCCCAAATTTTAGTCAGAAGGGAGCTTAGAGATGATGGAAGTCATCTTTGTCCTTGTTACACAAGTTTTTAGTTTTAATGTGAGCGTTTGTGTGTGAAATAGGCTTCATTGAAGAGAATCCAGGGTTGGACACAGAAGAAGGAGGCGTACAGCAACTCAAACAATTTCAAACTGGGGACTTCCCTGGTGGTCCAGTGGTTAGGACTCTGTGCTTCCACTGCAGGGGGCACGGGTCTGATCTCTGGCTGGGGAACTAGGATCCCGCAAGCCGCGTGGCGCGGCCAAAAATTAAAATAAAATAAAACGTTCAACTAATTTCAAACTGAATATGTGATTCCTCTTCTCTGAAGAGACCTGCTAGGCTGTCTTTATTGACTGCGTTACCTCGAGTGGTGGCCCCCAGCCTCCGGCCTTCTCAGGGTTTTTTCTCTGCCTTCTTTCTCGTCTCAAGTCTTCACCCAGCCCTCCAGACTGCCCGCCCCAGGCACAGAAAATTCTCTCTGTTGGGTCTCCTTTAGGTAACAGTAAGTAATCGGAGAACAACAAAGCCTCTTGTTTGCCCAGATCCTCCTTCCTTAGAGGGCAGACGTTAGTTTGTATTTGAAAAGTTCTAAATGCCCCCCAAAGTAAAAATTACCCTTACGCAGTTCTTTTTAAAAATTACATAACGAACTTAAAGTTTCCTCCTTCAGTCTGTTAGCATTTATCAGTCAAGATATCTTCCCAAGTTAAAGCAAATATATCTCCCTCTACATATATATATACATGTACACTCACACACGTATTTATAGAAAAGAAATTATGCCTTACATATTGATCTGTTTTTTAATTTAAAAATATGTTGTGAAAAAACTTCCAACCCCGTACTTCATATGCAGTCTAGTCCATAGACTAGATAGACCACAAGTTTTCAACTATTTTCCTGTTGATAGACATTGATGACGCTTTAACCTGTTTGCTTGTAAATAACGCTGCCGCAAACATCCTTGCGTGTGGATCCTGACGTGCCCTCGTTATGATCTCTATGGGATGGATTCCTGGAGTTAGGTTGTTAAATCAAAGACTATGCACATTTAAAATCTTACTAGGAATTACCTCATTCCCTTTGAAGAGTGTTGTACTAGTTTACACTCCTACGGACAGTAGAATGGGACGGCCTCTTTCACACTTGCCCTCCAGCACGGGAACTGCCTCCGCATTTGCCAGATGAGGAAATGGCTTAGAGAAATGAACAGTTCTAATAACACACCTAGGTATTGGCAATGCTGGCACCAAGATTTCAGATCTGCTGTCACTATAAAGTGAGATAATGCGTGCGGAATATTAAGGAGCATGCCTGGTACAATGTAAGTGCTCAATAAATGTTGGTCATGGCTGTTATTAAAGCACACTGCCACAATAGGGACCCATCAGAAGCTTTAACAGCTGGCTTAGCCTGGAAGATGAATTGGAGAGGAGAGAGGACAGAGGCTCAGGTGGCTCCTCCCAGGCTGGGTGGAATGCCCCTTCTCCTGTTCTCCTAGCACTCTGTGACTACCTCTTCATGACATTCCATTTAATTAGTTGATTCATCTTTCCCCATAATACTGTCCCTGAAGGACAAGCAAGTGAGAAGGTGTGTTCTCTGAGCTCAGAGACTGATGACCTATGAGCTAGGATGCTGTCATCCTCCTCAAATACCCCAAAGAAGTTTAAAGTGATAAACTTCTGAGTTTGAGATTCTCTCACTCTGTTATACGTTTAACGCCTGAAAGTTACAAAAGCGCTTTTACATCATAAGTTATAGTGTGGCTTTTTTTGCTTGTGACTCTCCTCTCCTCAATCGGGATGCAAACTCTTTAAAGTAGGAATTATATCTTGAACTCATTTTCTCTTCCACCGTGAAAACTAATGTGTTGAGGGGCACACAGGAGACAGTCAGTACATACAAAGTGGGGGACAATAACAAGCCTGGTTTTGGGTCTTGGAGGAGGGGTAGGAAACTGGTTAAGGAAACCAGTCCCTTTGCTTTAGAGTCGTGACTCATAGATGTTGACTGACTAAACCACCAAGTGGCTATTTGTCTAAAAGTCAATTTCATCTTTGCAAAGTAATGAATATACCCTTGGAACTACCCTCAGAATGATGCTAGCCTCTCTCCTGCACATTCACCAAGGCATGCCCCACATTCTTCAGCTGCAAGTTTTGCATCTGGGTGGGCCAGAGAGGAATGTCTGGGGAAATGGCATTGTAGAAGGTAACAGCCATTGGAAGAATTTGGCCCCAAAGCCAAGGACTCCTCATTCAATATGCATGATTTTCAGAATTCCTATTTTAATCAGCAAAACGGAAATGAAATTCCAATGTAGCTTTTAGTTAAAAAAAAAAAAACAAATTACAAGTGGTATATGATATTCATGCATACCATTTCCTCTGAAATTCTTTTTAAGAATTGAAGAAAATAACCATATAACATACTGGAAAGAACACTAGCCTAGGCGTCCAGAGATTTAATTTCATGCCCTAAATTTATCACCTAGTAGCTGTGTGATCAAAAGCAGTCAGTTCCCCCTTCTTACCTTATTTCACTCATGTATAGAATGAGTGAGTTGAGGACAGGTAAGCTCCCCTCCAGCCTCAATAATAAACGAGTCCATAATTCCCTGCTTAGTGTTGAAGGTCCATCCAACCATCCATCCTTTCCACAAATATTTGTTGAATTCCTACTTGTGTTATGTCTATATGATTTGCGCCCTTCTGATTTGCATTGATAGGTTGACAGCATCATCACCCTTCCGAGAACCAAGATTCAACATCTTGAGTAAATTCTGACCCCTCCCCCTCTCTCACCCTCTTCACCTTCCACCAGTTCCCAATGTTTGTTCTTTCTCTGTGTCTATCTCTGGCCCATTCTACCCTTTCTTCCTGCCCTTCATCCTATCCCTTCATCCTATCACTCTTCTTCCTGCCTACTAGCTCTCACCTGAGCTGTTGCAAAAACGTCCTAAGTGGTCTCCCAGCCTCAATAATCTTCCTTCTCAATCCACTTGCATGCTCTGCCCAGAGTTATCTCCAATGTTTGATTTTAATCAATATTTTTGGAAGGTTTGTTGTGCATAGTCACTCTCCCTGGACCCTTCAGGAGTTCACAATCCAGAGAGGAAGGCAGGCAAAATTAAAGAATAAGTACAATCCGATCTGGAACTGCAAGAGTGGAGGATCTAACATTGCTCAGTGTTGGATTTCTTCCTCTCCTCTCACAGAACTTTCTTCCTTAGTCGTTCCCTCTTCCATGTACCTCACAGCACTTTTTCTCATGCCTCTAGCGTCTCACTTATCACATCCTTTTACCGTTCATTCTCCACTTGTCTCTCTCCTTGACTAGACTGTGAACTCCGTGATGATGGGGATCTAATCAACTTAAGCCAGGCTTTCACGTTAGAACCCTTCAGTGGCTCCTTTTTGCCCTCGGGTGGAAGTCCAAACCTTCATACTGAGCACTCAAAACCCTTAAGAGTTTAGGTTTAACTATGTTTCCAACTAACTCTGCTCATCAGCCCATATCCAATCCCACTTCAATCCCAAACCCTCTTCTATCCTTTCCAAGAACTTTTGCAGAGAATCAGATCCACTTGTTCAGAATTAATTTTCACCTGTTCCCGAATACTTCTTATAGCGAAGGTCCTAACGCATCTATGTCTATCTTCTGCAGAGATTTTGTGAACCTTCTATCTACTTCCTATATGATGAGCTCTTGGGGGGCAAGTGCCCACGTCCCTTGGGTTCTTGGATCCTTCAGAGCACAGGGCCTACCAAGCGCCTGGCACTTGGTCTGACTCTGTCCTGAGTAGTTGCCACCTGCCAGGCACTGCACAAGCTCTGTGACATTTCATCCTCACAGCAGACCTGGAAACTGGGCTCCAAAACAGACGAAGTAAAACCTGCTCAAGGCACCAGCAGGTACGTGATACAATTTAGATTTAAACACAGGTGCCTCTTAACAACCAGGCTACACTGCTTCCCTGCGGGGAGCCCCAGTAAATGTGAAATAGTTTTGCAGCCACTTGGAGAAGAGGTTGAAGATATACTCAACAAGCATTTCCTAGTCAGCTAGGGAGATTTCTATTGGCTTTTTGAATGAATGAGTTGGCCCTTGAAGACTGAAGAGGAATCCGACAAAGAAAAAAGGTAAGAGTATTCTAGTAAGAGAATAAAATGTGAGCTAAGTCCCTGATACAGTGAATAAAGGGTGTTTCGGGGGAGGAGAGGGGAGCTATTTAACTGATTCACTTCCCCAGCCAGACGGTAAGCAATTGAGGAAAGGAAACGTCTTGGTCTGGCTCAGGGCTGTAGGTCAGTTGCCCACGGCAGACTCTAATACAGAGCACATGTCGAATAAATATTTTGTAGGAATGAATCTACTCAACAAATACTGTCTAAGCGATTTCTCGTGTGTTCGTGCAATTTTAAACTCACTCCCGGCCTAGAAGAATTTATTGTCTTTATCAAGTCTTTAAAAGCCCAAACCCAAACTTTCAGCCCCTGAAAGTGAAACCTCCAGTCCCTAGAAAGTTTCACTGACTGGCTGAGTAAAAAAACATTAAACCAACAGAACAAGCTATGAAAAATCAAATAAGAAAAAAAAAATTTTTCAGTTCCAAGAAACTTAGGTATTTTCAGTAATGTGCCTCCTGAAAGGAAGCCTGAGGGCTCAGATGGTGTCAGTTTCATTTCCAGTAGAGAGCTTTGACCTTCTGTCTCCTAAGGAGAAAGGAAAAGGCTCCCACCTCCACCCTGCCCAGCAGCTGTGCCAGGGGCCTGGGTCTGAAGACCCAAAGAGAACTGAGGCAGAATCAAAGAGGTTCTTCTCACATTGTATTAGGTTGTTTCCCATCTCCTTGTTCTGTGTTACAATAAGCTATAAGCATGTCTGTGTCCGTGAGCATATTCAGATCACAACATTTGTTGAGTTAGTGAGTCAGACAATGGCTCAAAGCAGAGCTGGTAAGCGGGAAATTTAGCATGATGAAGTAGAAAATGCATTCAACTCGGGACAGGAGGACAGGCCTGTTCATCCTCCACCACATACGAGCTGGTGACCCTGGGCAGTCACCTGCTTACTCTGGACCTCAGTTTCCCCTTTCATTTCTGACATATTTGGTAGATCCTCATTATGGTAGGAGGGGAAAAAATCCATGAAAACATCTATGGATGTTTTTTAAAAGGAGACATTCATGGAAAGCTCCTTATGTACACGGGAATCTGGGAATTGGAGGGTTTTCCTTTTACTCTAACCTAGGGCTTCCCAACCTTGGCTCAGTTAATACTTGAGGCCAGACAATTTTTTGTTATAGAGGGCTGTTCTTTCCATTGTAGGACATCTTGCAACATCTCTGATCTCTACCCACCGGATGCCAGTAGCATCCACTTCCCTCTCCCCAGTTGTGACCGCCCAAAATGTCTCCAGAAATTGCCAATTATTCCCTGGGGGCAAAATCACCCACAGTTGAGACCCATAGGCCCTGAGTTGCATTCCCAACTGGGAATGACAGATTCCTAGAATAATGTAGCTGAGGATGGACTTGGGAGGGTGTGGAAACCAGGCACAGTGTCTCCCTTCACTTGTAAGGGCCTGGGGATGGGGCATCTCACAGAGCTCAGGAAAGTTAGAAGTGCATGGGGTCTGGAGGCAGGAAATTGGCATTTGAGTCCCTACATTATTGCTGGCTGGCTTTTTGACGTTCACCATACTGCTAACCTTTCCGAGCCTGAGTCCCTATGAATCTGAAGGAATTGGTACATCTCCTCCACGCATCTTCCTCCCATTCTGTCAGCCTCCACACACACCCCCAAAGCATTGTTAAGAGGACCAAAAGTTATGTATATGAAAGACACTGTGAGCTAAAAAGTCAAACATGTGTTATAGCTCTAAAGGTTTGTTTTCCCTAAGAGAGCACAGAAAAGGAAATCTATTCCTGGATAATTTTTCTGTCAAGAGCAGTAATGGTACCATTGCAGGTACCACCACAGCAATAACGAGAACAAATAACAGAGAATACTTAGGGAATTACTGCCACATTGCCAGCTCCAAGACTGGATTTCCACTGCGCCATGAATTCGTTAGCAGTTTTCGAGTAAAAATGAAAAGTCTCCTCAAAGAATGTGTCATGGTATTTATTAGGCAAAGGTGAGGATGGGCCTTTAGCTGTTCAGTACCTGGAAGTAACTTGGCCCTGGGCTGACTCTTCAACAAGGCTATCAGCCTGGAAGATGCCTCAGGGACTCCTATCTTTGACAACAGAGAACTTCAGAACTAAGAGGCTTCTGAAGCCTGGTGGTTCCTCAGAGTGGGAGTCAGGGGGCTCCAGTCATGGTCAGGCCTGGAGTGGGTGGCCCTTCCAACACCTCAGTCCAAAAGCCAAATCAGGGGGGTGGTCCAGGGTGACTCTCCAGGAAGCTCAATTATCTCAGAAACAATCTAGAATTTCAGAAACCTCTCAGGTCGAAGGGACAGGTTCAAATTAGAAGGAATGATGTAACACACACTTGCACGTATTTTAGCATATGGACCACTTTTTCATCCTTTGGGGGAAGTATAGAATAGCGGCTAAGGGTGCTCACTTCTGAGCCCTGAGTGTGTATCTTGGCTCTGCTCCTAGTTAGTTGTGTGTCCGTGGGCACCCAGTGGGTGCTTTGTAAATGTTAGCTGTACTGTTTGATGTGCTACCTGATGCACACAGCAACCTGTGAGGTCAGTGGTGTGATCATCTTCACACTGCAGATGTGGACACTAAAGTTCAGACAAGTGTATCCCCACAGAGCACCCCCCGCCTCTTTGCTTTCCTCTTCGCCTTAACTCACTCTTTCCTCCATCTCTGCTATCTAAATGCCATCTGTCCCTCGAGCCTGTTCACGTGCTAGCTCCTCTACATGTTCTGCCTTCAGAGTTACTCTCAGTTTCCTCCAAGCTCCACAGCATTTTGCTGGTATCTCTGTTACACCAAGACACTCACTTGGGCCATGGTGGGCAAGAGAAAGGACCAAGATAAGGCCATGACACGTGGCAGACTGTGACAAAGACTAGAGAGAAAAGCTCAGATGAAGAGCTCAGGAGGGTCAAAGGAAAGAAGGTTTCCTCCCTGAAGCATGCCTTTCCGGCTTCTCCCATCTGTCAGTCTTTATACAGCATGGTACCTTTTAAAGGCCTCATCACTTCTGGTTCCAATGGAAGTTAACTCCGTATATGCTCTCTCCCTCCTGCTCCGGAGCATTTTAGGGGGCAGAACAGATTCACTTCCACATCCCCCATCGCACATGGCTAAAGGTTGCAAGCACTTAAAAACGCACACAGCTCTGAACTGAAAAAAGCTTGCTGACAGTGGGTGATGGTGCTGGATGACGGCGGAGATGATAGCGATAACAGGGAGGTTAACTGAACCGAAACCCAGCCGTCACGAAGGGTGATGTACGCACGATGTTTCGCTATGACTGAGTGAACAACAGGAGATCCATGAATCAGACCTAGAAACATAGCCCACTCACTGGCAAACTGAGAAGAAACTGGAAAATGGAAAAGGCATTTGGGTGGGGACTATCTTATCAGCTTGGGCCTCATCTACAGATTAATGTAGCAGTGGCCTATGGAAATGTTTCCTCTGACTGTTTAAAAAATGTAACTTTCACAGTCATTGAAACAACGTTATTTATTATGATTGTTCATTGAGGAAGATATATAAAAGTATCCAAAGGTACAGATAAGAGAAACAACCTCATCATAGCAAGTGGGGTACTATTAAATTTCACTGTAGTTCTCTTGTTCTACCTGTTTGATTTTATGAAGTTGAGACCATACTGACTGCTTATTACAAACCATTTTAACTTTATTTTTAGAATAAATAACACATACATAAGGTACACAGATTAAAAGTCACGAAAGGGCGGGCAGGGAAAAGTCAGTCTCTCTTTTGCTCTTGCTTCTCACCACCCAACTTTCTCCCAAGTCTCCCCGATCTCCTTCGAGAGGAGTCCGATGCTTATCCCCCGTCCATTTTTTTGAGTGAGTTAATAGCCCTTAGTCCTTCGAGGTTCTCAGGAACCAAAAATTGTCTGTAAGAACAAAACATGTCCCTGATATAATGTATCTGTGCTGATAAAAGATACAATTATACCACCTGGATGCCAGTTACATAATCAGAATTATATCCCGCAAATCTCCCTAAAGAGCGTTCTTAACTGACAAAGGCAGTTGCAGGTTCTCAACAGTGACACACTCTCTCAACAGATCTCTGTCCCAAAGACTTCCCTGAATCGTCACAAAGCTCAGAACTTGAAATCAGAGTCTGTGTGTCTGGACTGCAGTGACTAAGACACATCAACCCCAGGCGCCCATCCCTACAGGCAGGCCTCTCTTTCTCCCAAGCTCAGACCTGGCAAGGCCGTCCTCATCTTGTTCTGCCCTTGGGAGATTGCTGGGCTGGGACGTGTAGGAAGAGTGGGTGGGGGAATCCCAGTTCCAATGAAGCAGTTTTTTTAAAACTCATTTCCTTAAATTCTGGCTCAAAATAGAGAAAGCCACTCTATACTTACCAAACTCTGTCCTCGTCAAACTCACCACCCCGCCCTACACGCAGAGAAGTGGAGGAGTGGCCCAGGGTTTTTTCCTGGAGATCTGGTGACACATGCTGCTCCAGGGGCTTACAGGGTCACAGATCCTCCCACTCTGAGTGTGTGCTGGCCACCACCTCATTGTGGATTTTCTCCCCTGTAGGCAGTTGCAAGAGTTTTTCAGGAATCGGCTACGATTTGCAAGTTGATTTGCCAGGGCAGTGAATCTTCTTTTCTCTCCCTCCTCGCCTGCCTCCCAGGATCCATCTGATAAAGTTACAGCAGCATCTTGGATTCACAACAACCCCGCCAGCTCCTCACTGAACAACACGTCGTCTGGCAACAGGAGGCGCTTGATTACATTTGGCTGGAGCGCCGGCATCAACTCCAGTTGTCCCTGAATTGGAATCGATGGGCCTCACGCGCTGCAGCCAACAGTTTGCCTTCACCCAATCCCCTCTCCCCAATGAACCTTCTTCTGGGACAACAAGAAACCTACGTGCCATCCTGGGTGAGAGACGAATGGGAGCTGCGTCCTAGCATCGAATCCCTGGAGTGACAGGGAAGGGCAGACTCGGAGGGGTTCCCGACAGCAAGCCACGCTTCAAGCATTTCTAGAGAGACCCCCTGAACCACAGGACACAAATGCTGTCTCTGGAGGACTGGAGCCTCTGTGTTCCTTTCAGCTCACGGGCATCGATTCTCCTTGTGTACAGGGTAAGGCATCAAGCGACTGTCCCCTTTAGGGAAGCCTCCATGACCTCCCTCCCCCTATTCTGACTTATTTGCTCAGTGAGTCACTTGCACAGGCAGAATAAATGCCCCCGAAGATGTCCACGGCCTAATCCCCAGAACCCGTGAATATGTTATATTAAATGGCGAGGGCTAATTAAGGCTGCGGATGGAATTAAGCTTGCTCATCAGCCTACCTTAAAAAATAGGGATATTATCCAGGACGAATCACGTGGCCACAATGTATTCACAAAGGTCCTTAAATAAGGAAGAGGGAGGCAGAGTCAGAAGCAGACTGGTGGCATCGTGAAAAAGACTGGACCTGCTGTGATTGCCTTTGAAGATGTAGGAAGGGGCCACGGACCAAGGAATGTGGGCAGTCTCTACAAACTGAAAAAGACAAGAAAATAGATTTTCCCCTAGAGCTTCCTTGAGTTTAACCCAGTGAGGCCTATTCAGACTTCTGACTTCGAGATCTGTAATATTTGTGCTGTTACAGCAGCCATAGGAAACCAGGACTGTCACCATGGACTCGCCATGTACCCGGCCTGGTACCGGTGCTGAGGGAACATTCCCCAAGCATGTGATTTCTACCTTGTATTAGTCATCAGGGTCTAACCAGGGAAACTGAGGCCACTCTAAGTGTCTAAACACAGGAAATCGAACACAGGTCATTGGCTATATAGACGATAGAAGAAGTTCAAAAGCCAGTCCAGCCATTAGCCATAACAGTGGTTGCTACTAGGATGCTACTAGGCTGAGCTAGAGGGACAAAGAGAGGAGATCATAATCCGGAGTCCAGAGGCCAGGATCACCTGGTAGAAGCTGGACCATGGTGGACCTGTCTAGCAGGAGCTGGAGCTATGGAGGGAACAGAGCCCTGCTGTAGAAGCTGCCTGAGACAGAAAGGGAAAGAGATATACACCCTGGTTTCTCCCTTTCTCCTACCCTCCAATCTCCCACCAAGACCTCCCATTGGCTGTTACTAGCTGGAAGGCAGCTGACGTGGGAGCCTGGGGTACACAGGAGGAAGCCCTCCTGCAGGACAGAGCAGAGCTGGGAAACAGCAGTGAATGGATTAATGGATTTGTAGATGAATAGGCCCCAGACTGGTACATACCTCCTTTCTGCTTTGATCACCATGAATCTTGAAACATAATTTATTGTTTAAAATCCAAATTCTTGTCCATGACTTCTAAGACCTGACATAACCTAGCCCTCCTCTGATTTCTCTGCCCTCATCCTATAAAGTTCTCCCCTCATTCACAGCACCCCAACCCTGCTGGCCTTTGTTCTGTCCCCCATATGCCAGACAAGTCCCATCTTGGGACCTTGCACTTGTTTGTTGTAGCCTCTGCTGGACTTTCCTCCTCTTGTCTCTCCCCTGTGATCACTTTTTATCATTTGAGTTTCAGCTTATGTAACACCCTCCCCCATGTAAAATAGGCCCCCTCACCAAAAGTCACCAGCGTATTCCCCTATTTTTTTTTCTTCAGAGCAGCTATTATTATCTGAAATTATCTTGGTTATATGTGTATCTGTTTATCATAACCTTCCCCAAGCTGTAAGCTCCTTGAGGGTAGGGATCTGTCTTGCTATGTCCTTGTATCCGCAGTGGCTAGATGTTCACCAAAATCTCTCTCTTCTTCTTGGAAACAGAGTAAGGCTCATGTCATATTCCTTTGTGGTTAGGTGTGATGGAGTTCCAGCTAATAGAACAGGAGTGGAAACATTCAGTGCTGCTTCCCAGGCTTGGCCCATGCAAACCTCTCAAGCACACTCCTGCATGCTTTCCCCTTTCTGCCAGATGTTGAAAAGGCCCTACGGGATGGTGGAGGCACAAGATGAAAGGAACCTGGGCCGCTGAATGACTAAGGGAAGAAGGGTTGCCCCAGCAACCTGCATACCCATCCAGGACTATTATGTGAACAAGAAACAAATGTGTTTTGTGTTGAGTCATTACATTAGCCTGTCCTAACCAAAACAATTCCCACTGCCAAGAATTCCCAAAGCCTTGTCCATAATTGGCTCTCAGTAGCTATTGAATGATTGACTGTTAAATACTCAGTAGTTACATGTTCAGGGAAGGAATGTCTTTTCCTTACCCTCATGCCTTACCTGCCAAGCTCCCTGTATATTCATCTCTGGACTCTCGATGGCTTTCATGGAGCCTCAGTCTTTGTAGGTGTTTGATAGTCGTGTGTTGCGTTGAGTTTCTAGGCAGCGTGAGGGAGACAGTGACCAGGCGTGGTCTGCAAGTGTGAGTTTAAGCAGGTGTTCTGCATCACTGTAACTACCAATGTTTGTGAGGTTCTTTAGAGTTAACAAAGGGTTCACTCGCTTGATCCTTCTAACAACTCTGAAAGGAAATGGCTATTATGACCCCCATCTTACAGTTGATGAGTCTGAGCTCAGAGCTTAATTATCTCGTTCAAGATCTTGCTTTTTCAAGGGATGAAGCTGGTGTTAATTCATTGTTCAAAAACATTGATGGAGTACGTACAATGTGCTAGCCCCTGTCTAAAGCTTCTGTACCTAGTAGGGGTCTCGGGAAACATGGAAACCCAAAGTTCTGAAGAAACCTCCCAGAAAATAAAAGGGAGGTCCCAGTTCAAGCCCAGGACTGAGAGCTTTGCCTGTGTCTTGCAGCTTATGTTGTTAGCTATGATGCTGCCACGGCTGTGTGCCTTGGGGCAAGCTTCTGGGTGGTCTCCCAGACCTGCCTGGAGACAACAACATGGCTGGGACCCCTCAGCCACTCTCCCACTTGCCCAGGCTAACGGCCCTGGCATTCTAAGTCTGCCCTTTTGCATACATTCTTTCCTCCTTCCATGCCAAGATTGCAGTAGACGATTTAGAATGGGTTCCAGGCCATTTAGCTCAGTCAGAGATCTGGGTGAAAGTTTCCTCCCACCCATCCCAGACCTCAGATAACCCATCGGAGGGTGACATCCCGCACAAAGGAGGGGGAGGAAACACTGTGGAGACTTTCAGGCACGGGACTGGAGCAAAAGTTTTGGCAGCTTCTGTATTTCTCCACCCTCTTCTGGCTGTACGAAGTGTTTCAGTAGTGGGTCAGTTGGAAAGCTTAGGACAGAAAGCCCAAGAGGATGTCATTTGTCTGAACGGAGATGGCCGAGGCCCCTGGAGGGTCACCGCAGGTTGGATTATTTGCCGACGCAGAGGAGGAAAGTGCTGGCATCTGAGGGGCCTGTGGAAGAGGAAAAGGAAAGTTAGATGGCCGGTCTCTGCCAGAGCTCAGCCTTTCCCAGCCGGACGACACTCCTCTTGTGCTCGGGTGCTTCTCTCTGTAAATAAATCCTGGCTGCCCTTACAGTGCAGGACGTCCCACATACCGTACATCTGAGGTGGGGTGAAATACAAATATGCCTTTTCATGATAGCTTTACACCTGGAGCAGCAGAGGACCGGTTTATTGCCTTGGTAAACAGAAGTTTGAATTCAAGCAAAGTACAAACTTTGCCCAAGGCACTTCTGACAGTGCACCTTGTGTTTGCGAAGCGAACTCGGTGTATATGCACGATATGAAGCAATGGAAGGCTGGCCTTTCTCTCTCATCTGATTTCCAAGGTTTAAAAGTTCAGGTGTGTGTTTGGGGAGGGGGGGTGGGAGTGCTTTGGCTCTGGTTTTTTTGAGCATTTTGAAATCATGCTACTTGGTGTGAAAAAAAATCTGTGAGCCAATTTATATTGTTTTCTAGGGAGAGTGTACTTCTTGCTGCTCTCAGGGTGACAGGATTTGTGGGTAGGAGACAGGGTAAACCAGTTTGGGAAACACATAAAAGAATCAGGATTTGCCTTGAACTTAAATGAAACGTTAAAAAATAATAAATATTTATTCAGTGACTATTATGCGCCAGGCACAAAACCATGAACTTTTATAAACATTATGTTATCTTCACAACCACATGAAGTAGGAATTGTTGATGAAAATAGCCATTTTACAGGTGAGGAAACTAAGGCTACTGTTGCTGAAGAGATTCAAGCCACAGCTTTCTAATTCCAAATTCAGAGTTTTCTGTACTATCCTCCAACCTCTTAAAAGGTCACGGACTCTGTCCTGTCCTGTCACTTTGTTTGCCCTCTCTGTATCCACTATTTTTCTTTCTCATTTTCTGCCTGCACTTGGGGAAACGACTCTTCTCCGTTCTTTGACACATTTCTGCTTAAGAGTTTCCCCACTATTTAGCTGTCACCGTCACCTGGCCGTCTGGGCTGCTCTGTCACCAACCAGCACCCCCATGCATTCAAGTGCAAAGGAATCAAAACGTGGATTAGATTTCCCCTGAAAACACTCATAAGCTTAAAGGCAAAGGCAGGGACAGTGGAGCACATCTTGGGTTTGGTTGGCTCCACAAATGCCTCTGCATTCCCCCATTCCTAGCTTGAAAAAATCAGATAAGCTTCAGCAAAAGCATCTGAACTTTTAGTGTTCTTTTCCGAAACGAGTCTTTGAACTTGAAGAACTTTGCCCATCTCTGTCTGCCTGTTCACTCCTCAAACGTTCAGCTGGGGCTTGCCTGATGCAGAGCCCAAGCCGGTGAAATTTTAACTCTTTCATCCACAGATTAATTCCTAAGCCTCTAAAATGAGAGTGAACTCATTAGGCTTACTTTTAAAAGAAGTCTCTATGAATGTGTCAACTTGTGCCTGTCTTCACAGATGAAGGATTCCTTGTGGGAACATATTGAACTGAGGCTAGAGAGAGGTGATGTCATTAAGGCATTGTCAACTCAGCAGAGTTGTGGCTGCTTGTGCTTTTCCCTTTCCCTCTCCTCCTATCTCTACCCCTTACCATTAATGCAGCTTTAATTGCAGCTCCTTGAGGAATGCCTTTGGCTTAGTTATTGCAAGCTTTTAAGAAATTATCGGAACATAAATACTCATTGCAAGGAAACAGATATGATTTGCAAATGGATTAAACATAATCCTTGTGCTGGAGCCCTTGAGGGAAAATAGATGGGGATCTCTGGGCTGTGAGACAAACCTTGGTCAAGGATGCTTGCTTTGGGAACTCTGCTCTAAAAACCCGGGTAAGCAAAATGGTGGAAGCTCTTAAATGAACTTTAAAGAACATATAACTTAACTAACCTAACTCCTTTCCCGTACAGAGGAGGAAACCTAGGCTCAGAGTGGAACAAGCAAGGCCAAGGCTAACACAGCCAGCCAGTGACAGGCCTCCCCGGTTTCCTGGCCAGGGCTCATAGCTCTCCCCAGTGCTATCTTTCATCCTGGGAGAAAGTGAAATTAAATAGAGACAAAAACCTGGTCCTAAATCCTGGCCTGTTAGCTTTTCATCACTGCTTTTCTTTATTTTTTAATTAATTAATGTATTAATTAATTTATTTTTGGCTGCATTGGGTCTTCGTTGCTGTGCGCGGGCTTTCTCTAGTTGCGGTGAGCAAGGGCTACTCTTCGTTGCGGTGCGCGGGCTTATCATTGCGGTGGCTTATCTTGTTGCAGAGCATGGGCTTTAGGCGCATGGGCTTCAATAGTTGTGGCATGTGGGCTCAGTAGTTGTGGCGCACGGGCTTAGTTGCTCCAAGGCATGTGGGATCTTCCCAGACCAGCACTCGAACCCGTGTCCCCTGCATTGGCAGGCGGATTCTTAACCACTGTGCCACCAGGGAAGTCCCCATCACTGCTTTTCAATACAGGTCCACAGATTGAGTCCATGGAAAGATGTTTACCCTGAGAAAGAAGAGAGATGAGAACCCTGGAATATTTTCACAATGGTGATTGGAAATCTTCTTCAAGGTTAAGAGAACGTAGTGGTTTCTTACGTGGTTATGATTGTAGAACAGATAAGCAATGCTTTAAAGTCTATATAGTATTCCTTTCCTATGTTCATTCTCATTCATTAGCTTTAGTCATTTTATAGCTAGTGATTCTACTTTGGTCAGGGTCCCTATCACTGGCAAATATAGTTAGTCAGCCCATGACCGGTTCCTAAATTGAAGAAGCTGACAGAATGTTAGACTATTAGGGCTAGAAGGAAGCTTAGAGATTCTCTGGACCATATTCCTCTGTTTACAGATGAGTATAATGGAACTGAGGCAAGGCAAGTACGTTACTCAGTACATTCATGGACCACACCATTGATTCTCCCCACCATGTGGAAGGAGGGTCCTTCCATCTGAAAATTACAAAGCAGCTCCCTTTGTAATACTCAGGTGACTTTTATGAATAATTAATGGCTGTGCCCAACTCCAGGGGGCTGAATGCCTATTGCAACCTGGGTGTGACTAATCCACAGGCACTTCCATAAGGCATGGATCTTGAGCTGTCCTTGCCATCTTTTGCTTCATGGAAAGATCAATGGAGAGAAAACAAGGACATTTTCCAAGATCTCATGATGAATCAGCAAAGGCTCTGAGGCAACATTCTGTTACTGGATGAGGAATCAGAAGACATAAATTCCAATCCTTACATTATCTTTAACCATGTGAGAGACCTAGGGCAACTCACTTCCCTTTCTGAGTCTCAGTTTTCCCCCATCATGGAAGGGTTTTTCTGGGTGACCTCTAAGAACCTTTCAGCTCTGATGCCTGTGGGTCTAGAAGACAAGGCTCAGAGCTATGTCATGCCTAAAACTTGATCGTTTGAAGCCAGAAATTGACAGCTACCATGACGTACCTCAAGGCTTCTCAACCTGTAAGGGATAAATGGGTTCTGCATCCAAAACAGAGTAACAGTCTCTTTCAGCGATTTGCATGCAAAACAAATATAAGTTGTTTTATTTTTTTCCATTGCATTTTTTTCTCAAGCTCTTAATGCCTGTTTTCACTTGTCTGCTTGCAAGGACAAGCATATAACACAACAAATAAATGAATAACAGACAAATAGCACATGAAAACTCAGAAATACAATATCTTTATCATTTTTCCTTTTGAAGTATAGTAAGGAAAATAATATTTATTGAATATTTCCCACAGTTTATATACAGCATCTTATTTAAGATCTTTAAACAATCAGTGTTATCATGCCTTTTTTTGCAGAAGAAAGCACTAAGACTCAGAGATAAAATCATTTGCCTAAATATCATATATTAACACATATATGTGGAACCTAGAAAAATGGTACAGATGAACTGGTTTGCGGGGCAGAGATAGAGACACAGATGTACAGAACAAACGTATGGACACCAAAGGGGGAAGGTGGCGGAGGGTGGTGGTGGGATGAATTGGGCGATTGGAATTGACATGTATACACTAATATGTATAAAATAGATAACTAATAAGAACCAGCTGTATAAAAAAATAAATAAAATTAAATTTAAGAAAAGTTAAAGATTTTGAAAAAAATAAAATAATTTGCCTACTATACACACAAGCAGTAAAGCCCAGATTTGAAGCCAGTTTTTCTGACTCCAAAGCCTACATGAATTTCCACAATCAAAAATTTGCATGCAGAAAACACAGACATACTGTTTTTGAGCAAAATTGACTTTCTGTAAGAGAAGGAAATTAAATATATCAGCATTTTAGTGAGTTCCACAAAGAACAACACCATGGTTTCCCTGGGTTCCGACATTGGAACATCTTTGAAAACAGGCAGATAATGTGAGGCTTTAGTCTGACTTTCCCCAAGAATTTTAAAGAGAGGGGATATCTGTCTAGAAATATTTCAATCAAAATATTTATTAATATATCCATAGGATTAAAGGTGAAGTGACTGTTTCTTTGTTTAGAGTTCATGTTACTTTAAAAATGCACCATGTACCAGGCTTTTGTCCTGATCCCCACCCTAGGTATTCAATCCTGTAGTCCTCCCTGGGATATAGGGCAAGATTAGAGTGGGCTTGAATGAACTGTTTCTGATTCAGAGACTCCCCTAAGACAGTCTATATAGTGCCTTCTCAAAGTGGCCCATACATCAGTCTCCAAATCTGTGGAGCAACTGGGACCAGATCACAAGTTCTTTCATCCAACATTCTTTGACAGCCCTGGATGCTTCCAGCACAGGGCAAGACTAGCACTAGCAAATACAATTTAGTCTTGAAGTGACCTTGGACACCTAACCTATGTCAGGCCTAGACCCCAGGAACAACTGTGGGAGGCTGCATTGTCCTGTGCCTGCCTTCATGCTCTGGAGATAAAAGTCAAGTGATGTGGCAAAGGGCGCTGCATTTTCTGTTCTGGCTTTCACCAAAATGAAATATCTGTGCCCATTTTGTCTCCCAGTAATTGCCAGAAAAATCAGAGAATATCAAAGTTTGAAATGACTCTGGAGAGCTGGCTATCACTTCATCTCAAATCTCTCCTTTTAGAGATGAGGTTACTGAGGTTCAGAGGGTGGAGGGTTGTCTAAGGTCACCCACAGAGTGTGGGGCAAAGCTGGACCTAAAACCCAGGTCTCCTGGTTCTACACTCAATGCTCCTTTCACTGCTGTTGTCTAATTGCCTTGGTAATGGGCAAGACATTAGCCTAGAAGGAAAAGAAGTCACTCTTTGTTTAATGAAAAATTATAACTGAATGGATAGATAGATCTGTACTTCCTCAAACTACAGTGGCTCATGGTTATGTTGGACTGATTCTATGACCTAGTAACAAAAACACCTTATGCTGCCCCATTATGAACATCCTGAACACACCAGACTTTTTCATGTTCTGAAAATTATATTTGCTCGGTCTGGAATATCCTTCCCCTTTCTCCTTGTGGCAAACACTCTTTCAGACCCCATTCCATCACTTCCTCTATGGAACTGTGGTGGATTTGTTCTGGGGCACCTTAGGTAAGCTGGAACTATGTTCTCAGACTCCCTTTACATAGTAGCGTTGGCTACAAGAGACATTTATCACAATATTTGGAATATAGAAGTGAAGCTACTATGTTATAATATTTAGAAGGTTGTTGCAGGGCACCACGTGTCTCATTCATATTGTTCCTGATCTGCTGGTTTACCTGTTGGGGTGCAGCAGTAGCTGAGCCCTCAGGTCCTCCAATTCCCATCAGAGCTCCTCTTGTAGCGCCTCTGAATCCTGGACCACCATGTAGTGCTCCATGGGGAAGGCCAGGTTCTCCTACCGGTCACCAAGGTCATCACCTAGAGAGAGTGAGAGGTGGAAATAGACTCCAGTTGGTCCTTGCAGGTTGCAGTCCATCATTGCTCCCCCCACTTCATGCCCATTTCTCTTTCCTAACTGCATGCCATGCTGACCCCAAGTCCGGAACCAAACTCTGAAACGACAGCCTCACCTCAGCTGAATGGGCAGTTCCTATAATTGTGAGAAATGAGCCCTGATAATGAATCTCTAGTTCTACACCACATGAAGTGGTTTTGCTTCTCTGATGGAAACCTAAGTGATCAGGAGTCTTCTGTGAAGCCCTCAGAGGCGGTCATTTCCAGGCTGTGCCCTTCTACTAAAGCACGCAACACACTGTGCTGTACTCTCATGATGGACAAGTCTCTCTCCCATTAGCAGGGATAGCTGACATGTACTGTGTGCTGACTTTGTGCCAGGCACCATTTTGAGCACAGAGTTAATTCTTACAACTGAATGAGGTAAATGTTATTGTTATCCCCATTTTATAGACAAGGCAACCAGGGACCAGAAAAGCTAAGTGATTTACCCAGGCTTTCACAACTAGGAAGGGGAAGACCCAGGATTCAAAACCAGGCAGCCTGGTCCAGAGCCAGCACTCTGACACTCTCTGTGTGAGCTCTTCAAGGAACAGGTCTTATTCGTTACCCAGCTCTGGCACTAGAATAGAAGAATGATCCATCTACTTCATCTGAAGATAAAATGACTTTTCTACAAAGTTGATGGAGCGTGGATGACAATGGAAGCTTTGGAGCCTAGGGTCCTACTGTACCTTGAATGCTATCCCTCCCAGACCGGAAGGCGAGATTATAAACAGTCCATAGTCAAGGTCTTGTTAGTAGACAAGAGAACTGTTTACACACGAAGTGTGCATCACCTGAAGGCCATCAGCATGCTTTCTGGGAGCAGCAAACCGACAATGCAGCACACCACCAGATGAGCCTGTTTTTCTCCCCAGCCCAGGCCGACACCCCACCCTGGGTGGAGCCCTCTCTACCCTGTGAGTCTCCCGGACTGGAGGGCTGAGCCCAGCTGGAGGGCAGAATTCCCACCAAGGTGCTAGGTATACAATTCCCGTTTAATACTTCACTTCTTCTATGTAACCTCAAAATTTCTTTTTGTATGTAGTAAACATGAACTAGGACTCACATTTAGTTTTTAATGTGCTTGCCAGTTTCTAGATATCAAATTTGAATGAAGACTCAGATTTGGACTTCACATCAGTGTATCTTGGGCTGTAGAGTCTGTCGTTCAATATGAAATTGGGTGTTCTCTATTCACCTATCCAGAAGAGACATGGCGAAATTAATGGCCTCTATCTTACATGCAACACACCAAAAGTTTTTTTAAAAAAAAAGAAGAAAGAGAGAAATGGAAAAAAATTTAAATGTGTAGGAAAAATGGTAAGAAACAAGAATCAGTTGCTACATCAGTGAGGTACGATGCCTGTACTGCTGTTCTAGGACACAGAAGGGAGGCAGGTAAAGGTCTAGAAGCTTCATGCAACTTGAGGTGTTCCACTATTCACATAAGAGGAGAAAACCCTCGTGATATTTAGTACACCATTAATGGCCAGTGTCGACATTATGTACATGTTCTATATCAGCCAACCAGAAGGGCTTGTAGTATTCAAATTCAGGGCTTTTATTCAGGGTAAGACTTGAAAAGGACATAGTCCAACCTTTCATTCACAGATGAGGAAACTGAGGCTCTGAGAAGGTAGATCCTCCGATTCTAGACTGATACTAGCCAACCTGGGAAGGGGCCCAGAGCAAAGGTGTCCCAGCCTGGAAGCAGGGAAGTCAGCTGAGACCCAGGGCTCTGGCTCCAGCATGGCAGCCAGCCTCCTCGCAGGGCTCCACCTGCTACCTGAAGCCCCACGGCAACCCCATGCCTCCCATGCAGGATGCTAAAGCAAGGGATTCAGAGTGGGCTGTCCTGAAGCCCTGCTGGCAGTCAAATACTGTTGCCCAGCCTGCGTGGAGCATGTGCAAACCTTCCTGGGACTTTAGCACAAACTCTTAAACTCTTTTCATTCCTCCCACACCTTCTGAGAGCTAGCTTTCCAAAACAGCCCCTGCTGCACCCCCAAACCCCCAGACAGGAACCTCTCAAGAGCTCCTTCTTCACTTCAAATCCAAAGGAGAAAAGGGACCCAGAGGTTGGGGACAGCACCGCTAAGGAGATTTACTTCCCATACAAATCTTCCCATCCAGGAACATTTCCCCTGGAATGAAATAGCACCAATGCAGAGAGCCTTTAGAGACATTCCAGTTCAAGTCACTCATTTGTTGGATGAAACTGGGACCCAGAGAAGGGGCATGCTTTGCCTAAGGGCCCTCAAGGAGTCAGGTGGGCTAGGGCTGCAGGAGGGTCTCTGGGCACCACTCCTGCCAGGTGCATCCAATCGAGTGTGTGTGTGTGTGTGTGAGTATGTGTACAGGCCTGTGTGAGCATGCATTTGGTGCCAGGAACCCGGGTTGCACTGAGAAGTTTTCTTGTACATCGTGGACGGGTGGAGGAGAGAAGGGGTTTGCTTGCAGGTAGGGTAAAAACGACTTGCATATGACAGATGATATTTTTATCTTCAACTGAACCAGAAATCAAGAGTCCAACTCACAGTTTTACCTGCTACTATTTTGAACAATCATTAACTGGAAAGTAATATATGTTTATTATAGAAAATTTGGAAGTTAGAAGAAATGTGAAAGAATTAAAACTACCCATAATTCCACCACCTAGAAACCACCTTTGTCAATGTTTTGGTTTACATTCTTCAGTCTTTGAAAAAAAGTGCAATTAACTGGCATGTTCTGTTTGGTAATCTAATATTTGCATGTTCTAGTGAAACTTTGTTTTCATAATGCTGAATACTCCTCCATGGGATGTTTTCAGTGGCTGCCTGGTTATTCATGCTGTTGGTTTATCCATTCAACCCATTTCTTACTGACGGATACTTTGGTAACTCCTCTTTTCTCCCATCAAAAATAATAGTGAGATAAATGTCTCTGGATCTCTGGTTATTCTTGGATGAGATTCTTAGGATAGAATTAGTGTAATGAAGAGAATGACACTTCAAAATTTTGACATATTATGTTTCTAAGTCATGCTTCATGGATCTACATTTTTACATTCTTAGCAACGGTGTAATATATGAGCATTAGTTTCTCTATACATTTTGATTATAATTTTATGGAATTCCAAGGAACTTCAGAAAATATTTTAATTATTGCTATGTAGACATTCACTATTTTTCACTTGATTTTTATAAAAATTATAAAACTAACCAATACAACAAAATACCTCGTTCTATTTCACATTGTTTGAAGTTTGATCTTTTTTAAGAAACTTGAGTTTTCACGGAATTATAAATAAGTATATACAGGCCACTTAGCATTCTTTATATAAATATTTCTATAAAATGCTATAATGTGCATACTTGATGTTTTAAAACTACAAAATACTTTCAAAGCACTATAGTGGTTCAGAGTGTAGTATCCTGTCATTTGGTGAGCCAGGTCTTTATTTTTGAGTATTTGAGTTGTCTGCAATTTGATTGGAATTAACAGGTAGAGAGTATGAAGCCTTTCTTAGTTCCCGCTGGGTGTTGGTAGCTCACATTGAACTGTGCTCTGTGCATCACTGGGAACAAAAACAACCTCCATTATTGCTTCCGGATGCCAAGTTTTGCAAACATTTTGATCTTTATATGAATTAACATTGTATTTTTTCCCAAACCCCTAGATCTCTATTTTGCAGTTTACTGTGATCGCCCAAAAGGAAATGAAAAACTGAAGGAGGTATTGAAGACATAGCTATATATTTATCTGTACACTTTCAACTTTTTATTGTACAATGAATATATGTTATATGTAGAAAGTTATAGAATAGAAATAAAAGGAAGAAAATTAAAGTAGCTTGTAATCACATCATGCAAAGATAATGCTGTTACTATTAACAGTGTTAATATCTTTCCAGTCGTCTCCCTAGAGGAATATATACATATTGTCCATAGTGCTTTTATCACCCACAATGATATATTGTGAATGTATCATCATTCCAATATGCCAATAAGTACAGTAAGCTCCCTTATCCCCGGGGATATGTTCCAAGACACCCAGTGGATGCCTGAAACCACAGATAGTACTGAATCCTATATATACTAGGCTTTTTCCTACACTAATGGACAGGTAGCCTATACAGCTGCTTGGACAGAGGGATGATTCATGACCCAGGTGGGATGGAGTGGGACAGCATGAGATTGCAGCATGCTACTTGAAACAGCTCGAAACTTAAAACTTATGAACTGTTTATTTCTGGAATTTTCCATTTAATATTTTCAGACCACAGTTGACTATAGGTAAGTGAAACCGTGGAAAGTGAAACCACGGATAAGGGAAGGCTACTGTACCTACTTTTAATCAACTTCCTAGTACGTGCCAGGCACAGTGAGGTAGTTATGAGCAAAACAAGACCCAGTCCTCAGGCCAAATTGGGGAGAGCAGGAAAGAACACAGGCTCCCTGAGCCCTGGTCCAGCGCCCTTTCTCCTGGTTTACTCTCATTACTAGGTAAAGTTTGACTCCTTAGCGGTTTTTATTTTTATTTATTTATTTTTACAAACCCAGCAATTTTAGATCACATTTTTCTTAAATTTGTCTTTAGGTCACAGTGTCCTACTTAGTTACATTTTTTTCCTTAATATTTATTTATTTATTTATTAATAGATCTTTATTGGAGTATAATTGCTTCAGAATACTGTGTTAGTTTCTGTTGTACACCAAAGTGAATCAGCCATATGCATACACATGTCCCCATATCCCCTCCCTCTTGAGCCTCCCTCCCATCCTCCCTATCCCACCCCTCTAGGTCATCGCAAAGCACAGAGCTGATCTCCTGTGCTATGCTGCTGCTTCCCACTAGCTAACTATTTTATATTTGGTAGTGTATATATGTCGATGCTACTCTTACCTTTTTTTTTTTTTTTTTTTTTTTGCGGTATGTGGGCCTCTCACTGTTGTGGCCTCTCCCATTGCGGAGCACAGGCTCCGGACGCGCAGGCTCAGCGGCCATGGCTCACGGGCCCAGCCGCTCCGCGGCATGAGGGATCTTCCCAGATCAGGGCACGAACCCGTGTCCCCTGCGTCGGCAGGCGGACTCTCAACCACTGCGCCACCAGGGAAGCCCGCTACTCTTACCTTTGATCCATAAAGAATCGAGAGTCTGGGAGTTCCCTTGTATGTTATATGTTGCTTTTCCCTTGTTGCTTTCAATATTGTTTCTTTGTCTTTAATTTTTGTCAATTTTTTTTTTTTTTTTGGCGGTACACGGGCCTCTCACTGTTGTGGCCTCTCCCATTGCAGAGCACAGGCTCCGGACGCGCAGGCTCAGTGGCCATGGCTCACGGGCCTAGCCGCTCCGCGGCATGTGGGATCTTCCCGGACCGGGGCACGAACCCGTGTCCCCTGCATCGGCAGGCGGACTCTCAACCACTGCGCCACCAGGGAAGCCCTAATTTTTGTCAATTTGATTACTATGTGCCTCAGCGTATTCCTCCTTGGGTTTATCCTGTGAGGACTCTGCTCAATATTCTGTAATAACTTAAATGGGAAAAGAATTTGAAAAAGAATAGATGCATGTATATGTATAACTGAATCACTTTGCTATACACCTGAAGCTAACACAACATTGTTACTCAACTATACTACTCCAATGTACAAAAACAAACAAACAAAAAAATAGAATTGAGAGTCTTAGTTAGATTGCCCCTGTATGGCCTGACAGAGCACAGTTCCCAGAAGTCGTGGAAGCAAAGCTTTTCCCATAGCAGGTGCACCTGCTAGTGGTACTACAAGTAGAAATAAATCCTGGCTTTTGGAAATACAGTTCTTCCTTGAACTGAAGGGTCCTTCCCTGATGCAGAAGGACCCTCCCAGTTCCACAGAGGGCTTTCTGTTCCCTAACGCCTGCCGGGACCCATGCAGACTTCTGTGAGGTGGGGCAAGAAAGGGGGCAATGTGGCTGAGATCCAGCCTAGTAGAGACAGAGCAGAGCCAGGATGGAGCCCAGGCCTGGTGATGCCAGCGTAGTGCTCTTCCTGACCTCCCCCACCTCCACTGAAGGCATGATTGACTAGGCTGAAGAACCTGAATGGGTCAAAAAGAGGCCACTACTGTCTGCTCTTCTTATATGTGCATACACACACACACACACACACACACACACACACACACACACACACACACACACACACCCCTGAAACACACACATGAGCGCACTCACATGAAAACAAGCAATCTTAACCAAAATGCTCCCAGGCATTCCATAAGTGCTCCCACCCTGGGAGGATCTGCCTCATCTGTGGTCCTTGCACCATTGCTGGAGCCTGATTCATGCTTAATAATCATTTGCACCAGACCCCCAACAGCAAGAGACCATCTCCAGGCAAGCCAGGATCCCTTCCACTGGGAGTTTCCAGGCCTGCATCACACACACCCCAGGGACATGCTCTCTGCTAGTAGGTGGAGTCAAGAGGCTCAGCGCAGTGAGTCCCAGACAGCAGACACCGAGCGAGCACCTCTGAAGAGCAAGATGCAGGGCTGGGCTGTGAAGCGGACCCTGGGATGATCTAGTGCTCTAGAAAGCACTCCATATGCATTAGAATCATATCATCTCACTATACGTGTATTGAGCTTCATGATTCACAGGCACTGTCTCTCCTGCCTGAGCCCCGCATGAAGGATGTATTATTAATTTATTTAACAGATGAAGACACTACGTTCAGAGAAGCTTAATGGTTGGGTCTAAATTAGACAGTGAGTAGCACAGCTTGGATCTAAAGCCCAGATCTCCTGACTCTAAAACCAATGTCCTCCACCCTTTCAAAGGTTGACCTCAACTTGTTATGTGAGTCTCAGTTCTCACTGTGACCCAGGAGGTGAGGCTGGCAAAGCTCACTATTCTCATTTAGCAGGTGGGGGAACAGGTTCCAAGAGGAGAAGACAACCACATTCACCAGGGGCCTCCTGGCTCTACATCCAGTGCTCTTTCCTCCTCACCTGGTCCCTGCTACGGAATAGCTCCCCAGAGAGGAGGGAATTGTGAACAGAGCAAGAATAACAACGATTCAGAGCAGATTGGGAGCGCCCTAAGAATGCTGCAGACAGATGTTTTGGGTACTTCTGCTAAGAACCTCCCTGGGGCAGTCCCAACCCCTGCCCAGCACGAGGGTGTAATGTATGTTTTGAGGTCATGTCCACTTCCTCTTAGATGTTGTCGCCTGTGATCTTTTTTCTGGTCTAGGTCAGGATATCACTTTCTACTGACCAGGCATAGGGCCCTACTTTAGAACATCCAACTGTTGTTCAGCAGTGTGGTTTCTTTGAAGAAAAATGTGGGTAGAGATAGGTGGGGAGGAAGTTGGCAGGAGAGGACAAACACACACACAGTGGCATTGCCTACTGCCTGTTCTTGGAAAGGGTTGTACAGCATCTTACACTGGCCCTGTTCCTTCCACTATGTATAGAGCAGAGTCAAACATTACACTCTTCATTTCATAGAGATGCTGATGGGAGGTAACAGCAGGGAGACCAGTTAGGAGAAACCCAAATGGGATACAACAGGGACTTAAAAGTGGCATTAGGGTCAGGAACTGGACACAGTCTGAAGAAAGACTTCAGAGGGAGAATCAACCAGTCTTAGGGAATGGATGATGGAGAGAAGAAAAGTGAGTGAGAAGAGCCTAGGCTGACTTCTGGGTTACTAACTGAGGCAACTTGGTGGCTGAGCGGGCCAGGAACTGGGCTAAGGACCACAGAGGAAGGAGAAAGTCTGGGGAGAGCAAGATGAGCTTAATCTTTTATATGCTGAGGTTACACATCCAGGGAATATTCTCATGAAGCTGACAAGAAGGCGAGATGCTCAGAAGAGAGGTTCTCTGACTTCACCCTAAGAATTCACAGACGTTGCTACAGCCACCACCGCCACCGCAGACATAATAAGGAGGGATTTGGGAAGGGGCACTGGGAAAGAGTGGGCTGTGTTGGTAGAATTCATAGTGAATAGAGGAAGGATCCTGAGTAGGAGCAAGTCGGCTTCCCTGATCCCCTTACAGCCCATCATTTTCATGGATTGTTTGGTAGACGAGTACCAATGTCCCACTGGCCATGTCATAATGGAATGACTGAGCACCTTGAGCTAAAAGGTCTGGATTTGGTGTTATAAATTACTAGCTACATGATCTAGGGCTAAACACTTAACTTTCCTGTTCTTCTTTCTTTATAAAATGGTTGTGAAAATGCTGTGTAAATTATAACAGGTTGTTCTCGGGTAAGTTATCAGTTTAATATGTCATACCAATAAGCAACTAATTTTGTAACTGAAATTAAATGCTTACCAATTTGAGAAGCTAAAGCTTTAAGGAGGAAGTACTAACAGATTGGGAAAACCCAGTGAATTTTTTTAGAGCAAATTATAGGAAACCCTCAAAGCTCCAGCATCCTGTAGTGACGTCTTTAGGGAAAGGAAGATGCAAGAATGGGAGTCAGGGGTTGTCCCACCAGCCTCCTTACCCCTCTCCCCTCACCGCAGTGGTGATGCTTGCCTGTGGAGTAAATCTCTACACTCTTGTGGATGCTGTGTTTGCCGCTGTGGCACAGCTATCTGTCAGTTTCTTAATCTTGGGTCTCACATAGGTTTTTAGTTTGTCACCTTCTTGGGCACCAGCTGCTTATTATCGCTCAACAAGTCATCACTTCCGCATCAACTCTTGAGGCGATAAAAGGGATAGAGGGCATGGACTTCAATTTAATGAAAAACCAACTGTTTTTTGAGCTCCTTGGATGTGTCAGGCACTGTGCTAAGCAATGGAGATAGAAAGCTGAGCCCAACAGTCAAAGTTACTGCAAAATGAGAACAATGATAAAAATAAGAACTACCTTCCTTACAGTATACTGGGGAGAAAAAAATGAGGATGTGTGTTATCATTGGCAAAGTCCTGGACAAATAGACATTTTGTTTTATTTAAAAAAAAAGAGAGAGAAGGAAGGAAGGAAAGAAGGAAGGAAGAAGGGAAAGGGGAAGGGAGGACTATCTTCAGTCCCGGTGTGAATATCTTTAAAAAAAAAAAAACGAATTGCCTAACAAATCCTTTCATGATTTTTCTGCCCCCTTTTGTCCCTATTCACACTGGTATTCTGTTACCAGACTATGAATCATTCAAGATGATAATATTAATTTGTACAATATAAGCCAAAATTACTTTGAAAAAAGAGGGGACCTATTTTCTGGTGGCACATACTTTATGAAGAAACTCCAAGAAAAATAAAAACACAGATGCATTGGAGGTTTGTGCTCTCATTCTTGGTTTTATTAACAGAGCCCTCAGTGGGTTCCCTGCAGTCTGATGCTTCACGAAGCTTCTGCAGTCCAGGGTCCAGTTGAGCTAAGAATCCTGGTGTGAAAAAGCCTAGAATGGTCAAAGAGGGAAAGTTAGGTGGAGATCATTAGAGATTACAGAACAAACAATAGCGTTCATGTTCACTCAAATCTGAAGTCAGAATGTAGTACATTCCTGTGTGGTCAAGGAAGAGTGGTTGTTTCATACTAGAAAAATTCAAGGGCTTCCCTGGTGGCTCAGTGGTTGAGAGTCCACCTGCCGATGCAGGGGACATGGGTTCGCGCCCTGGTCCGGGAAGATCCCACGTGCCGCGGAGCGACTGGGCCCGTGAGCCATGGCCGCTGAGCCTGTGAGCCATGGCCGCTGAGCCTGCGCATCCGGAGCCTGTGCTCCGCTACGGGAGAGGCCACAACAGTGAGAGGCCCGCGTACCGCAAAAAAAAAAAAAAAAAAAAATTCAAAAACAAATGTATATATATTTTTTTTTTTCAAGAATGTTCTTCCATGTATCTGAAAACTGAAATATGGGTTTTTCTAATAAAAAACTGTGCCTTGATTAGAATATCATAAATCAGAACATGGAATTCAGTCATTTTAAAGCCTTATTACTAAAGTATATGTTTTTCATCCTTAAGCCTACATCTCTGGTCTTGGGTTTGAGAAGATAAAATCTATAGGTATGTTGTTAAAAGAAAAGGACAAGTGGCATTTCATGAGCACCTCGTATGTGCCATGCATTATGTGATAACATTTTCCATGTACATTGTCTCATTATCTCATTAATCCTCACTGCTAGTCTAGGTTTTTGGACAAGGAAACACTTCAGTCCAGCACAATTTTTGTTTTTTTTGAATCCCTCTGCTGCCTCAACCACACTAGCCCCTACTCACACCACTGGTCACCTGGATAACTTTTTCCCTTCAAGATTCAACCTGGCCCAAGTTTGCCAAGGTTTTCCCATCCCCTGTTCCTTCAGTCAGCAGTTCTTCCTCTATCATGCTTTGCCACAGAGCATAACATTAGACACCAATCTGTTTTCCTTATTAAAGTGTAAGCTTCGTGAGGACAGAGGCCATGTCTCTTTTCACTACAAGCCTAGTCCATAGCGCGGTTCTTAGCACATTGAACACCCCCCAAGATGTTGGTTGAAGGAACACATGAATGAGTTATTGAGCGAGCTACATGTTTTTAGTTCCCAATTTTCAGATAAGAAAAACAAGGCTCAGCGAGGGCTAGTAAGTGATTGCCCTCTAGCAGATGTTTGTTCTAGTAGGTCTAGGATTTGAACCAAATTGTCTGACTCTTCTTGCTCTTACTATCAACAAGAGTGGGAGGATCCTGAAGTGCCACTGCCTGTCCTCTCTGACCTCACTTCGTTGTTCTGTAGTAAGAAAGCATTAATGAAAAACAGAGGCCTCAAAGCATCTAAGGCCAACCGATGGTGCAGGAGCCAGCAATTCACCTCGAGCTCCAAAGCAGCCAGACCCTCTGCTAAGGACAGAGAATTGAGGTTGATAAAGCTCAGCGTGGGTTTTCTGAGTGTCTGCTGTGTGTTTCACCCGTGCTATGAGCTGTGGGGAGTTTGGAACCGGGCACCAGATACATCTCTACCCTCAGGCTGCTTACAGGCTCTCCAAGGGTGTCAAGATGACACACAGGGTGAAATAGCCTCAGGTCAGAGGAGGTAATAAGAGGATAAGAAAGGCCCTTGGCTGGAGGCCTGCCTCTGCCTTTTTCTACCTGTGACCTTTGGAGAGCCACTCTCACCCCTCAGTGCTTTAGTTTCCATCTCTGCCAAATTTAGACAATGGACTATAAACCGGAACAGTCAGCAGGTCAGATCTGACCTTCAAATTCGTTTTTGTCCTGCCCATATATTATGGATTGAATTGTGTCTCCCCCCAGATTCATATGTTGCAGTCCTAATTCTTAGCATCTCAGAATGTGACCTTCTTTGGAGATGGGGGTCTTCACAGAAAGAATCGAGTTAAAATGGGATCGAATATGACTGGTGTCCTTATTAAACAGACCTGCATACAGGAAGAATGCCATGTGAACTTGAAGACTGCTGTCCACAAGCCAAGGAGAGAGGCCTGGAGCAGATCCTTCCCTCACAGCCCTCAGAAGGAACCAACCCTACTGACACCTTGACAGTAAATTAGTTTAAGCCACCCAGACTATAATTTTGTTATGGCAGCCCTAGCAAACTCTACACCATTGTTGTTGTTGATTTAAACACTTTGGGGTTTTTGCACCACATTCCTCACCATTCTGTATTTATTTTCTTCCACTGACCTGCTAGGCTCACTTACGTTCTCAACTGGTTCTTCAGGCACTTAAGCCTGTCTTCTCTGGATAAAGACCATCCCAAAGGTCTTGAATGCTCACATTTCATGACTATTCCCTGGAAGTCTTTAAAGACTGAGAAGCAAGGGTCACATTCCACAAGAAGATCTATTTCAGGACCTGGTAAAGCAGACTGAATATGTCCAAACCAGTGGTGTTTAGTAATCAGCTCTTGGGGGGAGGGAGAGAGGAAGCCCTGATTTGTAGTATTTGCCAGTTTCTCACCATGGCCAATTTCAGGCTTTCAACATGAACTCATTGAAAGTAGAGGTAGGAGGAGATGTGCAACGTTGCCTCTAGGAGGTGTGGGCAGGGGGGACTCCAGCACACAGCTGCCACGGCCTTCCCAGGGCTCGAAGTCGAGACATGGACCTCTTTGCACCTGGACCTAATGCCCGAGCTCTTTACATCACCTCAGCTGAGCCGCGGGAAATCAGGGTCCTAATCCTGCCTCTTCTTTTGACTCACTGAGTGAATTGGGATAAGCCTCTAGGCCTCAACGATTGTCATTTGTAAAATGAAAAGTTTTGAGCAAATTAGGGGCTTACGGGTTTGGTAGCTTGGTATCTGCACCACTGAAGGAGGGGGGAGGGGGGCAAGTAAGCTGGGCCCCCCTAACCGCTCTTCAGCCAAAGGCACTTTGCCTTTATATGCCTCCTGTATTGGGGACGTAAATCACGTTTGTGTAGGGCTGGGCGGGGGGGAAAGGAGAAGAAAGGGTGGCCTCTGAGATCTCTACCACTGAAGTGTTTTGTGCTCTTCCATGATTCTAGGTCAGAAATCTTAGCCTCACCCACAGACTTTAAAAAGGAAGCACAAAAGGGCATGGTTGGGGGAGGAAAGGCCAACAGGGTGACCAATTCCAAAGAACAAGGCAATGCATGGAGACAGGTCAAAACCAGTGGATGGGCCCCAGTGATGCTGCACATTTTCTGAGCATGTTTCTTCCAGAAAGCTCCTCTTCCACAGACAATTTCTGTGAAGAGAGGAATATTTTCACCTGCCCTTGGATGGCATCCAGGTCTGGGGTGGAAGGTAGCAACCGTTTAACAGACCACAGTAACACTGCACGGCAATTGGGGCAGGAAGTGAAGAAGGCTGCATCGCGCTGTAAGTGCTGAGGTGGAACTGAGGTCAAGAGAATGCGATGCCTCCAGATCGAACTCAGTCTCCTGCCCCTACTGAATGTCCTCCTCCATGGACAGGGCACCTGGGAGAGCAGCGGGTGGTTTTTAAGGAGGAGAGTCCTTAAAGCTGGGATGCAGCATGGATACCGGGGTGCAAGGACAGGGCAAGGGCAGGAGGAGCCATCCTCATTTCGCTTGGGGGCCATGCATCTGGTGGCAATGCAGAGGGAGGCTTGAGAGGGGATTGCTGGAGACCAGGTAGCAGATTACAGGGATTGTCTAGATGACAGATCATGCATGTTTGTCTTAGTGTGGTACAGTGACAAGGATGGAGTTTGTCCTTGAGGGACCAGACACTTCATATGGAGGGTACCTTCTTTTTTTTTTTTTTTTTTTTTTTTTTTTGCCGTACGCGGGCCTCTCACTGTTGTGGCCTCTCCCATTGCGGAGCATAGGCTCCGGACGCGCAGGCTCAGCGGCCATGGCTCACGGGCTCAGCCGCTCCGCGGCATGTGGGATCTTCCCGGACCGGGGCACGAACCCGTGTCCCCTGCATCGGCAGGCGGACGCTCAACCACTGCGCCACCAGGGAAGCCCGGAGGGTACCTTCTTACTCAGACCTCTCTTTTATGGACACTTCCAGCCTCTCCATTGTCCTCTGGATTGGCCTCTGGGGTTGTCAGTTCCTCTGATTGAAGGAAAGACAGACTTTTCTTTTGTTTTCTTTCACGCCATACTTATACTTGGGCACAGAATAGGACTGAGTAAACATCATCCCAGAAACCTTGGGCCATGGAATGGGAGTCACAGCTTCCATGTGGGCTTAATAATCATGTTGAAAAACAAAAACACTAATTCAAAAAGATATGTGCACCCCAGTGTTCATAGCAGCATTATTTATGGTTGCCAAGACATGGAAGCAACCTAAGTGTCCATCAAGAGATGAATGTATAAAGAAGATGTGGTATATATATACACACATATACATATACACACACACAATGAAATACTACTCAGCCATAAAAAAAAGAATGAAATTTTGCCATTTGCAGCAACATGGATGGACCTGGAGGGTATTATGCTAAGTGAAATAAGTCAGACAGAGAAAGACAAATACTGTGTGATATCACTCATATGTGGAATCTGAAAAATACGACAAACTAGTGAATATAACAGAGAAGAAGCGGACTCAGAGATGTAGACAACAAACCAGTGGAGGGAGGGGCCTTACTGGGGTAGGGGAGTGGAATCTAAAAAATACAACAAACTAGTGAATATAACTAAAACTAAGCAGACTCTCTATATCTATAGAGAACAAACTAGTGGTTACCCGCGGGGAGAGGGAGAGGGGAGGGGCAATATAGGGGTAGGGGATTAATAGGTACAAACTCTTAGGTATAAAATAAGCTACCAGCATATATTGTACAACATGGGAAATATAGCCAATATTTTATAATAACTATAAATGGAGTATAACCTTTAAAAGTTGTGAATCACTGTATTGTATACCTGTAACATATAATATTGTACATCAACTACACTTCAGTTAAGACAAAAAAGAAAAGAAAGAAAGAAAAGGGGGAAAAAATCATGTAGAGAAACAGGACCCTTGAAAGAGTTGTATCTATTTTTAAAAAGTAGCCCGGTGTCTCTCTCTCCACGCTTGGGTAGGGGACTTTGTGGAGGAGATGATGGAATTCTAGTGCAGTCAAAGGGTTTGGGGGCTGGAAGGGGACTTAGAAATTGAATTCGGGTCAAGGAAATTGTGTTGGCTCCACTTTTAAAATACAGATCCCGAATCTCGTCACTTTTCACCCCCTGCAGCCATCCCTAAGGGTTGTTGCAAGTCGCCTCCTACCTGGTCTCCCTGCTTCTACCCCTGTGCTCCTTCGTATACTTTCAGAATAACCCTTGCAGGATGTGCATTGGATTCTGTCACTCCTCTGCTGAAAACCCTGCCGTGGTGTCCCATTTCTTTCAGAGAGAAATCCCAGGGCCTCCAAATAGCCTTCAAGGCCCCACCGGACGTGGCTGCACAGTGCCCCTCTGACCTAATCTCCTATGACCCTCCATGGCCACAGCCCGGCCACGCTGCCCCAGCCATGCTGGCCTCCTGGCTGCTTGCCCCTGACAGGCTCTTCCCAGATATCTGCTTGGTTAATCCCCTCCTCTCCCTCCCTCCTAGAGTCTGCTCAGTCAGGCCCACCTTGACTATTGATACATCAGCCTGCAAGTCCCTCCCCACCACCTCAAACCTAGGACGTCTGCTCCCTCTTCTGTTATCCATCCTACTTTTACCCCCCATAAGACTTAACACCTTCTAACAGGACACTTTTTGTATTTCTTGTGCTGATTACTATTTGTCTCTGCCTGTTGGGATGTCAGCTCTACGAGGCAGCGATCTTCCCGACGTTTGCCTGCCTCATAGTGAACTTGGCTGAATGAAAGAGAATGTAATTACAGAGAATGTAACATTTTTAAAAACATTTTATTTTGAAGTAATCTTAAGTTTACAGAAGAGTTGCAAAAATAGCACAAAGGGTTCAAACACACCCTTCGCAGAGAGATGTTAACATTTTACCACCATGTTTGCTTGGAGAATGTTTAATGATGTTAATATTAGCATTCACAATGATAATAGTACCAAAATTCATATGTTGAAATCCTAACCGCCAAGGTGATTTAGGAAGTAGGGCCTTTGGGAAGTGATTAAGTCGCGAAGGAGAAGCTCTCAGGAATGGGATTAGTGCCTTATGAAAGGGGCTCCAGAGAGCTCTCTTGTGTCTTCCTCCATCTGAGGACAAGGTGAGAAGGTACCAACTGTGAACCAGGAAGTGGGCCATCACCAGAACGCCAGCATGCTGGCGGTACCTTGACCTTCGACTTCCCACCCGCCAGAACTGTGAGAAATAAGTTTCCGTTCTTTATCAGCCACTCAGTCTGTGGCATTTCATTGTAGCAGGCTGAACGGACTAAAACACGTGCGTAAACCCCTCTAGATTTGCAAAAGGCTTTATTATTATTTTTTCTGCCGCGCATTAGCTCACTGGTCACTCTCCAATGTAGCCATGAACACGTGAGAGGAGTCAGGCTCATCCAGTTCAGGTGACGTCATACCCAAGCTCACACCTCTGGAAAGAGCAAAGAGCAGAGGTGGGAGTGGAGCTGAGGTCTTCCAACTCCCTGGTGGGCACTAGCTCTTCTGCCCGGTGCAGTCCGTTTACAGCCCAGCTCCCTCCCCTCTGCTCCTACCGTGGTGGCTGCCTAGGCCAAGAGTGACTGACAAAGTGAAGACGGCAGCTGCCTCATCCGGGCCGGGATGCCCTCGGAACAGCTGTGAGCAGCTCTACACGGGGCGTGAGTCACCGCATTCCCGCCCTCTCTATCCCACGTGCTCCCTTCACTCACTGCCTCTGCCCCGTGCCCACAGTGGTGATGTGGGGATGGGCTGCCAGCCTGGGGCTGACAACAGGGTCCTCGGGTGTCCTCCTTCCTGGTGACTGAGATGCCATCTGGCACCCACCACAGCTTCAGGGCCTCCAGCCTAGCCTTAGGAAGCGGGGGGACAGGAGAAAGAGGAAAGTGAGGGCAGGGAAGACTTCCCACCTCTGGTCAGAGGGGACAAGTTACTGATCCCCTCCAAACGTCAGCTTCCTCACCTGTAAGATGAGGCGAATAAATAGTTCTGAAACTGATCATAACTTCTTGATCCTGAGTTGTCTCAGCCCATGATTCGTCTTCAAGGAAGAAATCTCAAGCCCTGATCCCCTAATAGGAAAACTACCAGGCGTGTAGATAAAGGAGGGTCAAGAAATATCAGAAGGGCAGAGATCAGATGCTGCTATTAGGATTAAATGAGTTAATAGAGGTAAAACCTGTGGTCAGCAGTCAAAAAATATTTGTAATAACAGTGGTAAGAAGAGCATCTGCTGTTGAGTGTCCCTCCATGTCTGCCACCCTCCCCAAGCCAGGCCTCATTTTTTTCACTTCTGAGATTCTGCAGTAGACTCTGGTCACCAGTTATCTCCCTTCTCCAACCCAAATCTGCCCGCTGCTATCAGAGCAATTTTCCTGAACACAGTTTTGCCGTGTACCCCCCTCCGGCTCAAAATCCTTCAGTGGCCTCACAGCCTCCTGAGTTGCATTCAAATTCCTCTCCCTGGCAGTCAAGCCCCTCAATAAACAAAGCCCCAGCTTACCTCTCCCTCTGCATTCCATCTACTCCCCACACCTGTCCAGTGCTTCAGGAAACCTACTCCTTGCTTCCCTCCAGACAGGAGCAAGCTGTCTCTTTCCCTTGCTGAGAGTGGTGAGATGACACAGTAGTTAAGAGATCAGGTTCTGGGGTCAGAAAACCTGAGTCTGAGTAGCTGTGTGGCCTTGGGGAAGTTGCATAACCTCTCTGAGCTTCAGGTTCCTCGTCTGTAAATGAGGATTTAATAATGGCATCTCCTGTAGGGATGGTTGTGAGGATAAAAGAAGTATGGAAAGCAATCGATGTACAGCGATCAAACACTCAGTAAATACTTCTCATTGTTCAATCCTTACACTGAATATGTCTTCCCTACCCCATGCCCATCTCTCTTGTCTGTTAACATCATCCTGCCCGCCTGATGAAACCCTCCCCACTCCTCTCCTTCATTCACCTTTCAACACACCCCCTTCTTTCCCCTTCACAATGTACTAACTTGATTGGACTTATTTTTTCACTCTGACTGCAAAGTCCTTGAGATCAGGGAGGAACCCATCTCTCAGGTTCAGAAGTCTCTGTATCTCAGGATCTAGGACAGCACCCAGCACCTAGAAAGTCTCAATCAGGATGTGTTGAGAGAAAGAACAAAGGAATGAGATCATGGAAAGCTCAATAATGAATGAAGGCCTGAATAAGTGAAGTACAGAGAAGCATCCTGATGACCTGGGGATATGATGCAACTTCCCCGAATGGGGGACACAGGCCTTCTGAGCATGGGCTCTGGGTTAGGAATGGTCCCCTTTGATCGTTGTCCCAGGGATAAAGCACCCCGAGAGCCCAGGTCAGACTGGCCTTCTGTGTCCAGGGCCCTGTCATGCTGGAGCAGATGCAGGATGTGAAGCGCAAGGCCTGGACAAGGCAGGGGGGGCCTGTGGGAGAGTGGGCTCTATGCTAGCTCACCTCTAACTTGCTAAGGAAGCTTGGAGGAATCCCCTATCCTGGCTCTGAAGGGAAAATTTGGGCTAGATCCATGGTTCTTCAAGTTTGTCCCCAGAAAAGCAGCGCTGGAGTCCCCCAGGAGCTTGTTAGAAATACAGACTCTCAGCCTCACCCTGAAATGCTGAATCAGCGACTTTGGGCAGGGGCCCAGCCATCTGTGTTTTATCTAGCCCTCCAGGAGAGCTGAGGCATGTTCGTGTTTGAGGAACACTGGGGCTTTTAAGGTTGTTTGCTTTCTTTGGTTTGTAATTGCAGTAGACTCTCGTTGTTATTTTTTCCCCCAGTGAAATCTCAGGCAGATGCCCATATGTAAAGCGGATTAGAGCAGATCCCCTCTTGTTGATGGAGAGGCTGAGTCCCACCCGCTCTGACTCTTCCCCATGGAGCACGCTCTGCCTGGTATGATGCCCCGTCTAGCAGGTTTCCAGCCAGCCGGCAGGCGTAGAATTCAGGGCTTGCCAAACCCCGGGCTGATGGTGGGCTCCCAAGCAGGCACCCCCTGGTGGCTCCCTGCTCAGGGTCCCCAGGGGGCCTGATATGGAGTGGGCATCAGGCATCAGGGAGGGTGGCGTTGAGGCCTGGGGGAACCCTGGGCCAGGATGGTAGCTGAGGCTCGGTGATGCTGACCGCCACGGCAGCATCTGTCCTGAGGCTGCGCAGCCAGCCGCCGAGCCACGTTTGAGCCCGTGAAGCAGGAGCTGCCCTGCATTTTGGGGAGGCGGCAGTCACACTTCATTTTCACTCTAGCTGCTCTTGGAGACAATATGGCATCGCCCAGATTTTTCGATCTTCCCTTTGTGAAGCTCAGCAGACCATGGGAAGCAGGCAAGAGGCCTGCAGACATCCTTGTCTGGGCCCACAGACTCACTCTCTCTGCTTCTTCCCCTCCTGCCATGTGGACTGATGAGTCACTCGAATTTCTTTTTTATTTCATTTTCTGAAATGAAGATGATGGTGAGGGGGAGCCTGCGGGCGGGGGGTGGGGGTGTTGGGGAAACCCATAGTTAGAGAACTTCGCAGAAGAGGCCAAGTTGGTGGAGAAGCAGAAGAGAGAAGGCTTTGGGGACTGTTAGAAAGTGTAGATGATGGTGGGACCTGCCTTGAGGCAGAGAACCAGACAGAGGCCACAGATTACTTCCTGATCTGAGGTAGCACTGGTGGGTGCAGCCTTTGGCCAATAGCAGAGACCATCCCAACAGCAGGGGGTGGGGGAAGGTGGACAGTGGGAGTGTGTGGAGAAGAGAGGTAGGTGCCAGGGCTCCCGAGTTGACGTGAAAGTGGCCATCTGCCTGATGTCCTGCCAGGATACGTGCGTCTCATGCAGCTGAACAGAAGGAAATCTCCCCAGTCTGGTGCATTGTCCCAGACAGGTGTGGAACCTTGTCAGTCTCAGAAGGAGAGGAAGTGCCGGGCCATGAGGAGGCACTAGAGCCCTCCCAATGTAGGGAGACCCCTTCTCTTGGTCCTGGCACTAAGGAACGGGACCCACATCCCTTCGTACCTCTGTGCCCTGATTTCCACATCTGGGAATGGAGAATAATAAAAAAATCAACTCGCTTTAGAAAAGCACACGAAGCAGGCACGATCATATTGGCACCTCCCATTTGTCTAATGTTAAAGCGCTTCACGTCCCTCACCTCGTCGATCCTCTAATCGAGCTTAGGCGCAAATTGTCATCCGAGGCTCCAAGAGGTGAAGGTTCTCCCGAGATCACACAGTAAGTCGGTGGTGGCCCAGGTTTTCTGATTCTCGGTTCATTGCTTTCTCCGAGATTCTGCTGCTTCCCCATCTGTGAAACGAAAAGACCTTTCAAGAGAAAGATTGCTCCTTGTTGTGCCATTATTGCCTCTTGTGGCTCCAAATGCTTGCAACCTTACAAACTTTATTACATTTGCCCCACTCCTGGAACTCAGCCTGTTCCCGCCACCAAGACTGGCTCAGTGCTTCCTCGGGACAAGCTGACAGGAGACTCGGCTGTGACTTTTGCCCTATGTATCCCTGAGCCCAGACAGAATTTCTTAGGATTCCCTGGGGCTCATTCCATTTTCTAGTTCTCAACTAGAGTCAGCGGGAATCATTACTTTCCTGTGGATTCCAGAGAGCTTGACTCCATGACTTCAAAGGCTATTCAATACTGAGATGGTGTGACTTTATAACCTAGAAGGGGAAAACTCAAAGACGGTCCCAGGGGTGTTGGGATCATTGCTCAGGGTTGGAAATCACGGAGCTCAGATCCAGTTGAGAATAGTGTTGGCTCAGACCCTGGGCAGCTCTGGAGCTGGGGGCCTCTGGGCACCTGCTCACGTGGCGGCAGGTCCCTCACCTGTCTCTGAATCCCCTTTTCACCGCATTTCTGAAATAAGCGTGGTAACAGCTGCCTATGAGATGCTTCGTGACCAGGCAGCAGGCTTGTACTGTGGCCAAGTATTATGGAACAGACGCACTTTGTCTGAACCCATCTCCCAAAGCATTCAAGTGGGCAGTACTTGGAGGCACAAAAAATGCCGTTGCTGGAAGGGGTATTTTAGCAGTTATCTAGCCAGACCATCTACTCCCTAAATATATGCTTATACATCACTCTCAGGGGGGCGTGGCCCGGCCTCTGCTTGAATGCTTCCAGTGATGGCAAGCTCACTGTTCCAGAAGACGACTCATTTCTCCGTTGTACGTCTCTGGCAGGAAGCTCTGCCTTATGAGGCTGGTTGCCTTTAATTTTCATCCCTTTTCTCTAGTTCTGTCCTCTAGGGTCTCCCCAAAGTAAATCTAGCATCAACCCCCACTTCTATCCATTATATATAGGATGTACTTGAAGGGGGCTTTAAGGGCTTTTCTTTCAAGGGAGCCCACAGGTGTGGATGCCATGTTCAGAGAAGGTGGGAAAAGTGGCACTGAGGCATTGGGTCCTGCCTTTGTCTCTTCCAGCCCTTGAGGACTAAGGACGAAGCGCTCCCTTTACCCCCTGACTTCAGTAGATGCAGGCAGCTTGTCCATTTCACTGTGCAGCTTATTGTCAGAGCGGTGCGTATTGTACCTCTGCATAAGGACATAGTCAAACATTAGTAAGACAATTTAGAAAGGAAGGAAGGAAGGATTAATTGACTTAGCGGAGGATGAAATGCGTCTATGATGGTTTCGGCACTGAGGCAGAAAAAAAGATGCTAGCTCTGTCGTGTGCACCTGTGGCCCTTGGAAGGGATATTTATCACAGATGGACTAGGCTTCTGTTCAGTCATGTAGGGATTAGAAGCCACTGGTCCCTCCCTGCCGTGAACAATCCTCAAGACAACAGGCTTATAGGGAAGAGCATTTCAAAGACACCCAGATGGAGGCTATATATTCTATGCCCAGGGTAAAGAGTTTCTAATGGCTCTAATGGCCTGACATTCTAGGATTCATTTTGTGTTTGAGAAGCAGAGTGGGGAAAGATTAAGGGATTTGAGTCCAAAAGCCTAGGTTTGGCCATAGACTCTGCTGCTTCCTGGCTATGTGATTATTGGGCAGGTCACTTCACCTCTATAAGCCTGTTTCTGAATCAGTAAAATGGAGAAAAAAATTCCTGAACTGTGGGGTGTATGGCTGTGTGTGTGTGTGTGTGTGTGTGTGTACAAGTGTGCGAGCTCACAGTTTTCAGGATTAAATGTGCGGAAGTTTCTTCCGTAAACTGTGTTAACTACTGTCAACTTTAGAATGGTCTGTCCAGACGTCCTTCTCCAGTCATCCAATATAAGCAAGGGCTAGTCTGTAAGGTGACAGCTTTTTACTGCATTCAGTTTTTTTGAAAGTTAGATTACATAAATAGGTTTGAGTCTTTATCAACCAGTAAGTATACATTAAAGAGTATAACACGGCTCTTAACGGCTTTTATAAGTCTTGGGAAAAGGAACTTTAGTCTTCCATTTTAGTTTGAAATCTTTGTAATATGTTACAGACCCACACACGTGTATCTTTGTAGTTTGCACCTCAGGCCACCAGGAAAATATCAAGTTACATTCTAAAAAATCACACCCACCTAGAACCTTTGGTTGTTGTTGCTTTTTCCATCCATCCATTTATCCTTTCATCCACCCATTAATTCATCCACTCCATGGGCACATTTACTACATCTCTGCTATGTGCTGTGAAGTATTCAAAGTGGTTCCTGTCTAAAGAGGTTACAGTATAGTTGGGGATTTGAGAGATGAGCCCCCATAACAGCAACATATGGCAAAGTGAAGTAAGTACTGCACGATATTTACAAACATCCTGCTTTGGAAACTTGAGGAGAGAACAATTCCTGCTCCCCACTAGCGGGAAGAGGGGGAGGGCTTAGTGTAGACTTTACCTGCTCAAACAAATAAAATCAAATTAAAACACACATACAGTGCTAGAGTGTGGGCATTTTGAGCCCCCCTGTGTTTTGTTCCTGGTTTCCCCATTTCTTAGCTGTGTGGCTTTGGGCAATTCTCCATTCCTCAGATTTCTCATAATAGTACCTATCGCCTGCAATTGTTGTAAAGGTTAAATGAGATAATGCAGTATCCAACATGTAGTAACAAGTCAATGAATGTCAGTTGATATTGTTATTATTTCCCACAGAAGGTGGAGGCTGAGGTGAGCCTCTAGGGCTGAGTAAAATTTCAAAAGCTAGCAAGGGAAAGCAGAGGGAACATTCTGAGCAAAGGCTCAGGGGAAGAATGTTTTCAGAAAAAGATATCCAGCCCTGTGTGTTTGTACAGTGCAGTGTGTGGGTGATCATGGGAATGGGTGGAGTTAGCAAGGGTTGGAGGTATGGCTAAAGAAGTAGGTCACCAATCTCAGAAGGCTGAGGGCTCTGAGTTTGGTACAAGAGTTTCCAAAGATGAGTGCATGCTCCCAGGAGGGTGTGCAAATCATATTGGAATCTCCTTTTTTATTTACTTTTATTTACATAAAAGAAGTTAAAATTCATATTACTTCCTTTATAGATTGACTAGGGGACCCATGTCAGATCCATAAGTCAAAAGATTCCATGTCACATCTCCAACTATGGTTATTCTGAGGGAGGGGTAGGAATTCTATGCCCTAGAATGTCCATGAGGTACCCACACTGCTGTTCTCATTTAGATAATTTTTTGGATTTATGGAATCTTTACCTTTATCTAACTTAATAAATCTTCACAAAATGGACAAGTGGTTTTGAAAGATTCCTGCAAAGAACTCATGGATTGAGAATGACTCTTGTAACAAATACAAGCAAACAACAAGAAAATGGCAAGGCTGATTTTCCTCCCATTCTTGGCTTGTCACTGGCCACATTTCAGGGGTTAAAGCCAACGATGACCTAATCACATATAACAAGCAGTAGGCAAATCAATCAATCAATCAATCAAATACCCTTAAAATTCTCAGGAAGAATGCTTGAAAGATGGGTTTACGTTCCTGTGATTAATGATGAACCCCACCTACAGTGTTGATCATGTCTTGGGATGGTAGAAAAGATAGTATGATGTTATGAAGATTAACACATATTTTAAAGCACTCTTTAATTCTTATGTATCTCTCCTTTTATCATTTCTATTTTTGCTTTATTTTTATAAGGTGCATAGTATATTGGCATGGTTTGATGCACATGCATACACACATATTATAAATCAATATGGGCACACAAATTATAAATCTTTTTAACTGGTGAGGCTCCGTGCTCAGATGAGTTTGTAGACTGCTGACTGGGGCCAAGAGAAATCATTCTTGGAGGTCCTTCAACAGTGGGAGGCATGATGAGAGCTGAGTTTGTGGTGATAAATGTGATCACATATTCTCAAGGGAAAAAAAAGTGTTGCACAAGGAATCAGAGAGGTGGAGTCTGAAAGAGAGTCATTAAACTTGGCTCTTCCTCTTTCAGAGACGTTGTTCTCTCTTCCTTACGAAGGTAAACCACAGGCCTCTTGCATCTGGCAGCAGGAGCTCTGTAGGACATGTTCCCAGAGCCAGGCTTTCTCTGGCTGTCTGCACAGGAAGAAGATTGCATAGAACATCCTTCAGCTAATTTCCTCTCTTCTGCAGTTCTAGCTTTATGAGAAACCAATCCTGAAACAGTCCTCAGCTTTGACTTACAGCAGAGGTGAGCGAGATTATCGTTGTGACATGGGAGCTCCAGGCTTTCCTGCCTGAAAGAGGCAGAATTTCAGAACGGTCAGAGGGATGGGCTCTGCAGTTAGACAATCTACATCCAGTTCTACCAGGTATTCCTGGACTCACCTTAGCCAATTCCTTACTTTCTTTATGCCATGGTTTCCTCATCTGTAAGTTGAGGTTAACCATCATACCCGTGCGGTAGTGGTGAGGAGTCAATAAGACAATGGGCGTGAAAGACAGAGTGTGATTTTCAGCCTAGAATAAATTCCCAAGGCATGTGAGTTCTTCTCATTACAAAGGAATGAACTGGAGCATGGTCTGAAGGGCCCTGGGGAAGAAATGAGGAAGGAGGCTTCCAGGAATACAGATCCTTTAATCTCCTTAAAGCAACATCCAAACAAAAGTATAACTCTCTATGGAAGCCAGCACACTCAAGGCTGCCAGTTGTGGGTGGCGGGCAGGGCCAACATGGCTGCCTCTGAGTCACCCTCTCTCCTTGACTCATCTGTCACCTCTGTCATCTCTGGCTATTGCCACAGTTTCTTGTGAGAAATTATGAAATAAACGGCCTGTGCAGTAATGCCTGGGTGACTAGGTGAATCCTGGGCATGTGGCCAACGCTCCATGCACTTTAAATATCCTTAGGTTTCGTGAACTCCACATGATTTAATTTCCTTAAAGAAAAAAAAGAGTGCTTATAATCACGCTCCGAGGCCTTCCAGGGCGAGACTTACACGAAGCAAAAAGATGTGGTGGGTGACAGGAGTGAACCATGCTCATTCATAGCCAGTCTCTCTGTTTCCAGACGTAAGCCAGCGCCTGGAGGACACGAGCACGTAATCGTGGTGATAATTAAGTCATCACACCAGTAGCTTTGCTCATGTGTACTGGGATAGAGAATTTCCAGAGTACTTTCGTATGTGATGATGATGATAATAATTAATACTAAATTCTTTCACTTGGCCCTTTATCTCCTCCTTTCTCTTTCAATCACATGGAAATATCATGATCCCCATTTTACTTGCGACAAAACTGAGGCCCAGAGAGACTTTGAGGAACCTGAGCCCAATCACACAGCTGGAAAGGAGGAGAGTCAGGTGAAAACCCAGGTCTTCTGGCTAAAAGCAGAGTCTTCTTTCTACTCTATTTTGTTCATGTGATCTTCATAAAACACTCCAGATCCCTTTGGTCTGGAGGGAAGTTCCCTTTTCTGTTACTCCTTTTGTCTTTCCCCAGCAGGTCTGGCCATTACATGACCATTGATGTGTCAATTTCTCTGTGATAGCGTGCATTACACCATATGCTGTTGATCATCTTATGAGTGTCTCTCCCTGAAGAGATTGTGATCTCCTGAAGAACTCTAACTCATCTGTGTATGCCCAGCACCTAGCCCAGAGCCTACTATGTGGTCCATGCTTATTGATTGAATGATGAATAAATTAATGCCTCCGAACTAAATGTCCTTTGTACTCCTTTCTGCCTCTTCTATTTTTATCTGTCCTTCTAGCCCCAGCTCAGGGCCCATGATGTTGTCCATCTCTTCTGAACCTCTATAGAACCATAGGCTCTCAGCCATATCCTTAGAGCATATATATCTTATCTCTTCAAAGGGTTCTTGAGGGTAGAGATTAAATCTGAGTGTCCAAAGGGTCCCTCATGAGATCTAGGCCAATTCTAGGTAGAGTGGGTACATGGTGAGTACTCATGCCCATGTTCACATGGTTGCCTGCACTTTGGCAAGAGCTGGTGGAACAGGTTGGTGACAGAGCCCAAGCAGAGACTTAATTGGTAAGAGGCAGAAAAGCAGATGGCCAAGAGCCCAGGCTTTACCTGGCTTATCAGCATACCCCTTTCACAATCACTGAAACTGTGTCTCATGGACACTTTTACAGATGGGTAATTCCTTGAAGCCAGACAGTAGATCTGTGAAGAGATCAAGCTTCAGGGGGAAAAATTATCACTGCAACTTATTTGTGTAAAAATATGTGAACCAGAGACTCATTGTCAGAAAGGAACAAATATGAGGGACTCTGTGAACCAGTCGGATGTGAAAAGGAACAGACCAAGAAACTGGGACACTGGGCTAGTTAATTAATGACTTGGTGAACTAGTAAGGTAGTTTGCTTAAATGAGGGGGGAAGACTATGATTAAAAATAAATACATTAAAGGAGGTAACAACCAACAATTTTATTGAGTTCTCATCTCTTTTGGCCCAATAGTTCCGCTACTGGAGATTTATTCTAAGAAAATAATCCAAGCCTAGGAAAAGGGATGGCAGGAAAGTGCCCAAAGAGGTATTATTGATAACAGAAGGAGGTATTATTGATAACAGAAGTGAATTGGAGATAACATCAATGGCCCAGGATAATTTCAAAATGCTGATATAAATGACAATGTATTCACTAAAGTTATATTTTGAAGCCATTCAAATGGGTCATTATAAAGACCACATTGGAATTGTTCACTGTGTGGTGCCTATGACAAAGATTAGAATGCAAAATTATATTTGTGCTGCATGTCCAACACTGTGAGAAAATATGATTTTTTGGAAAAGACAGGAAAGAATGGAAATAGATGATTTATAAAGATAGTAAGCTTGTGGGTGGCTTTTTATTTCCATAATCATGGTATTATGTATTTGTATAATATAAAAAAAAATGGATGTTCATCAGATGCTTAAAAGAAAAAGAAAAACACCTTAACATGAGGTATGTTGCACCCAGTAGCCATTTCGGAGAGGTTAAACATGAGACGTGATCTTTTCCGAACCCTCATCTTCAAACACAGGTCCAGTTTAGATTTCTTTCACTGGTGACAAGTTTGAAATCGTGTACTTGAAAGTCGGAAAGACTTTGGACCCATAGCTATGGATATGGAATGCACACATGGGTATGGATATAAGTCCCCTGGAAAGATAGACCTCATGGGTCCTCTCATGTACAAAGTGCCTCATGCAAAGTGATGCCTGTATATGAAGAGTGGAAAGATTATGAATGTGTGGATTTCAATGCCCTTCAAAATGCATGAGAGCTTAAAAATTAAGGGAGACCATGTTTAAGGGATCCAAGTGAGGCTCATCTTCTAGTAACAAATTTAAACTATGAACCATATACAGCACAGAGAGTGCTTTCGTTTTGGGGTAGAATCCCAGTTTATAAGCTTTTTTTCCTTATCATCCATGTTAGTGTCATTATAGACTTGCCTTTGGCAATCTTTTTTTTTTTTGAACCACTTTATTGAGGTATTATTGACTTACAAAAAGTTACACGTATTTAATGTATACCATTTAATGAGTTTGGAGATAAGTATCCATCCATGAAAACATCACTACACTCCATGTCAAAAACATATCCATTCCCTCCAAAAGTTTCTTTTCCCATTCTTATTTATTATTATTATTGTTATTATTATTATTATATGTGTGGTAAGAACACTTAACATAATATCTACCCTCTTTGCAAAATTTGAAAAATACAATATGGTATTTTTAACTATAGCCACTATGCTGTACAGTAGATGTCTAGGACTTATTCATCTTGTATAACTGAAACTTTGTACCCTTTGACTAATACCTCCCCCTTTCTCCTGCTCCTCAACCCCTGGCAACCACCATTCTACTCTCTGCTTCTATGAGTTTTACTATTTTATATTCCTCATGTAAGTGGTATTATGTCAAAATGGATTAAAAACTTAAACATAAAATCTGAAACCATAAAACTCCTAGAAGAAAATATAGGAAGAAAGCTTCCTGACATTGGCTTTAGCAGTGATTTCTTGGATATGACATCAAAGGAGCAGGCAACAAAAGCAAAATAGACAAGTGGGATTGCATCAAACTAAAAAGCTTCTGCACGGTGAAGGAAACAATCAACAGAATGAAAAGGTAACCAACAGAATGGGAGAAATTGTTGCAAACCATGTATCTGATAAAGGGCTATTACCCAAAATACATAAGAAACTCCTGCAACTCAATAGCAAACAACAATTAATCCAATTTGAAAATGAGCAAAGGAACTGAATAGACATTTCATCAAAGAAGACATACAAAAGGCAATTGTTTAAATAAATGCCAAAAGCTGAAAATTCCTTTTTATTTTTTTACTTAAATCAAAACCTGAACTTTATAACAAGGGATGTAAAACCAAGAAAATTAATTTCGATTTCTTTATTTTCCTATCTGGCATAGTTCAGCGACATATATAATAATTGTTAGTTGTTCATGACTTTTGCCCCTGAAGCAATCTAGTTGTACTGGATGATATTTACTTTATAAAGTTTTACTTTTTTTTTTTTTGCACTTTACTACCCATTTAATTAATAGTCTCATTTTGAAATTGCCATCCCAAATAATGAAAATTCCTCTTGTTACTATTGAATCTGTCTTCTAGGTTTGAGACATCCCAGTTCCTCATTCCAAATAATTTTTACTAGATCCACACATTTTCCTGGAAAGATTGATCCATTTGTACCGTGAAAAGCACCATCATGTTTGGCTAAGTATTGGCTAAATAATATTAATCTAAAAACTTTATACTAATATTCAAAGCAAATGTTAGCTTTTCTTTGTCTCTGTTGCATTTTATCAACTGCTGTTTTTTTCCAGCTTTTTAATTTTTCAGTCCACCACCTACTCTTAAGTAGGCTTTTCTGTGTACAAGTCAATATGTTCACTTTCATTACTTCTATTTTAAAGAATTAAGCAGATCACCTCTTTATTTCTTTTTCTCCTCAAACTTTCATCTTTTCTTAGGTCCTCCTGTGCTTTTTCTATTTCTGTTATCTAGACAGGTTCTCATTTTTAATGATCTAAAAATGTGCTGTTCAATATAATTGCCACTAGCCACATGTGGATATTTAAATTTTAAATTAGTTAAAATTGAATAGAAATTAAAATTAAAGTAAAAGTTCCTCAGTTCCAGTAGCTACATGTCACATACTCAGTAGGCACGTGTGTCTAGTGACTACCATTTTGGCAGCACAGATGTAGACCATTTTCATCATAGCAGGAAGTTCTACTGGACAACACTGATCTAAAGGATTACAAAACAAATTGTTCACTGTATTCAAAGTGTATAACATTTGAACATAATTTCATGAAAAATGTACATGAAAGTAAATGTAATACATTTAAAAATTAAAATTACTTTCCATATACATTTTCAGAAACATCTTAAATATCAAAAATTATTAACTCCAGTTAAAAAGGAAACTACAAATAAGTTATAATTAATAAATATTAACATTGTAAATAAAAATTATTTAAGTAAAGCTAATTTTAAAGTTTATTTTTTTAATTTAATCAAATTGTATTTATTTCTGTGAAAAATTAAACTATTGAAAATGCCAGCTTTTAATGCCCGCTTAGTTGCAAATGTAATAAATCTATATCACACTTGTCAGAGAGATTATGTTTCAACCTCCATAGATACAAATTTAAGAGTAATATGAATTGTTTATTTTGCAAAATATTCCTCAACTGTCATGTAAGACTGCTGGAAATTCATGCTCATTCAGAACTACCAGAGTCATGAATTAGAGCATAAAGAGAAACAAGAAAACGCACACCCAGCACTACTTTCCTATTAAGGGTCTATTATATTTATGCCATCTGAGAGGAAGGATGTGATTCATTGGAAGGAAGGAAGGAAGGAAGTTAATTCATTGTTTAATTTCTCTTAGCTAAGTGCTTTAACCATTCAAATCCTCCCTGTTCTCCAAAGCAGTATAGGGCAAAAGATCTGAAGGTCTGGGGACCTGACTGACGTTTGTCACAAGAACTGATGTTTCTGGTTGTGGTTCTTGCTGTGCCAACTCTGAGTACCAGATTCTGAACGACAGAAGAGCCCATGCCGTCTTTTTCAGATTTATTTGTTTTCACGTTTGTGATATGCCACGGTATCTTTCCTCAAAGGTGAACTTGGGTCCTTCTTGCCTGGGTCTCAGGGCAGTAAGAGTCACATGGATGTGATGAGTAACATGGCTAAGGGACTGACAGCCGGGTTGGACAGACCTCCAGCAGATACGGTTGATGGAGCACTTCCATGTACTACAGATCAGGCCCTCTTCAAGGGGACCCAACAAGGAAGGCATTACTGTCCATCAAGCCTATCTCCTAAAGGGCAAACTGAGTCTTTAGAAGAGGGAAACAACTTGCTCAAGACAGCAGAGTTGATAAGAGGCAGAGCCACGTTTTAAAACCAGGGCTGTCTGAAGCCAAAGCTCTTAGCCTAACCACTCCACATCCTACCCCAGACGGATGGCTGCATCTCCAGCTCCCTGGAGTCAGTCATCTGAAGGGAGGCTCTTTCTGGGAAAGGGCTGGTGCTGAAAGCTGCCTTTTTGCTGGCTGGGGACAGTAGGGTTGAATATAGACGAGATGAACCCTGAGAGTGTGGATCCCCAGCCGGAAGACGACTGGGGAAGGGAGGTGCTGCCACTGCCACATGGATCTACTCGCAGCTCTCCCTTGCCCCCAAAACCTCTTTTGGTGCCTTGGTGCCTTCAGGACAGGCCACACTCCTCAGCAAGATGTTTAAAATAAAACACCCCAATCTTGCCCCAACCAACTTATTCAGCGACATCTCCCCCGTTCCCACCAGCCCCCAGCACAGCCCCGATTTTAGTCTCCAGGAACCCCATATTCTCAGAAAACAATCTGCTCTCTCAGCCTTCCCACCTGTGAATACGCTGCCCCTTTGGCTAGAACGCCCTGTTTCCTCCCACCTGTCTGGAGAAACCTTACTCATCCTTCAGGTTATAATTCAAGTGTCACCTCCTGGGTCATTGGCTCCTAGACCCCCAGAGGGGGTTGGTCACATACTCCCCTGAGGCTTCTAGAACTTTATTCAGACCTAAGTTAGAGTCCCATCATCACAGCAGCCTGTGATGCTTGCCTGTATGTCCAGACTTCTCACTATAGACAGTGAGATCCTGCAGAACAGAAGCCATTTTCTGTTCAACTCTGCGTCCTCCCCGCCCCATCCCCTTGCTCCAAGCACAATCCCTAGAATATAGCAGGCCCTTACCAAGTGTTGAGTGTTGAATGAATGCACCTTCAAGGGAATGTGACCTCAGGGGCTTGGTTTCCTGGGCGGAGACCTTGCCCGCTGCACCCACGGGCCCCTTTGAGCAATGTCCCATCCAAGGCACTGAGCCACTACTGGGGCCGTTGCAGCAGCAGGAGCCTAGGGTGCAGCTGATGGGAAAATAAACAGAGAAGGCAAAAACAGGGGTGTGTTGAAATCTTGACAAAGTTCTATTCCTTGGTGTTCAAACTTGCCCACACCTTCTAAGCCAGGTGGGTTCTTAGTCCAGTGCTCTGAGAGGATCCACTGTAGGTACAAAGGCTATGGGATCATGGCCCAGAAGCAGGGAAGAGACCAGGAGATGTGAAATTGTCTTCCTTGTTTAGATTTTCTCTTAGTGTGCGTGTTTGTCTTTCTAGACAGAAGAAACCCTTCCCCTGCTTTAATTACCTAATGGCTTTGACACCTTGGGCGGTTGCATCACCACAACTGCTTTGTCAAGGATACTGCACTGAGGTGGATCTAGGCTTAGGGAGAGGCAACTGACAGGAAACAAGTTCTGACAGCCAGGGAAATGTTGGGCAGAGGAAGAGATCTAGGGGAGGAAGGGAGGGTGGTGAAAAGAAGAAAAAGGAAATTGTTGGGATGGTGGTAAAAGGAGATCTTGGGAAAGGTGGCAGCTAGGTTAGCAAAACTGGATGTCTCTGGAAGATTTCCCAGATGAGGCTTCAGGAAGGTTGTGCACAAGCAGGCAAACCTGTCTGCTACAGGTCCCCGAAAGGAACACAATTAGAGAGCTCAGGTTGCCATCTTGGGATTACATCTGGCTGAGATGTTTTCTTCACTCTGGATCTCAATGTCTCTCCTCAGAAACAAGGCCAGAATTGGAATCTTTCCCACAAACCCCCAGATGCTCCCTTCGGAAATACTCTTTTTTTTTTTAACATCTTTATTGGAGTATAATTGCTTTACAATGGTGTGTTAGTTTCTGCTGTATAACAAAGTTAATCAGCTATACATATACATATGTCCCCATATCCCCTCCCTCTTGCGTCTCCCTCCCATGCTTCCTATCCCACCCCTCTAGGTGGTCACAAAACACCCAGCTGATCTCCCTGTGCTATGTGGTTGCTTCCCACTAGCTATCTATTTTACGTTTGGTAGTGTATATTTGTCCATGCCACTCTCTCACTTCATCTCAGCTTACTCTTCCCCCTCCCCATGTCCTCAAGTCCATTCTCTACGTCTGTGTCTTTATTCCTGTCCTGCCCCTAGGTTTGTCAGAACCATTTTTTTTTTAGATTCCATATATATGTGTTAGCATATGGTATTTGTTTTTCTCTTTCTGACTTATTTCACTCTGTATGGCAGACTCTAGGTCTATCCACCTCACTACAAATAACTCAATTTCATTTCTTTCTATGGCTGAGTAATATTCCATTGTATATATGTGCCACATCTTCTTTATCCATTCATCTGTCTATGGACACTTAGGTTGCTTCCATGTCCTGGCTATTGTAAATAGTGCTGCAGTGAACATTGTGGTGCATGTCTCTTTTTGAATTATGGTTGTCTCAGGGTATACGCCTAGTAGTGGAATTGCTGGGTCATATGGTAGTTCTATTTTTAGTTTTTTAAGGAACCTCCATACCGTTCTCCATAGTGGCTGTATCAATCTACATTCCCAGCAGCAGTGCAGGAAGGTTCCCTTTTCTCCACACCCTCTCCAGCATTTATTGTTTGTAGATTTTTTGATGATGCCCATTCTGACTGGTGTGAGGTGATACCTCATTGTAGTTTTAATTTGCATTTCTCTAATGATTAGTGCTGTTGAGCATCCTTTCATGTGTTTGTTGGCAATCTATATATCTTCTCTGGAGAAATGTCTATTTAGGTCTTCTTCCCATTTTTGGATTGGGTTGTTTGTTTTTTGATATTGAGCTACAAGAGTTGCTTGTATATTTTGGAGATTAATCCTTTGTCAGTTTCTTCATTTGCAAATATTTTCTCCCATTCTGAGGGCAGTCTTTTTGTCTTGTTTATGGTTTCCTTTGCTGTGCAAAAGCTTTTAAGTTTGATTAGGTCCCATTTGTTTATTTTTGTTCTTATTTCCATTTTTTCTAGGTGCTGTGACTTATATCATAGAGTGTTCTGCCTATGTTTTCCTTTAAGAGTTTTATAGTGTCTGGCCTTACATTTAGGTCTTTAATCCATTTTGAGTTTATTTTTGTATATTGAGTTAGGGAGTGTTCTAATTTCATTCTTTTACATGTAGCTGTCCAGTTTTCTCAGCACCACTTATTGAAGGGGCTGTCTTTTCTCCATTGTATACTCTTGCCTCCTTTATCAAAGATAAGGTGACCATATGTGCATGGGTTTATCTCTGGGCTTTCTATCCTGTTCCATTGATCTATATTTCTATTTTTGTGCCAGTGCCATACTGTCTTGATTACTGTAGCTTTGTAGTATAGTCTGAAGTCAGGGAGCCAGATTCCTCCCGTTCCAGTTTTCTTTCTCAAGATTGTTTTTGCTATTCGGGTCTTTTGTGTTTCCATAGAAATTGCAAAATGCTTTGATCTAGTTGTGTGAAAAATGCCATTGGTAGTTTGAAAGGGATTACCTTGAATCTGTAGATTGCTTTAGGTAGTATAGTCATTTTCACAAAGCTGATTCTTCCAATCCAAGGACATGGTATATCTCTCCATCTATTGGTATCATCTTTAATTTCTTTCATCAGTGTCTTATAGTTTTCTGCATACAGGTCTTTTTTCTCCTTAGGTAGGTTATTCCTAGGTATTTTATTCTTTTTTTTGCAATGGTAAATGGGAGGGTTTCCTCAATTTCTCTTTCAGATTTTTCATCATTAGTGTATAGGAATGCAAGAGATTTCTGTGCATTAATGTTGTATCCTGTTAATTTGCCAAATTCATTGATTAGCTCTAGTAGTTTTCTGGTATCATCTTTAGGATTCTCTATGTATAGTAAGTATCATGTCATCTGCACACAGTGACAGTTTTACTTCTTCTTTTCTGATTTGTATTCTTTTCATTTCTTTTTCTTCTCTGATTGCTATGGCTAAAGCTTCCAAAACTATGTTGAATAATAGCAGTGAGAGTGGGCAATCTTGTGTTGTTCCTGATCTTAGAGGAAATTGTTTCAGTTTTTCACCACTGAGAACAATGTTGGCTGTGGGTTTGTCATATATGGCCTTTATTATGTTGAGGTAGGTGCCCTCTATGCCTACTTTCAGGAGAGTTTTTATCATAAATCAGTGTTGAGTTTTGTCAAAAGCTTTTTCTGCATATATTGAGATTATCATGTTTTTTATCCTTCAGTTTGTTAATATGGTGTATCACAGTGATTGATTCGCATATATTGAAGAATCTTTGCATTCCTGGGATAAACCCCACTTGATCATGGTGTATGATCCTTTTAATGTGCTGTCTTACTGAAATACTCTTGAGACAAAAATGTAAGAAATCATCAAAACCATCATAAAGCCCTTCATAAATATTCAAGCAGTTAGTACGGGAGATTCTGGAAACAAACATGGTCAAACAAAGTGTTTGTCACAACTGTGAAACACAACCCCAGCAAAGGATAGCCCCAGCCAATTTAATCTGGCCTCTAGCTACTGTATGGAGGAACCAAAGAAGTAGATGTAGGGAAACCAAAAGCTTGGAGATCTTGAAACATGAGGATGAAGAATTGAACATTTAGTTGTATGAGCCTGGGGTGGGGCTCGGGAGACCTGGGTTTTAGACCAGCTCGGCTTATTGCTTTACAGACGTGAACCTAGATTTCTCAACTGTATGATAAAAGGATGAATCTCTGTGGGGCGCGTGTTCCTTGGGGTGAGTGTGTAGGGCTATGCAGTCAGATGCTGGAGGCCACTGTCAAGTACAATTCATCTTCCTGGAACATCGATTTTACCTGATGGCAAACATTTTATTTTATTTTTTTTTTAAGTTTTATTGGAATATAATATAGTTGTTTTACAATGTTGTGTTAGTTTCTACTGTAAAACAAAGTGAATCAGCTATACATATACATATATCCCCTCTTTTTTGGATTTCCTTCCCATTTAGGTCACCACAGAACACTGAGTAAGGTTCCCTGTGCTATACAGTATGTTCTCATTAGTTATCTATTTTATACATAGCATCAATAGTGTATATATGTTAATCCCAATCTTCCAATTCATCCCACCCCCCGTTTCGCCCTTGGTATCCATACCTTGTTCTCTATGTCTGTGTCTCTATTTCTGCTTTGCAAATAAAATCATCTGTCCCGTTTTTCCAGATTCCACATATATGCCTTAATGTATGATATTTGTTTTTCTCTTTCTGACTTACTTCACTCCATATGACAGTCTCTAGGTCCATCCACTGATGGAAAACATTATTTTTTACTCAAAAATTAATTCACTTGGTCAAAAAATGCTAATCAAGTTTTGGCTACATGCCAGGTACTGTTTTAAACACTATTTTATTATCAAAGTAAACATGGATATATTATGGAATAATGTGCATAATTTACAGGATCTAAGGTGAACAATGGTCCCCAAAATTATTTTTCACATACAGGGGCACTTCTGGCTGTGTCCATTCGCTCTCAACTCCAACCAAATAATGCACATTTGTTCTCCTTTGCCCCTGGGCACACGCCAGTGGATAGGCAGGCCAGTAGTCTTAGGCCCCTTTCCAATAGATACAGCCTATACTGTCATCACCACCAGAAATTAAGCAAACCCTTGTTGTTGACAACAGGTTTGATATGCATATCTACCAGATGAAAGTAAGATAAGGGAACTAACTTCAAATAAGCACCGCTACCTATCTAACAGGTGATAAGTGTATCAGCCTTTTTAAAACAATTTCACTTGATCTCCACAACCATCCATCTGCAAAATCGGTGTCATTGCCCCAGTTTGAAAATTCAGGAGAGGAAGCTGAGGCTCAAAGAGGTTGAGTGACTTGTTCAAAGTCTCAGTGCTAAGAAATGGAAGAGTCAAGATTTCATCCTGCCTTGGCCTGGCTCCAAGCCAATCCCCTTCTCCCTTTCTGACCCCACCCTCCAAAGGTGATAGCAATCACTTTTCCTTTGAAGTCTCTCTCTGTCTCACAGCTTGGCAGTATAACCTTAAACTCGGGTGCTAAGGACATAGCATTAGAGAGAAAATGCACATGACCCCCTCCACAGAACAACAGATTGTCAGAATGGGACCAGACTGCAGAGATTGTCCAATACTCTTGTTTCCAGAGAGGAGACCTGGGGCCTAGGCTATAACATGAACATTTGTGGAAAGAAGCTCTGAGGTTGGCAAGACATATCCAAGTTCAGCACTGCCGTGTTCCCCTGGGACCCTGCAGTCCCTTAAGCTCCCCGAGACTGATTTTCCTTCTCTATAAAATGGGATGGAATTGGGAAATTATGTCACTTGCAGAAGGCTGTTGTAAAGATGATATAAAATCATGTACGTGCAAGACTTTAAACCTTAAAGTGCTATGTACAGATGTCTGTGACTCACCTAAGTTCTCCCAGCACAGACCCAGTTCTCAGATATTAAATATTCTTCCACTGCCCCACAGTGCTGGAGACCCTCCCTGAAGCTGCAGCCACCCCACTCACTTTCAGAACACAGTCAGAATCCTTTGCAAAAGAGTGGACTGGTGTACACTTTTATAACTTGAGAAAATGGAGCGAGTAACCACAGTCTCTCATCATCCTAAGATGCTCCTTGTGGGAGGAAAACACACACCCTAGACGCATGGTTAGTGCCCAGAATGAGCTGAGCTCTGTACCCAGAGCAGCCTTGAGTCAAGGTCCTTGCCCTGTAGGAGCAAGTTCGGGTGAAGGGAGTTTCCCCAAAGGAAGTGACTCACTCAGGGAGGGTCTCTTTGTTATGCCATGTGCCAGGCCAAATCTGTTTGACCTCTACAACTTCAAGCCTGTAAGCAGTGGGAATATGGAGTCTCCCCCACTCCCACTCCATCCCACTCCCTCCCCCAGTCTATCCCCAGGCCCTCCCTGAATTAACAAGGTGAGCTCACAGGCAGGATACTCCACAGAGCCGTGTGGAACATACAACAGTGCTCCAGCTCCTCTGGGGCACCCTCTCCAAATTCTCCAGGTACAATCCTGCCACCACTGCACCAGTCCTGAGAGGAGAAATACGGAAAACATTAACTCCCTCATGGTATCCTTGGAGAAACTGAAGCCCAGGACAAATGCAACGTCTGCCTGCGAATCAGCATTAAAAACACCAGCACCCGGGACTCAATTCCTGCTCCTGCTTCTCACACTCAGCCGCCAGGACCTTCCCACTCCAGGCTCTGTGTCCTCCCAGGGAGCGGAGGCCTGGTGGTCACAGGCTGTGGTAGCTCCTGGCACCTCCTAGCACCAGGCATGCCACCTAATAAGCACTTCACATAATGTTGATCAGAGACTGAGATGCCTAACTTACTTCTCTCTGACTTCCTGTTTTCTCATCTGCAAAATGCCAGGGTTAAATTAGATGATCTCTGAGACATTTTCCATTTCTCACTGGTATTTTTAGGTCAGTTGAGTACCTTAGCTTGGCAAATGGGAAGTGTGGAAATCAGACTAGGACAGTAGGTTGGGGTCCCAGGGATAGATAGAGGACCTAGCACAGGGCAGGCAGGGGTTAAAAATGAGGGAGAGATGTGAGAGATGTGCCCTCACAGAGCCCTCAGCCTGGGGCAAAATAAGATCCTCAATAAGAATGGACATGGGCAGGCAAAGTTGCTCAGAAGAAGGGAACTCCATAAGCTTGGAAGTCAGGAGATCTGGGTGCCTATGCAGAGCCTGACTTTGCCTTGCTGGGAAGATCAATTCCTTTTTCTGGACCTCATTTATGGTTTAATGTCCACTCTTCTACAAGGTCTTGAAAGGAAGATCTTCCCTCCTTTTCCTTGACAGAGGTGGAGCAGGAAGAGTCCCTCTTCCATTGCCTGGGACTCTTTCTTCAAAACACAGGTCATGTGGCTAACACTGCTCATTTTTACACGGGGATTCCTTGGAGCAGGGCATGGCCTTAACCCTGACTGCATGGACAGAAATTTGCAGAAACCTGAGTATGTTATAGACCTTGATCTCCTCTAATTCTTTCAAACGTGTCCACTTTCTCTTCCTTTTTAAAAATATTTTAGCTCAGACCCCCTGCACAGAAGAAATTACAGACTCTCTGGGCTGGAAGAGACCTGAGGGTCTTTACTTCTTGACCTTCTTCCATCTGAGCATCTACCCATCCAGGCTCTGTCTGAGCATCCCCAGGAGCAAGGATCTCAGTGTCTCCCATGGCAGCTAATTTCATCTGGGGCAGTTCTATTTACTAGCAGTTTTTCAAAAGAAAGCTCCCTTAATTAAAACAAGCCTGAGGGCTTCCCTGGTGACGCAGTGGTTGGGAGTCCGCCTGCCGATGCAGGGGACGCGGGTTCGTGCCCCGGTCCGGGAGGATCCCGCATGTCGGGGAGCGGCTGGGCCCGTGAGCCATGGCTGCTGAACCTGCGCGTCCGGAGCCTGTGCTCCGCAACGGGAGAGGCCACAACAGTGAGAGGCCCGCGTACCGCAAAAAAAAAAAAAAAAAAAAAACAAGCCTGAATACCATCAGCGGTCAGCTCACCAGCTATTTCCTTGGGGTCTGTCTCCAGCAAGACAGCTGGGTTGCAGATGTCTTGCCTCAGCAGGTATTCCCACCTCCAGTCCTAAATCTTTGCCTTTAGACTTTAGGTCCATCTTGATCATTCACAAGTCCCATAGTAACTTGTTGCTTGTTAAATAATGTTTAATGTTGAGCTTTTTTTCCCGTATTTCATTTTTTTAAGGGAGTGTAACTCAGTGGTTAATTCTGTGAGCTAATTCTGTACCAGGGATCAAGTTGGAGTCTCGAAGTGATCTGGGGTCTCAGTTCTGGCTCATTCAGTCGTAGTGTGCCCTTAGTCAAATGACTTATTCTCCCCGAGTCTCAGTTTCTAAGTCTGTAAACATTAATAACACCTACCTCTTGGGTTGTTGAAAGAATTAAATTAAATAGTTCAGTTGAGGTGTTTGTCCTATAGTAAGAAGGAATGTTAATGAGTCTTATTTTTTTTTTGTACAGTCCATCTTCATGTAGAGTCCAAATCCATCTCTCTGTAGCAATTACCATCTTCTTGGTCCCAGTTTTATCCTCTGAGACCTTGCAGAATAGGCTAAATCCCTCTTCCACGTGGCAACACTTCAAATATTTCCATTTGACCACAACCCCTTTACATGGTAAAGGGCCTCACCCGAGAAACTGAGGTGGGATAAAGTGTATCCAAAGCCTCACCACAATCTGGAAGGAGAACCAAGAATTGCTACTTCCCTGGCCTGGAGTGACCACCTCAACATCGGCCTCCAAGAAGAGTGGGGAGAGCCAGGGCTCTTGGAAAACTCAGCTCTGGCAACACATGACACTGAAGTGTTGAAACATGCCACTTTGATGTGGCATTAGCTCATGATATTGCTTTATTTTCTTAATTTAGAAGAAAAGCACAGCTGCTAGAATTTCTAATATAATAAGAAGTATGGTGGTACACCAAAGGTTTTCAGGAATTTTTCCACAAGAGCACTGCACCCAATTGTGTAACTTTTAAAAAAATATTCTTGCAAATCCATTTTTTTCTATTATGCAAAGACCGCCTTTTAAATTGTTTTCTAACCTTTCAACTTCTAAACTATTAAATCCTTGATGGCCAATGTATTCCGTCTAGTTGAAACAGCTTCTAGAGCAAGACAGGGTTTAATTAAATAAACAAATACTTAGACGGAAGTACTCTTTTTGTTGAATGGAGATCCTAAGAAATCTATCTGCTACCTTTCTACCTGCTTGGGATGTGAGCATTATTTGATCCCCTGTTTTGAACTCACTGAAATGGGACCGCTAGATAAATGCAAAATATTATTCTCATCAGCCAGTCCCATAATATCTTCTATAGTTAAATTTCTTGTCTCTAGATGATTTTCAAGCTTGGACTGTTAGCGCCAGTGACTTATTAGGGAAACTGCAGAACAGACACTTTCATTGGGAAGAAGAATAGACTAGACTCTCCCTTAACAATAACTTCAAAACATGAGGTTCTACTTTTCTAATCAATTGTTGAGACAATCTGTGTTGGAGGACAAAAAGAGTACTAGTGAAGGCTTGCTCTTCAGAAGATAACTCAAAAAGAAATGTATCTGATCACACAGATGGTCAAAATTTCAGGGTTCAATTATGTTACTTTCTGTGTAATACTGAAAATTTCTTTATCTCAAGGTAGACTGCCTGGTAAAAGTCAGACCAATTAAGGACCATAATAATTTTTCCATTTTCTATACCAATCTCTGTGCCCAATTCACTGATTATTTCTCATGCAGAATAAATCCAGTAACTGTTTTTATCAATCATTTTTATCTACCTGAAGAATTTCCCATGTGGCGTTTGCTCGATGGGTTCGAAGAGTGCCCAGAGATTGATCCTTTCAGCCTTCTGCACCATCAGCAGGACGTGGAACAGCCAGTGTTCTGAGCCACTTACCTCCAGTAGCATCTGGTCTGTTTATTCCAGTATAACAAATAAATACTATCAGTTTCTTCGTGTATCATGTCTTGGAAGGGGCTGGGAAGCACTGAGCTTCATTGTAACTTTTAGGCCTTTGAAAATACATAATATAATTTTAATATTGTGGAGGCAATTGAAACTGGCCAATTTTAGTGTTCTTCATGTTTGTTTTAAAATTAAACTTAGGTGGAAACCTGTCCCTTTTGTGTGACCTGCTGGCCATGGATTGGTCGTCCCTGCCTGACTCCATTTGCCTATATGAAGAAGAGTAGCTATCCCTTAGAAGACTTAAAGAATGAATATATGTATATGTATAACTGAATCACTTTGCCATACACCTGAAACTAACACAACATTGTAAATCAACTATATGTCAATAAAATTAAAATATTAAAAAAAAAAATCTCAGGAGCTCCCTCATGTAAAATGGGCAAAACATTCTCACCAACACACTACCCCCACCGCCCTGAAATAGGTCCCTACCTCAGATCCTTTTCATTCGACTCAGATGCCATTTCCTCCAAGAAGCCTTCTCTGACTCTTCACATCCCATCACTAAAGTTAGAAATAATCTCCCCATTCCTTGAATCCCCATAACTCTCGTTCTGTTCTGTTCTTACAATATTTAACAATTTTTGAATCCTGGTCAGTCATATGGTAATAACTGTACTGGAATGTAAACTTTGAGGAGGTAATCCATGTCTTATTTTTAATATCCTTTAAAACACTCCTAACAGGACTTGAATTACACATGAAAGGCACTTAACCAGCTAAAGGAAAGACAAATTAATTTGACACTTCTCTTTGATTCATTATATCTGATTTATTTGGGAATTTGAGTTCCTTAGGAAGTATTTTGGGGGGCATTTTGGTGGGGTTTTCAAAAATTTCTCAAAATTTATGGCAGCTTATTTTTAATTTTAATAACATGATCTAGATGAAAACAAAAACACATGAAAAATATTAAACTTTGCTGTTAAGCAGGGAAGTACAGATGAAAACAAATTTGAAGCCCTGTTTTTAATACAGTAAAGTAGGAAAAAGCTTTAAGCAAACAAAACAATTAACGCTTGAAAGAGCTGTGGTTAAATTGGCTAGTGGCATTTTAAATTAACACTTTTTTTAAACAATATATGAGAGCTATAAAAATGCCCAGGCATATTTCCCCAGTCATCTCATTCATAGAAATTTTAGAATTCATGCAAAGGTAACAATTCAACAACAACAACAAAAAAAGCAAAATGTGCAAAATGCACAAACATGTCTGTAAGAGCATTCACTATAATAGCAAAAAAGCAAACAAATAAACAACAAACAAAAAAATTGAAGAGAGATCTGCTAGCTACAGAGAGAGGTCTCAGGAGAAACCAATTGTGGAATACTTCCAAGTTCCCTGGCTGGGGAATCAAACCCGCGCTCCCTGCATTGGAAGTGTGGCATCTTAACCACTGGACCACTGGGGAAGTCCCTGATTCTTCATTTTTAAATGCCTTATCGTGCTTTAATACTCCAAGACCCAGCAAATCTTTTTTGGAAGATGATACCTTTAAAGAAGGAGACAGTGTGATCAGTGGCTTCAGTTATTAGAAGGATGTAAATAATATCCTGTGCTGAGTCTCCAGAAGGCAGACAACAATGAGAGGTTCAAAATTAGAGGAAGTGTTTTAGAGCACTCTGCTGCAACGGACCACCACCTGCATGCCCAGAGTATGACCTGGTCTGCATAGGCCTCATGGGCTCTGGCAAGACCAGCCTGCTGTCTAATCTCTGCAGTGAAAATCCCGACAGCATTGTGTCAACCACAGGTTTTAGTATAAAAGCAGTGCCATTCCAGAATGTCATCTTGAATGTAAAAGAACTTGGAGGGGCTGATAATATCCAGAAATACTGGAGCCGCTACAACCAAGGATCTCAAGGAGTAATATATGTATTAGGCAGTGCCTCTTTAGAAGATGATTTAGAGACTGCTAGAAGTGAAATGCACTCAGCTCTTCAGCACCCACAACTATGCACTTTACCCTTTTTAATGTTGGCGAATCATCAAAACAAGCCAGCCGCTTGATCAGTACCAGAGCCGTGTGACTGACACTGTGCTGGTGCTCCGGCCAGCTGTCAGGCCTGAGTCTCTGAGGTGGGAGAGCCGAGTTCAGAACATTGGTCCACCAGAGACCTCCTGGCCCCACATAATATCAATTGGCAAGAGTTCTCCCAGAGATCTCCGTCTCAACGCTATGACCCAGCTCCACTCAACTACCAGCAAGCTCCAGTGCTGGACGCCCCATGCCAAACAACTAGCAAGACAGGAACACAACCCCACCCATTAGCAGAGAGGCTGCCTAAACTCATAATAAGTTCACAGACACCCGAAAACACACCACCGGACATACTTCTGCCCACCAGAAAGACAAGATCTAGCGTCACCCACCTGAACACAGGCACCAGTCCCCTCCACCAGGAAGCCTACACAGCCCACTGAACCAACCTTACCCACTGGGGGCAGACACCAAAAACAAAGGGAACTATGAACCTGCAGCCCGCGAAAAGGAGACCCCCAAACACAGTAAGTTAAGCAAAATGAGAAGACAGAGAAATACGCAGCAGATGAAGGAGCAAGGTAAAAACCCACCAGACCAAACAAATGAAGAGGAAATAGGCAGTCTACCTGAAAAAGAATTCAGAGTAATGATAGTAAAGATGATCCAAAATCTTGGAAATAGAATGGAGAAAATACAAGAAACGTTTAATAAGGACCTAGAAGAACTAAAGAGCAAACAAACAATGAGGAACACCACAATAAATGAAATTAAAAATCCTCTAGAGGGAATCAATAGCAGAATAACTGAGGCAGAAGAACGGATAAGTGACCTGGAAGATGAAATAGTGGAAATAACTACCTCAGAGCAGAATAAAGAAAAAAGAATGAAAAGAATTGAGGACAGTCTCAGAGACCTCGGGGACAACATTAAATGCACCAACATTCGAATTATATGGGTCCCAGAAGAAGAGAAAAACAAAGGGTCTGAGAAAATATTTGAAGAGATTATAGTTGAAAACTTCCCTAATATGGGAAAAGAAATAGTCAAGTCCAGGAAGCACAGAGAGTCCCATTCAGGATAAATCCAAGGAGAAACACACCAAGACACATATCAATCAAACTATCAAAAATTAAATAAAAGAAAAAATATTAAAAGCAGCCAGGGAAAAGCAACAAATAACATACAAGGTAATCCACATAAGGGTAACAACTGATCTTTCAGCAGAAACTCTGAAAGCCAGAAAAGAGTGGCAGGACATATTTAAAGTGATGAAAGGGAAAAACCTACAACCAAGATTACCTTAACCAGCAAGGATCTCATTCAGATTTGATGGAGAAATTAAAACCTTTACAGACAAGCAAAAGCTAAGAGAATTCAGCACCACTAAATCAGCTTCACGACAAATGCTAAAGGAACTTCTTCAGGCAGGAAACACAAGAGAAGGAAAAGACCTACAAAAATAAACCCAAAATAATTAAGAAAATGGCAATAGAAACATACATATCGATAACTACCTTAAATGTAAATGGATTAAATGCTCCAAGCAAAAGACATAGACTGGCTGAATGGATACAAAAACAAGACCCGTATATATGCTATCTACAAGACACCAACTTCAGACCTAGGGACACATACAGACTGAAAGTGAGGGGATGGAAAAAGATATTCCATGCAAATGGAAATCAAAAGAAAGCTGGAGTAGCAATTCTCATATCAGACAAAATAGACTTTAAAATAAAGACTATTACAAGAGACAAAGAAGGACACTACATAATGATCAATATGGATTGATCATAGGGATCAATCCAAGAAGAAGATGTAACAATTGTAAATATTTATGCACCCAACATAGGAGCACCTCAATACATAAGGCAAATGCTAACAGCCATAAAAGGTGAAATCAACATTAACACAATAATAGTAGGGGACTTTAACACCCCACTTTCACCAATGGACAGATCATCCAAAATGAAAATAAATAAGGAAACACAAGCTTTAAATGATACATTCAACAAGATGGACTTAATTGATATTTATAGGACATTCCATCCAAAAACAACAGAATACACTTTCTTCTCAAGTGTTCATGGAACATTCTACAGGATAGATCATATCTTGGGTCACAAATCAAGCCTTGCTAAATTTAAGAAAACTGAAATTATATCAAGTATATTTTCTGACCACAACGCTATGAGACTAGATATCAATTACAGGAAATAACTGTATAAAATAAACACACATGGAGGCTAAACAATACACTACTAAATAACCAAGAGATCATGGAAGAAATCAAAAATACCTAGAAACAAATGACAATGAAAACAAAATGACCTAAAACCTATGGCATGCAGCAAAAACAGTTCTAAGAGGGAAGTTATAGCAATACAATCCTACCTCAAGAAACAAGAAACATCTCAAATAAACAACCTAACTTTACACCTAGAGCAATTAGAGAAAGAAAAACAAAAAAGCCCAAAGTTAGCAGAAGGAAAGAAATCATAAAGATCAGGTCAGAAATAAATGCAAAAGAAATGAAGACTATGATAGCAAAGATCAATAAAACTAAAAGCTGGTTCTCTGAGAAGATAAATAAAATTGATAAACCATTAGCCAGACTCATCAAGAAAAAAATAGAGAAGACTCAAATCAATAGAATTAGAAATGAAAAAGGAGAAGTAACAACTGACACTGCAGAAATACAAAGGATCATGAGAGATTACTACAAGCAACTATATGCCAATAAAATGGACAACCTGGAAGAAATGGACAAATTCTGAGAAAAGCACAACCTTCCAAGACTGAACCAGGGAGAAATAGAAAATATAAACAGGCCAATCACAAGCACTGAAATTGAATCTGTGATAAAAAAATCTTCCAACAAACAAAAGCCCAGGGCCAGATGGCTTCACAGGTGTATTCTATCCAACATTTAGAGAAGAGCTAAAACCTATCCTTTTCAAACTCTTCCAAAATATAGCAGAGGGAGGAACACTCCCAAACTCATTCTACGAGGCCACCATCACCCTGATACCAAAACCAGACAAAGATTTCAAAAAGAAAGAAAACTACAGGCCAATATCACTGGTAAACATAGATGCAAAAATCCTCAACAAAATACTAGCAAACAGAGTCCAACAGCACATTAAAAGGATCATACACCATGATCAAGTGGGATTTATCCCAGGAATGCAAGGATTCTTCAATATACACAAAACAATCAATGTGATACACCATACTAACAAATTGAAGGAGAAAAACCATATGATCATCTTAATAGATGCAGAAAAAGCTTTCGACAAAATTCAACACTGATTTATGATTAAAAAATCTCCAGAAAGCAGGCATAGAGGGAACCTACCTGAACATAATAAAGGCCATGTATGACAAACCCATAGCCAGCATCATTCTCAATGGTGCAAAACTGAAACCATTTCCTCTAAGATCAGGAACAAGACAAGGTTGCCCACTCTCACTGCTATTATTCAACATAGTTTTGGAAGTTTTAGCCACGGAAATCAGAGAAGAAAAAGAAATAAAAGGAATCCAAAACAGAAAAGAAGTAAAACTGTCACTGTGTGTCATCTGACATGATACTATAAATGGAGAATCCTAAAGATGCTACCAGAAAAGTACTAGAGCCAATCAATGAATTTGGTAAAGTAGCAGGATACAAAATAAATGCACAGAAATCTCTTGCATTCCTATACATTAATGATGAAAAATCTGAAAGAGAAGTAAGGAAACACTCCCATTTACCATTGCAACAAAAAGAATAAAATACCTAGGAATAACCTACCTAAGGAGAAAAAAGACCTGTATGCAGAAAACTATAAGACACTGATGAAAGAAATTAAAGATGATACAGATGGAGAAATATAGCATGTTCTTGGAATGAAAGAATCAACATTGTGAAAATGACTCTACTACCCAAAGCAATCTACAGATTCAATGCAATCCCTGTCAAACTACCAATGGCATTTTTCACAGAACTACAACAAAAAATTTCACAATTTTGTATGGAAACACAAAAGACCCCGAAGAGAAAAGTAATCTTGAGAAAGAAAAATGGAGCTGGAGGAATCTGGCTCCCTGACTTCAGATTATACTACAAAGCTACAGTAATCAAGACAGTATGGTACTGGCACAAAAACAGAAATATAGATCAATGGAACAGGGTAGAAAGCCCAGAGATAAACCCATGTACATATGGTCACCTTGGCTTTGATAAAGGAGGCAAAATATACAATGGAGAAAACACAGCCTCTTCAATAAGTGGTGCTGAGAAAACTGGACAGCTACATGTAAAAGAATGAAATTAGAACACTCCCTAACACCATACACAAAGATAAACTCAAAATGGATTAAAGACCTAAATGTAAGGCCAGACATTATCAAACTCTTAGAGGAAAACATAGGCAGAACACTCCATGACATAAATCACAGCAAGATCCTTTAGACCCACCTCCTAGAGAAATGGAAATAAAAACAAAAATAAACAAATGGGACCTAATGAAACTTAAATGCTTTTGCACAGCAAAGGAAACCATAAACAAGACGAAAAGACAACCCTCAGAATGGGAGAAAATATTTGCAAATGAAGAAACTGACAAAGGATTAATCTCCAAAATATACAAGCAACTCTTGTAGCTCAATATCAAAAAACAAACAACCCAATCCAAAAATGGGCAGAAGATCTAAATAGACATTCCTCCAAAGAAGATATACAGATTGCCAACAAACACATGAAAGGATGCTCAACATCACTAATCATTGGAGAAATGCAAATCAAAACTACAATGAGGTATTACCTCACACCGGTCAGAGTGGTCATCAACAAAACATCGACAAATAATAAATGCTGGTGAGGGTGTGGAGAAAAGGGAACCCTCCTACACTGTTGGTGGGAAGGTAAATTGATACAATAACTATGGAGAACAGTATGGAGGTTTCTTAAAAAACTAAGAACAGAACTACCATATGACCCAGCAATCCCACTACTGGGCATATACCCTGAGAAAACCATAATTCAAAGTCATGTAGCACAATGTTCATTGTAGCACTATTTACAATAGCCAGGTCATGGGAGCAACCTAAGTGTCCATTGACAGATGAATGGATAAAGAAGATGTGGCACATATATACAATGGAATATTACTCAGCCATAAAAAGAAATGAAATTGAATTATTTGTAGTGAGGTGGATGGATCTGTCATACAGAGTGAAGCAAGTCAAAAAGAGAAAAACAAATACCGTATGCTAACACATATATATAGCATCTAAAAAAATATATGGTTCTGAAGAATCTAGGGGCAGGACAGGAATAAAGACGCAGACGCAGAGAGTGGACTTAAGGACATGGGGAGGGGGAAGAGTAAGCTGGGATGAAGTGAGAGAGTGGCATGGACATATATACACTACAAAATGTAAAATAGACAGCTAGTAGGAAGCAGCCCCATAGCACAGGGAGATCAGTGCAGTGCTTTGTGACCACCTAGAGGGGTGGGTTACGGAGGGTGGGAGGGAGATGCAAGAGGGAGGGGATATGGGGATATAAGTATATGTATAGTTGATTCACTTTGTTATACAGCAGAAACTAACACAACACAATGTAAAGCAATTATACTCCAATAAAGATGTTAAAAAGAAAAAAAAATTGAAGACAACCCAAGTGAGCCCAAGTAGGGAAATGGCTTTACTAATTATAAAACAGTATGAAAAATTATTATGTAGTTATTAATATACAAATTTTAAAAGAATAATTCCTATTATACAATTTTAAAAAAATCAGGCCACAAAATGAAATGTGCATTATGCATGCATGATGATGACAATGAGAAATAGACAAGAATGTGCAAAAATACAAATAGTTGAATATGTTGTAGAATTCTGGCTTGTGTTCTGTTTTAAAGTCATTACATCATCTTTTCAATGACAGACTACATTTTAAGTAATTGAAAACAAAGTCTCATTAGCTTTGTCCTTGTATAAATTCCCAGAGAGAACACATTATTCTTATTCATTTCTACCTCTGCTACTTGTCTTTGATTTGGACGTGCTCCATCCTGTTCTCCCCTTTCTCACTCCTCTAACTAGACTGGAAAAAGACCCTTCCCAAACAACAAAGCTAAAGGCACCAAGTTCAGAAGCCGTGTATCCAAATCTGCAAACATCAGATAGGATCTGACATCTCGCCCCCAGTGTAGCAAAGGGAGACCCAGATTCTTCAATGACCGCAAGTGGCCTTGGTTTAACAAGCCTTGCCAACAAGGCACAATGTTCCCGTCCTCAGAAATAGTCCCCAGCAGAGCTTCCAGGGGCCCATAAAAATCTGTACTCTTGGAAGAATGTGACAACTCTGGCATCAAACACAGATTCAACATTTTCTATAATAAGAGAATGTTCCATTGCATCAGGCTTTTTAAGCAGGGCCAGCACTTAGTAAAATTTTGAGGTTGTGCAAGTGAACTTTCGCCCAGCCCTAGACACCTTTCCCTGACTCCAGATAATCAATAAAATCAGTTTACAAAGCCCCTTTTGCATCCAATTTCTCACTTTAATCTTGTGTCAGCCCAATGAGGTTGGTGTTATTTTAATTTCATGTTTCAGAGGAGGACACTGAGGCTCAGGGAAGTGAAATGACTTGTGTTAAGTCCACACAGCACGTCAATGACTGAAAAGAACATAAGTCCAGCCCCAATTTCTCCTGTATGCTGCCTCTTCTTCCATTCCAAGGGGACACACTAACCCAGTGCACCCACTCACACCAGTATTCAGTGTACTGCCATCCCAGGGACACCTATGTGTTAAAGAAAGGCAGAATGGGAAGAAGAGTATATAGCCTTGAAGAAGTCAAGGGAGGTTGCTAAGAAGATGCTGAACTAGCGTGACCTACTGGCTCCTTCCCTCGAGATCCACTCTGAGGAACTACAGAGGAAAAACATTAAGTTGCAGGGAAAGCTGTAAGATCTCCCTGGAGAGGCAGAAGCTGTTTTTATTTGGCATGTGCATGTGCCTGAAATGGTCCTTACCTAAGGCAGAGGGTATCCAAGGCTGCTGTTTCAGAATAAAACAAGAAAGGAGCCATTTCTTCTTGGGGTCTTCATCTCCCCTCTCTCCCCACCCTTACTGCCTTGGGACAGACAAGGGCTGGAGCTTAGACTTCTTGAGTGAGTGTGACTGGGGTGTAAAGCAGGGCAGTGCAGAAACCTTATGCCGAGTGGAAGTGAGGAAAACACATGCAGATTGATTGGTCTCAGGTGGTCACTGCCCCACCCTCTCCTTCTAAACCCCCAGGGCTGGTGGATTATAATCTCTTCTAGACACTAATTCTTCCTAAAGTAAAGAATACATCTAAGATGCTATTTGGTAGGGCGAGGGGTGATTAGCTCTGGTTTTCTGATGCCTGGAATCCTCCACTTCTGGGTTTATCCTCCATCCTCAACCCCCATTTTGAACACATTGGTGTCGACATAGATGGAGGTCTGGCCTTCATCACTTTTGCCATCAGTACTGCTGGACCAAGTAGCCCATAACCCCAGAGGAATGGAAGCTCATGGGAGAAAAGAGAAGCACTAATATTTCCAAAGTAAAACAACAAACTGAGTTACAGATTCCATAGGAACCAGAGGTATTAGAACTGACAGATCAAGAATTTACATATATTTTTAAGAGTTTAATTTTTTATATTTACAAAATAAGGAATGATATTAGCAATATATAAAGAAAAAATAATCAAGTAGAAATGTTGAGTATGAATATATAATCATTGAGATAATGAGCACAATGGATGGTGATTAGTAGAATAGATTCACCTGAGGAATGAATTAGAAAAATGGGAGATCAGATTGAGGAATTCTCCTTAGCAGAAAATTATTTTAAAAATGGAAACTACTTAAGGTATAAAAGGCAAAAGTAGTCCCAGGAAGAAAAAAAGGGAAAGGAAAAAAATAGATCCAAATTGAAGGAGGAAATATTTAAAGGAATAATGGAGATAATTCCCCCAGAATTAATGAATGATGAAAAACCTCAGATTGATAGGAATCATAGCAAAAGAGGAGCAATAAGGAATATCACACTCTTAGACATAAATTATGTTAAAATTCAAGAATATCAATATTGAATCAAATATCAATTCAAGATATCAAATATCAGCATAAATTATGTTAAAATTCAAGAACATCAAATTTTACCTTATCAAAGAAAAGGTAAAATTGTAAAAACCAAAATACAAAAAACACCAAAAAACAAAAACAAAAATTTCCAGAGAGAAAGAAAGAAGATCCCTTACAAAGGAATAAGAATAATCTTGATATCAGGGTTTTCAACCACATGCAAGGATGCAAGTACAGAATTTCATACCCAGCTGAACTTTCATTCAAATGTGAGGCATGATAAAAATACTCTAAGACATACACAGTCTCAGAGTATTTGTCACACAAAGATCCATGCATGAAACATTTTTTAATGACATTACATAGAAGCTAATATAAGGGATGATGGAAGAAATATGTGAAGAAAAGGTGATAAAAGATTTTTTTAAAGTTTGTGTTTGCCTTAAAAATTAACTGAGAGCAAAGAAAAGAGAAAACAAAAGCATGTCCATAAAAATGAAGAATTAAAAGTCTAGATGAACTCAATATGATAGAGTAAGGGAAGACCAAGGGACATCAGAGTATATTAATGTCCTTATCTAATATGAGAGGAGACATAGACAACTTTAAAACAATAAACAAAAAATACAAAACATGGGGAAAAGTGTGACAAATTGGAATAATAAACTAATAAAGTAGAAGAAAGTCCTAATATATGGTAACTACTAGAGATGAAAATGAACTAACTTGCCAAATTTTTTTAAAAATCCAGTTATTTTCTATTCACTAGACACATTCCTAAGCAACATATATGCAAAAAATAAAAATAAAAGGATAAAAAATGATTAATCAGGCAAGTAGAACAAAATAAAGCTGGCGTTGATGTAATACTATCAGATACTATGAGGATCACAATCTTTTTACCAAAACTAGCAAACAGCTGTAAGGATAACTACATAACTATACCGCTTACTGCTATAAATGTGAAAATCCTAAAAAACGTTTTAGTAAATCAAATTCAATAGGGCATCAAAATGATCATATACCACACTGGACTTTTCTCAGGTACATGAGGATAGGCTTAACATTAGAAAATCTGTAAGCGTAATTTACCATATCAGCTAAATATTGCTAATACAATAAGAAAAAGAAATTCAAGGCTTAATAATTGAAAAGGAGGAAATAAAATTACCATTATTTTCAGATGATGTGATTTTGTGACCAACTTTCACATTTTTTTTTTGGTGAGAAAATTAGTCATGGCCGGAACTAGAAATTTGTAAAACCACTTAGAAAAACAGCTTGGTATTATCTCGTAAAGTTGAACTTTATGGACTCTATAACCCAACAATTCTGCTCCTATGACTATGCTTAAAGGAAATTTTGCATATGTTTACTAGAAAATGTGGATAAGAATGTTCATTGCACTACTCTACAAATTAACAAAAAAATTCCCATCAATAGGGAATGATGAATAAGCTGTAGATATTCAAATTAAATGACTACAACAACAAGCAACAATATGGACGAGTCTTCAAAACATAATATTAATTAAAAAGTAAAAATATCAAAACCATTTGTGCATGATGTACTTTTTGTAATATTAAGAACAACATTAATAAAATACACTTTTTAAAGGAATACCTATAGATGAGACAAAACTATTTAAAAAGGAAAGCAAGGGAATGATGAATACAAGATGCATGATGCTGGTTACCCTGGGTGGGTGGGTGGGGGGTGCCGGTGATTGAGTAAGGGAAGACCATAGGGAAAGATGCAGTCAAGCTACTGTCAAAGTCCTAGTGTTCACATGTGAAGGGTCATTTACAAATGCTTAATACATTAGATTAACGAAATAAGTAAATATAGTAGTGTCATACATGAAAGAAGGATTTTGATTAATCCAGTTCTAAATCCCTGAGAGCTAAAAGAAATATTTCAAATGGGAAACTTCAGGCACTGAGACCCTAGAGGTGGAGATTTCTTTGGGCAGAACTGAGTCATGTATTTAGTGGCCATTTGCTCCATTAGCCCCGTAGACATGCCTAGTTCCATAAATTTTGATACCAAACCTGTTGTAAAGATCATGTGCAAGGACTAAATTTCCATACTCAGACACCCCGACATTAACCAGAGGTTGGGAATCGCTTCTGCTGCAGCATAAGTATCCTAACCAGTCTCCTGACCTAAGCCCTACCCTCCCTTGCAGTTCTTCTCCATACTGCCTCCAGAGTGTTACTGCTAAATTGCAAAACTTTTCTTACATCACTATCTCTAGATCAAGTCTTTGGCAGGGTATTATAGGGCCTCAGTAATCTTTCCCCAGCAAAATAGCGCTGTATTATTCACCAATCCCTGAGTACTTCCTGCAATTCCACACCAGCCTGCCTTTGCACATGCTGTTCTGTCTGTCTGAAATACCCTTATCCTTACCTGCTGACATTTCACTCATTTTCAGATCTCAGCTCCCCTTCCTCCTAATCTATGAAGACCTGGAGGGAGAAGGCAATGGGCAGGAAGGGTGGGACTATCCAGGGGTTCAAAAATAACTGCATCTTTAACATGGACAAAGTCTAGACACACAGAGTTAAACCAGTGGCAGAGCCTGCATATCACATCCAGGTTGCAACTGAGGCCTGATTCTGGTGACCTGCACCTGTGTCAGTAGTGCCAGCCTAGGTGGGCGTGAAACTCTGATCTCTTTCCCTATCTCCCAGAGGTGGTTTCTAGGCAGCAGTGTAGAAAGAGCTTGGGCTTTGGAGTCAGACTGACTTGAGTCAATTCTGGATCTACCCTTTAAAATGCACCAATTCTATGGGAATTTAAATATTAGCACTCAGAAAAATGAGAGGACAATTTAAAATAGTGCAAATGATTCTGCCTATCATTTCATTAAGTTAGCACTGTACCTCAGCAAGCATGAGAAGACACACTAGAAACTGTTGCTTATGCAAAACCACATACACTGTACTTTACTGGCAAATTAGAGGGTTTCCAAGATAATTTTGACTATCAGCAATGTTTACCTTATTCACCGATTTTGAAATCCTACTGGGTGAAATGCTACTCCGGTGTATGAGCTATGACTTTGAACAGGTCCCTCAATCTCCCTGAGCTTTGATTTCCTTATTCTTCAACTCTTTTCAGAGGGAGTCAGGTTGTATTTTCCAAAAATGATCACAGCAACATCTGCCATCCCATCTGAGCTCTCTTTCCACAGAGAGTGGGAACTATGTCTTTCCCCCTGCAATACAAGTGGATTAGTGACTTGCTTATAACCAATAAAGTAAAGCAAAAGGAATATAATCTGACTTCAGAGCTAGATCATAAAAGGCAACCCAGCTTCCACCTTTTTTTTCCTGGAACACTTGCTTTTAGAGCACTGAGCCTCCATGAAGAAGGAATTATTATAGAATTAGAAAGAATTTCAATTACCCTGAGGTCACCATGCTGTGTAGAAACACAGGCCACAGAGAGTGGCAACATGTAGATGCTCCCATCCCAGTGGAAAGAGTAGCATCTGCCAGACATGCGATTCATGACACCTCCAGATGATTCCAATCCACAGCTGTTGAGCCCCTCAGCCTTTGTATCTCCCAGCTGAGGTCTCGGACATCATGGAGCAGAAACAAGCTATTCTTTTTGTGACCCGTCTGAGCTCCTGACCTCCAGAACCAATGCTCATTATAAAATTGTTCTTTTATGCCACCAAGTTTTGGGGTCTTTTTTTAAAACAAATTTTATTTATTTATTTGGCCGTGTCACTTGGCTTGACCAAGTGACATGGCCTGACCCTGTCACTTGGGCTTTGGAGTCAGACTGACTTGAGTCAATTCTGGATCTACCCTTTAAAATGCATCAAATCTATGGGAATTTAAATATTAGCCCTCAGAAAAATGAGAGGACAATTTAAATAGTGCAAATGATTCTGAACTTGACATGGTCAAGTTCCCCGACCAGGGGTTGAACTCGGGCCATGACAGTGAAAGCATCCAATCCTAACCACTAGACAACCAGGGAATTCCCTGGGGTTGTTTTTAAAGCAGCAATAGAAACCAAATCAAAGATTTTTCTGAGGGGACTTCCCTGGTGGCGTAGTGGTTAAGAATCTGCCTGCCAATGCAGGGAACACGGGTTCGAGCCCTGGTCCAGGAAGGTGCCACATGCCACAGAGCAGCTAAGCCCATGTGCCACAACTACTGAGCCTGCGTGCCACAACTACTGAAGCCCACGCACCTAGAGCCCATGCTCTGCAACAAGAGAAGCCACCACAATGAGAAACCCGTGCACCACAACGAAGAGCAGCCCCCGCTCGCCACAACTAGAGGAAGCCTGCACGCAGCAATGAAGACCCAACGCAGCCAAAAATAAATTAATTAATTTTTTAAAAAAGATTTTTCTGAGGACTGAACAAAATAATTTACATAAAGTACCTGGTAAAAACCACACGTGCAGAAAATGGTGGCTGGTACCAGTATTGTGTTCTATGACTGGCCTAGCAGCCACTTTATTTTTCTGGGGCTAAGGCTTCTCTTTAGGAATACTGACTGAATAACTCAAAAGTTTGTTGTGTGGGTTGAATAGGATGATGGATGTGAAAGCACTTTGGAAACTGTGATGCTCTGTACAAATCAAAGGAATTCTTACATTTATATTATATCCGTCCACTAATGGCTCAGGATAGGAGGGCACTCATAATCCTTCAGTGGCAGTCAGTGTCTGAAATTCTGAGATCAAAGGGTCTTGGCCTGAGGCCACACATTCGTTAATTTCAACGTTTCATTTAATAAGCTTTTATTAAATGCCTACTGCAAGCAGAAAACTGTTCAATGTTGTGAGTTTTCTGTAGGAATTAGGGTACTCGATTCAGTCCCCTAAGAAAATTCAGGATAGTCAAGAGGACAGGAAATAAATGTAATGCTGGTAGAATGGAGGCTTTCTTCTGGGCTTCCTAAAAGAGAGGGAGGAGGAAGAGGACTAATGAGGCTTGAGAACCTGCAATGTACCAGGTACTGTGCCAGGCTCTTTACATATTGTCTTACTCAATTCTCACGATGACTCTATGACATGGGCTATTTATTAGTAGACTTTACAAACAAGAAAACAGATGCTTGGAGAGATTAAGAATCTGTCCCAAGTTTACAGCAGTAGTAAGTCAGCCCTGAAATCCGGGTCTGGAGATACCCCACCATACTGTTACTCTTAAATATTGTTTTCTGCCTCAAAGAATTGTTTCTCCAGGCAGACCACCAAAAATTTTCTCATCTGAGATTCAAATAGTTGCTTATTAGATGATAAAATTCCTGCCTGTTCAATTAATTTTCTTCTGAAATTTTATGTTAAAATAATTAACAATAGTATCCCATCAGCACAGAAGTTTAGCATTTACAAAGCATGGTCACATCTTTCTCTTCCTGGGTCCTCCAAAAGTACTGTGGCTGGGACCTAATGTTATACCGAAAGTCTCACAGATAATAAGTGAGCAAATGATTGTACTTGAGTTTGCTGCTACATTGTAAGAGGAATAAATATTCCTTAATGGTATGTGTTTTGTCTTATGTATTACCTGATTTTAAGGACGGCGGAAAATTTTATAAAGGCTTGTCATCATGTTCCAGATGTCTTACGAATCATGATGCTTATCCTGTCAACGATACAATATACATCTCATGACACAATATGCATGTACATTTTGGACAGAAATATTAAATCCATTTTTAAAATATCTTAATAATTGTGATTATTTTTGGTTGACTTCCTGTCAGCTCAGGTGAGATGATTACTGCATTTTCCTTGAAATATGACTGGCAGAGAGTTTTTACAAAGAGTAGAAGGGTCGGTATTTCCATTTCCTTGTTTGGTTATGCTTGCAGCATAGGTATCTTCTTCAATCCACTGCTTGTCAAACCCTTTTAAGGCAGAAACCATTCTAACTCATTTAAGTTCATTTCAGAGAGGTTAGTTTAGTTGAAACTGGATAATATAACCCATAGAGCCACTTGATAGGGCTCATGTAAACTTGAGAATGTCACGATACACTGAGAGCCTAAAAAGAATGAAAGTGATTGCCACACCATTCAACTCCCATTCTGCCTTCAAGACATCTCAGGTACGTTACAAGAATGCAATTGTCTCATGTATGTATTAGCACCAATATGGGTAGCAGTGCCCATCCACTTATTAAACATTGGTAAAGTTTTCTTCCTTTTTTAGATTTATATTATAAAAATAGAAATTCTCAGTGGTTACATAAATCTACATATGTGAAAATTACATAGAACTACACACATACATATACACACACACAAAGAAGTGTAAGTAAAAATTGGAGAAATCTAAACAGGGTCTGTGGACTGTACCGATGTAGATTTCCTTCTTTTGATATTAGACTATAGTTATGCAAGATGCTACCACTAGGTGAAGGATATAATTCCATCTCCTTCAATTCTGTCTTTGCAACTTCCTGCAAATCCATAATTATTACAAAAATTACATAAATAAAAGTTCTTATATCTTTGTGGCAACCCAGTGGATTGTTGGATGCACCTCTAGACATGCCCTTTTTGAAGACCATGGCTCTGGCTCACTGTGAGATCTGGGAAAAGTAGTTTCCTCTCTTCAGGCCATTTTCCTCAACTATAAAATGGATACGTTGGCTCAAAACTCTACTCATCTCTAAAATTCTAGGATTGTATATGCATGATTTTGGGGAGGTGTACATCTCTCTCGGGTTGTACGATCATGGAACATCTCCAGTTGGTAGGAGGAAATGTGGTCAGCTGTTTGGTATCAAGTCCTCTGTCCTTGACTTGAAGCCATTCACCCCTTCCCACAGGCTCCTTCTAAGGATCTTCTGACTAAGCAATACTCAGAAAATTGTAAAATATTTTCATCAAAAACCTTGAAAAATCATCACAGAGACAGGAAAAAAGAAAAATCTAATATTACCAGCTGAAGATGATGTCTTCAGTGCCAGACCTTCAGAATCCATTTAGAGCACTTGGTAGCTATACCATGATTTCATGACTTGTTCAGGCTGTCCAGAATGCTAGCTGCATAGGAAAACACCCTTTCAGCAGCTAACTTGGAAGAGATGTAAAGGGATTTGTAAGCCAGACTCAGACCCTGCAGGAATTTGCAAATGTCACCTTGACCCTGAAGGGGGAAAGTTGATTGTTCTCCAGTGCATAGCAGTTAAGAAGCTCATCCTTGGAGAAAACCAAGAGGTGGGGCTATATCTTTTTCATATCTATAGACAATCTCTTAACCTTGGTAACTTCTCAGTTGGGAAGATATATTTACTTTGAATATGGGAACCAGAAAGAACAGTACTTGTCATGGTTCTCATGTTGGTCATATCTTAGAGCAGTTTCAGCTATGGATCATCCTTTGGCCAAGCTATTTCTTACTTCCCTTCTTTTGTTTTTTAAGAGGATTTTTTTGAGCAGTTTTAGATTCACAGCAAAATTGAGTGGAAGGTAGAGAGATTTCCCATAAATACCCTGCTCTTATACATGCGTAGCCTCCCCCATTAACAACATCCTGCACCAGAGTTGTATATTCATTATGATTGAACTGACACATTGTTATCACCTAGAGTCCACAGTTTACATTAGTTTTCCTCCTTGGTGTTGTACATTCCATGGGTTTGGAAAAAAGTATAATGACATGTATCTGCCATTGTAGCATCAAAGAGAATTATTTCATTGCTTTAAAAATCTTCTGTTTTCTGCCTATTGAGCCTTCCTTGCCCCCTAGCTCCTGGCAATCACTTATCTTTTTACTGTCTCTATAATTTTGCCTTTTCCAGAATGTCATGTAGTTGGAATTATATGGTATGTAGTCTTGTCAGATTGTCTTCCTTCACTTAGCAATATGCATTTATGTTTCCTCATGTCTTTTCATCGCTTGGTAGCTCATATTTTTAGTGCTGAAAACATTCCATTGTCTGGATATACCACAGTTTATTTATCTATTCACCTACTGAAAGGTATCTTGGTTGTTTCCAAGTTTTAGCAATTATAGATAAAGCTGTTATAAACATCCATGTGCAAATTTTTGTGAGGACATAAGTTTTCAGTTTACTTGGGTAAATACCAAAGAGCGTAACCGTTGGATTGTACAATAAGAGTATGTTTAGTTTTGTAGAAACTGCCAAGCTTTCTTCCAACATGGCTGTACCTTCTTGCATTCCCACCAGTGAATGAGAGCTCCTGTTGCTCTACATCCTGGCCAGCATTTGGTGGTGTTATTGTTATGGATTTTGGCATCTAATAGGTGTGTAGTTGTGTCTTATTGTTGTTTTAATTTTCAATTCCCTAATGACATATGATGTGAAGCATCTTTTCATATGCTTACTTGTCCTCTATATATCTTCTTTGGAAAGGTGTCTGTTCAGGTCTTTTGCCCATTTTTTAAAATCTATTAATTCATTTTCTTTGTTTTGAATTTTAAGTGTTCTTTGTATATTTTGGATAACAATCCTTTATTAAATATGTTTTTTGCAAATATGTTCTTCCAGTCTGTAACTTGTCTTCTCATTCTCTTGACACTGTCTTTCACAGAGCAGAAGTTTATACTTTTAATGGAGTCCAGCTTTTCAATTATTTCTTCCATTGATCATGGTTTTTCTAAAAAAGTATTGCCAAACTCAAGGTCATTTAGATTTTCTCCTATGCTATCTTCCAGGACTTTTAGAGGTCTGCGTCTCATATTTAGGTCTACAATCCATTTTGAGTTAGTTTTTGTGAAAGGTTGAAGGCTTGTGTCTAGATTTTTTTTAGATGCGTATATTCATTTGTCCCAGTACCATTTGTTGAAAAGACTATCTTTGCTCCATTGTATTGCCTTTGCTCCTTTGTCAAAGATCAGTTGACTGTATTTAAGAGAATCTATTTCTTGGCTCTCTACTTTATTCTATTGATTTTATTTTATTTTTTGTCAATACCACACTGTTTTGAATATTGCAGCTTTAGAGTAAATCTTAAAGTTGGTTAGTATTAGTCCTCTGTCTTTGGTCTTCTCCTTCAATATGAGTTGACTATTCTGTGTCTTTTTGCCTCTCCACATAAACTTTAGAATTAATTCATCAATACTTACCAAAAAAAAAAAAACAACTTGCTGAAATTTTTACTGGGATTGCATTGAATCTATACATCAAGTTGGGAAGAGCTGGCATCTTGACAATATTGAGTCTTTCTACCATAAAAATGGAATGTTTCTTCATTTATTTAGTCTTTCTTTGATATTTTTTATCAGAGTTTTGTGGTTTTCCTCATATAGATCTTATATTTTTTGTTAGGTTTACACCTAAGTATTTTATTTTTTTTGGAGTGCTAATGTAAATGTAGTGCTTTTAATTTCAAATTCTACTTGTTCATTTCTGGTCTATAGGGAAGTAATTGACTTTTGTATATTAATCTTGTATCCTGCAACCTTGCTATAATCACTTACTAATTCCAAGAGTTTTTTTGGTTGATTCTTTCAGATTTGCTATGTAGACAGTCATGTTAACTAAGAACAAAGACAGTTTCATTTCTTCCTTCCCAATCTGTATGCCTTTTATCTATTTTTCATGCTTTATTGCATTAGTAAGGACTTCCAGTATGATGTTGAAAAGCAGCCTTATTCTTGACCTTAGAGGGAAAACAGAGTTTCACTATGTATGATGTTAGTTGTAGGTGATTTTTAGATGTTCTTTATCAAGTTGAAGAAGTTCTCCTCTATTCCTAGACTGCTGAGAGTTTTTATCTTGAAAAAGTGTTGAATTTTGTCCAATGCTTTTTCTGCATCCATTGATATGATCATGTGATTTTTCTCTTTTATCCTGTTGGTATAATGGATTACATTAATTGACTTTTGAATGTTGAACAATTCTTGCATTCCTGAAATAAATCTCACTTCATCATGTTATATAATTATTTTTTATTTTATTTATTTATTTATTTATTTTTGCGGTACACGGGCTCTCACCATTGTGGCCTCTCCCGTTGCGGAGCGCAGGCCCAGAGGCCATGGCTCACGGGCCCAACCGCTTTGCGGCATGTGGGATCTTCCCGGACTGGGGCACGAACCCGCGTCCCCTGCATCGGCAGGCAGACTCCCAACCACTGCACCACCAGGGAAGCCCCTATAATTGTTTTTATACATTGTTAAATTCAATTTGCTAACATTTTGTTGAAGATGTTTGTATCTATGTTCATGAGAGGTACTGGTCTGTAGTTTTCTTCATCTTTGACTGGTTTTGCTATTAGTGTAATACTGGTCTCATAAAGGGAGTTAGGAAGTACTCCCTCTGCTTCTATTTTCTGGAAGAGATTGTAGAGAATTAATACAATTTCTTCCTTTGAGGTTTTGTAGAATTCACTGTTGAATCTACCTGGGCCCCAATTTTTAAAAAATATTTACTGAGATATTTATAGATTCATGCTCAGGCCTAAGAAATAATACAGAGAGATCCCATGTGCCCTTTACCCAGTTCCCCACAATGATACATCTTGCAATACTATAGTGCAATATCACAACCAAGATATTACCATTGATACAGTCCACCTCTCTTATTTGTATTTCCCATTTGTGTGAGAATTTAGCATTTAGTATACACATGTATACATATTTACCACATGTGTAATCTTATTACTGAGTACCATAGTCAAGATACAGAAAAGTCCAGATTTCTTTTCATCCTTTCTGCAGCAGTTTGGACACTACACTGCTAAGTGATGGAAACTCACTGGAACACGTATCAGTGCATTACCTTAGTTTCATTTGTTACAACTCATGGGTGTTTCTAGGGTCTCCTTTGTTCTATTATCCCTAGAACTGGCCTCACAGGCCATTGCAAGGGACAGTGGTTGATGGGCTTATTTCTGCAACCGAGTTGCTGAATTCAGCCTCTTGTACTTGTCCAATACACATCACATTTTAACTGTTAGAAGCTGATGAAAATGACACAACCTCCTTCCCCAAATGAAATCACCTACCTACATTTATAGGACTGAGGGATAGCACTTCAGATCCGTGACAGTCAACACAACAAGTGTCATGTTCAACTTAACTTCTGAGATTCTAAGATATAGTTAGGTCTACACAGTGCATTGATGGTTTAGAGGAAAAAGTACCACTTAATATAATTTATCTATTCATTAAACAAGTTTTAAGAGATGATTATGTGTCATCTTTGATAGGGCTACAAAGATAAATTGAGCTAAGATTTTTGCCCTAAAATAATGTATATGCTAACCAGGGAAATATAACACATAAATTTAAGTAGTGTTTTTCCCACTACTTCATTTCACAGCTTTGTGCTCTAGCCAAACAAACTACCCATTCACTAGTTACCGAACTTCTCCTGGTTTCCCTGCCTCTGCCTTTGTTCACAGTATTTCCTCTGATTGGCCTCCTCTTGCTTCTCATGACCATTTGTTTCCCTAAACCAAGATCGAATGCAAAATTCTCCATGAAGACTCTTCTGACACCCCTAAACAGCAAGTGATCTCTCTCCCCTCTAAGGTCCTTTATATTGGCTTTAAAATGTCGTACTTTGTATTTGCGTTACTTATCTCCGTGTCTGGGATCCCTGGTAGATATAAGCTCTGAAGGCAGAATTTATGTCCAGGATGCTGAGGACCCATGGCTCACCAGATACAATCATATTTTGATACAGCATGGCTAATTTCCATAGCAATTGTTACTCCTATTTCCCCTTCTTCCTCTCTGCATATGAAAATGAAAATGTGGTTATGCCGCAAATATTTGACATGGACCTTAGAAAACATGAGCCCAAAGCACAGGACAACATAATCTTCTTACATTTTTTTCCTAATATTTGTTTTATGATCCTGAAAACATTCTCAGACTTCCTGTGGCAAAGATCATTCTCCTAGTTTCTAAGCAAGATCCCCTAAGGAATTAAGAGATTGGGCAATATTCTGCTAGGGAATAGCAGAGCTGGAAGGTACCTTAGGGATTATCTAGTTCAATCAACTTGTTTTAAATACAGGGAAATTGAGGCTTGGAAGGAAAATGAGGCCTGTTCAAGGTCACAAAGTGATTTACGGGCCAAGCTGGACATAGAGCATGGGTCTCTTGGTGGTTACTGCAATTCTTTGTCTATATACAGTGCCAAGTTGCCAAGCTGACCCTGCTCTTACCCAACATCCTGTCTGAAGTTTCTGTCTGAAATGAGCCTAGGCCATTACAAGCACACAGAGGGCTGTGGGAGAGGGGTCTGAGCAGTCTTTGCCCTGGAAGTGGAGCAAGGATCAAATCGGCTCTTTCTTCCAAAGCAAAACCAGCTCTTTAACTTACAGGTCAGAGAGGCCGGAGGAGAGTGCCCCTCAGCCTCAGCTTATGCAGAGCCCCAGTATCAGGGAGTATGAAGCCCCTTCTCCTGGGGGCAGGTGGATCTCCTGCTTCAGTCTCTGCAGAATGAAACCAGATGATGGGTGAGACCAGAGCAAGGCACTTGACCCAGGAGAAGCAACACTCGGTCAAGGTGCAGACAGACTCCATCCAGCATGGCTCAGAGACGTACTTCCTGAGTGACTGTGAGTCACTTCACATCCCATCAAAAATGGGGAAGGAGATATGCAGAAGGAAAAGGAATTATGCTTTAAACCTAGTATTACCTTTGAGCCTTATAACTGCTCTTGGGGCCAGATACAGAGAGCATTTTCCTCACCTATTTCCTTTGTAATATGGTATAAAAGCTATTTTTAAAGAAGGAATTGAAGTGGACCAGCCCTGAATATCAGACATCGTTATTAGTGAATCTGATAGGTTTCATATCTTAAAGGCGCATATAACCTTGGTCTTCCATTTCTTTTTCAAGAGGAAGCCATGTGGCTTCACAAACCCTCCAGCCAGGGGAACACTTTCTTTTTGATAATCTTGCTTTGGATGTGATTTGCCCAGAGTCATGAGAAAGACAGCAGCAGAAACAAAAATTACAGATAGATTGCCTGACTCCTAGTTCCCATTCCCTGTTGTTGGAAGAACATAAAGAAAGTAAGAAAGGAAGCGGGTCTCCAGAGAGATAGAATGGCTATTCCTAAGTCTTTTTAAAAATAAGCTTCAGATAATCACAAGTTCGAGGTCAGAGGATAACTTAAGGCCATCAGAAGTTGGCCAGATAGGACTCAGGTTCTCTAGAGAATTCTGGCCTTTTGGCAGCCAGATACAGTACTGAACGCCAAGCCAGCCTGTGTTTGGGCGCAGGTCCAGTCTCCAGCCCCCTGAGCCCAGGCTCCTTGTGCATCTCAGAGCCCGGCAGCAAGCAGCGTCCGTTCCTGAACATACGCTTTTAATCAGAGACACTGGGACCAGGAGGGGACCTCAGGCATGATTTAATTCCTCTCACTTTGCAGATGTAGAAATTGAAGGCCAGATTGGGGGACGGGATGTAGAATGCTTGCACGAGGTCACTTGGCAATTTAGGAAGCAACACGGTAGGGTGGAAAGGGGTGACTTTGGGGCGGTAACCTGGTTTGAAATCCCAGCTCTGCCAGTTATCAGCCAGGAGACCCCAGGCAAGTCACTTAACCTCTCTGGACATCAATGTCCTAATCTGTAAAACTGGGGGGCCGGGGGCATAATTGCGTTGCCTAAATGACAAGATTTTTGATATTAAATGACATGAAAAATATCAGTAATTTGTAAATAGGAAGTTATTATTCATACTTCAATGTTAGGATTGAATTATAATAAAAACACACAGCCTAATAACAAAAGTGCACTTTTCCGAGTGCCATCCACATGCCAAGTGCTTCACATACACCATTTCTTTTAATGCCTGCTGAGACCCAAGGAGGACTCTCACCAGTAACCATACGCTTGGAGCAAGGTTTAAACCAGGTCATATACACAGCAGGATTTCAACACAGTCTCTTACACAGTCCAGAAACCTGGACCTGGGCTTCCATTCCCAGGCCACACTTGACTCCCTCTTCTCTCACCTCCTTTCTAGTGAAGGGGAAGCTCTTGGCTGTTGAGGGCAGGACACTCTTCCTCGTGTCTGTTTGTCCCAGGAGATATCACAGTGCTCTCTCTGCACAAGGTGAAATATCAGTTGAAAATAAATAAGTAAATTAATTAATTTAATTTAAATTAGTTTAATTAAATAAATAGTGACCTGATAGATAAATTAATATTTCTTTTTCAAAAATAATTTTATTGAGGAATAATGGGGTGGGAAGGCGTCTTTGATTTCTATCCAGAATCCATCAACTTTCAGCTAAGCCAAAAGGAAGATAGGGATGTTCCAAGATAATTAAGCCATGTAGAAAACCTGAGCTTGCCAAGGGTTTCAAACAAGAAGTTGAGTCTGCATAAACATAAAGAACAGACTTGTGGTTGCCAAGGGGGAGGAGGCTGGGGGAGGGATGGACTGGAAGTTTGGAGTTGGTAGATGCAAACTATGACATTTAGAATGGATAAACAACAAGGTCCTACTATATAGTACAGGGAACTATATTCAACACCCAGTGATAAACCATAATGGAAAAGGATATAAACAAAAGAATGTCTAGATGTGTATAACTGAGTCACTTGGCTATACAGCAGAGATGGGCACAACATTGTAAATCAACTATACTTCAATTTAATAAAAAGAAAAAAAAAAAAGTTGAGTCCGTAAGTTACAATCTGGCCATTTGTAAAGAGCTCTTCCTGTTTGCTTCCATAAACATCTTATCTGTTAGCCTCTGAACAAACTGACTGATGTGCCCAGATATAATTTCAGGACCTTCCCTAATAATGCCCCCATCCCATTTCTAGTTTAACACACTCCTTTGTTACCTGATAGGACATTGCTGGTATTTTTTCAGTCTCTCTTCGTGAAAGGACTTATCTGCCAATGAGACTGTGCTTTATAGTCAACATCCTTGGTGCAGAAGTAACTGCTCTTTCTCCCAGGATTCAAGACCCTTAATCTTCATTCCAACAATGTTGCAGACTTTCCTTCCTTGGCAGACTGCATTTTTTTGAAGATGACTGCAACAATCTCTCCCATACCATGTGCTCTTCTAGAAACTTGCCCCTCCTCCCATCAGAAGGTGGGGTCTAAGTCTTCTTTTGAATCTGAGCGGGGTTATGACTGGGTGCTAATCATTTCAATACAGTGTAAGAGACGATGTATGGTTTCTGAAGCTATGTCGCTCAAGGCAATGATGCTGTTTCCTCCTTGTTCACATGGAGCCCTGAGTTGCCAAAGAAGCAGTCCAACTGCCCTGAATCTGCCACGCTGTGTGGTCCCCACACAGAGGGACCACATGGAGGGGTCCTGAGAGATGCCTGGCCTGCCCCCAGCTGCTCCAGTACCCCCTCCCCAACTCTTCCAGCTCTAGCCCCTGTCTGAAAGAACACAAGAGCCGCTGAGCCAGAACTACACAGCCCAGCTGCTACTGAACTCCTTACTCACAGTTTAAATCGCTAAATGCAGCCATAGCGACTGGCACATACCCCTTTTTCCATCCTGCGCTGCACCTGGTTACTGGCAGTGCATCTCCGGTATCCAGGAAAACACTCGGCCATGTCCCTTTCTTCTGCTATTTGTTAGTAGCAACACCCTGGTTCCTTCACCTACCACATGCATGCTGTTAGTGAGATCACATCTCAGACCTGGTTTCCCTGAACAGAAAAAGGGGAATAAGGATTGTTTCCCAACAGCACCCTCTGAGAGGGCTCTACAGATAGTGCTTTTTATTATACTGTACAACACTCACTCCACATTCTTCTGAGAAAGTTCACATACACTATCTCGTTTTAATCTTTACAACAACTTTATGAGGCAGCTGGGAAGATGTCATTATCCCTCTTGTCAGTGGAGGAAAATGATATCCAAAGAGCTTGAATGACTTAGGTAGGTCCAAGGAGCACTTGGTCCAGTCAGAACCAGAGTCCAGATCTTCTGCTTTCTGGAACCTGGCCCTGGTCTGCACCATCCCATGGAATACCAGGGTTTCTAACCTGCTCTAGTTTCCTCTCCACTTATATCCTATCTCTCTTCCCTAAGAGTCTGCTCCATTTTTTCTGCTGCCTCTAACCAAGCCTCTCTCCATCTTCAGCTCTACCAACTTGGTACAGACTCAGCTGATCACAGCCTTATAGTTTCCCCTGGATCATCACTCTCAAAGAAACATGAGAAGGCGTGCTGGATTGTTTTGAATTCTCCATGAATGAACAAGAGTATATTTCAGACAGCCAAAGCCAGAATCCATTTAGAGCTTCCCTCACTAACCTCATATATTTGGGATTTCAACCAACCCAATCAAATTAATCTCCTAGAAGTGAGAAATCCCCACCTGGGAGGTTACCTAGCCCACTCCTGGCTGACCCACAATGGCAAAGTGAGATAATAGCCAAGCTGGGTCTTGACCTCCAGTATTGTGGCTTCAAAGCCAAGATGTGTTTTACCCCTGGCATTGGGCACAGAGAAAAAAAATTGCAAAACTTCTGCTCAGCGCTTCCAGTTGAGTGCTGTTCATCACAAAGCAGAACACGGCAGACAGTCAAGGAAGGTACTTCAGCCTCTAATGGGAAAGCCATGGGCCTCAACACACTCAGAACCCGAGGTAATACACCTTCAAGTACCAAATTTGGGGTCCAAGGAAGATGGTTCTGGAGTGTTATTTAGTTCTCTTGGGTTTGCAAGGACTTAGAGAGCTTTGAGGAGGTTTCGAAGGGGAGAGTCAAAACCTATTTAGTGAACCTAAATTTTAGAAGTTGTAAGGGCACTAAGTAAATAAATGATTCCAGGGTAATCAGTCCTCTCCTGTCCCTTCTTTTGTAAAGGGATGAACTGCAAGTGGTCTGAAGAGCCAGCTCTACCGTGTTCTACTGTGATGTTCTGGAAAGTTACGTAATCTTTCTGAGCCCCAGCTTCTACATCTGTAAACTGAGAATAATAGCTACATAAAGAGATTGCAGTGAGAATTAAATTAGATACTATGTGTGGAAAAGCATAGTCTTGCATCTTGAACTAAGTGGTTGGTAAATGTTTTTTCCCTTCCACCAACTCCTTCGCCTTACATTCTAATATTCTCTGCTCTCTGACCAAATTTACCAGACGATTGCTTGCTTTTTTCTGACCCTAATGAAGTCAGAGAAGGTTAGTGAGGTCATGGTGCATAAACCATTCTGAGGGTCGAGGGTGAGTTTTAGGTAAATTGTGGTTTTAATGTTTAAGAAAGAGCCCATAACTAGCGGGGGTTTCCATTTTTTGGTGGCAAGATGCACAAGCACAGGTCTGCAGTAACACACAGCTTCTCGGCTCTCAGCAGTCTTGTGGCTGAAAGATGTTTTAAAAGCTCCTGTTTTCAGAAGACTGTTACTGATTAACAAAGTGTCGTTTCTATTTTTAGTTCCACAAAGAGAAAGGCAAGTGAAATTTGCCCCATCTCACCATCTCCAAATGGGCAATATTACTGAGCAATATTTAATGTCCTCACAACATCTGTTTGGTTTTATTTTTAATAGTTTTAGGTCCATATTGAAAGTGCAAGTTCATGGGTAATCCATATGTCCAAAATCGAATGCCCAACTGGATAATCCCCTTCCAAAAACTTTTCCCTTCCACTTTAGAATCAGAGCGTTTGTCACGTGCCACGACATATATATTGAGTGAAGAAGAGATTAAGCTGGAAAATTCTATGCTTCTAAATTACTGATTATAGTGATAGGAGTGCACACTTGCAGAGCATTTTATAGATGGCAAAGTGCTTTCATTGCTAGAGCTTCTGTTAAGTTTCCCAAATACCCTGTGAGGTAGAGGTGGAAGGAAATTTTATCCCCAAATGATAGATGAGAAAATAGATAGTTTGAGGGTTTAAGTGACTTACCCACAGTCAAGGTGTGTTTCCTGAGACACGGTGCCCCAGGAAGATCTCTGGCCGATTAGAGGTACAGAGCCGAGGAGTTCATCAGTTTCCAATCCCAGTAATACGTGAGCTACATGCTGGTCCGCCCAAACTGGGAAGCTGGTAGAGGGACGCTTGGGCACTGCCCACTAGCCTACTCAGGTGCTAGGTACAGGTTGGAAGGAAGAAAACAGGAGCCCCAGTGCTCAGGGACTGGGGAGCTCAGGGTAAAGGTGGTGTATGAGTTTCCTATTGCTGCTGTAACAAATTACCACCATAGATGGCTTAAAACAACACAAAGCTATTCCCTTACAGTTCTGCAAGCCAGAAGTCCAAAACTGGTTTTTCTGGCTTTAAAGTCAAAGGTGTTAGCAGAGAGGGTTCCTTCTGCAGGCTCTATACAGAATGTGTTTCCTTGCCTTTTCCAGCTTCTAGAGGCTACTTGTACTCTTTGATTTCGTCTTCCTCCATCTTCAAGACCATCACCCCAATTTCTGTTCCCATTGTCACACAGCCATCTCTCTGACTCTGACTCTCCCACATCCCTCTTACAAAGACCTCTGTGATCACATTGGACCCATCCGGATACTCCAGGAAAATCTCCCCATCTCAAAATCCTTAACGCAGTCACATCTACAAAGTCCGTTTACCATGGAAGGTAACATAGACACAGGTTCCTGGGATTAGAACATGGGCACCTTTGGGGTCATTACTCAACCTACTACAGGTGACAAGGTGGCAGGTGGATGGTGGCAGCCGTTTTTTTGCTGGTAAATGCATCACTCGCATGGCTGTGTTTGTCTGTCTGAAAGCCACACTCTTCGCTGCCACCTGACATGTAGAGGCCAGAATAGAACCCATGTCTTCTGATTCCAAGTAAAGTGCTCTTTCAGGCACAGCATACTGGCCATCTCAAAGCTATATTTACGTTCATCTTTTTGCAAATACCGCACCCTGGTATAGATGGTAATTAATATTTGCATAATGCTTTAGAGGCTATAATGTCCTTTTCTATTTACATGAAGTCATTTAAATCCCTACAATAGCCCTCTGAGACCGTTATTATTAACACATTTTACATATGAAGAAGCTAAGGGCTAGGAGGTGTGAAGTGATTTGTCCAAGGTCACCCAGCTGGCAAGGGCAAGACCACAATGCAAATCTGAAAAGTTCCCCCATGCGCAGCTCTAAATAATGAATCCACATTCAAGTTCACTTTGCTAGAGGTGGTAGCTTATCTTTTGGGGATACTATGAAAGCAGCTGGGATCTCCAGTATGATTTTGAGAGAAAATTAGTCAATAAATGTGAAAGTGCTTTGTAGCAGTATGACTCACGACTACACAAAGGTATTGATGGCATTATTCTCATCATCATTCTTAACATCATCACCATCCTCACCATCATCACCATCCTCAAGTGCCCCGCAGACCAAGAGAATTCAAACGGGTCAACATCTCTAATTGCTGTGTTTAAAACATTGACCCCAACTGTCTCGCAGTCCCTGGGGATGGTGGCTTAGGGTTCTGTGGTTTCTTGGCCACTGTGCAGGTGTGGTTGGTGGGAGCAGAGCTCTGAATGGAGAAGCCAAGGTCCTGTGCCCCTGCAGATAAACAGGGTGACCCCTCGCACGATGAAGTAGGCGTTCCCTGAAAAATCCACTTTGTGTGAAAGGACCCTAAGACCCTTTCAGGAGCGTGGTGGTATTTTATAGCTTTTACTGTTTTTTGGTTTTTTTGGTTTTCTTCATCTTTCTCTTTTTTTCGATGAGACCACTTGCTCTGTGTTTCAAATGTGTCTAATTTGGTGGGGAGGAGGGGGGCTGGGAGGTTCAATGGTGGGTCCACGGGAGTGAGATGCAGAGCGCCACTGCCGAGGCCTGGCAGCCATCTGGCAGGTGGAACTCCGTTCACCCCCCACCCCGCCACCCCCGCTTCCTCCCCTCACCTTTTTTAAAGAGAAGCAGCGAGCTTCTGAAATGTGCAACTTCAAAACCAGACCAGAAGTCTACTGAAAAGGAATAACCAAGGCATCCTCCAACTGCGGCTGAGCAGTCAGCCGGCCCCCACCTCATTTGAGTGAGACCGCCAAGAGCCCTCACGTGGCGCTTGGGCCACAGGACCACAATTAGGAAACACTCCCTGCCCCTCACAACGGCCACCCTTGCTAGGCAGTGGGGACGGAAGAGAGGCAGGTGCATTCAAATCATCCTGGTTTGACCAAGGGAAATGAAGCACTAAAACAGCTTCATCCCACAATGAGTCAGGATGGGGGAAGGGAGTGTGAGGCTGGAGCCCTCTGACCCTTCTTGGGAACAAGTCTTGCTTCTGGTCACTCAGCCCTGTGAACCCAGTGTCTGGCGTGAGCCTTCAGTTCTCGTGCTCCATTGCTGTGGGACAGGAGGCACTACACTGCCGGGGGCCTCTCTTAACAGTTGGTCCCACCTGTAAGCATAGTTGCTTATCAGACAATGTGTCCCTGTCCCCAACAACTGTCACCTCTGCCTGCTCCAACTCTACCCACACCTCAGGCCTGTAACCCACCTCTTCTAAGAAGCCTTCCCTCATGCCTCTGATAAATCTAGGAATCTCCTCTTCCTCAGAACCACCTTTATCCCTTCTCTCAGATACTTATGGATAACATTTTTTTAATGAAAATAATTTCTCGGGGCTTCCCTGGTGGCGCAGTTGTTGAGAGTCCGCCTGCCGATGCAGGGCACACGGGTTCGTACTCCGGTCCGGGAAGGTCCCACATGCCGCGGAGCGGCTGGGCCCGTGAGCCATGGTCACTGAGCCTGCGCGTCCGGAGCCTGTGCTCTGCAACGGGAGGGGCCCCAACAGTGAGAGGCCCGCGTATCGCAAAAAAAGAAAATAATAATAATAATTTCTCACCTATTAAGTCAGGCACCCTGCTAAGCACTTTCACACTTGGTGTTTAATTTGCTGTATAGCGCCCTGTAATATTAGACAGAAACTACTTGAAGACAGAGGTTGTGTCTGATTCATCACTCCATGCCCTACCAGCCACGGTGCTCTCAATAAATAGCTATTAGGTTAATAATTTTAGAAAATTATTTGAAAAAATTGTAAATTAGTAGAGACTTTGCCGTCAGCATGGAATGATCTCTTGGTCCACATCCTACTCCAGGAAGCCAGGGTGACTTCAGTGAGAACCTGCCCTATGGGAATCCCTGCCTGCTTAAGGGACTCTGAAGAGGGAACATAGAATACACTCATGGTCTACCTTGGGGCTTCATCTATTCCAGCCCTGAAGATCTCCCTGGGGACACTCACTTGGTTCTAGAGTATTAAGTACCATCGATAATCTGAGGTCTCCTGAATCTCTCTCTCCGTCTCCTCCATCTCTCCCAACCACAGCATTTGTCTTCCAAATGCGCCCCTCATCTCCAGTGGCACGTTTGTGTAAAAGCTTAAAACGGCAGGCTGAGTAGAGAACGCCCTTTCCCCCACCTCTCACTCAAGCTTCACTAAACCTGCTCCACATCCTTTGTGTTCGGTCCCGGTTACAAGTATTGCATTCACTCCACCTCTAGAGCTAGAAATCATGGGGTCATCTTCAGACACGTCCTTCCCTCTCCCTCCACAAGCCAGTCATCACACCCTGGGAGCTTGACTCCGGAAACTAATAGCTCTCATCCATCCTGCCTCTCCATCCATGATACCTTGGGCTCAGGCCCTCATTAGTTTTCAGCCGGACCACTGCAACTTCTGCTCCCTGTCTGCCACGTCTCCTTGCGTTATATTCTCAAAAAGCCAATCTAACCAAGACATGTTCTTGCTTAGCAATCCCTGTCGATGACCTGCTGCCTATAGAATTGAGACAAAATTCCTTGATGGGAGCACATAACACCCTTCACAACCTGATCCCGGGCTTTATCGCCTGCCTCCTCACCTCATGTAGTTGCCCTGAACTTCTTACCCCAACATACCGATGTCTTTCACAATTTGGGGCTTTTGCACGTGCTGTTCCCTTTTTCTGGAATGTATCTCTTCCCTTCTCTGATTGGAAAACTCAGTCACATGTCATGACCCAACTCCCATTTCACCATCTCTGTGAGGTCACCCCTCATTCCTTCCAGGCAGAACTTATAATACTCTGTCCTGATCTCCCACAGCACTTGTTTATATCTCCGTAATAACACTTACCACACTGTACTGTCATTTTCCCGTTCAAGCGTCAGCCACTCCATTATTTAAGATCCAGGAGGTTAAGAACCTGCACTTATTAATTTTTGATATCCCCAGGGTCTAGCCCAAGATCTGCTCATAGTGGACCCTCAGAACAATACGAACCAGAAAAATCACTGAATATACTCAAAGGTTCTCTATGCGAAAGAAAGTATTTCCAAGATGAACCTGACTCTGATGCCAGTCCCAGCTCTGCTGTTAATGGTTAAAAGGAAGGCGGACTTTCCAGTCAGTTGTACTGGTGTTCAAATCTCTCCTCTACAACTTACTAGCTGTGTGATCTCAGGCAAACAGCTCCCAACTCTATGCCTTAGTTTTCTCATCTCCAAATGGGGATAATAACTACCTCAGAGCATTGTCATGGATTGTATAAGAAGTTGAATATGTTAAGGGTCTGGTACCTAACAAGTAGCCATGATTATGACCATGTATTAACTGTATGACCCTGGGCCAGTCCCTTCCTCTCCCTGGGCCTCCCTGGAAACTTCCTATACAAAACGAAGGTACAGACTGTTGTCGCTGAGGTTCCCTCAAGCCCCATCATTGCAAGACTATACTGCCATCCAAATTTGTGGCATTACTTCATTCAGCCCTGAAACTTAGCTTGCCTCGTAAGATGAATTTTAATTGTTTCTTGAGTATAAGCTTTGCTCACTGTAACCAAAGTCAAGTTCATCAACCATACTGGAGTTCTTAAGGGCACAAACTAGTGCCTTTGCTCTGCTGAAGAATCCGGCTCAGGATGGGGCGCAGAGAGGGTCCGGCAATCTACTTGGTAGAAGCAGTAGCAAGAAGGAAGGCTGTCTCTGCGGGGTCAGCACTGATAACAGGAACAGGACAGTGCAGAGTCCCGATCACATAATGTGCTTCTCACTTACATGACTTTATGCACTTATTTTGCAGTCCTGTGTTTAACCCCCAGCTCATTCTTATTAATGTCTTATTAACATCTTAATTTGAACCGTGGCCGCCGCATTTCACACAAAGAACACACATGAGTCTATTTAAATTCCTTCGGACTCTCCCAGACAGGAGGTGTCTCTCTCCCACATTTGCACACTTAAAATTAATTTTTGACATCTTAATATGATTATTTTTGTTCTTGTAAAGTAATGGAGTAAAAAAGAAAAAACAGCTGGTTGAGTTTCTTTCCCCAACACTAGAAACAGGGAATATAGCCAATTCTTTGGAAGCCAGTTGTTTGGAGTAAGATTTGAGGTCTCGCTGAGTGAAATAATTAGGCACTTCTAAAGAATAAGGCAGCAAAGCACTGTGGGAAACAGCACACTCGGGCCATTCAGCAGAGCTCGGGCAGCTTTCCCGCTTCAGGGCAGTAAATATCTCCAGGGAGTCACCCAGGGTAGGGAAAGGAACATGAGTGTTGGGACCAGTCAAACCTGGATTTAACCTCATCCCTCCCGCTTGCCAGGTATAAGATTCAGGCAATTTCTTAAATTCTATGAGACTCAGTTTCCCCATGTAAAATGAAGATGATAGTACATACCTCATGGTGATGTTGAGAGAATTAAAACAAAGTAATGTATATAAACACATAATTGATAACAATAAATATAAGTTCTCTTCTCTCTTCTGAGAACATGGTACAAGTGGAATAAAGCTACTTATCTTTTTATCCTACCTTGTTCCACAAAGGAATGAAGACAATTTGCGCTGATGTTTCTAATATACAAAAGTGAAATTAATGTAAAAAAAAAAAAGAAAGAAAATGAGACAAAGCAAAGTAATGGTGCTAGAGTACCAAGCTGGACTCAAGAAATCAGGTTGATTTGCAAAATGCATACAGAATCCTTTGGCCATGTTGTAGGGATGTGACAAGCTTCGGTGGTTGTAAGGTAACCTGTCATTCCAGAAAAGACCAGCTCTTCCTGATTGAAAAACCAAAAAAGATTGTTTGTCTTATGATAAATGAGCACCAGGAGACAAAACACTTAATTTTCCTCCTCTCCCCAGCAGTTATTTCACTGTGTGACCCTATACAAATCACGTTACATACCCTGGGCCCCCATCTCCTCACCTGTACACTTTGAATGTTGGATGAGAGGAACTCCAAAGGCCTTTCTAACCCCTACATTTTATAACTCGATTCTATTCTGCGAAATGTCTACAGTTTTCTCTTCCATGCGTTTGCAATTTACGTGACATTCTCCTTGGAATTCATCAGTCTGCTCTAGCAAAAGGAGTTCTCCACTTGCAGTTGTAGGTTTACTTCCTTTTAGCCCAGTCATGGGCCACATGACAGAACTTAAGGAACCAACATTCACAGCGTAATAACCACTTGTTACTTAAATAAACCTTACAATGGAACCATGAAAAGCAATTAATGCTAACTTGGGCATATCTGGATTTATTCAGAGTAGAAGTATTTTATTCTCAGCCTTCTCTTTTTCAGTCTCAATTTCTAATTCTGTCCACGTTTCATTATATATTCTACGTAATTTTTTTTTATCATTTCCTTTGTTCTCAATGGGAATGCTGAAGAATCTAAGTAACAGAGAGATAGGAAGCAGCTGATGAAGAAGCTGCATATATACTCTGCTCAATGGAATCAGTTGCTCAAACATGACTCTGGTCTTAGTCTTTAGCCACAGATTTTTGATCTGGTTCATAGCAGGGAGTCAACTGAACTGGCTTTGATTTGGGGGGGTGGGTTGGATGGAGAGGAGAGATGTTTGGACATTAGGAAAAGTTCCTCCTCTATAACATCTGTATCATCCACCACGTCCTTTGTGTCTCCTCGGAGCCTGCCCTCCTGCAAATCCCCCCCTTTTGTCAGCAGGAAAAACTATGTCTCCCACTTGCCACCTTACCTCCTACTACTTCCTTCATGACCCCTACATTCCTTCAGATTCTGTGTGCTCTCGCCCATGGCTGTCCCTCAGAAAGGGTAAGTAACTCACCCAGGAACACACAGCCACTAAGAGACAGAGCTGATGTTCAAATTCTAGTTTGCATCACCTCAAAGCCAGTAACTTAATCCTCACTATTAAACTGAATCTCCAACAGAATTTTATACTAAACTCTTCTGTGAAGACTTTCTCAATTTCTCTATTGAAATGTCTTGTGTGTGTGTGTGTGCGTGTGTGTGTCTCAGTCCTTCAAATATACCAGTGGTCCCCACAGTGGTTTGCACATTAGAATCACCTGAGAATATTTTAAAACTTCCAAAGTCCAAGACATACCCGCAAAAGAGTTAAATCAGAACTTCTCTGGGGCTGGGATACAGTCCTCAGTAGTTTCATAAGCTCCCCAGGAGATCCAATGTGCAGACAAGTTTGTAGTACTGCTGTAAATCGGTACAGCTCAGCCTTGTATTATAATTACTGTACTATGATTATAAACTGTAAGCAGAAATCTTATTTTATTTAAATATGTATCCCTCACAACACCAAGATAAAAGTAGTAGCTCGGTGGATATTATTAAATGATTGCATCTGTCTAATTTAGGTTCTAACAATTTAAACATGGACAAATTAACAAAAGTCCAAATGACAGGATTGGAAATGCCTGACGTTTTGGAGTGTTTCCTGAAGTGGAAAAGGCCAACAAACTATGATTGCTTGGGGTGAAAATAGAGGACTCTGATAAGGTTTTTAGTAATTTTTTCCAATCACAAGAAAAAGTAAAATGAGAATGGTGAGTCTCTATTTTTCTTTTTAATAAATTTATTTATTATTTATTTTTGGCTGCATTGGTCTTTGTTGCTGCGGGGCTTTCTCCAGTTGCGTCAAGCGGGGGCTACTCTTCGATGTGCAGCTCGGGCTCTAGGTGCACGGGCTTCAGTACTTGTGGCTCGTGGGCTCTAGAGCACAGGCTCAGTAGTTGTGGCGCACGGGCTTAGTTGCTGCGGCATGTGGGATCTTCCCGGACCAGGGCTCGAACCTGTGTCCCCTGCATTGGCAGGCGGATTCTTAACCACTGTGCCACCAGGGAAACCCAGGAGTCCCTACTTTTAATCTCTGCTAAGGAAATGGGTCTAGGCTGCCACAGAAGTTGAGTGGATTAGACCTTAGGAACCAACTCCTGATAATCCCGAGTGAAAAATTCTAGAATGCTGACCAAAGAAGTCCACAGAATCGTCTTCTCAGGAGAGGTTTAAGAAAGGATGAGACCACATGTTGCTTTCCGTTGTTAACTGAAGAGGTTGGATAAAACTTCCACTATGAACTACAAAGAGAATTTTATTTTTTCAGGCTGGCAATGTGGTGAGTTCCTGATTCTTTCTGGGGATTACAAAACAATCCACTGTATGGGGTCCAGGCTATAAATTCAGGCTTGCAGATTGCTCAAAAGACAGTTCGAGAAAGCAAAAGGCAGACTGTCCAATCTGGCTGCTCTGTGTGCCAGGAGTTATTAATTATGTCTGTTCTAATAACAAGAGTTGGGAAGCAGCAAACTCAGAACATGCAGGGAAAACAAAACAAAATAAGATGGTGCTTTGCCTTAATGAGAGGAAGTAAAAGGCAGCAGTTACAGCACCAGGCTCAGTAAATGGGGTATAAACCCTGCCAGCAACAGATTTTAGCTGCAACTGGGCATGGTCACCATAGTAGCTACAGAGGCCATGGAATCCCAGTGGACTCTCCCAACATCCGTCCAGTGACCGAGGAGGTCATCTTCTTTCCTGTGCTTTTCTGGAACGGATGAGGGAGCATGCGAGTCGTTGAAGGGATTTGACAAGTTAGGATTTGCTGTTCTGTGCGTCATAAATTCTCAGAGTTGGAAGGGACATCTACAGATCAAATAAATAGTCCAGCCCTACCCATTACTACACATGAAGAAACTGACTTCCAGAGAGGTTAAGTGACATAACTCAGGTCACCCAACAATGGCAGACCAGGATTAGAGTTTTCTCCATTCATCTCCTTGCTGGTTAATAGTAGATTCCCTTTCTTCCTCCCTAAGAAACTGGCTTTTCTCAGACTTGTACCAGCTCCCTGAATAGGCAGCAGCCTCAATAATGCATCTGCGCAGGTGTTTTAAGCCTCCTTGATCTATGGGGCTGAGGATCAGCTCTGTCTGGTGGGTGGTTATCCCCTACTCTTCCTAGAACTCTTCTCATGGCTGGAACCTCAGAAATTCAGGCTCTGGGATGCCTTTCTACGAGTTTCAATGCTGCCTAAGAGTTCTCTAAGACCAGAACCTTGGACACCTGGGCTCCACTCTAATCCACTGGACTCTGTGCATATTGAGGCCAGGAACTAGGGCTTATTCATCTTCATATCTTGCTTGTCACTCAGAAGATGCTCTGTAAATTTAATAAATGAAAAGGCCCAACACTTAAAGGGAGAACTTTACAAACCGGAACTCAGAGGAGAGCAACCAGGACTGTGAAAACCTGAATAGGATAAGGGATAGATTTAAAATGAGATATCCAACTTGGAGAAGAAAATACGCACTGGGGAGCTAATTTCCCATCTTCCAATAGCCAGTGGGCTATCTTGAGGAAGACGTGGAATGGGAGAGGCTATGGAGAATGACTTCAGATTAATAGAAGCAGCATTTGGTGGGGGGAAGCAGTCAGCATCCCATCTCTAGCGAGGACCATCTCCTGCCAGAAAATTGAAGGGAGGAGAGAATCAGCAAGGGGTGGAGCTTGACCCATGATTTCTAAGTCTAAGGAACCTTGGCCACCTTAGAATAGAGGGCACTTTGTGGCACTTTGATTGGAGGAAACATTGAAGGTAAGGGGTATGTATCTGCAGTGAGCTGAACTGGAGACCATGTTAGAAAAAAAATTGAGTTCGAGGGTAGGACAAGCATGCTTGGCTCTCCTAAGATCTCTCTTTCTATAATAATAACAATACTGGTTATTGAGCGCTTCTATTTGCCAAGCACCGTGTTATAACTTTAGCCTGACTGATGATGGCTCCGATACAGCAACAATCAGGAAGCCCCATTTCATACAAGTTCAACTTTAAAAAAATTGATTTTTAAAAACATGCTGGCAAGGTTTCTGTGAAATTGGCACACTCCCGCATGGAACACAAATTGAATACAAATTGAAACAATCCTTTTGGAGAGCCATTTGGCAATCCTTTTCAAGAGCCATAAAACACATCTAATAATCCCACTCTGAGGGATTTACCCTAAGGAAAATAACTCTAAGAAAGAAAAAAACCTGTATGTTCAAAGCCCTTTAAAATATCAAAACCTGGAGAGAACCAAAATTCCCAGCAGTTTGGGAATGGTTGAATAATTTATGATATATTAACTCTGTGGAAAATTATGTAGCCATTAAAATGATACATGGAAGGATTGTGACAACATGAAATGCGCATAACAAATAACATTCAAGGATAAGAGTGGAACGCAAAATTGTACATGCTCTCTGATTACAGCTCTGTGAAAATACTTATGGCTAGAAATTGAAAGGGACAACAGAGAAGTATAAAAGAAGTATTTGTTTTATGAGATTTTGTAGATAATCGGTGTTTATATACTTAAAAAATGAAAACAGAGAACTCTTGTCTTAGCTAAGGAAACTTGAGAACCATTGCATGTAAGTGAACAAGCATCTTATAGGTCCTGGGCTAGCACTCTCATTTTACAGTAAAAGAAACTGAAATGCTGAGAAAAGTATCTTGTCTACCCCACAAGGTTAGTGGCTGAGCCGGGTCTAGAACAGAAGCCCAAGGAAAGGGTCCTTGGATGGTTATATTCTAGAGACTGATAATTTGTGGAAACACTTGGAGTGAAGAGAGCAAGAGGAAAGATAGGGTTGCCTGTCATAAAAATTCTCAAATGTGGGTAGCAACATCAGTCAGCTGAGCATAACCTTATCCTCTGTCTGCTGAAGACCATCTACCATTCACTCATTAAGTACATAATGAGTCTGCAAAGGGAGGATCTGTTTTTCTGCCTTTAAGGCCATCTCCTCTCCATCCTCATTACCATTTCCTGAGGTCAAGGTCTTGTCAATCATTCTGTAAATACTTTGTGGGCACCTGTTACGTCCCAGGCGCGGTACTAAGCCTAGAGACACAGTAGTGAGTAAGACACACATGGCTCTGATCTGATGGGGCTCTCGTTTTAGGATTGGAGACAGACCATTCACATGCAAACAAATAAACAAGATGATTTAATACAGTAGTAAGTACTATGGAGAAAAAAAAAACAACAACAGGAATTTGTGATGAAGAGTACAGTTAGTGGACAAGTACGGAGGGTAGTAAGCAAGGAGGTGATGTGATCTGATTTATATGTTTGAAAGCTCACTGTCTGCTTTTATTATTCTAAGACAATTACACCAGCCCTTAGCAAAGGCTGGCCAAAGAGGTCTTAATAAAATGTAAATTTTATTTGAAAGTTTTGAAACTTTCAGAAACCCACTGTCAGCCCCAAGATCAAGCTCAGACAGTAGGCACAGCTACTGAGATTGCCACCTGAGGCTCTGCACCAGTTTCGCTGCAGCCGCAGGACATGTCCCACCTCCCACCCCACACAGCCTCTTCCGGAATCCCTGAGGATGCTCACTGCCCTACTAGCATGCTGCCCACTCTTCTGAGGCTGGGCGTTGGCACAGGCTGCCCTCACTCTGTGATACCCTCCTCCCTCCTTTATAAAACTCTTTCCCTTCCTTTAAGGTTGTGTTTCCCTTCCTTTAAGGTTATGCCTTCCCTTCTTAAAAGTCTTCTCCCACTCTTCCATGCAGAGCAAATTAGTCACTGCCTTCTATGTGCTCATAACACATTTTGTTCACACTTGCATTATAATGTATCACACAGGATTGTAATTATTTGTGTGTGTGTGTGTGTGTGTGTGTGTGTGTGTGTGTGTGTGTATGCATGGCAAGCAGAGAACATGCCTTAGTTGTGCTTTCTATCCAGAGTCTAGCAGGGCTGGTCACCTACTGTTAGTGGCTACTTAGCAAATGGGTTGACTGATAGACCACTGGATGGAAGGATGCGTAGGTGGATGAAGGAATTACTAAATGGATGAATACAGTCTATCCCCCCTCATTTTAAAAGCAAAACAATTCTAATCTGGTCTGCCATCTGTGAAATGAAGAATCAGACTAGGTGATTCTGAAGGTTACCTCCAGCTCTGATGTTCCAGGTTCTGAGAGTCCATAAATCACGAGTGGCTACTGCCATTGGAATCAGAAAGCCTTCCTGGCTTGACTGCATGAGAGAACTCAAAGGGCTCCCAGGTTCATGATTAAGGATCAAAAATCCCCTGGAGCCCTGCTGCACTGGGATAAAGAAAGCCTGGGCATGGGCTGGGTGCCCTCCTGTCCCAGCTGGCAATGCTCATAGCCTGACATAACTGCTGAGGGAAGAAGCCTCAAGCAGAACAGGTTTCGAGCTGGCTCCGCAATAGCACAGCTATACATGCCTGTAAATTTCCAGGGCCGACCGAGGGCCTGGAGAGGCAAGCATGGGCCACTATGTTACACAGCTCCAGCGGCTAGTTTTGCTTACCCATCGTCTGTGGGTGCGGCTGTCAGGACAGACTTGTGTAGATTTAGGTCAGAGGTGAGTATAGAAATAATTCCTAACTCAGCTTTTCATGGAGGAGAAAAGAGTGAGGACACAGCATTCCCTCCTTATCGGGCTAGAGGAGAAGGTGACCAGAGATTCAGTTCAAGCCAGAGAGCCTGTCTGCATGGCAGCCACATGCTCGGCCCTCTGTCAGGGGCTGTGCAGAGGGCAGAGAGAGATGAAATGGGTCCCAACTGTCCTCAAGGAGTTTATACTTGAATGAGGGAGGTCAGTGGTGTACTTAAGAGACGTAAGTTCTTTGGGGAGCAGAAAAGAAAGGAAGTCCATGTGGATGAAGGTTGGGGAAGGAAGGAAGGAATATTTCACAAAAAAGGAGGTGTATGCAACAGACAGAAATGGCACTGACCGTGTCGGTCAGGAAGAGTGCTCAAACAAGGGCATGGAGGGATCGGAGTCAGAGCAGTGGAGGAAGGTGGGCAGTGTGTTTGGCTACAGCAGAGGTTCATAAGAGAAGGAAGGGGAGGGGGAGGTTTCACCATGCTGGAAGAGGTGGGGCAGAAGGGGTCAGCCAGCTGTTAGACACCTGCCTCGTTATTTATTCACACAATATTTATCCAGTGCCAATTTTTGCCAGGCCCTGTTCCTACCTTTGAGGGTCAATATCCAACGTTTAGAATGCATCCTGTAAGCGATGGGACCCACTGGAGGATCCTGAATGGGGATGAGTTTGACAGTGTGGAGAACCTTGCTTTTCCCTATATGACCTTTGTAATCCCTTCCTAGGAGGTTACGTGATCCATTACTATTTCTAATCAGCACAAGACTTTTACAGGAAATATCAGGATACACACACACACACACAGTTCTGAGAATAAGTCTCCTGGAGTTAAAAAGATGTGATATAGAACACCAGATACCAAACGTACCTTTCTGCCAACAGTAAGAGCAGGAGTTGGGGCCCTCAGACGCTAGGATGGGTCTCCTGTGAGATTTCCTCTGGAAGGCAGTAGAGATCTTAGCCCTCTGGTCGCTCATGTGCAAACAGCAGATTCCCAGGCCCAGGATTAAAGGCAGGAGAGAGCTTGCAGAGACTGGTAAGAGAAAAGGGACAAGTCAGAATTTGAAACCAGGGAAGAGAAAACACTTCTAAACCCAAAGAGCAGCTCATTTTAAAGGGATTGAGGCCTGCCTTTCAAAAATGTAATCAGCATTCAAATCGTTCATTTCCTTCTTCCCCTTCCTACGCAGGGAGTGGCTTTACCGTAAATTAATCTGGAAGTTAAGTGAGTACAAACTTACTTTCCAAAGTATCCAAGAGGCAGAAATAGGAACGAATCAAGCTGCAGGACAGGCAACACAAAGAAAGATGCTGGGAATTGAAACTCGTCTGGTGGCTTTTTATAAGTTTACTGTTGCTGATGTGGGGAGTTGTATGGCTCTTGGCTTTTTTTTAACATCTTTACTGGAGTATAATTGCTTCGCAATGTGTGTCTTGGCAATATTTGAAAAGTTTTCATTTTGACAGGATGCTGGGGACGTCATTGGTCCTTTACCCTGTGAACTGTCTGAGAGCCACGGCCAGGCTTTTATGCAGAGAAGACTTTGAGAACCTTCCAACGGTATTGATAACGATGGATTCCCGGAGTCCATTCAAAAAGGGGACATTTCTCCTCCATCTTGACTTCCCGCTGTGCAGAAACTCTGCCTAGCGGTAGGAGTCAGACCGCTAGGCAGAGCACTGGCCTTAGCCTAGGACATATGGGTTCTGCACCAAGTCCAGCCCTTAAGAGCCACAAGACTGGCAGAGTCACACTCTCTTTCTGGGCCTTAGTTTTCTTTTATAGGAATCCAGGGAATTCGGCGTGTTATTTTTGTGGCCCCTGCCAGAACTAATGAAATGAACTGTGAATTGAATTTGTTCAGACGCTTTAGCCAATTCAATGAATCAGATTCCTTTTTTTCCTGATGTCCATGAGGGAAAAAAAATGGTAAAACAATAACTTACCATTTACCAGACACTAGGCTAATAAGTTTACATTTATTATTTCACCAACCAACATAGTGATATCCAGGACGAAATGATTCAACTGAACCACAACAACAATTCCGATGGCCTGGTGGGGAGTTAGTACAGAAGCAGCCCAATTTTCCACACTTTCTGCATTTGCACCCAGGATCCCAGAAAATGATATTAATAATATTAATATTAATTAATGACATTAATGCTAATATTGAATGCGAATAGATGTTGAAGTATCTTATGAATTATCAAAGAAAGGTTAAATCATACCAGCGTATGATTTCAGTGTTTAGCAAAGTGTGTTGTAATTTACTATTTGGAAGCCAAGCATCAGTAAATGATATAGACAGTAAACAGACAAACCAGAATTTTCTGTTGCCCAGAATACCCCATTCCCTAGCCATCTCAGGTAAATGGGAATTTACTGTGGCATCAAAATAGTAGTAGCCTCTACAAAAAATATACAAATCAAGTTTCACTGCAAACTAAAGGAGCTGTTCCAGTGGAGGATTACTGGACTGAATGTCAATATTATGACATAGTATGAGTGTGCTTCATGTTTGGTAATTGCAGTCATTGTTGCTTTTCTTGTGGTCATCCATTTACAATGCTTGGTGTCAGTTGATTTATCTCTTGTAAAAATAAAATACAGTGTACGTGTGAAAAAATAAAAAATAAAATAATGGTAGCCCCTGAAGACTAGATTCTGGGAGTCTCAGGCTTACCAACTGTCCAGCAACGGGTCAACTGCAGACTCACTGTCCACTGCAGCTAGGCATTACCGGGACCCAATCAGTCTCCCCTTCAGAAACCATGGGCGGTGTTTCCATGGAGCTCTGCCCGAAAAGAGGTGATCTAAATCTTGCATGAGAGATGTACATCAATAGGGAGCTTTGCCTAGAACACTGTGACCTAAAAAAATAATATTAAGGAACTCAGAATGCAGAGTCAGTTTCAGAGACACCAAGTGACCTTGCGCAAGGCACCTTGTAGACTGCCTTGTTGACCGTACTCCCCTAATGAATGGTGACTGCCTCCATGAGTACCCGGGCCAGTGAGTACGTGCCCCAGCCACGGACAAACATTCTAATATTCACTGCCCTGTTGTTTAAAGGCAGCCTACTTCTTCTATTAATCATCTTGCTGTTTATTCGTTCTGGGAAGGCAAGCACTGCTTCACAGAGGGAAATATCGCCTAGTGGTTAGATTGGAACAGTATCTTTGCTGCATCTCCTTTTGAAGATCCTGCCCTTTTTATTTTTTCAAATCCCTTAAATAAAGCTGTCCGTGATACATTTCTTGTGGCATTCAGGGACAGGAAGGACTTGGTCCCCCTTCACAATCCATACATAGCCATTCTTCCTTTACTGAATGAAAAGGACTGCATAATACCGCGCATTTCCCTTTTTGTCTAAGCTGCTGGGAAGCTCAAAATCACACTATACGCTTCAGTAAAGTTACTCTGATTCTGAGTTTTCTTCCTCCTCACTGTCCTCTTCTTTCCTGGCCAGGTCTTAATCTTTTATCTGTGTTTTGATGAGGCTGTTGTCTCTGTGTCTTATGAGTTACTTTGGATACTTTTGGGAAGTGCTACGCAAATAAATCAATCACGTGGGTTAATATGTTTCATGAGTGCTTTCCAGGCGAGAAAGTTTGGGAGATGAATGCTTATTCTACGATGAAGTCTGAAATTTCACTTCTAACACAAATTAGTCATTTATATTTAAAAGCTTATATGTAATAACAGCTATGGACCTTTGCATAATCCTTACCACTTAATAAGGCAAATGCCTTCATATATGTGCCGTCATTTGTAATTAGTGTTCTCCCTTTATAGATGAGAAAAGTGAGGTTTTGAGGGATTAAGTGGCTTGCCCGAAGTCACAGAGCTAGTAAACTCAGATCTTCTGACCCAGAGCCGTGTCTTTTGTTGGTCCCCACTCCCCATATCACCTTGTCTCTCACTGGCTTCCATTTAAACCAGCATTCGTCTTACTATCCTCAAACAAGCTGTTTGGGGTTTTTTAATGTGTCGATCAGATAGAAACAAAAGGTCATCTTAGTGGTGGTTTCTCTTGCTGAGATGGTCTGCAGGCAGTCTGGAAACCACTGATTTAAGGTCTAAAGGGTCGAGCTTGAAATGGTTCTTCTAGAAAATTTGAGTTCCCCTCTGTCCTCCTGGGGTTCCATGCTTCAGTTTAACTGACACATCATGTGCAACTCTGTTTGAGGTGTAAAGGGAAAATGGGGAAATGTGATCTCTAACATGCCTTTCTCTTCTAAAGAAGTTATTTACGATACCTCTCCTAGGCCTCCCCTGTCCCTGAGTGGAGCACAGAATACCAAATCCACAGACTGTAGGGACAGTTGTGGAGAATGACTCATTGCTTCTGAGGGCTGGATGGTGTGGAAAAACATATGATATCGTTTACACTCAGAACCTCAGGGTCAAGTTGGTCCCCCAAGTGGGTCAGCCAGCTAACCTGCTTTAACGTGACTTTGAAAATGAGGTAAGTGCTGCATTTGAATTTTTCTTTCCTCTCACTTCAGGCCACCCACCCACCACCAACTGTAAGTTGAAAAGCTTTGGGGATAGTTTGTCCAGAAGGTCCACTGCCTGTAGAACCTTCTGGGAGGCCAAGCACCTTAAAAGAGGTGTGCATCCGACACCCTTCTTTGTGATCTCCTGCTCCAGGCTTGGCCGGATCCAATTCTGGTTTCCCATTAGGCCTCAGATCCTGCCCACAGTCTGGGGGCTGGAGAGACTAATCTCAAAGGGCTAGAAATGAGTCAGTTTCCACACTCAACTTCAGGCGTGCGGCTTCCTGAAGCCCAGACGAGGAAGCTCTGAATTTCAAAGAGCAATTTTTTTTTCTTTGCATACCATATCCGGAACTGAAACCACCAATTCATTTCACTTAAGATCTCACACTACACTCAGATCATCAATAACATTCCAGAGATAAGATACCCAGGCTTGTCAGCCGAGTCATTCCGTCTCTGTCACTCTCTTTTCTCTTGGTGCTAATGTTGTTGTTTTTTTCTTTTTCTTTTGTTCAGTCCTGACAACACAGAATTTGGAGGCCTTCATGTTCTCCACAGGTGTTTATGAGAAGTAGGAGGCAAATATCTAAAACTGCTGAGGGTTTGGCCCTGCGCATAGCTTTCTGCTTTCTCTTGCGAGTCATCTTGGCTGTGTGTGAGTTAAGGTCCTAGATTCCGTGTCTCATTCCAGGGGGCAACTGACTTTGCTGAGAGATTCCACACGAAGGTAACAGGTCACCTCACTAGCCCAGGAAAGTGGTTAAAAGATGGAGTGTGTGGAGAGGTGTATGCAAACCTCACGAAACAGGAAAGTGATGGAAAATGTATACATCCTCCCAACGCCAACTGACACATCAACCTATTAGGGGGGAGAAGGATCTCTACCATTTATATAGTACCTTACAATTTATAAACTACTTTCTCATCCTTTATCTCTGTTCATTCTCACCAGAACTTGTGAAATTATCCAGACAAGCATTATCCTCCCCAGTTTAGACAGGAGAGAGTACCCAGTGCTAGTAAAAGTGATGGGCCCAAGCGGTGAGAGTGGAAAAGCCATAGACCTCAGATTAGAAGCCAGTTCTATTCATTCAAACTCCAGTATTCTTGTAACTCCCTTTTAACCTTATATATAATATAATATTACATCATAATCCATGACCTAATGTTATGTAGTCATGTGTCGACATTTTTAAATTTTAGGTTCTTATAGGTCTGGGTTAATGGCTGTTGGTCATTACTTTTTGTACAACCCTTCTAGGTCTCTGCTTTCTTTGTTTAAAATGTAGAGGAAGGCATTAAATCCTGTGTTGCTTTCGGATCTAACGTTCTGTGGGTCCCTGTGTCAATGACTACTGAATCCATGGGATTACCCAAAAATATTACCCAAAGGATTCACCCTGGAGCACCAGTGCCCAGGATGACTGTAGTATAAAGTAAAAATGGTTACCATGGTCAAATAAGTTAGAAAAAAGCAGGATTATTCAAAATGAAACAGGTTGCTTTGCGCTGGCCCTTCTCAGAGCCTTTACATGCAAATCTACGTGGGGAGGGAGACTATGGATGTGAAACATTCCTCTAAGTTAGCGCTAGAACGTGGATCTCATGGAATTAATGTTCTATGGAGCCCATTTTGATAAACTGATAAATAGTGGGAAATTCTCTGATGATCCCATTGGTCTTTTAAAGCAGCATCACAGATTCCAAGAGAACTATTACAACCACTCCAGCACCACCACCACCTCCCGCTGCGCCCCACACCAGTGTTGTACTTGCTAGGCCATGGTGGGTGGTCCTCCACTCTGGGTACCACCTAGCATGGAGCAATCCAACTGCATGATCTGGATCGCATCACTTCAGCCACAGAAGCCTCTGTGCTGAGGAGAAGCCACCACAATCCATCAGAAAGAAAGCACTGGCACATGTGGCCTGAATATAGGGCCAGAGGCAGCTCCTTTGATTGCTTTGGAAAGTTACTGCCCTTTCATTTCCCTGAGAGCAGGGTACCATCATCCTCTTTTCGCGAGAGAAGAAAGGTGAGACCGCTTAAGGATTTTCCACTCTATCTATTGTCATTCTGACTCCTGTGGCTCTTCCAGCATCCTTCCTCTTTGGAAAAAGGAATTCTAGCCTCTTGGAGAGACTCTGGGGTACGGCAGAGCACAGGGGTTTTTATCTGGTCTGTAGCCCTTCTCAGCTTGACTCTTCCTTTCAGCATCCCTTCCACAGCCTCTGGAGGACAGCTTCTGGGTTGACGTGCTCTCCTCTCAGAGGCAGCCTGGCTCCGTGTTTTAACAGTTTAGATTGTCTGAAAGCTCTAAACCACACTTTGTCTCATGAGAACTTCCTGCTGTGGTTGGCTCCGAAGAAGTCTGATCCTGCCTCCACCAGCATCCAATGTGTTGCTGCCAATCTCACAGGTGACTTGACTTGTCTTAAATCCCTATCTTAAAAGTCCCATGAGCGGCATGTACTTCCATTCTCAAGCCCAAAGTATCTTGTGAACTAACCTTCTACCGTCTCTTCCCATCTTCCTTGCTCTAGAGGAAGTCTTTGTGATGCCAAAGATATTATTTACCTGTTTGATTGGGGATCCTCCACTCTGAGTGTAGACTTCCTGCTCTGGGTTTAGGTCTGCAAATGCCATCTTCAAGTTTAAGGTAGTGTTTCTGCTTTTGACCTCAGCCACATTTGTGCTTGGTTAGAGATCGCAAGTTATATGATAGACTGAGACAAATTATCTTTTGTTCTAAAATGACATGAAACTCCCTAGTGCTGAACTATGCAATGAAACATCAGGCTGAAAGAAGGCATACAGGCAAACACATTTAAAATGACCTCGGGACTTCTGTTTTATTTGCAGGAAGAAAACAATTCTTATTTTTCCCTTGACTTAGGTAGATGTTTGGCACTTTTTATCAACCACCTGGGAAGTGCTTTAAGATTTTACATGAAAATTTCACCTTCATTATCTTATTTATCCCCATAACAACCATTCAAGCCAGATATTATTGTATCATGTTATTACGCTTTATGGGAGCACCGTGGTTATGGGCTACTGTTAATCTTTTGTTCTATTGTTAGAATCCTGGACTGCGATTCAAAAGTTCTAGGTTCTAACCCCTCCATGACCTTCGGCAAGTCACTCTCTCTCTTCGGACCTCAATCTTTCCAAAATAGAAGAGGTGGGGGGTAAACTAGATGAGCTTCAAGGACCCTAATCATGGTCGGCCTCTTGTGACTGCTTGTCTTTGTTCACAGTGTGACCAGAGAGACAAAAAACACAGCTGGATCCAGGAGGGCAAACGTCTCCCCAGTATTTGCCACACTGATGGCAAGTGAGAAATATTATCCCATTAGCTTTACATCTAAAAGGACAACATGCCCATAATTGTTCATTACAACTGGTACAGTGACAATCATTTTTTTTTAATATAGAAATCCTGCTTTGTTCAATTAAAGAAATGTTTGAGAGAAAGTTCAAGTTTTGAAACTGCTAATACCTTCCTGCGTGTGGGACGCAGTGGGGTGGGGAACAGTAAGCCAGACAGTTCATCTTAGGGGTAACCTCTTTGGTTTATGTAAAATATATGACTCAAAGCAAATTCATTCTTGTAGGCTGCCATGCCTGAAGGAGGACAAAGCCGTGCTCAGAAGAGATTGAGCCATTCATACAATTAATCAGATACATCTCTGTGTTGTATGTCACGAAGTCTAGTTTCCAGAGGAAAGATCATTTTCAAACCACATAAATGATGATGCTTTTGGAAAAAAAAGAAAAAAAAAGCAACAAAAAGGAAAACCCACTTCTCAATGTAAAGATTTCACTATGAACTCACCTATTGTTTGTATTTTACACCCACGGTCTTGATGCCTATTATCTCTGAAATCATTTCAGTTTCCAAAAATCATCTGAAACACTCCTGCACCTGGGGCTTTTGATAAAGAGTCCAGCTTCTACAGAGAGAAAGAGTAATGTGTGTGTGTGTGTGTGCGCGCGTGTGTGTGTGTGTGTGTGGTGTGTTTGAGATCGAGAGACAGAAAGATGAGTTTGGGGGAGAGGGAGAAAGTGAGAGCCACTTGTGAGTTGCACAGCCTGGACACCTGGGAAGACCTGAGTATATTTCACCGTAACATACGAAAAAAGTCTGTGAGCCTGGGTCTTCCCTCCACAGATCTCTCTCTTGAGACTGCAAGAAACTTTTCGTTAATTTTACTCTGATGCTAAGAATAAAACTAATGATGAATGTTTTTGAGCACTTACAATGTTCCAGGAACTTTTCTAAGAGTTTTAATACACATGAAATCACATATTACAAGTCTATGAGGTTGATACTATTCTTATCACATTCTATAGATGAAAAAAAAATGAATCACAGAGGCGTAAGCTCCCCAATCTCTGGCTTATTAACACTGAATTAATATCTTGCCTGACCACCATGAAGACTGGAGATGCCACTTCCTCTGGGAAGAACTTCCAGTGAGATGGACTCTCTCTCCTCTGAACAGCTTCTAGCTTTCTCATGGCATTGAAGCACTGCCTGAAACTATAGTAATCTGTGCACATGCCAAATCATCTCTGGAAGACTCTAAGTTCCTTATGATCAGGGTGGAATCAAAATTATCCTTGTTCTCCCACAGCCATAGCAAAGTGCCTGGAACTGCATAGGCACTTAGGAAATATTCGTTGAATAAGTGAATGAAGAGACCCAAGTTTCAGACCTGAGTTCTGACAGTCATGTTAGAAAAATCAATACAGCCAGCTCTCCAGGATCAAAACTGGCTGAATCTTGAGACAACTATCTGTGACTTTTAAAATAAAACATCTCGCTTGTTTTTAGCCTTGCAAGATTTTCCTCTGAATTCATCTTCACCTCTTGGATAGTTATGGTGTGTGCCCTGTCCATCTGACCTGAAAAGTAGGTTTCAAAAGAAATACTGTAATGAGAGAAAGAAAGCTTAAGTGATGTCTAGTTCGGAAGTTCATTGTACACCCCTCCATTGCTGATCCTGAAGTTAACTTTATACAGGTTAAATAGATATAGTTCTTCTTAGCTTTCATCATCTTTTTCAAAATAGAGCAGAACCCCATTTAAAACACAGGTTAAACCTCATCCCCAAAGCATATCAAGACCATATAGAAAAACTGAGATGTAACAAGATGTCTCTGATAAAAGTGTGATCTTATAAGGAGCTCCTCAAAACAGATAATCCCCCAAAGTCGCCCACTTTAACCCTCTCATTTGGCAAATGGGGATAACGTGGCTCAGAGAGAGGAAATGAGTTGCCAGAGGTGACAAAGCAATTCAATTTACAAAATGAGGATCAGGGAACTCTTAGGTGAGACTCTTTTCCCTTTTACATTATGCTAGCCTTCATGGCTGGGTTACAAGTCAGTGATTCCTGAAATGAAGCTGATTACATTTGAGGTAAAAGTTTGATTTGGGTTTGACAAAGTCCTCAGGCTTAGGCAAGACCAATCATAAGGAACTGGATGACGGGTTGGGGGGGCATCTCTAATTTTGATCACGTACTAAACATTTGTACTTACTAAACCATGGCAGGAAAATTAGTTGGCTGGCATCAAAAGAGCGTGAATCAAATTAAGGAAACACTCCCATTTACCACTGCAACAAAAAGAATAAACCACCTAGGAATAAACCTACCTAAGGAGACAAAAGACCTGTATGCAGAAAACTACAAGACACTGATAAAAGAAATTAAAGATGATAAAAACAGATGGGGAGATATACCATGTTCTTGGATTGGAAGAATCAACATTGTGAAAATGACTATACTACCCAAAGCAATCTACAGATACAATACAATCCCTGTCAAAGTTCCAATGGCATTTTTCACAGAACTAGAGCAAAAAATTTCACAATTTGTATGGAAACACAAAAGACCCTGAATAGCCAAAGCAATCTTGAGAAAGAAAAACAAAGCTGGAGGAATTAGGCTCCTGGACATCAGACTATACTACAAAGCTACAGTAATCAAGACAGTATGGTACTGACACAAAAACAGAAATCAATGGAACAGGATAGAAAGCCCAGAGGTAAACCCACACCCATATGGTCACCTTATTTTTTTTAATTGAAGACAGCCTCTTCAATAAGTGGTGCTGGGAAAACTGGACAGCTACATGTAAAAGAATGAAATTAGAACACTCCCTAACACCATACAAAAAAATAAACTCAAAATGGATTAAAGACCTAAATGTAAGGCCAGACACTGTCAAACTCTTAGAGGAAAACATAAGCAGAACATTCTATGACATACATCAAAGCAAGATCTTTTTTGAGCCACCTCCTAGAGAAATGGAAATAAAAACAAAAATAAACAAATGGGACCTAATGAAACTTAAAGGCTTTTGCACAGCAAAGGAAACCATAAACAAGACGAAAAGACAACCCTCAGAATGGGAGAAAATATTTGCAAATGAAGCAACTGACAAAGGATTAATCTCCAAAATATACAAGCAGCTCACGAAGCTCAATATCAAAAAAACAAACAACCCAATCCAAAAATGGGCAGAAGACCTAAATAGACATTCCTCCAAAGAAGATATACAGATTGCCAACAAACACGTGAAAGGATGCTCAAGATCACTAATCATTAGAGAAATGCAAATCAAAACTGCAATGAGGTATCACCTCACACCAGTCAGAATGGCCATTATAAAAAATCTACAAACAATAAATGCTGGTGAGGGTGTGGAGAAAAGGGAACACTCTTGCACTGTTGGTGGAAATGTAAACTGATACAGCCACTATGAGAGCAGTATGGAGGTTCCTTAAAAAACTAAAAATAGAACTACCATATGACCCAGCAATCCCACTACTGGGCATATACCCTGAGAAAACCATAATTCAAAAAGAGCCATGTACCACAATGTTCACTGCAGTTCTATTTACAATAGCCAAGACATGGAAGCAACCTAAGTGTCCATTGACAGATGAATGGATAAAGAAGATGTGGCACATATACACAGTGGAATATTGCTCAGCCATAGAAAGAAACGAAATTGAGTTATTCGCAGTGAGGTGGATGGACCTAGAATCTGTCATACAGAGTGAAGTAAGTCAGAAAGAGAAAAACAAATATCGTATGCTAACACATATATGTGGAATCTAAAAAAAAAAAAAAAAGGTTCTGAAGAGCTTAGGGGCAGGACAGGAATAAAGACGCAGACATAGAGAATGGACTTGAGCACACAAGGAAGGGGAAGGGAAGCTGAGATGAAGTGAGAGAGTGGCATGGACTTATATATACTACCAAATGTAAGATAGCTAGCTAGTAGGAAGCAGCCGCATAGCACAGGGAGATCAGCTCGGTGCTTTGTGACCACCTAGAGGGGTGGGATAGGGAGGGTGGGAGGGAGATGCAAGAGGGAGGAGATATGGGGATATATGTATATGTAGAGCTGAGTTACTTTGTTATAAAGCAGAAACTAACACACCATTGTAAAGCAATTATGCTCCAATAAAGATGTTAAAAATTTTTTTCAAAAAAGAACATGAATCACTGTTCTCACCAGCAATAAATCCAATTGCTGGCACAGAAGAGATCAAATGCAAAATGATGGCTGAGGTTGAAAATATTGGCCTCCCTTCGTCCACAGTTCTTCTGTCCATGTTCATGCTGGTAGAAAATGTTACTTTGCCCCACAGTGATGGTGAAGGCTTTTAGAGTCGTTATGATCTTGAAATGCTTCTGGTGGCTAAAAAGCCATCAAAATTGAGCAGCGCCTGAGCGGATGGCAATGACCAGCAGGTGAAGTTTCAGTCTTGACTCTGACTCTGTACCTGACTTTGGACGTGCCTCTGTGGGCTGCGTTTCCCCCATCTGAAAATTGAAGAGGTGGGGCAGGGGATGTGCAAGGTCCCCTCCACTTCTAGGATTCATTGAGCCCATGAATGTGTCAATTCCTCCTTTCCCTAGTATAGTTCTGTGAGTCCTCAAGGGAGCAGCAGCTCAGAAAAATGTGATTTCAGCTAACAGTCTTGACACCAAGAATTACTTTTACTCCAACTCTTGTAGCCATGGGAAGCATGCACCCATTTTGGAGTCCAAAGAACGGGCTCCATTCCAGTCTCAGCTCTACAACCTAGGTGATCTTAAAACAACTTCAGTTCCCTTTCTCAACCTCTGATTCTTCCTCTGAAAAGTCCAGGTAATAATACCTATTTCACAGAGTTGTCTTGTGGGTCAGATGAGATTTTAGATGTCAAAGTGCTTGTAACCTGAAAAGCATAAGGGGTTGTGTAGGGGAGGATGAGGATGAAGATGTAGATAAGGGGTTATGAACGCTTTTTGATTTTCCATAGAGATACAAATGAGCTGTAGGTTCACGGTCAACAAGTAAGGGCAGGGACGGAGATGTGCTAGCTGAGTGCTCTGCTCACCCTGAGAACTACCCCGGCGGCTCCTGCATAACCCTCTCCTTCCTTTCCACCGTCACCCCCGTCTCCCCGGTCCAACAGAAAGTGTCACCCGTCTTACGTCTTGTGCCTCTCTCACCCCCACCCACCTCACTGCAGACCCAGCTGGAGTGTCAAATCAAAACCCCTGTGCAGATGTCTCACCCTCACTTCTTTAGTCTTCTAGACCATCTAAAAGAAAACAGCAGAGGTGCTCCCTCCGCCTACGCATTTCCCTTTGTTTTGAGGGCGGTGGCAGCCCGGTCCTGTGGCAGTTAGAGCTCCTGGCAAGAAAAGCAACTCCACCTCCAAGTCCTCTCTTGGCGCTTGAGTTCTGGGTGTTCAGCAGGTTACCGGGCATTTTTCCAGTGGTAAGTGAGGCATGATGGTATCCGGTAGGCATGACACATGGGGTGGAAGACAAGGCTTTTCACATGCAGCCACAAACTGATGAGCTGCAAAGGATATTAGGACCTACGTGGATCAACTCCCCATTGGTTACAGATGCACAAACTGAGCCCTAGAGAAGAGAAGCAGCATGTAGTGTCATTTAGAAATAGAGCCAGGAGGATCTATAAGGACATCTAAGCCAAATTCCTCACTGGACAGATGAGGAAACTGAGGCCCAGCGATGCTAACACACCTGCTCTTGAGTTGAAGAATTAGTACCAAAACCCATAACCTCCGGTTCAAAGTTCAGACCTCATTTCATGAGAACTACACATAAAATACATAGTGAGGAAACTGTGTACATGAAATACAGCTTCTGAGGTAATGTAGATCAAACAGTACGTTATTATATTCATGTAAATTTGGGGAAATAAGTTTATATCCATATTTTGGAATTCTCATTTTACTCTATAAGAGATTCATCATGTGTTCCTGGGTATAGGATGTGATGAAGAGCATAATTAAATTTGTGTTAGTGGTTTAAGATAGATGGGTAGGCAAAGCATAACTACTAAGAATTTCTTTTATTCCAACCCTGAAGCCCAAAGGAGCCATGTAAGTGTCAATGTTCTATCATCAGGAAGCAGCTTATCTGTGATGGGCCAAAGCTAGACCTTACAGGGTGAAAGTTAAGCCTGGAAACAGAGGAGTCTGTATGTGTATTGGATCCGAAGCCTATTACTTACTGAAGTATTTGTGTCACTTTGGGGCCAGATCAGTGGTGTGCTGGTAAATATTTAACAACTGGCTCTAAGTGGGAGGGGTGTGGTAGGAGGAAAGTCCCACTTGCTGTGTTTTCCAATATCCTTGGTATAGATATTCCCACCACAGCTACTTTCAAGTTACTAGTGCAACACTGCTGAGTGTGTAGTTTGGAAGAGATGCACAGCAGTATGTAATGGTTCTAACATGCAGATAAAAGCAATATTAATAACTTCAAGAACATATATGATAGTAAAATTTCATAAAATAGATAAGAAGTGATGAGTTTTGAGTATTTTCTACCACTGTTTTTAATGTAATTTATTTGTATGTTTACATGATTTAATTTTTAACAGTAGCTGTGCTTTCAACCCGTTCATCAAATTCCTGATCAGCTCCTGTAAGCTGGAACAAGTCAGGCCCCAGCATAGCACTGGGCCAGACAGATCTGAGTTTGAATCCTGGCCTATTGTTCTGTCAGCTATGTGAGGTTTGGTGAGGTTTAAGTCTCCTCTGAGCTTTAGTTTTTTCAGCTGTGGAAGGTGACACACTAACAGCTTCATGGGTTTATTAGTGATGTTCAAATGAGATAATGCTTAGCACAGTAGCTATACATAAACACTCCACAAATCACCATTAGTGCATTCCAAGCCAAATTCATTCACTCAGTAAACATTTTGCAGGAATGTATTTTATAGGTGTTACCTGTGGTACATGATCTTCAGTATTACGTGCTTTGGGATTCAGAGTGCCTCAAACATGACCCTTGCCCTGCTCGCGACGAGCTTACAGTCTAACAGAATGGAATATAATGGACCCCAGGAAGCATAATCTAGAGTAAGCTATGATCAGCTCATAAAAAACCAAAAAGCTTGGGAAGGGAGAGAAGGAAGGATTCTTGGAGGCAACAGCGTTTGAGCCATAGATTTCAGAATAGACTTGTACATACAGAGATGTCCAGGAAGGGAGGTGCCAAGAAGAGAGAGGAAAGGGAGCAAAGGCAAAGATAAAGGAACACGGAGACATAGATAGGAGTATAAGATTTGGTGGAACAAGGCATATAAGAAGGGGCGCTGGAAAGATTGTTGGAAAGACAAGCAACTTCCTGATCATGTTAGCCTTGAACGCAGCGGAATTTGGTTTCTGTTCGCCTAGGTAATGATGAGCCTGGGGAAATGTTTTCCTCTGACACAAATCAGATTTTTGGATTACCAATCATATTATGTGAAATATTTATTGACTGAATAAATTTTTATGGTCACTGTTCTTCTTTCCTTTAACAGGAATCGTTAAGAGTTAACCAGATAGTGAAATGCATTCTTAAACTAAGTAAATTTCCCCTGTGGAGAAAAAGTCCTGTGGTCAGCGATAGAAGGTGGCATTATAACTCCCAGATGAAAACAAAGTCATTACTGAAAGCCTTTGTTAAATATTAGGAAGGCTCAAACCAGTGGCAGTATTTCATGAGTTTTGAATTGTCTGCTGCATCCCTCTTGCATTATGCTTCACACACAAAAAAAGTCATATGACCTACATCTTTATCTGCTCCCGTCTTCAGCTTCTATATATAGGCTTTGGTTATGAATGTTTTTTCCTATGAAAAGGTCAGACCTTGCACATGTACCATCAATGCAAAGCCCTGCTTATTAAAAAGCAGGCAGGCGAGTTTGTAAAAGCCATTGAAGTATTACTGATGTAGGGAAAAGCTGAAAAAGAAATGGCCTCCCAATTTTCTCAGAGAGAAGGTGGGGAAACCTCTGTCTCGTGATTACAGAAGCATTATTTTCCTTCTGGCTAAAGCACCCCGTGGCAGTCTGTGGCACCCGTTTACAGAATCGGGCTGGGACACCCCTCAATCCCCAGCTCCCTCATGCATGCGGGTGCACAGACTCACCTCAGTCAGAGAGACACTGAGCTCTGTTAACCCCTCCTCCACACCTCAAACCCCCGTGGAACATCTGGAGGTGAAGCTGGGGAAGGTAACTCGGCCAGAGAGATGCAAACGCAATTTGGGGTTTCCGCTGAGTACAGCAGCCGCCTTTGGCCAACATTGCAACACCAGAGAGAACCGGGGGAGAGTTGAACTCTTACTTTTAAGGCAAAAGTTCACAGGTTCAAATACCATTCTAATGTCAGCTGCTCCCTGGGGCTAACCTTTGAGTCTGGATGTTCTGATAAGATCGAGCTGCTTTAGGAAAAAGGCCTGCCTTCCATTCGGTTCCTTTCTCAACAAGGTCAAGCTCTTTCTTGGAATGAAATTATTTCATAACCAATGTGAACTAGAGAGGATGCTCGCTTTCTTTCACGGAAAAGAAACTGAAGTTCTAAGAGGTTAAGTGACTTGCCCAAGTTCACTCAACAAGTCAGCCTTCTGCTGATTCAACATGTGGCCTAGGAACCAGTACTGGGATGAGCAGTGTTGTCATTGAAAGCAGTAGATGCCATGTGCCTATCCTCAATTAGTTAATATCTACCTGCTCAGACAAGCCTCACAGGAGACCTTACAACATAAGGATCACCAGGTGACAGCGAGTAAAGTATTAAGTTGAAGGTCAGAAGAACTTCGTTATGGCTTTAGATCAGATGCTGTCAGACACTTATTCGAAACAGACACAGTTCTGACCTCATGGAACTTGGACTGGTGGCTGCCTATGCATACATCACAGATTCTTTATATAATTTTTTTTGCTCACCCCTTCCTCCCCTTCATCTGCCCCCTAGGGTGTGAGCCTCTCAGGACAGGAGGCGTGCCTAGCCCACTTGTAAATCTCACTGCCTGACACCCAGTAGGTATTGGTTGCAGGAATGATCTGTGAGGTTTCCCTCACAGATATAAGATCACAGATAAAAGGGATAGAGGCTTCTTAAGAGGAATTAGAGTCGAGCTTCATTTGGAGCACTTCACCTATTTCTTGACTGACACAGTGATCCTTGAAGCCCAGCTCTTGGACTTTGGCTGCAGAGGCCCATAAACAGTAGCTCCTTCTTTTCTTCCACCTCTAAGCTCTGTGTCTCACCTACTTGGCTGGACTTCCTCTCCCGAATTGCTAAGTCTGTCTGGGTCCTGAGCCTCCCAGATCCAGCCCCTCTGGTCATCCACAAAGTTCCCTTGCTGACACCTAATGCAGGTTTTAGGCCCATGGGGGCTGCCAACTTGATGATACTGAAATAAAGATATTCTCAGGTTTGAATAAAGCAGTGCCGAGCACTTTATAGTTAAATAAGAAGGAAAAGAAAAGAACAAAAACTCATTTTAGCAGGAGGAGCTGTCCAAGGATAGAGCAGGCTGCTTCCTGGGACGACGATTCCCCATCACCTGAGGAGTCTGCCAGCGGCAAGGTCACCTCCGCAACAATGAAGCGGGAGAGTCAAGCATGGGATGGAGACGCGTCACCCCTGACAGCCTTTCAACCCAATCTTCTGCGACCACATCTTCATTCTTCACCATTTTGAGTATCAATGATGCACTAAATCCCTGAAATTTCATCCCCTCTTTTCCCTGATGAGGGGTCCAACTTGAAAAGTTCACTTTCATCTAACTACGTCTTTACTAGTCCACAGATTATGGTAATAGTGGTGCTCCAAGATGAATGGTTTTCTTCTCTTTTGTTAGTTTAACTCTCTTAAAATTCCACTTTTGAGGCACTGCTCACCTGCTCTGGAAATTTCATCATTTCCTATTAGCTCTAGGCTAAACCCCTATCATTCTAGCCTGGCGCCCTAGATCTTTCACCATAGGGCTCCAGCACTTCACCTTTTCAGCCTCACCTTGAACTATTCTTTATCTACCACTCTGTTCCCTAGTCTGATAAATGCAGAGCCTCTGAATCACTCTTCATCTTTTCCATCTCCTTACGTTATTCTGATACAGATCATATTTGCGGTATCTATTTCCTTATTTGTTTATGCTCCTATATCTTCATTGTCATGTACCCAGTGCTCAGTCTGGCTCTCAGGCCACATTTATGGGCTGGAATTAACTTGAATTAGAAACATTTTTCCATGCAGGAAGGCAGAAGGGCACATTGGTGAAGAGCACAGATTCCGCAGTCAGTCTCCCTTGCTGTGAGTCCTAGCTTTGTCACTTACTGGTGGAGTGATCCATGTCAAGTTACTTAAACTCCCAGGGACTCTGTTTCCTCATCTGTAGAATGGGAAAAATAACTCCTGCCTCACGTTATGAGGTTTAAATGAGTGGGTTTGTATGAAGTGCTAACTTCAATGCCTTGCACACAGCTATCCACTTAGGTGGTGCCTATTCATTCTTTCAGATGCCCTTTAATTCTCCCTCCTTCATGAATATTAATTCTATTTTCCATGTATAAAGCACTTCAGAGTTTACGAAGACCTCTTATATGTGTTTTCACATTTAATCATCACAGTAATATGGGAGGTAGGTGTCTCCATCCCCGGAGAGTTTTGGCGACACAGGTAAAAGCAGGGGGTGGGGGATTGTGACGGGAACTCAGAGATTGTGGTTCTCAGTCCTGAGTGTATTCAGCTTCAACATTTGGCTCCTGGTCTGGCCCAGAGGGCTGGCTGTGGCACTGTCCAGCTCGTTGCCCGATAAGCCCCACGCCTGCCCTAAGGGAAGGGTCCACCGAGACCCAGAGCCGGTGCCACTGTTCCTGCAGTGTCTGAGCACACAGACTGAATTTCTGGACCAGGCTTTGTCTTATTTCAGCGGCGAGGGGGGCGGATTTACTAGCTTCACGCACTCCCTGGAGGCTCTGCGGTTTCATTTCACCTCCGCTGCAGATTGTTCTCTGACCTTTGCTGCATCTCTGTATGCAAACCTTTCTCACTGCAAGACACCAGGTAACGCAACCACAGAACAGAACACCCAGGTTAGAAGGGAGCTTGGAGATCATTAAGTCCACTTTCCCAAAACCATCTTACAAATGAGAACAGGGAGTTGTAGGAAGGGAAATTACTTGTCCGAAGACCCCACTAGTTTATGTGCTCCTTAAGGCAAGGTCATGCTTAGGCCCTGGAGAAATAAGCGCAAGACGCTTGCTTTCAGGAAACACATAGTCTAGTAAACTATGTTGTCCTCATTGTCTCCAATGTCTAACCCAGTACTAGCTAACGTATGCAGTAGGTGCTCCATAAATTCTTCCTGAATAAATGAATAATGAATAAATGAATGTCACTGGCCAGTCCCTGGTTAAACTGACCCCAGACCCGAGGCTCTAGATTTGCAAACTTGGGCTCCCCTCTGCTCATGCTTTCTGCCTTTCCCATTCAGGTTCACGTCTAAGGCTTGAGAAACAGCTCAGAAACATGGCCAAAAGGTGCTGCAAACAGTTCTGCCCATGATGTTTATTGATGACTCCCAGGTAGATTCCCAGTCATCTTGTAGAAGAGTTTGCACTCCTTCTTTCTCCCGAAGTGATGGAAGCTAAGCAGAGAAGCAGAGATACGGCAGAAGATCAACATCTACAGACCCAGGACCTGCCCTGTGGGAGGCCAGTGACACCTAAAATGTTCCTGTGTCTTTGCTGCACAAACAGAAACCAGCACATGATGCATATTGGTTCATGATGGATATCTTAACGTGTTTCAAATTTTTCCTGATTTCACTCATTTCATAGAATGTCCAAGCTGCTGGGTGCCTTAGAGATAACCGGGCTTAATAATCCCTTTATAGGACAGCTGGAAAAGAGGCAAGAGGGGGAGATTGAGTGGCTCACAGTCACACAGCATGTCAGCAGCTCAGACTGACCTGGAACCCAGGCTTCCTGGATTCCGGTTCAGAGATTCTTTCCATGTCCCATGGTGTTAGACTTGGCATTAAGCCAGCAGACTACCTGCGTGTAAGCTTCTCAAGGGTGCAGGTTCTGTATGACTTACCCATCTCTCCTGCACTGCTAGCATTAGTGTTTTGACTTCACAGAAACTCTTTCTTTGCTCAGCACTGTGAAGTTCTCAAAGAGTTTTCATGTTCATTATGAGCCCCATTTTACAGATGGGGAAGCCTCAGGTGGTCCAAAGGGCAAAAAGGGCTCATGGTCTCAGAAAAATGGTAGCAGGACACGAACCTCAGTCTTCTGACAACCAGTCCATGCCCTTCCTCCACACAGCATAAGCAATTCAATAACTCTTTGGTGACTAAAAGTGAATGAATGGTGATACGATGGATGAATGAATGAACAGCTGAAAAACATAGGAATCAACCAATCACTCCTGGGGTTTCCAAGATTTTTAAAAAAAATAACTCCAGACCCTCACTCTGCTTGGACCCATGGCAACTTACTTCAGCTCCCTCACCTTTGGTTTCCCTTCACTTGACACCTCATATGTGTGCTTAAGGGAAGAGGAAGAACTAGCAGCACCTAACCTCCCTGATCTTTAAGGGGCCAATCATTCCACAAAAGCATGGAGGCAGAAATTTAAACCTCCCCAATATCGCCATGCAGAGATTACCACTAGTTAATATCTTGGTGAACATCTACTCTTCTTTAGTCTTTTTGTCAAGCGTATATATAATTTGTTTAATGGATTCATGCTGAACAAACTGCCTAGTAATCTGTTTCTGTCATTTAATAATAAATCACAAATATCTGGTTGGGTCATAAGTGGGTCAAGTGGGAGAAGCAGCATAATACTTTGACAACATTTGATCTGTTGAGTAACACACAGATGTTGAGATCCCCCAAAACTGCTTCCCATCGACTGTTTCAAGGGCCCAATGAAGGTATTTCGCTGGGTTCTGCAGAGGCGTTCCTGCCTCTAATATGGCCATGGCTAAAACATGGTTAAGATATGAGTAATTGAAATAGCTTGGAATAACAGCTTTCAGTTTGCACGCACACCCACTATTATATGTCAGTCAGTGCACTCAGGCAGAGAGAGAGACATCGTACATCTTTAATGGTCTTTGTAGCAACCCCGGAGAAGAAGCATGGCTCACGTCATTATTGTGAAGATGAAGAAATTTAGGATCAAGGCGATTACGTGTACCTGCCTGGGATTTTTGTTCTGCTGTTTTTTTTTAAATAATATCTTCAGAAATACAATAAGTCAACAACTATGAGGCAATGTTCAAAGGGGGGGTTCTTACATTTGAAGATTAGCAGAGGATTTTATCCATTTGTACTGGAGTGGAGACTTGAACTCATTTTTGATCTTTCATTCCAGACTTTTCTTTACGCCATGCTACACTGCCTTGCTGACTTAGGTTTGGAAGGTTGGACGATTATCGTTCATTTCATAGACTAGAGTATACACATACGAACGTGCCCCACCTCGACCAGCACGAGTGCTGACGATGCATTCTGTGGCCTCTACGGATGGGCTGGCTGCCTGTCACGTCTGTAAACGAGGTTTCATTTGATTAATGTGGGCCACTGGTCAGGACAACCTCCCCTGCTCAGTGAGGCGAGGGCCACGGGGCACGGCTGGCTGGAGGGCCAGAGAGAGGTTGTGATTCATTTCTGCCCCAGGCGCCCACCTGGTTGGCCTGGTGCAAGGCTGTGGGACCAGGGGAAAGTGAGAGGCTGCAGGCGTCCTGCCTGTGAGCCGGGCCTCGGGAGTAATAGCGAGAAGAGGGGTGAGAGTAGCAGCTGCTGAGGTGGATATTTATATAATGACTCTCTGTGCTCGAGGCAGGAAGTGAAACCGAGGTTCTGCTGAGACACTTTCCTTCCCCCCCACGACTGCTGCCCACGGGCGGCTCCAACGGGGTGACATGGGGAGAGCCTCGGAGGCTTATGCCCCAGCGTGTGCAGAGACAGATGCACCAGGCTCGTTGCTGGGACATCAAAGCCAAGGATCTGCTGCCAGATCCCAGAGACCCCACCTCCCTGGTGTTCTCAGCTTCGGCCCCCTTTTTCTCTCCACCTAGTTCCCCTTTATGATGGGGAGAGGTCTGCTGTTCTCCTCAGCTTTGCAGGAATGCTGTGAGGGTGCATGAGCTAACATCTCTAAACCCAGGGCCAACCAGGCCTCGCAGCGGAATTAGCATCAAGCTCTTTATTACATTTCTATGACCGTTTCCAGCACTCTCACCTGTGGTTTCTATGGACGGTTGTTCCCTGACTTTTCTACCTGCCTCAAGCAAACCTTCTGCCTCTCTCCTCTGCTTTCCTTTCCAGCATCAATATCTTTTCAGATTGTCTTAGGCTTCAGAGCAAATATTCCTAATGGTGCCCACCTTCCGTCTTGCTTAAGCCCTGGTTTAGGAATTCTATTCCTATCTGTCTTAAAAAAAACGTATTTTAATATAGATGGTGGACCATCTAGAGAGGCTTTCCTATTCTACTTCCCACCTTAGTATGGGGGATTATTTGAATCATGGAGATTTCACAGTTGAAAAGGGCCTTAAAAATGATCTAGTCCCCTGCTTCTCAACGAGTGAAGGACCACCAACAGCAGATGCATTGAGGATCTTGTTAGAACTACGGAATCAGAGGCACCTCTCCAGACTTACAGAACCAGAATCTGCAGTTTAGAAAGATCTTTAGAGGATTCATATGCACGTTGCGCTTTGAGAACCACTGCCTTAGCCCAAGATGCTCATCACCTTGGGCTGGAGGAAATAAGGGCTCGAACATGGAGCTGGACCTGCGCGAGGTCACACAGCATGAGAATGTCGTCAGGATGGAACTCAGCGAACTGTCTAGTTTAAGTCCCTTTCCTCTGTACAAGGCCCTAATGAAGATATAGTTCCAATGCCAGCACTATGAAGCAAGCCGGGCAATCTCTTTCCCCTTTTAATTTTTTCTCTAAGTTTCATTTATGGGTATTTTTACAATTTACTTGACTAAAAGAAGATCAATACAAATGATTTTCCATCATCTCCTTTGAACTCCTGTCTGGTCTAAGTTGCCATTCTAGTTGCTGAGTTCTACAGAGTCTGATGTGCTTATTTTAAGGGATATCCACCTAGAGTTTATTTGGAGGGGAGCTTCTGAGTAGCTGGCCAGGAAAGAGAAATGTGTTATCAGATGTTTCAGCTACCTCAGCCTTGGCCCTCCATGACCTTGCCAGGAAGAGCTATGAATGACAGCATATCTTAGAATCACAGAATGACAAACCTGGAAAAGACAGTACAGATCACTTCATCCAACACTTTCAAGTCGCAGGTGGGGATGCTGAGCCGTAGAGAGAAATGATTTGCTCAGTTTTTTTTCCAACAAGTTAGTAGCATATTGGAGGCAAGAGTTCAAATCTCTTGCCTCTCAAGTCAGGGCTGCATGCTATGTACTTCTGCCCACCCCCTCCCCAAATAAACGGAATGGACAAACTAAATAAATAAGTCATCTGGGCCAGAAAGCATCTACCCCAGAATTTTGGAGTAAGTCATGGGTAGAATTGCCATGCTAGTTGTCAGGAATGCACGTCCGGTCATTATAAATGACCACTGAACCAGATGGAATGTCATGCTGCCAGTGGGTTTCCCACCCATCTGTAGGGCCACCTGGGAAGTATAAGCTACTAAACCTCATTGCCGTGTCTGGAATTCATAAGAACAGGTGGGATCATGGAAATATAAAAGCATAACCTATCAGGGGAAAAAACCAAAAGGACTTTAACAAACCAATGTTCTCTAAGTAACTAGGGCTAGGGTCTAAGTAGAGGACTATTGAAACTCAAGGCTTTCAATTTTCATAGATTCAAGATATCTGTGACTGAATTTTTACATCAGAGAGCAGCTTGATTCCAGAATTGTTTGTCATGATACTATGTCATCTTTCACAAGGATCATGGAAATAATATGGTAATATTTTTGTTGCAACCTCCCCAAATAGAGACTATTAACAAAGAAATCTCCAGACATCAAAAATCACCCAGAATTGGGTTTTAATTCATACTTTAATAAGAGGACTTGGAAGAAAGAAAATAAAGTAGTGAAATCTCCACTTTTGCAAATGTCATGAGCATTTCTAGTCATCATGGTGCTCATTTTCAGACTACCTTAATGGTTTCACCATTAATATTTCATCAGATGCTCAAGGTGCACCTGTGAGCTGAGCAGACTGAGCTCTATCATCCCCCATTTGAGATGAGGAAGCCACGCTTCAGGGAGCAGAATGTGTTTCCAAACCTTACATCACTTGAATCCCATTTGGACTCCAAATCCAGTGCACTTTTCATTACACAGCATTGCTTCTGGGAAAAGAAATACCACAGGAAACAAGAGCTTCTAATATCTTCACACCTCTTCAGAAGTTACAAAGCATCTAGATAGCTCCGTGACACGGGGAGGAATGCAACTGGCTGTTGAGAACCTGCTGTGTGTGACGAGGGGCTATATTAGATGCTCTATATAGTTGTCTCATTGAATTATGACCATGACTCTTTGAGGTGGGAGTCATTTTTTCTTTCTGCATATTAGGAAACTGAGCAAGGTTAGGCAACTTGTCCATGGTCACAAAGCCAGAAATTGGTGAAGCTCAGATTTGAAACCTGAGTCTATTTAGGTTCAAAGCCCTTCTAGGTCAAATATTTCTATTATCTCAATGTGACAGTTGAGGATATGGACTTAGAAATATTAATAAACCAAAACTGTAAAGCTAATAAATCATAGAGAAAGAACTCAAACTGGAGTTCCCTGACTTTAAATCTCAGGGGCATAAAGATCTCAGGAGAATGGGGTGGGGAGGGGAGGATGTAACAACGGAGCTTCAGTTTGGGAAAATAGAAAGCAGTGCTCTTAGGTAACTTATACCCTAATCTCTCTTTATAAAATGATGGACACTAATGTATCACAACTCAGGAAATAGATTTAAGTTTATTTCATTTCACTTCTATAAACAAGTACCAGGTACTGTGCAAGCTACTTGCATGGATCTTCTCTTTTTTGAGTCTCTTACCAATTTTTTGGAGTATAGTGTTCCCCATTTCCAAAGGAAAATTAGTGACATGTCGAAGGTCACATAGATAATAAGTGACAGGGCAGAAATGGAGACCAACTTGACAAATCTGAACTCCAGTAGCTTAAGCTGAGGGACTTGGGTTTCACCAGAAAGAGTATGGAAGCCAACAGAAAGACATTATCCTATGATCAAATGATAGCAGTGTGTGGGCTCAGGAAAAACATGGCAGTTATAGTCATGGACCTTCAGGAAAAATTCAGTGGAGCTGGGGAGGTGGGGAAAGGACGGAGGACTATTCAGATCATCAATATGATGGAGCTTGTTGATAAAACAGGTAGACTTAACAAAATTAGATTTCCTCAATCAAAAAAGAGAAGGCTGAGAGGAGATACTACAATGCTTGATCGAATGGAACTGTGTACTTAATCAGCAAATCTCAGAAAAACAGAACTATCCCAACCTCCCCTTAGCCCAAAGTTTGCAAGAGTTAGATTCAGTGAAAGTGAAAGGAAGTATACTTTACGTAGTAGGTGGTACCTCAATGAGCGCAGAGGTAGTCACTAGCTAGAAATGGGTTTAAGAAGGGATTATTTAAATACCATAGAGGCTCATAAATTCCACATGGGTTTATTAAAGATGAGTGAGAACTTAAAGTCGACCTGGCCTGACTTACCACCTCATGGGCATCCACTTGTTTACATCCAATGGCAAAGAGTTTGCTTTCTCCCAAGATAGGTGATTCCAGCTGTTGAGAGCTCTGCACATCAAAAAGTGCTTTCTTAGGTTTAAACAAAACTTATCTCTGTTTACTACATTCATTTTGGCTCCATCTCTGCCTTTGAGATGCCACACAACAAATCTGAAAACTCTTCCTTTTCACGTTCCTTCAGGTGTTTAAATCCAGCTCTTACCCCTATTTGTTAAAGTCAATGTCATGAACAAAAGTCATACTTAGGCAGCAATTGTTTCGGGGGGGGGCACTTTAACAATTCTGAAGGAAGAGTATAATGTCACATTTCCAGCTTTGAGAGGGCTAAAGAATAAGTATTAGACTGGCAATCAGGAGACCTAGATTCTAATGGTGTTCTGTAACTTTTTATATGAAGTCCATGTCACTTATCTGTCACTAATTAGTAAATGGATCTTAGAGGGCAGGGACCTCACATTTCTGGACCACAGGTTTTCTCTCTCCTTCTCTCTCACTCTCTTTCTCTCTCTCTCTCTCTCACACACACACACACACACACACACACACACACACACACACACACACACACATCCCTTGCTCCTTAGCCTTCAGAATCATCTTCCAAATGCCTTTTGGCTATCCTTATTCTCACATCCAGCAGGATGTTTATACTCCAAATGGTCCACACCAAATTCTCTCCCTCCAACCCTCACTCCTTTTTGTTTCCAGCTTTATTGAGATACAACTGACATACAACACTGTGTACGTTAGAGGTTGATTTGATACACTATATATTACAAAATTATGATCACCATAGCGTAAGCTAACATCTGTATCAAGTCACATAATTCCCATTTCTTTTTTGTACTGAGAACACAAGATCTACTCTCTTTGCAGCTTTCAAGTATATAACACAGTATTGTTAACTATAATCACTATGCTGTACATTAGATCCTCAGAACTTAGTCATTTTATGGCTAGAAGGTTGTACTGTTTCACCAACATCTCCCCTTTCCCCTACACCCCAGCCCCTGATAACCACCTTTCTAGTCTCTGTTTCTATGACTCTGGCTTTTTTAGAGTTCACACAGAAGTGAGATCCTATAGTATTTATCTTTTTCTGTCTGACTTATTTCACTCAGCATAACGCCCTCAAGGTCCATCCATGTTGTTGCAAATGGTAGAAATTCTTTCTTTGTCTTGGCTGAAAAAATACTCCATTACACACACCACGTCTTCTTTATCCATTCCTCCATTGATGAACACTTAGGATGCTTCCATGTCTTGGTGGTTGTCAATAATGGACCACAGTTCTCTTAACTATAAGATAAAGAGGTTGAACATGATCATGTTCATGTTTTCTGGCTTCAGCTTAGTCAGCCAGTGGTAGTGGTGAAACTCCAATCCACTTCTGAAACTCTCTTCAATATACCATCAGTGGAAAGGAGTTTTATCAGTCCCTTAAGAAGGACCAACACAACTGGATGGAAATTTCACTGACCATGATTACTGGCCACTAACTCTCTCACCCCCATTCCTTGTGAAAGCAGGTTCATCTAAGGTTAGAGCAGATTTCATCAGACTTTTGTTAGCTAAGCTGCTTATTAATAGCCAGAGAAAAGTTAAGTAGAAAGCAAGCAACAGACAGAAAAAAAGTTAAAAATTTAGTTTCAGACCTTAGAACTGATCCATGAGGCAAGGACTATTCAATGGTCATATTTAAGGCCAGTAACCCAGGGTCCCTACATGAATGGGAGTTACACAAGCAAAGGGGTTTTCTGTCTGTGAAACCCTATGAGAACGGTGAAACATAGGAGGGTCCCCAATCATTTGTGCTACAGAAGGTCACATGAGCCAAGGGACAGTACTCCAAAGATTTAGGTATCCAGAGACTTCTGAGGTTTCCCAGCTGGTTAATGGCACAACTAAAACTAAACTAGCTCTCCCAGCACCCTGTGTTGTGAGAGTTCTAATTTTACAATTTATTAAGCAACTACTACACGCAGAATACTGCTTAGCAGAATACTGCTAAGCTCTTTAAAACAGCTTATCACATCTCATCTCCATTATAAACTCAGGGAGCCAGAATTTCAGCTATCTTGTTCATGATTTTATCTCAGTCTCATGAACATCACCTGGCACATAATAGGGGCTCAATAAATATCTGTTAAATAAATTTAAATGAACATTAATAATATAAATTATTAATGAATTATTAATATCCCCATTTTCAGATGAGGAAGTTGAGGCTCAGAGAGAGAAACTGATGAAAATAAAAAAGGTTAGGAAACATCAGAGCTAGCATTTGAACCCAGGTTTTCCGATGTCAAGGTGAATGCTTTTCTCAGTAGAGCATAACTGCCTCTCAGCTTAGTTACCTTAAAAACCTACTATAAAATTGGGGTTAATCTCTTCGAAACATAAAGTAAAATTTGTGGAACAAGCATGAATGTCTTAATGCTCATCTTTCTGCCACTCAAAACCTTCAGATATAATTGGTGACTGTAAGTTCTTTACCCATGAAAGCAACATTGACAAGATTCAAAAGGATTCTAATAAACACAAACCAACAAACAAAAACACCTTGCAAATTTCATGGAAATTGTGAAAGTGTTTCTTACAGAAGCCATATTGCCCCCTAATTTCCTATAGCCCTGGGAGCCTCGTGGCTTGGAAGGTGAGTGGGATAAAGACAGAAGCTGACAGACAGAGAACAGCTGGTCAGGTGGGAATGCCAGTGTGTCTTATGGGGTACCCAGGGGGCTATTCACCCCGGTTATTTTCCTTTTCTGTCCCTCTCCTCCGCGTCAGTCTTGCAAGGGGACAGGATGAAGCACTAGCGCCCAGGAGATGTGGGTTCTCACCAAGGTCCTGACAGTCACTGACTGTGGGACAGACCATGGACAAGCCCATTGCGCCTCTTAAGTTTCCCCAATAAAGGAGTTAGCCTAAATGGCCCCAGGGCCCCTTTCCTCTCTGACAGTCTCCCATTACATTATCTCCTCTTTCCTGGCCCCCAGCTCCAAACAGGGTGTGCGCTGATAGCCCGGAGTAGCTTTGGGGACTCCCCACCACTGCCGCTGCCGGAGCATCTCTCCATGCAGCTGCACAGCCACAGCTGGCTCGTCCTGCACTGCTGACCGCTCCGATTTCCCTATGCAGATGAGGCTGTGAATAAGCAAGGGCTGCCCAAAGGGAAAAGACACATTCTTCTCAGCCTTTCACTTTTCCTAAGCCAATAGTGGCCAAGGTGAGGCTTCCTTTCCAACACCCTCCTCCCTGTGGAACTCAACCCTGCCTTCCACCTGCACAGGTAGGACTAGGTTTGAAGAAGGAGGAATTACTTTCCATTTTTCAGTAGAGTTTTCCATTTCATAGTTTCGTTGAGCCTTCCTGCACAGCACACACACACACATACACACAGAGAGACACACACAAAGCAGTGTGGGCTTTTTTAGTCATTCTAAGATATAAACACTGGTCAATCAATACCCATTGTCCTTAGAAAAGACAGGCCACTGTTGCTGCCTATCTGGGCATGACAGTCTCTTGTGCCCTGACCCACTCATGTTTGCCCTCCTTGGATAACCTCACGACTTTAACTCATACCACGATTACCTTCTCACAGACAATTTCTGGAGACTGGTGGAAAGCCAGCCCATTCTCAAAGCCTCTGCTTCCCAAGCACGTTGTCTATAACGTCTTCCCTCATCTTTATCCTCATCTCCCCCTTCCCTTACTTAGAGTAACTTGCTGCCTCTTCCGTAGTGCCACGGCACATGTTTGATACCTTCTTACAAACACACACATACACTTATACATCTGACCGTATGTTTTGTCATGATTACTTGGAACCAGGTCATCTTTTTCCTAGTAGACTGTGAACTCTTTGGGAACAAGAGTTGTGTCTTAAAAAGAGTCATGTACCAAAATGTTCATTGCAGCTCTATTTACAATAGCCCGGAGATGGAAACAACCTAAGTGTCCATCATTGGATGAATGGATAAAGAAGATGTGGCACATATATACAATGGAATATTACTCAGCCATGAAAAGAAACGAAACTGAGTTATTTGTAATGAGGTGGATAGACCTAGAGTCTGTCATACAGAGTGAAGTAAGTCAGAAAGTGAAAGACAAATACCGTATGATAACACATATATATGGAATTTAAGAAGGAAAAAACGTCATGAAGAACCTAGGGGTAAGATAGGAATAAAGACACAGACCTACTAGAGAATGGACTTGAGGATATGGGGAGGGGGAAGGGTGAGCTGTGACAAAGCGAGAGAGAGGCATGGACATATATACACTACCAAACGTAAGGTAGATAGCTAGTGGGAAGCAGCCACATAGCACAGGGAGATCAGCTCGGTGCTTTGTGACCGCCTGGAGGGGTGGGATAGGTAGTGTGGGAGGGAGATCTAAGAGAGAGGAGATATGGGGACATATGTATATGTATAACTGATTCACTTCGTTATAAAGCAGAAAATAACACACCATTGTAAAGCAATTATACTCCAATAAAGATGTAAAAAAAAATTTTTAAAAAAAGAGTTGTGTCTTGCTCACGTGCTACTCTTCACTGACTCAAGGTAAATACTAAATGTGGATGAATTCAATAACTTTTGATGCCCCTTTAAGGTTCTGGGCACTCTTCCTTCCTACGGCTTCTACCAGGGGGAGGACCTATGGGGCCATTCAAGGGTTAGATGGAAGACTTATGATTCCTCTGGTCCCACCCTAAGGCGCTTCTTCCAGCTTCTGTTGACTTCTCCTGTTACCAGGCATAAAACACTGTCGTCTCCCTCGTACCTATCTTCTCAGTCCCCTGGGTTGCACTCTCGTGCCAAGCTCTTTTCTTTCTGATCCGCCTTTCTCTGAATGTATCTATTTGCATTTCCCTCCACACGTGCCTCAAAATGACTTTCTCAGTTTAATTTTGGGTTTATGGTTAACTTGATTTGTAGCTTAGATGGTAGAGCTCTTCTGCTTCCTGTCCAAAGAAGCACTGGTTCACTTATGTCTTTATTAATTCATCCAATAACTAAATAGCAGCTGAGACATGAGGGATACAAACTTGAAAGTAATCTTACTAACTGCAAGGTGATCCCAGTCTAGCAGGAGAGACAGGACACTCACGGAAATCATTATGATACCAGGTATATGGCAATAAACGCTCTAAAAGAAGAGATGGAACCAGCAGGTATTATACACACTCAAGCCACGTGGGATCACTCCCCCAGGAGAGGAGAAGGGCAGGACCAGGAAAGATATCATGGGGAGAAGGTGGCATTGAAGTGAGTGAAGTAGGATTTGCACTCACAGGCAGAGCTGAGCAGCAGGAAGAAAACACCAGCCGCGTCCAGAGATGGAAAAGTACAGGGCCAGGAAGAGTTCGCAGTTCAGTGGGGCTGCGTGCTCAGCTGGAGCTCTGAGGATGATAGCTCAACAGGTAGGTTGGGGTGCATGTGGGCGTGGGATGCAGCAGGAGACTGGAGCGGGGAGACCAGTCAAGAGGCGCTTGCAACCTCCTGGATGAGAAGTGAGAGGGTGGTGGCAGTGAAAATGGAAGGAAGGGATGGGTGCGAGAAATGTTTCCACAGAGCTGCCTACATGCCTCCAAATCCCCTTGACTAATCTCCGCAGTAACTCATACACCCATTCACTGCAGGTGTCATACTACCTACCCACCCCCTCTTTGGAAGCTTATCTTTCCATCTCCCAGGTCCGTGACTTTCTGCCCAATTACTTGTCTTCAACCCATCAGAGCAGGTCAACCGCGCAGCTCAGAAGTCTCACTGTCACACTTGGCCTAGGTCATTCCCCTGCCCTGTCTCTGTCCTCAGCACCCTCTACCTGCAGATGCAGAGAACAATAGCGCCCCCATCTCTGTGCCCTCACAAGGAGGTTTGGTCAGGAGGTGAAACCTGGATGAGGACTTCAGCACAGGAGGAAGCAGCAGAGGGGGTGAAATGGAGCCTCATGGGTCCTCGCCTTGTGTACACACCTGGGACTCAGCTTCACCACATCCCTCTCTTACTGGGAGGCCAAGCAAGGACCAACATGGCAGAGCCCGGGCAGGGGAGGGAGATTGGGAGGAACCAAAAGAGGCTCATTTGGGTCCAAGGAAACAACCCAGCAGTATAACCACCACCCGTCCTGGGAGTCCTTGGCAGAGAAAATCAGAACTGGGAATGCAAAGGCGCTGCTTTGCCTCTGCTGAGCAATGTGCCCTGGGGCCCCTTTCTTCCTCTGAGCCTCAGTTTTGTTGTCTATAAAATAGGGATTATGACATCCACCTTATCTGCCCCTCATTGAGCTGTTTGTAAAGCTAGAGTGAGTATGGAACCATTCTGAATACATAAAGCACTGTTTCACGGGCTTATTCTCCTTCAACTCAGACCCCACTCATCAGGATAGGTAGACAGGTGAGAAGAAAGAAACAGAGAAGCCTAGAGAGCAGAGGCTGTGGAGGTTCCTGTTTCCCATGTAGCTCTAAGGTGATTGGCCCTGTGAAGCATCTAGTCCAGTCTCCTCATTTGACAGATGAGAAACTGAGGCCCAAAAAGGAGGGATGAACGGTCAATGGTCACAAAGTGAGTCAGAGGACAAACTCAGGCCCTGAGGATCCCAGGCCAGTCCTTCTTCAACCCCACTCCACTGGTTCTACAGACCGAAGCCAGAATGGAGACCACTGGCCCAGAGGCTGGGCTTGCGTAATTCCTGAATCACTGGTGGATAGTTCCGTGATGGGAACGAAGAATGTAGTGTGGGCTGGATCAGACTCCATTTTTTAAATCATTGTGTTTAGAATCCTGGAAAACCAGTTCTGAAGATGCAGAGCATTTGTGACCTGAAATGAATATCTCAATTCCAAATGCAGGATTACCTGTCACCTTTCTCTCCTCTTCCTCAGGCATAATTGAGATTCTGGATAGGAGAAGAAAGGAAGAGTCCTCCTAGGAGCTAGTGGTAGAGAAGTGCTAAGAGTATAGGAGGTGCCTATCCTCTAATAAACATCTTACATGTACATCACTTTATTTCATCTTCCTAACAATACTAGGTGGTAAATAATCTCAGAATGTCCATTTTCAGGTGAAAACCAACCAACCAACCCCGGGACTCAGATAACTCAAGTGTCTTGAATCACAAATTAGTGTCAAGTTTGTACCTAAGACGTCTCTAAGCCACGGGGATTTTTTTTTTTTCTTTTGGCTGTGTTGGGTCTTCATTGCTGCGTGCGGGCTTTCTCTAGTTGCGGCGAGCGGTAGCTACTCTTCGTTGCAGTGCGTGGGCTTCTCATTGCAGTGGCTTCTCTTGTTGTGGAGCATGGGCTCTAGGCACACGGGCTTCAGTAGCTGTGGTACATGGTCTTAGTTGCTCTGCGTCCTGTGGGATCTTCCCGGACCAGGGCTCGAACCCGTGTCCCCTGCATTGGCAGGCGGATTCTCAACCACTGCGCCACTAGGGGAACCCCAGAGAGATGTTTTTCATTAGGAATCTGCAGCTTCTGCTCCAAATCTTTTTCACATGAGCTCCTGCAAAGCGGCAGAGCTGTTGAATGGCATGCTCGTTTCACCCATGAGAGTCTATAAAATACTCTGTCTCTGCTTCATCCACTAGCTTGTATATTTTTGTCTTCTGGTTCATTCATCATTACACAAGTGTTTTCTGAGGATGGCACTGAGTTGGGACCAAGGGGCCTGCAACACACCTGACTCCATGATTTTGAAAGCTGGCGAGGGTGGCGATGGGGGAGGCACTTTGTCAGATGGCTCCAATCAAGGGAGGACGGTCGTGCCACCGGAGAGAGGCACAGGTGTATGTCTGGGGTGTCAAGGTGTGAGAGGAGAGAAAGGAACACGTCTGCACAGCTCGAGGGCTCATGTGCTCAGGGAAGGCTAGCAGGGGTGGGTGGTCTGGACCGAGGGTAAACGCAGGATGAGGAAGGGCTAGAGTTCAGGCCAGGAGGTCTGCGGCTGGAGTGTGAAGGACTCTGAGGCTGTGCTGAGGTGCTAGTTTCTTCCCTGAGTCAGCTCAGATGTAGGTGGGGCCCTTGGGTGGCTTTGCAGAGCCTCAGTTTCCCCTGCTGTGAACTGGAAGCCATGAATGTTGCCGGTAAGGGACCTGTGTGAGCTGGGGGTGGAGGCAGGGGGGGAGCGACGGCAGAACACGCTGAGCAGCTCCAGGGGAGGAGGTGAAGGGAATGCAAATCACAGATATTTATAACTGCAGCAAACTGAGACTGTGAGCCGCCAAGCACTCCCTCTGGAAATCCTGAAAACCTGCTGCCGTGGGGCTGGGCCCAGATCCCAGCTGGTGGCAGACTTCTCTCTTCTCAGCTCCTGCCAGGCTGTTCCTCGTACAACAAACACTCAGCTGCCCGAGTAATTCCACCTACGGAGGAGGCAGCTCCACACCCTTCTGCCCTCCCCTTCCAGAGAAAAGAGCTGAGTCCTAAACTCCCAGCTCAGGGCAAGTTCCTTTTTTGTCCTCAGTGCCTCACCAGGCAGCCCTGTCAAGGCTGGAGCCGAGAAGCAGCTTGGGAAATAATCCGATTCCCACAAGTCGCCTAACATAGCCCCACACTGATGGAGCAGACACCATGCCAGGCTTGCACCAGGCCCTGAGGATCCAATGGAAAGGCTGGGGCTGGGGCGTGGGGACTGAGGGAGAGACAGGGAGCAGAGTCCTAACATCAGCAGAAGTTCCTATCAAAGAAAGGGAAAGATCACATTGTTTCAACCTTTTCTTCTTTTTTTAAATACAAGTGAAACTTCTTTTTCAAATGTTATCTTTTTGTTTGTTTGTTTGGTTGGTTGGGTTTTTTGGCGGTACACGGGCCTCTCACTGTTGTGGCCTCTCCCGTTGCGGAGCACAGGCTCCGGACGCACAGGCTCAGCGGCCATGGCTCACGGGCCCAGCCGCTCCGCGGCATGTGGGATCTTCCCAGACCAGGGCTACGAACTCGTGTCCCCTGCATCGGCAGGCGGACTCTCCACCACTGCGCCACCAGGGAAGCCCTCAAATGTTATCTTTTATGGGACCCCACATAGACAACCTATCTGTGTGACCCCCTCAGCTTCTTCGGAAGGATTCTAGAATAGTGCTTCTCGAACCTTAACGTGCCTATGAATCCATAGTGGATCTGGTTAAAAGTCAAATTGTGATCTAGAGGTCTGTGGTGGGACCTGAAATTCTGCATTTCTTTTTTTTCTTTTTTTAATTCTGCATTTCTAACAAGCTCCTGGTCGATATCGACGCTGGTGATCCATGGACCACACTTTACACAGCAACAGTCTAGAGCCCTAAGGATTGTTGTTCCCAAACCACTGATCTTTAGGATGGAGAGGCGATGAACCGCACCACTCCCCATCCCCGGAGAAATCAAACCAAGGCTCCTGGATCAACGTCTCCTTCTCTGGATGGAAGTCAGCCAGGGTCCTAGGATCACCTCCTTACCTCCCTCTGGCTGGAGGTGTTTGTCTTCCCCACAAGGCAGGCTGGGAAAACCTCTAAGAGGCTTGGCCATGAGGAAGAGCTTTTAAGATGTAGCCTTCTCTCTAACAGGAAAGTACAAAAGGTTCAGGTTAATCCTATTCACAGACAGACAGAGCGACAGACAGAGAGACAGGGAGAAAGATCAAGCCAGTGTTCCCACTGGCTCTTGACAAGGACGGCCTATGACAGCCACCTTCTCCCTACCCGCTCCTAACCCCGGCCGATGAATGATGGAGGTCATTTCCCTCACTGTCTCTGTCCCTTGGGTTCATCCTCTTCAGGACTGAGATGCTCCCGCTGAGGTCAAGGGTATTTTTAGCTCTGCTCATGTGGGTCCAGACTTGGCCAACCCTCCCTGGACATCAATCTTGGATTCCGCAAATGCCAGATCTCCTAATCCAGGAGGCATATGGGCAACAGGGAAATCTGAGTGCATTGGAAAATGCAGCACATGGCCTTTTGAGGATTTTGTCTACATGTCGTGTCTGATAAAAACAACAACAGTAACACCTAATGCTCAGAAAAGGCTTCAGCATTCACAGAGTACTTCCACCGGCATCACCTCCTTTGATCTGCCCAAGAGGCTTACGGGGAAAATAACGCAAAAATGATTCTTCCTTGTTTTTATTGGAAGGGCCAGGGGACTGGCAAGATGACAGAGCTAGTTAGTGGCAAGCTTGGGTCTTCAGCTCCCAGGTCCAAGCTCAGTGCCCTTTACCATACCCCATGGCCACCTCAACCCTTTGCTTTTCTCTTTAGCTTGGTTTTGTTTTTCTGTTAAACCCTGCAAGAAGCAATATTGGCAGACCTTCATGCTAAAAGCCTGGGATCATCGTGCCTTTAAGAAATGGAAGACTAGAGACATGAAGGAAAGAGGCAGCGTATATCAGTCATGGTCCAAGGAGGAAGCAGAGGACACACTCAAAAGAGGGTGACCAAAGAGAGATTAATTAAAGGATAATTTATGAAGGTGTAGACAAGGTTAAGGAAAGCCAGGAGATGATGGTGCACCCTGAGGCTAACGATAACTGAGAGCCGTTACCAGTCCTTGGGCTGAAAGGGCAAAGGGAGAGGCAGTTGCCAGAACCTCGTGGGCTAGGCAGTTCTGGAGAGCTAGGAGAGGGCTGTCCAGATGGCTCTGTGGCCTTTGACAGATGCACGCAGCCATTGCCAGCCTACGGCCCGCAGAGAAGGGGCTGGGAGAGAACCATCCTCCCTTCTCCCACCCTCTGCTCACCTAATCAGTGCTGAGCTGAATCCAACCAGAAGCCAGAGGGCAGAGGAAACGACTGATCTCCTGGAGAGGCCGAATGAGAAGGAAGGAGCATGGATGTGGAGGGTGAGAGAGAGAACACCCAGCACACAGCTGCTCGCAGCCGCCAAAGGCAAGAAATTGGTGGAGGGGGCACAGCACAGAGTCTGAGGGGCTGGGATTTGAGGAGGAAGCAGTAGCCCGATTCTCTCAGAGTAAAGTCACCCTAGAGCCCTGCTGCAGCTCTCTGGGAGCCAATCTGGCCCTAAGTCTCAGGGGAGCACAAGAAAAACCAGCCCAAGAGCTCCCAAGAGTTGCTACTAACCCCACAGGCAGGGTGGGCCATCCTGAGGGCTGGGTTTAAATCCCAGTGCCTTCATCTTGCTTTGTGTAGCTCCAGACAATTCATTTAATCTCTCTGAGTCTCTGTGTCCTTGTCTGTGAAATGAGTGTAATAATAATAACCTCTGTGCTGCCTGTCTCAGCATGGGCCAGCGCTTCACACGTTGGGGAGCCCCGTAAGTAAGGAAGCCGTGTAAGAATGCAGTTTAAACAGCCAAACCACCTAAACCTCACTTGCTCTCCGTAAAACAAGCCCCTAACACTAGATTTGAGGAAGGTTCAATCCAAGGGAGCCCTAGAATCATCTCATCAACCTTCTCTCATACGAAGACACTGAGAAAGAAATCCCACAGTTAGTGGCACAGCCGGACCCACACAGGTCTCCTCTCACAGGCCCACGGTGCCCCTCCAACCTGCCCTTGCACATGGCAGTCAAATGAGATAAAGGACGACAAAGCGTTTTGCCCATTGTACTGGTAGCTGTTATCCCTGCGATTAATAACCATCTGCCCCCCCACAAACCTCTCCGGGGCTGAAACGTCCCATCAGTAACTATGTCTTCAAGGGCCTGGTGAAATGTGACTATTTCACCAGGGCAAAGCACGTGAATACCCAAGCGCACATCAGCAGGTGTGTTCACTGCAGTAGCTAAGGATAAATGTCGCTCAGCAGAGGACAGGATCCTGAAGACACAGAACACAGGACAGGTAAGTTGTGACGGGCAGTAGGTGGCTGGGAAGAGCAGGGCTTGATATGCTCCCTGTGCAGGAAGAAAAGCTGGGGCGGGGTCAAAGAGGCTGAGGGCTTAGTCCCAACCCCAACTGGCTAGAGAAGGAATTAGATAGAGGAGGCAAGCCCAGCCCAGAGAGGCTGAACGGCTTGCCAAGGCCTCCCTGAGGGCTGACAGACCTGGGCTTCACTCTCAAGGGCCTTCGTTAGCAGCCAGGCCCTACGGGGCAGGCATTTCCATACATGAACTCCTCAGGGGAGAGTTTGTTCATTACAAGGGGATCACATGTTACACCGCAGCTCTTCATCTGAAAGCCCACATCTTAACTCTTGGTGAGCATCTTCAGGTTTCAGACTGTCTGGACCAGCTCACACTCCGCTGAGCTAGTTCTATTCTGCTTCTCTCATACTTCCCATCACTTCAACTGTTGCTCAGCTCCGCCAGGCTCCGTGATTCTTCCTTACATTCATTCAACAGATATTCACTGATACTATGGATCAAGCATGGTGCTTCTCACTAGGACTTCAGGGATGGAGCCCTGCCCTCACAGAGCTGACCGTCCAGGCGAGGTTGATGGAAGCTGCCGAACTCCACGGGCAGAAAGGCATGAGCAAAGACAGGCTCCTGGAAGGGCCATCTTCATCACAAGTATCCTAAATAGGTTTGTTTGTAGCCCCTCCAGAGACCCACCCCTCTCTATAAAGGCAAGGGCAGTAGAGCGTCATGTCTGAGAATGTGGGAGGTGTAGCTAGACACCCTAGGAACAATTCCCAGTCCACTGCTTAGTGTATGACCCTGGGTAAGTTCCTTCACCTCTCGGGGCCTCCTTTTCCTCCTCTGGGTTATAGCAGTAAACACAGTGCATCCCTCAAGGCACCGCTATAAGAATTAGAAAGGGTAATACGGGTTTCCCTGGGGGCGCAGTGGTTAAGAGTCCGCCTGCCAATGCAGAGGACATGGGTTTGAGCCCTGGTCCGGGAAGATCCCACATGCCACGGAGCAACTAAGCCTGTGCTCCACAACTACTGAGCCTGCGCTCTGGAGCCCGCGAGCCACAACTACTGAAGCCCGCGCGCCTAGAGTCCATGCTCCACTACAAGAGAAGCCACCGCAGTGAGAAGCCTGCGCACTGCAGTGAAGAGTAGTGCCCCCCCCCACTCACTGCAACTAGAGAAAAGCCCGCGCACAGCAACGAAGACCCAATGCAACCAAAAATAAATAAACAAAATAAATTTATTACCAAAAAAAAAAAGAAAGGGTAATACATGTCAAGCTCTGAGAATTGTTCTCAGCGTGCCAACGACTCAAGAAATTGTCACTGCTATCGTAGGTAAACTGAGGCCAAGGTGGGACTTGACTTGTCTAACACCTCTTACCTAGCTAGGGGAAGATCCAGGGTTGGAACTTAGATGTCCAAACACCAGGCCCGTGTTCTTTCCACTCTACCTACTACCTTCCCACCGGGGAATCCACAATGTGAATTTAGCTATTTCCCATTTGAATGTTTAAACAAACTGGGAAATTTGAGCTTGTATTACCATACAGAGCCTTTCTCATTTGGGCCACTAGAAAGGTCATATTTGTTCCACTCAAGTAACCCCACTGCCAACAACCCAATCACCTGCCTCGCTGTCCTTGCTCAGGAAACCGAAGCCTCTGGTCTACCTCCACAGCCAGCGCTCAGGGCTAAGTGTTTCCTCCCAGCCTTATCTCACTGAATCACTGTACCCCTGCAGCCCAAATCTTTAGTTACTTCCGCATCTCACTTCTTTGCTTAGATTGAGTGCTGTTTTCACAATCCCATTGGCTAGAGCTTTGCAAAGAGGTGCAGAATCTGCGAGTCCCTGATGTGAAGATCTGGGGCCCTGCAATGGGCCAGCAGATCCACTGAGTCACAGCCAGGCTGGTGGCCAACCAACGCCAGAACTCAGTGAAATGCACACACATGGGGTATTTGTGTCACACCAAAACGTATTTAACAGCCCACTGAAAACTCACAGCCTGAGACCTAACCACTTACTGATTCCACTGAATCACAGTGTTAGAGCTCGGTGCAACTTTAGAAATGATTTGCTCTGATCTCCCTTTTTTGTAAGAGTGCTAGGGACTTAAAGAGGAAATTAGAATAAAGACTAACAGAGCTCAGGGGTTCAGAGTTTGGACCCTGTAGCTGAACTGCCCGGGCTCAATCCTGATTCTACCAATTACCGTGAGGACTTGAACAAGTTAGTTCATGTCTCTGTGCCTCAGTTTCCTCATCATCAAGAGAGGGTAAAGGTAGCCACGTCACAGGACGTTATGCGAATTGAATAAGTTAATAACTTACAAAATGCTTAGGATAGTGCCTGGCACATAAGCATCACGTGCTTATAAAGCAAACTGGGAAGACAGGCGACTGTGAGTGGCAGTGAGTCACATACCCACTCTGGACACTCACAGATTGGATTAACTTGCCTCTAGGGGCCCCTTTCTCTTGCTGTCATGTTGACTGCATTTCTTGCTGGGACAGTGAGGCCTGGAATCCCACCCTGGGCTGCTCTGAGATGTCAAAGCAGCTCTTTGGTAGGAAGAGCATGACCACGGGTGGCTACACTCACCTGGCCGAGGCAAAAAACTCTGCAGCTTTCGTTCTTGCCTTCTTGGCCACCGTCGCTGCAGCAGGCCCCTCGGGAGCATGGAGATGGAGTTTGCGCACTGGCTTCCATCAGATTTCGCTGTTCGCTGTCACGGACACTCTCCCTCCTCCACCTGCCCCACCTCTGTCGCTCTCTGACCCACCTCTTCTTTGATCTCTCTTTTTTTTTTTTTTTTTAAAGAAGATGTTGGGGGTAGGAGTTTATTAATTAATTTATTTATTTTTGCTGTGTTGGGTCTTCGTTTCTGTGCGAGGGCTTTCTCTAGTTGTGGCAAGCGGGGGCCACTCTTCATCGCGGTGCGTGGGCCTCTCACTGTCGCGGCCTCTCTCGTTGCAGAGCACAGGCTCCACACGCGCAGGCTCAGTAGTTGTGGCTCACGGGCCTAGTTGCTCCGCGGCATGTGGGATCCTCCCAGACCAGGGCTCGAACCCGTGTCCCCTGCACTAGCAGGCAGATTCTCAACCACTGCGCCACCAGGGAAGCCCTTCTCCTTGATCTCTTGAAGGTGGCTGAGGACTCACACCACCCTCTCTTTGGTTCCACCCAGGTATTCTCCTTTGGACCCTGATTCCATTAAAAGAGCTCTGTGATTCACCTGGTTCTGCTGCTTTGGGGTTTTGAGAGTGGGGAGAAGAGAGTGATGGAAAAGGTAAAAATCGGACATGTACAGAGGCTTCTAATTCAGAGGATGCACCGCTCACTGAGGATGAGGAAAGAGTGCCAGCCACCCCACTGGGGCCTGACGTAAGACTGGAGTGACAGGAAAGCTCCCCAGGCTCCTGTGGAACCTCACCAGAGGGAGGCCGCCCTCCCACACTCCTCTGCGTGCCGTGCCATTGATGCTGAGAGCAGGGGGATGGGTGGAGAGGGGTTCAGACTCAGGTCGTCCCTCTCCTCCCACCTCATCACTCTATCCTTACACCCGGGTCTCTCAGCTCACTCCCTTCATCTTCAGTCTCCTGCGGTCCCCCTGCTCTCCCTGCTGAATTACCACCCCAAGTGCCAGCTTCTCATTAAACCAAGTGCTGCTCAAACACCCCCGGTCTCCCTGCAGCTGCCGGAACAAAGTCAAACTCCTCACTAGCCCTCAAGTCCCACTGATCCTAACACCCGCAGCTCCCCATCAAATTATGCTGCACTTTCCCACTCCAAGCTGTCATTCTTTATTCTCCTCTAGGAATACCTCACACTGTACCTCCGTGGAAAGCATGGGCTCTGATCATTTACCCACAGGACGGCCTTGGGAAGCTTACTTAACCTCTCCGAGCCTCACGTTAAGCGGGAAGGGCTTTCATAAAGAGGAACTCAGACAAGGCACAGGGCTTAGCTTAGCACAGCACCTAGAACATAGTAAGAGTTGAACAAAAGGTAGAGTTGAACAAAAGAGTTGAACAAAAGAGTTGAACAAAAGGTATAATCATAACCGTATTCATAATGACGCTGATGATTCGTCTGTCTTAAGTCGTTTGTTCCACACAGCCTTTTATCATCTCCAACCGAGTACCAGTTCTCCTTCTTTTGAAGCGTCCCTGTACGATGGCTGTCCCCATGTTCTACACGGTTTTATAGTGATTTTCCAGTTATCCTGTCTCCCGCCTTGGAAGCAGAAACTGACCTACCTCTGAATCCTTTGTCTCATCTAAAAATGGATTCTAGCATTTCATAGGTGCTCAGTAAAGGTTTCTTTTATTCGACTGTTCCCCTGGACCCTGGACAGAAGGCTGGAGAAAGTTGTTGGTGATCCTGAGCTGCTTGGGAGTAATGGGTCCCTCTCTAGAAATGAGACAGAGCCGCTCAACACCGGACTCTGCCTGAATGGATATGGCACAGCCTGGGCAGCCAAAGGGACCAACAGGTCAGCTCAGTGAACTTTACCCTCATGCCCCAACGTTATACTTCCCAAAGCCTGGGCCAGTCCTGTTCCTGGTGACCAGAAAGAATAGGGGAAGTGAGTACGAGAGAGAAAATGCTGCATTTATGACTGAGACTCTGCTTGGGAAACGGGACAAGGGGCAGGGAAGAAGTCCTATTTCCTAAGACTTGGGGAGAGAGAATGGGAGTGGGAGGGAAATGATCTGTGTCTTATGCTCTTCCAAGCTCAAAGGGAGATGCTGCCCTTGTACATGGAATCTGTTAGGAAAATTCTCCTCCCAGCTACATGGAGCTCCACAGCTCACTGCAGGTGAACTAGGAGGGATCCCAGCTTTCTGATTCATCTGAATTGCCAGACTTGGTTGGCAACCACACAGTTGCCTCCGCCCCAAGCTGACCTCATTTGAAATTCCCCGTGTTGCCGTCGTGGCCAGAGCTAAAGCCTGGTCACAGAGCTCAGTGGCTCTGGGCCGTAGGTCAGTTCACTCACAGTAGCTGCTGTCCCCTCTGAATCCCAATCTGAAGAGACAGGCTGGCCTGTCCCCCACCTCCCAGGAGTCTAGATTTGAAAGACGCCCCAGGGATCGTGCAGCCTAGTCTAACTCTGGCCCCAAGAGGAAGGGTCACACCACCGGGCAGTGGTGGAGTCAAGGCTGGAATGCAGAGCTCTGGGCCCGAGTCCAGTGCACTTTCCACTCACCCAAGAAGCCCCCACTGGCTGTTCAATCCAAGGACATAACCCACGGAGAAAGGAGGAGATTGTGAAATGCTTCCACTAGAAGCCCAGGGCTGGCTGAAAGCCTAGAAAGTTCTCTCCCAACAAGAAGCTCTGAGAGCAGCTGCGCTGACTTCTGCTTGTACCTTCCCGGACACCTCCTCTGGTAAGACTTTTCCATTGAGCAACCACCTTGTGCAAACCGGCTCTTCCTTGCCTTCCACAATTACTCGGCAACTCTGCAAAACAGTAACCCAACTGTTTGTTTTCATTTCCAGATCAAGATTGAAGAGCTAGCTGTGTATTTTCTTTCTTTCCCTTGAGGAAGTTACTAGGGACCCAGGGGACTTCTGGTCTTCGGCTCTCGACGGCTGGCTCTACACGCCCCCATCTTTTGCTGGCCCCCCGTCTGGGCCAGGTGACACGGGACTTGCCAGGGAGGAAAAAAGATATCCCTCTAGAGGGAAGATGCTCCCCCCTAAATGGAGCCTCTCACTCAACCTCCCCGCCCAACTGCCCAACCCCAGAGCCACCAACCAACTCATGCTTCCACCGCCTCCTGCCAGGCTGGATTATTACCCCCCCACACGTTTGTTCTGCAGTTTTATAGTTTACAAAGCATTTTAACCTCATTGTATGTGATGTCCAGGACTTCCCTGAGGGGTGGGCAGGGCAGGTGTTCACATTCAAGAGGAGACAATCCCGTAGTTGTGCATATATCTGGGCATGATCTGACCAAGTTTACATAGTTAGAAAGCAGCATTGGCAGCCTTCTGACTCCAAGTCCAGTGCTCCTTGTAAGTCTTCTTCTCCCAGCTACTCCTTTATTATCCATCTTGCATATTTGGCTCAAAGGAGCTTTCTAGATCACCATTTTTCTCAGACTACTCTTACATCCACAAAGCTTCAGAGATTCCTCCCACCTACAGGATAAAATTCCAGTGATCTGGCTAGCGTTTCAAGGCCCTCCAGAGTGTGATTCCAAAGTGTCTCCTCAATATGATTTCCACTACTTCCAACTGTTGGGTCTGATTGAATTTCTGACAATATCCTCTGCACTTTTTAAACCTTTGGACCTTTATCCTGTGGCTTCTCTGCACCACCTCCCCACACTTCAACCCAGATCTGTCCTTCAAGATGCTGCTTCATTAAGGGCTACCTCCTGCTAGAAGTCTCCCCCGGATACCCTCAGCCCACAGTGAACTCTCCCTTGCAACATTCCTCAGCCTGCGTCAGCCACCCTACTCCCGTGGCCTCAGAGCAAACCTGCATCAGGCAGGATTCAAGCTTGCCTTTACCTGCTGTCTCCCCGCCTCAGCCCAGGGCTAGGCTTTGCGCATCAGAAAAAGGTCAGTCACATGCATCTATTGGTGGTTCTCTACTAAATACCAAGCTCAAGAAAAGTTGGGAGTAGGATTTGCCTTCCCATGACCAAACAAGTAAGAAACACAGAAAAAATTTTGGATCAGAAGTAAAAATCCTGGACTTTCCTGGTGGCGCAGTCGTTAAGAATCCACCTGCCAATGCAGGGGACACGGGTTCGCGCCCTGGTCCAGGAAGATCCCACGTGCTGCAGAACAAGTAAGCCCATGCGCCACAACTACTGAGCCTGCATGCCACAACTACTGAGCCCGCGTGCCACAGCTACTGAAGCCCATGCACCTGGAGCCCGTGCTCTGCAACAAGAGAAGCCACTGCAATGAGAAGCCCGTGCACCACAACAAAGAGTAGCCCCCGCTCGCCACAACTAGAGAAAGCCTGCATGCAGCAACGAAGTCCCAATGCAGCCAATAAATAAATAAATAAATAAATAAAAAGTAAAAATCTTCTATTCCATAACTAAAGTAGTTAATGCACCTCTTCCCTCAGAAAAGGAGGAGGAAGAGTAGGGAGGAGAAGGAAGAGGTGGAGAGGGATGAGGGATGGTTCAAGTTCAGATCAAAGGGACCAGATTTCCACCTCTGGCTCCTCGGGGCCCTATAATGAACACACAGCACTGTGGGTCGCTAATGGTGTCCTTGTACCATTCAGTCTGGAGCCTCAGTCTTCTCAACTGGAAAATGTGGGTGATTGCCCCTGCCTGGCCCATTTCACTGGATAATAGATGTGAATGTGCTTTGTAAGTATAAATGCTAGACCTGTACGAGGGATGGTTAATTTCCAAAGCCCAGGCTCTTCCCTCCATGCGCCACCCCCGACTCTTGCCCAGTATTTTTCCTCTGTTAAAATCCATGAGGCCATTTGGATCTATAGAGGAGTAAGTGCGCCCTTTTGTACCTATGCTGTTGACCGATGGCCTTCTGATGCTGGAAATGTCCCACGTCCCTTGAGCTATTATTAGGGATGGTTACACTGGCAGAGGGAGCCTATAAACAGCCTGCACAGCCATCGTTAACCTTTGGGCTTCCCATTTCAGGAGCCAGTTTCGAAAGAAAACCTTTCCTTTGAAGAGAGTGCATGTCTGCAGTTCTTCCCGACCCACTGAAAGGAAAGGGAATTGCACTTTGCAAGACTGGGGAATTTGTCTTCCGTGAGTTTGCTCAGCCCCAGCCCTTAACCCTGGAACATTGGTTCCAAACTGCTCCTTGAGCCTTGAAGTTCAGCCAGGTTGCGTGGCTTTCGGGGTGCCTCCACTGCTGGCTCATCTGAGCCTCAATGCCCTGCCCCAGGAGAAGTGTCCATGACTGCAAAGGGGGCAGAATCTCAGGGAAGAGCAAAGGGGTCAGGGAGGGAGGAGTTTGGGGCTGTGGGACTCTGGGGTTCCTGCTCCAGGGTCCATGCGTGCCTCAGAGCTCCCCATGGGGATCTACACCTCCCACATTTTCATTTGAAATACCCCTGCGTTCCAGGTTCCCATGGCCCAGCAGGCTGCAGTGAACCATCTCCACTTATCACTCCATTCCCCTACCACACATTTGTAACCTCGCTTCATTTACCACTCTCACCTCTTCTAAAGCAGCCAAGATATTTTAAAACCCTTGTTTTGATCTCCTTTGCATATCAGTTACACTATTTCTGAGCGTGTTTATTTTTATTTTTTTTTCCGGTGGTGAGCCCGTCGCTTTGAGGCATCTGCTCACACGTTTCCACTTCCCCTCACTTTCCTGTGTGCTGCTGTGGCCTCCGGGCATGTGGCTCAGGCTACACTGAATGGTTCTCATGGGTCTGTGGCCTTTGAAGGAGCCAGGGAGGCACGTTCTCCTACCACGGGTGCTCCATTGCTCCTGACATCTGCAGAGGCGAGATGAAATTTCAGTTATGTTTCCTCTGCATCATCTCCCAAAAAAAGCAGTTCTGATGATCAGTTGGGGGTTTAGAGGTAGGGGAAGGGCCCTGGACTGGGCATGAGACCAGTTTTTGTTCCAACTTTGACACTGACCTTGAAAAAATCCTCTACCCTCTTTGGGTTGGACTTAAAATTTCTAAACTTCCTTCTGGCTCTAACTTTCTAGAATTCTAACCAACACAGGGATGCTACTCTATCACCTAGCAAAATACCTTCTATTTTGAGGATCAGCTTAAGGCCACGTTCTGAGATGGAACGACTGTGATACTCCCATCTCAGGGAGTGATGATTTGGATTTGTGGGATAGACCATCTCTTCCTGATAAGATCTTGTATAATGTATATGATATGACTTGTGAAATGTCTAAGCTAAACCCTTCAAATGAGTCATGATATATGTCTAAGTCCACATGCTTCCCAACATTTTGCATATCATGGCATCCTTAGAAAGTGACAGTGTTTATACAGCATACTGGGCAAATGAACATGGCTGTTCTTGCAGGGTGACAACCAACCCCTTTATTCTGGTCACTCCAAGGACTAAGGAGACAATATTTGGGGCCATTGGGGCCCAGATTTGGAAAACATTGGTTGAAAGGATTAAGGCAACTCCAGAAAAACAATGGTGTTCTGGCCTATGGAAAAACACGAAATTCTAAAGAAGGTAGAACAGGTAAGAAAGTGAATCCTGAAAGCAGACCAGATTCAGATAGAGAATCCACCATTTGCCAACTCTCAGGAAACAATGAAGCTCAGTTTCTTCTGTCCTGGAAAGTGGAAGTAGTATTATCGATCTCCATAGGACTAGATAAGGTATTGCACCTCAGCACATTCTAAGCACTCAAAACATGTTAGTTTTTATTGTTATGGCTAGTGTGAGACAGGAAATTAAATGTCATCTGGTTCAATCCTCCCATTTGAGAGGAAAGGAAACTGACTTGATCAAAGTCACATTGTTAGTTAGTAGCTGAGATGGGACTGGAGCCCAAGTCTTCTGATTTCAGTCCTATGCTTTTATATAATAAAAGAAATGATACCTCATCCTGCATTCAAAACCATCCAAATACCTAAGCACTTAGGGTGGGTTCTCCTTCCCTAAAGATGTTTTGAAGATGGGACTCTTCGTATTTGTTTTAAATTGGTTTATCAATGACCCCACCTTAGGCACAGGCATGAATGAAATCACCTCCCGATGGTCTGCCTTATGTTCCAAGTAGGTAGCCAAGGGCCAGCTTCTTAGGCTTCGGAAAGCATGGAAATGAGTGCAGGGGCTACACATCTGGCATCCCAGATGCCAAAGACACCAAGTCATCAATCCGTAAGTCCCATTTTACATCTGAACATACTGAATATCTGGATCACTTGGAGTCACAACCGCAAAACAAAGATTAGAACCCGGAGCTCAGACTTGCTGCTGGTGCCCTTTCCACAGAGCTCCCGAACAGAGAGAGGATTTAAGACTCATTGTCTGCATTCACTGACCACGTCACCTAAGGCTCTAAACCTACTAACTTACCTGCAAACTCAGTTACTCACTTAAATATGGTTTCTTTATTTTTTTACCAGCCACAAAGGATCAAAGCAACTTATAGGAAATCCAATAATCAATAATAAAGCGTGCATAAAAATAAACTCTAATGTCTTAGAAATGGACCATAGGATACCCAGGCCCATGCTGTTCAATGGCACATATATCTATTTAAATTTAAATTAATTAAAACTAAATATAATTTTAAAAATCTAGCTTCCCAGGGTCACTAGCCCCCTTTCAAGTGCTCAGTGACTACATGTGGCCGATGGCTACTTATTGGACATTGCAGATACGGAGCATTTCCATGATTGTAGAAAGTTCTATTGGACACTGCTGTCTAGACAGGTAACCAGGTGCTATAGTTCTACACATTTGCAATAATGCAGCCAAGATTTTGGTTCTGAGCTTTGTATTAGCAAAGCCAAAAAACAAATCAAAGTCAGTGTCCCCTTACTAGTTCCTCAGAGGAAACAAACTTTTTAGCCCTTAGACCTAACAGAATTCCTCAAATGGGGCTTTATAGAAAGTCCACTGAATGACATGCCAAATCATGTCCTCTAAACCACAGGGGAGAGTGTAGTCACAAATTTCAATGTTAATTCTTATATTGACTATGAAAGTTGAGGATATAATTAATTCACCTAAATTCAACCTAAATAACACACTTCTGTTTGGGAGTGGGGGAAGGTGGGCAGGTTACTTATTTACTTGGTCCTGGAGGGGACTACCTTAGCAATGTGGGTCAAGCGAATTAGTTCTCAGGGAATGACAAGAGTTGTGCTGAGGCTTGAATGACAAGATGAAGCAGTCATTGGAAATGTGCAAGAAGAGCATCTAGCAGAAGGGAAAGCAAGTGCAGACGTCCTCAGATTAGAAGGCGTTAGCAAGTCTGAGGGAGAAAAAGGCCAGTGAACATTGTGGACAAGGCTGAGAATGAAAGCAGATGATACTAGACAGGTAGTCAGGGGACAGGTCCCGCAGGGTTTTATAGGTCACAGTAAGAGGAGTTGGCAGAGAGGTAACATTATAATTTATGACTCTACAAATACCGTTTTGGTGACTGCACAGAAAGCTGAGTAGGGGAGCAAAAGTCTAGATGGGAAAAACATGATGGTAGTTGGAATAAGATGGTTGCTGTGGAGATGATGAAAATAGTCTAAGTTGACACCTGTTTTAGAAGTAAGGTCAATGCAACTTGCCGATGGATTAAACATGGGGTTTTGAGGGAAATAAAGAAAACTAGAATGATTCAATGATTGACCCTGAACAAATAGCTAGAAGGCTCAAGGCCACTTCCCGTGACAGGGAAGGCGTGGGAAGGAGGAACTGGGGGTGGGGGAGGAATAAAGCAATTGTTTGGTTTGGGTCATGGTTTGTGTGAAATACCTATTAGATATACAATTAGAGTTATCAAGTCTGGAGCTCAAGGGAGAAGTCAGACAGAGATAGAGATTTAAAGTTATCTGCATATAGATAGTATATTAAAGCCATGGGACTCAAGGAGTTTATCTAGGAAGAGTATAGACAGAATTAAGACAAGAACCCCAGAGCACTCCAAAATTTGTATAGAAGAAGAGTCAGACAAGGAGACATGAGGTAAGGGCAAACGAGGTAACTGTGGAATCACGGGAAGGCTAGAGAAGAAAACGTTCAAAGTTGGAAGGATCAACCACGTTGAATTCTGCTGAATAGTCCAGTTAGTTCAGTACATTTTGGTTTCCTAAACATCCATCATTGGTAACCTTGATAAGGGCTGTTATGTAGAGAGACAGGATCGGAAGAAATTTGGAGCACTGTTGAGGAGAGGATGGGAGCAAAGGAGAGAGGAAATGTAGATCTCACTTTTTTAAAGTTCTTTGTAAAGGCATCAGAGAAATGGGATGGTAGCTGCCGGGGTGTGTAGGGTCAAGGAAGAGTTGTTTTTTAATGGTTGTTATGAAGACATATTTGTTTGCTTGTAGAAGGGATGTAACAGAATAAGCGAAAGTAATGTTGCAGGAAAGAAGTACGTGAAGGGAGACAGGATCCAGAGGACACATGGAAGAGGTGACCTTAGAGGTTGTGACACTTTCTCCACTTAATAGGAAGGAGGCAGTGTATGTGGGTGCAGAGGCAGGTGAGTTAAGGAGTTGGTGGCGGAAAGATGGAATTATTTCCTCTGATAGCAGTGAAGGAAAGTCATCATTCTGGGGGATGGAGAGAGTGAAACATGGTGGATATTTAAGGAGTGAGATAAAGGTATGAAAGAATAGATCCAGAGCCTGAAAAAGCAACTTTGCTAAAAGTGTTAGAGGGCGCTCTGGCATGGTCCGTTTGAGGACTGTGGTCAAAAACGTGAGGTGAGCTGGTCTGCAAGATCCACAATGTTCTTTTTTGTTGTTGTTGTTCTTTAATCTGTTTTTCTTTTTTTTCCTTTGAAAAGATAAGCAAAATGGACAAACCCTTATTTTTTTTCTCAATAGATCCAAAAACATTTTTTAACATCTTTATTGGAGTATAATTGCTTTACAATGGTGTGTTAGTTTCTGCTTTATAACAAAGTGAATCAGTTATACGTATACATATGTTCCCATATCTCTTCCCTCTTGCGTCTCCCTCCCTCCCACCCTCCCTATCCCACCCCTCTAGGTGGTCACAAAGCACTGAGCTGATCTCCAGGAAAGGGAACACTCTTGCACTGCTGATGGGAATGTAAATTGATACAGCCACTATGGAGAACAGTATGGAGGTCCTTAAAAAACTAAAAATAGAACTACCATACGACCCAGCAATCCCACTACTGGGCATATACCCTGAGAAAACCATAATTCAAAAAGAGTCATGTACCAAAATGTTCATTGCAGCTCTATTTACAATAATCAGGAGATGGAAGTAACCTAAGTGTCCATCATCGGATGAATGGATAAAGAAGATGTGGCACATATATACAATGGAATATTACTCAGCCATAAAAAGAAACGAAATTGAGTTATTTGTAGTGAGGTGGATGGACCTAGAGTCTGTCATACAGAGTGAAGTAAGTCAGAGAGAGAAAAACAAATACCGCAATGTTCTTAACAGCATTCTGTTGCTTACTTGCAAGCAAAGGAGGAGAGAGAAAATAATTACATTTCACCAGGATTGGGGTTTAGCCCAATGAAGGGGAAAGCAGGAAGGGAATTTATAGTATTGGAAAGAGAGTGGTTATGACACAGAGCAGAGAGAGTTATGGTAGAAATAGGGGTTAAGACTTGTCAATAACACATCACTGGACTCCACTTGTATCCAGACTGTCTGCCTAAACCTCTCAGTATGCCAAGAGTTTTCCTTCCCCCGGAAAAGGGAGCTTATTACTGACTTCCCTTGGTTTTTTGCCACATCTAAAATCCCTCTTCAGGGTTATGCCACCAATTAGAAACTGAGTATTGGGCACCAAACCGGGGCTAGGGGGAGTCAAACCTGGGCACAGAGGGGGATGTTTTTCCTAGTAACACACACTCTACAGCAAGCCTCACCACTTGGCTTAGACCTAGGCAACAGTGTGGGGCAGGAAAACACCCCAGACGTGCAGAGAAAAGACCTGGGTTTCTGTCGGTGTTGTCTGCTGCACTCACCAGGTGAGAAAGTTCTCTCACACCCTGAGCCTCTGTTCCCTCATACCTCTGGCCCTGCCTAAGTTACAGCTCGTTACACAGACCTGATGAGATGGTGAGTATAAAACCATCTCAGTTGCAAGGAATTGTGGAGATGTGAAAAGTTACATTATTGTGATGCCTCTGTAAGTTGGTCTGCAAATATAGGTCAGCACGGCTTATAAGCTACTTGCCTTAAAACTGGAAACTGATGAAATGCTTAAAATGAAAGGCAAGTGCATTTCAAAACAGAAGCAGTGGGAAGCAACTGTCTCTCTTTTTTGTGCAACATCCTATGAACTCGTGGCTCTCACAGGCCAGGATATTGCTGCAGTTGTCAGCCCAGAGTTGAACAGCACAAGACTAACCCCTGAGTCACTCTATAATCCTGAGTTAGTAACTCTACCTTTCAATACCTCAGTCATTGTCTCTGTGAAGTGGGAAGAACTGTACCAGCTCCTACTCAACTTCTAGGGACTCCAGAAGGATTTGACTTTTTTAAGAAAAATAAATAACTGGAAAGTAGTCTGAGTTAGTTTGAGAAGAGGTTAGTGTAAATGTGAAGTGTCACTATTATTAAGTGTGAGGCAATCCTTCCCACCCCACCATGTCCTAGGGCTACAATGTGAGCTGTGTGACAGGCTATTTTTAAATTCTCATCTCTGGAAACATATGGTCCTGCCCAGTGCCAAAAAGAGAACTGACCTGCTTCTGCTTGTTTGCTTGTTGGTTTTGATCTGAAGGAGCATTTTCTATGTTTTGTTAAAGATTATCCTTCCTCCCCTAAACTTTTAAAGTAAATGCTGAAATTTTTCTGCAACACAGCCTGAAAGAGACCATGGCAATATAACTTAGGCAATGATAAAAGACCATCTGAGGACAATAGTGTGTTTACACAGATCTCCTTCCTTCCGTGTCAGTGAAGACGTTTTAGGGTTTGCCTGGTTGATGATGATGATGATGACGATGATGATGGTGATGGTTTCTTTTGCTTTTATGTTTTATTAATAACAACTGCTACTGACTAAGGTCCTTTCCTGCTCCAAATATACAGCATGTTTTTTAAAAGCTTCACGTCTGCTGCCCCCTCTGATTGACCTGACTTCACCCTCCACTTGGCTACTTGGCAAGACTGTCCTGAATCAAGTCAAACTTCCCACGTGTTGGCTTTGATTTCTGATACCGAATCCCTGGAAAGATATCCAGCTGCTCAGCTGAAAAAGGAAAGAGATGAAAACACCTATTTCATGGGTTCGTGGGACCTGACTTTTGTGCAAGGGCATAAAAACATCCCGGCTGACGTAAAGAAAGAAGGATAAGAGGGATACCACAAGTTTTCCTTCCTTTCTTACTTATTTATCTTTTCTGTAAAGTCCAGAATCAAAGTCTCTTGTCTTTGGGTCAAGTGATAACTAAAGATAGAAGTGATGAGAGTTTGTGGCAATTTACTTATTTAATTTAAAAGGTAATTTATAAATGTGGGTGATGAGGAAAACTTAGAAGGCCGGGCCTGCACCTTCAATTTAAAATGATTGAGTCCAGAAGAGATGAAAGGAATGTAAAAAGTTCTGGATGATCCTGGGAGCCAATAAGAGAGCCAATCAGGAAAATTCACAAAAGCTCAAACTTTTAAAATTGTGAAGCTACAGACATCCAACCATGCAAGGTCTTCCTCAAGTGGTAGTGAACACCCTTCATTAGAGAAGTTCAAGAAGAGAAGGGATGAGCATTTGCTGGGGATATTGGAACAGAAATTCTGAAGTTGGCCACAGGTGTGAACAGGTGAACGTTATGGTTTTGTCCAGCTCCTAAAATCTATCATTCTATGGATCAGCTAGCCACTTCAAATCCTTTTTTATAGAGAGACAAATAGACACTGTGAGACCAATTCGGGTTTTCTAGACTCTTCCAATGTACTTATAGAGATGCTCCCTATTTTTTGCCCCTCCTTACCCAATTTAACTCAAATTCCAAAGTGTAGACACGAACAAGGAAGGAAGGGTTAATAATGTGACTTGTCCTCCCGTTACAAAGAGAACTATCTTTCACTTACATGTAATTCCTTCTCTTACCATTTCCATTGGTCTGGTCCAAACCACACCCCGAGCCTAGACTCCCACACCAGCCCTCTTCTCTCCTGTATCTCACCACAAGTCCATCCTTCACATATGAGTCCTCCTAAATCATTGTTTCATCATAACCTATCGTTGATCTAAAAGCTCTCCTGACTTTCCCTTTCCTATAAATCTCTCAAAGCTCTCAAGTTCTTAAATCCATAACTCAAGCTTGACAGGGAGTCTAACTCCAAGTAGATTGGTCTACCAAGGAAGCCCTCCACTACTGGTGTGCCACACCCTGACGGAGAGACCGTCTCTGTCTTCTCTGCCTACTTTGTCACCCAACTCAAGCCTCACCTCCTCCAAGAGGCATTCCCGACTTGCCCAGCCTGCTGATGATCTTGGCCTTCTCTGAGCTCCTACAAATGTCAGTCTTTAGCCATCATTTAAGTAGTAAATACAGCCTTGAGGTGTTACATACCTGGTTTATTTGGGTGTGTCTTGTTTTCCCAACACAGGGTTGGAAGTTCCTGGAGGGTAGGGACCATCTCTTACGTTTCTTTTGTAACCCCCCTGGTGCCTAGCACATCGTTGGGCACAGAGTAGTAGCAACACTCCTTCACTCTCATGGCAGCCTTTAGAGCTGTAACAGCACTTCCATGTGTCATTCAAATGATGCCTGAAACAACTGGCGAGGTCCACGAGGCAGATAATGAGTAGCATCTCACAGGTGAGGACACGCAGGTCGAGGGAGCTGCACATCCAGCAAGTATTCTAATCCAATGTTGTCCCAATAATAACTATCAAACAAGTAAATAAATGAACAGATCTTGCAGTTCAAAAATTTGTGGGTAGCCAAAGGGAAGTGACCATGTATTTGGCAACTGTCCTGTTCTGTTGATGTAGGTTAACCTCCAAAACAGGCTGAAGAATCCACTTTGTATGGATAGACTCAGTTTGAGAGACTGATGGCCCCTGCCTCTCTGACTTTGTTCTGGTAATGAGAAGATATTCCAGGGAGAAGCATGAGTGGTTTGGTATGTGCTTGTGTGGGAGCCTAGATGGAAATCAGCAACCTCAGCCATTGCTCTGGGCAAACCTCTGAACCTGCCCATCTTGAGGCTTCTAGGACTCTGACCAAGGCAGATAGAAGGGACCAGTCTGGAAGAGGCCTAAGGCACAAATGGTTCTCAGTGGCCTTCGCTTCTTTAATTACTAAATTCACCCACTCACATTTAAATAAATTTTTTAAACCATTGGAAATGTGTTCCCATTCCTCCAAAAACTACCTCTGAATTTTCTAGTGAAAAGTCTGTCAGCTTTGCTCAGCCAAGTTCCTTCCCCCCCACCTTTTCTTTGACAATGAAAGCAGCTTTGGCTCCAACGCTCAGATCTAGCCGGTGTTTGATGCCACATGTGCTGTGATAAGTGTTTATTACATAAGTTCATTCAAGCTAATCACCACAGCTTTTGAGGCATTATTGCTGCTGGTCATCAAACTGTCCTTGAAAACCAGAAGCCCAAGATACTCGACCAGGATGTACTTCTTTTTTCTCCTCTTTTAGGTTCTCTGTGTCCTCTCCATATCTGGTGTAATGAGAGAGGAGACGGGAGAAGTCAGGTGATGGGTGCTTGAATCCTGATTCTTCCCCAAGCTAGCCGTGTGACCCTGTGAAGTCATTTCTCAGCTCTAAGCCTTGTGGCTCTTTTTCACAATGGAGAGGTGAGAGCGGTGACTGCCAAGGTCTGTATAAGTTCTGATATGTCCTGGAGAGAGGACAAACTGGTGGGACAAAGCAATTTCAGTCAAGGCAAAACACACGCTTCCCTTTCCTCACTCAGAATGTGCTTTACATAAGTGAATTTACTTCCTTTTATACTGGTTTGTTCTTTAGTGGGGAGCAAGGGAAGCAATGCTGCCCACACCAGCTTGGAGAGGGGGAAGATGCAGGAGTATCTGTGGGGAGGGCCCATGCTGCTAAGGAGGCACAGGCTCCACTAATTACTTCAACTGCATCACACTTATTTCTGTGATGATATTAAAGGACCTTCAGGGTATTTAGACTATGAACACCTACGGGAGAATCATTAAGAAATTTTCAGTTCCATAATTGTTACTGAAAAGGCATTCAGAAATTCTAATTATGAAAATTAGATTACTTTGGGGGGGAAAAAAAGGTGAGAAAAAAATTTTCATATCAAGAAGAAAAAAATATCACCTTGACATTCTTTGCCCCAAAACCTTTAAACCAGCCCATGCAGGACCAGATTGTAGGGCTTTTTATGCATTAGAGTTTATAACTGAAAAGTTCACACACATGATATCACTTGATCTTTGAAACAGCCCTCTGAAAGAAGGTCTTTGTCAATGTCTCCCTTTCACAGATGAGGAAACTGAAACTCTAGTAGGTCTAGCAACTTGTTAGTGAAGGCAAATCATAGGTGGCAAAGTTGAGAGTGAACCCAGACCTTTTGCCTCCTGGTCTGGAACTCTCTGTTCCTGTGCTAGGCATTCTTCCACACTGTCCCAAGGGGAGCTCTTACTGGCCTCAAGCAGAGAGGTGAATAATTATCTACAAGACTGGAGCGGGGGTTATCTATTTGTTCTCCGAAGGACTGCTGTACAATCACGGACGATCGGAGCAGCAAAATTCCCTTCAGATATAATCCAAGATTCTTCTTCAGCTTAGTACCTCTCTGGTACTCTGATCCCCTGGGACAAGTTGGTGGCAAAATCAGCACTGAAATCCTTTAATTACATCTTATATTCTTCAAGAGCCTGGGTATTAAAAACCAAGTGATTCAGCAGATCAAGCACTAAATAGAAGATCAAGAATTATTTTTTCAAGCTACATAATAGTCCTGATGGCCAGAGTTGGACAGAGTTAACTTTTTCTCAGTTTCTCCCATGCCTTGCATTCACCAACCTCATCAATATAATATAGAGGGGCCATGGCGAAAGAAATGTGACTGCCCATGAGTCATTAATTCTTGACCTTCAGCATGTTTTGAAAATGTGTTGTGAAATGCATACCAATCAATAATTCCATCACTAGGCAGTAGAGAAGGTGGGAGTTGTGCAAGAGGGGAAGCAGGGCATTAATGCCGGTCACTCAGGAGACTCGAAATTTCTTCTGAGAGCAGGACCTAAAAACACAAGGTCCCCATAACAGTTTTTAAAGGAATCAAAGGGAGGATCAAGGAGAAGGGGGAGTGAAAGTAGACTTTTCCCCTTGCATGAGATCAGTAAAGTGGAGCTAGCTGTTATTTTGCAGAAATTCCCAAGCTAGCATGTCTATCCTTCTCTCAAGGGCTAAGAGAAAGGTTACACCCCAGACTTTATCTAGGCATTCCTTCTCTATGCCCCAGACAGCAGCCTGAGCTGCAGGTATTGCAAGTGTCCCAACTAACGGAGGAGGTCTGGTACAAGGGGAAGAAGCACAGAGCAAGGAGGCAGAAGACCCCGTTCAAGCCCCTGTCTACCACTTGCTAGGCCTATTACGCCCCTGAGAGAGGTCACATCCCTTGTGGGATCCTCAGGCCCTTCCTCTCTCCCAAGAGGAGAAGGCATCTGCCCCACAGACCACACAAACCTCAGAAGTGATGAAGGGTGTGTAAACACTTTGCCAACTATACAAACATGAAGCACTATTAGTGGAAGCCCACTGCCTTGATTTTGCAAGCTCAGATAGAAAGAGTCTCCTGTTTAAGGAATGGCATAATCCCACGAATGGGGTATGGCTTGTGGTTAGAAGTGAAATCAACACTGAAAATGGTCCCATGCAGATGACAGAGGAGAACTTTCCGATTCTGAGTTTGTGCCAGTCACTATTAGCTGGAAGCAGTGGTGTGCTGGTAAATGTTTGACAACTGGTTCTCTGGAATGACAAAGCCCTGAATTGTAGCATTTGCTGACTTCCATGGGGTAAATTCTTGCGCCATGCCGATTTCAAGCTACCGATATGACATCACTAAACCATGAAGTGAGGAAAAGAGGGCCACAACTGGCTCTCCCTAGTGAGTGCAGCACACCCCGGAAACTTTGCTCAAGGCTTAGGTTGGTATAATGGATTTTGGAAGATTTCTTAATACATGGGGCTTAAGTTTTAACATCCAGCCACAGTGTCTGTTCCTCCAACAATTCAGAAATGGAAATTCTTATTTTTATTTAACTTTGTACCTAGCATTTGATAGCAAATTTCTTTATGGACATTGTTGAGCCCTAAAATACAGTTCTAACATCCTTAGTAATGTTCCTATTCCTCAACTTACAAATCTGATGAGAGATCAACAAGCAAGGTGGAATGGAATGCAGCATGAAAATGGAGTCAGGGCTTCCCTGGTGGCGCAGTGGTTGAGAGTCCGCCTGCCGATGCAGGGGACGCGGGTTCGTGCTCCGGTGCGGGAAGATCCCACATGCCGCGGAGCGGCTGCGCCCGTGAGCCATGGCCGCTGAGCCTGCGCGTCCGGAGCCTGTGCTCCGCAACGGGATAGGCCACAGCAGTGAGAGGCCCGCGTACCTCAAAAAAAAAAAAAGAGTCAGAAAACCTGGGACCAGGTGTTAACATCCCATCTGTGTGACCTTGTACAAGCCACCTTGTTTCTACGTCTATACAATGGGAACAGCCCTGGTTTGCCCGCCTCAAAGGGCTATCGTGAGATAAAAGGAAATCACGCAACAGCAAGAGTTTGGATAACAGCAAAATCCTATTTGGCTTTGAATGATTATTATTTACTTCCAAAAATGGATTACTGGACATTATTATTCATAAGAATTACCAACCTGTGCCACGCTGGCCAAACCCTGCACAGGAGCTCGCATCCCTTCCTTGAAGTAGAGCTGCTCTCAGGTGGGGCCTGTGTAACATGAAGAGAACGGTGCCCGGAGCCTGTGGGGTAGTTTAGCTCTGCTGTACTGGGCCCAGGGGCATTGGAAATTGCTTGTGCCCACAAACCTTCACACCAAATGACCTATGGAGGTTAAAAACAAGATCAAGCCCAAGCTCCGTCAGTCTAGAGCCACGACAGGATCAGCAAGGAGCTAAGCAATGGGGCCTGCCTGATAGATTTCCCCAGCCAACTTGGAGGCCATCTTTGAGGCAGGGGTCTTTTGGGGGGTGAGGGGGGCCTGGGGAGTCTGCCATTTAAACAAGTGCCCCAGTTAATTCAGATGCATTTGACAAAAACGCTACATGATGATGGAGTGGAGCAAGGAAAGGACTGGATCAATGCTGTCCCAGGGCATTGATAGAAAGCAGTACTTCTTGAGGGAAACCCTGGGTGTGCAGGGAGATACCCTCATAATCCATGTCCTGGTCAGATTTCTTTCTTCTCTTAATAAAATAATACTGTCCCTACCCATCCACCCACATACAGGAGGGTCAGGGTATACAGACTTGCCTGGTCAGCATAGAATATCAGCTACTGAGGCCTCTGCAAACAGCAAAACCATTCATTGTCAGGCACCAGCTCCTACCAAAGGCTGGTACAGAGAGATACTTTCAGAGAGGTTTATCTAAAGTGCTGTCTATCCACTCACTCTTCCAGATATCTTAAAGAAAAAGTTCTGTGGAGCCCTGTACCGGTAGTGAACACATCCTGAACTTGGCCTCATTGGGACATGTCTAACAGTGTTCTCTCTTTTCTTCCACCCATTTGGTCAACAAATACTTATCAGGCTCCAGCTATGTCAGACATACATACAGAGCTGGAAATCCGGGATGAATGAGATCCCATTTCCGTCTTTAAGGAGTTAATATTCTTGGAGGATTCAGAAACTAAGCCAGTGGTTACAGCACCATGTGGAAAGTATAACCTGAGATACGCCCAGGTCCTGGGGCATCCAGAGCAGGGAGAACCTAACTATGGTGGATGTTGCAAGGGTTATCAGAAAAGCTTCCCAGATGGAGGACACCAAGTTTGCAAAGTAGGAGAGATTTCTAGGCAGAAGGAATAGGCTGTGCAAAGGCAGGAGGCACGATGTGTGCTTAGGGAACAAGTAGCCTGTGTTAGAGAATTTGTAAGAGCCGTGGCAGCAAGATGAGGCTGGAAACTCAGCAGGTGAGAGGTCTCACCTGCCAAGCCCGGAGTTTAGATTTCACCATGAGGGCAACGTGCAGCCTTTGGGAAGTTTGCAGAAGGTTTTCATCTTTTATAGATCAGTTTCCAGAAACGCAGTGTGAAAAAGAGGTTGAAATAATAAGAAGGCAAGTTAAAAAGCCATTGCAGTAGCCCATGTGAGACATGGTGAGAGCTTGACCTAAAATAGTGGTGATGGGAGTGAAGAGGAGAGGGGGGACTTAAAATCAAAAGACGGAGTCTCCAGGATTGACTGGGTGCAGGCTGGAGGTCAGGGTTGGAGTCGTCTAAACAACCTGAGATTTTTCGGGCAAGGGCAGCTTGTACATGCGCTGCTTCAACTGAATTAATGAAGCCAGGAGAATGAACTAATTTCAGAAAGAAGTTAAATTCGATTTGGTATTTGTTCAGTTTGAGGTGACTCTGGACTATCTAGGGGAAAGAATTTAGTTCCTAGTTAATGTGGGCCTTTGAACTCAAAAAGGGAAACAAGATAGAAATATAAAAAGAACTTTCCTGCATTAGATGTGAAATTCTTGCTAGAGACATTCATTACCCTTGAGGGTTACTTGGTATGAAATTTGTTTTCAAAATTAGTACCAGAAAAAAAATTTAAGCAATCAGGACACACCCTTCAGTCAGAAAAAAGGACATAAGTCATCATGTTTACCTTTTGCCTGGCCTGCCAGGAAGCTCAGAGTTATATTTAAGGCTCAACTGCAATGAAGCCTTATAATTAACATATTTGTTCTCTTGCTATTTTTATGGCTTTAATTTTTTATTTACAATTTAATATCCTTAGTGCATGTCCCATATCATAAGCTGCCTCTATTACTCTTGTATATATGTTTTCATTTGATATTATCAAGCTAAGGTTGGACCCTATCCACTTCAAATATTTTTTAGCCTCCTGAGGAGTTTTTCTTTACGATCTATGAGAGTAACTATTTTCCCCCAGGTACAAGCGTGAAAACAAACCGAAAAAAGCCCTCTTTGGAAAGGGAATTAGTCCTCAGGGACCACTTAGAGCCAAGGGGGCCGGAAGCCTACAGATCCTTATAGAAAGCTAGAGCCGTTGACTCAAAAAGAGCATCCAAAAGATATGAGAAACAAAATCTGAGCAGAGGAGTTCCAACCCAGCCCATTTTGTACTTCTCAGCCAAGTAAAACTACTCCCAAGATGAGGCAGGGCTACAACATAAATAGCATCACAGGTTTGGGTAAATTCCTTTCAGGTTATTAAGAACTACCTTTTAACCTTTTTTTTTTTTTATTAAACCACTTGGCAGTTTCTTTTATTTATTTTTTTTTGAATTTTTGAATTTTATTTTATTTATTTTTTATACAGCAGGTTTTTATTAGTTATCTATTTTATACATATTCATGTAAATATGTCAATCCCAATCTCCCAACTCATCCCACCACCACCACCCTTGCCACCCCCTGGTGTCCATACTTCTGTTCTCTACATCTGTGTCTCTATTTCTGCCTTGCAAACTGGTTCACCTGTACCATTTTTCTAGGTTCCACATATATGCGTTAATATATGATATTTGTTTTTCTCTTTCTGACTTACTTCACTCTGTAGGACAGTCTCTAGATCCATCCACATCTCAACAAATGACCCAGTTTCGTTTCTTTTTATGGCTGAATAATATTCCATTGTATATATGTGCCACATCTTCTTTATCCATTTGTCTGTCAATGGGCATTTAGATTGTTTCCATGTCCTGGCTATTGTAAATAGTGCTGCAATGAACATTGGGGTGCGTGTGCCTTTTTGAATTATGGTTTTCTCTGGGTATATGCCCAGTAGTGGGATTGCTGGGTTATATGGTAATTCTATTTTTAGTTTTTTAAGGAACCTCCATACTGTTCTCCATAGTAGCTGTATCAGTTTACATTCCCACCAACAGTGCAAGAAGGTTCCCTTTTCTCCACACCCTCTCCAGCATTTGTTGTGTGTAGATTTTCTGATGATGCCCATTCTAACTGGTGTGAGGTGATACCTCATTGTAGTTTTGATTTGCATTTCTCTAATAATTAGTGATGTTGAGCAGCTTTTCATATGCCTCTTGGCCATCTGTATGTCTTCTTGGGAGAAATGTGTATTTAGGTCTTCTGCCCTTTTTTGATTGGGTTGTTTTTTTAATATTGAGCTGCATGAGCTGTTTATATATTTTGAAGATTAATCCTTTGTCCATTGATTCATTTGCAAATATTTTCTAAGGGTTGTCTTTTCGTCTTGTTTATAGAAGAACTACCTTTTAACCTTTGAGGAACAAGAATGTCATAATAATAGCAATTGCTACAATTTTAAAATGCTCTTACATCATTACCTAACTTAATCCTCTGCAGTGTTCTGACAGGTAGGTAGGGCAGGAACTGTGGTTATTCATACTTCATGCTATGTGTTCTCTTGCATAATGTTTCTTGGAACCACTTTTAGGAAGAAAACACTGGTCTGAGCTCCTATCCCTCCAGTAAGACCATTTGTAGCTATGGAAGTATACTGATGCTGCCTGATTTTCACCCAGCACTTTGAGTTTCCAGAACACTGTCACCTCCATATAATATGTGACCCTCACAACAACCCACTGAGTAAGCTGGGAAGGATGTATCATCTCCAGTTCACAGATACAGCTAGCAAGTTATGCCCCCTCTGAGCTGGATTTGGAGAAGTAAAGGGAGGGCACTAAGACCTCATGTTCCTAAGATGTCCCCCAACCCTGCCCTGCAGCTTGAATCTTCTCAGGTTTTCAGAGGGAGACCCTCCAGGCTTCAACAACTTCTTCACTGGCAAAGTGAGATGCTAATGATAAAAACCCCCAATGGACAGCTCTAACTCATCTGACTTCCCTCCTCATTAATGAGTGCAGCTTCTTGGTACCACAAAATCAGAAGTGGGTTAGGAAGCTTTCTTTCCTTCTGCTAGAATTCACCTGCTTCTGATTCACCAGATAGTAAGCCTCAGAGCAATCAGTCAAGAAAACAGCAATCTAAACAATTTTTAAAGGGGTCAATGAAATTTAGAACAGTGGAGGATAAATGGATCTCACTAGGCCAGACTCAGAAGATCCTCTTAGCCATGCAGCCTTGCACAAGTTACTTCACCTGTCTGAGTCTTAGCTCTATCTGCAAAATGGGTGAATAATAACCTCTGTCTTGCCTCACTTCATAGGTCGGTTACAAAGATCACAGTTGTGTATTATTAGCATCTTATAAATGTGTTCTCAGAATATGAGAGCTACTCAATCCTACTCTTGCAGGGAATTCCAAACCTATAACTCAAGGGGCAGAGAGGTGGCATAGGAAAAGCGGTGGTCTCATGGGTCCGGAGCTACTGGGCCTGACACATGTAGCAGGCCTGCATCGGTGGGAAGAGAGATGCTGGGGTGACATACACAGCTACACAATGACCCCTTCCACACACATCCAGGCTGACAAACGTCGTGAGAAAATATAGTCAGAAGTTCCTTTCAAAGAATCACTTAGCTCAACAGTTTTATTCCCCAGGGAAGATAACATGTATATACTTCCTGTAATCAATCAATTTCACAAGCTTCTTGAAACTTTAGTCAGAGAATTTGCAAAATGCTAAATAGTGCACAGTTTCTAAAAGGTGACAGACTAGAGGCGGGAAGGAGTATGGAACCCTTTAATACGTGTACATGAGAACACTACCCTGGTCTTTACAGAGTTATAATGAACTCTCAGTTTTCTGCTAGGAGACCAGAATCTTCAAATCATGGACGATAGAGTCAGAAAACCTCTTAGAAGCCTTTTACATCATTTATCCTCCCCACTCTCATTTTACAGAGCAGGAAACTAAGACTCAGAGAGACGTGACCTCCTTACAGTCATACCACAAGGTGGAATCAGATAAAAGCGTGAATTGTGCCCTTGCTGTATTTAATCTGGCACGTTTATTGAGCACCTACTGAATTCTTGGTGGGGAAACAAAGATGAAGAAGGCAGAGAATCCACCTTCAAGAAACTCAGACTCCATTATGGAAGATAAACATGTAAGCAAACGATTCTGGCATATATGGTATGCGCCATATTAACAACGATACAAAACGCTATAAGGATGGGGAGGTATAAACTTCAGAGAGGTCAGTTCTGCCCAGGGTGATCAGAGAAGACTGCACCTGGGAGTTGGCATTTGAAGGTATTGAGCACACGAAGTGGAAAAGCATTCCAGGCAAAGAGAACAGAGTGAGCTAAGGCACGGGGATGAGGACAGAACACAGCATGCGCTGAGAACCACGTACACACCGATTGAAACGGCTGGAGGGTTTATAGAAGTTGCTTCACGACAATCTTGGGGGATGTCGACGGGTCTCAGCCGGATGCTCCACCTCATTCGGCACGCTCCCTGGGGTAGTGGCCTGTATGCACCTAATGGGCCAGTACAACACCTGGCCAAGTGCTGATGGCATTGTGGGGCTTACTGAATTCCCTTTGAAGATGAGAGGATTGCACGAGAGAAAAGAATTTGCCACTTAAGCGAGTCCGCTGGAACGGAAGGCGTGTCCTGGCTCCTCGCCCCCAGCGCTACGGGCGGTCGGTCAGCCACGCAGGGTCACCTCCCCTGGGGCACTGGGTTCCACCTGGGAACATCAAGTCTTTTTTCAGAAAGTCGTTCCTAAGCCACTACACTCCTGGCTCATCTCTTGCCTTTGTAGTTTCACCAGCGTAATTGATCCCAGAGCTCGGCTTCCGCCATGCCCACTGGTTTCCTAGGGAATGATGGTGCATCAGGCTTCCTTAGAGCACCTGCGCAGCCCAGCCTCTTGGGGAAGAGACGGAGGGACACGTGAGAGGCAGACATAAATAGACCTGAGTTGTGTAGTCATCCTTTTGGGTGCTCTGAGCTTCCTGTCCTTAGCTAAGGTTTTCTCCTGGGGTTAGCCGAGGCACCGAGAGATAAACAAAGCTTGAAAGGGACTCTCCCCACTGGAAATCTAGAAGCACTTCCAAGACACTGCTTTCTCCTACCTCTGATGAACACGTCCCAGCCTCGCCATCATCACACCCTTGCAACGGCTCTCCAAGGTGTGTATGGGGGAAGGAGAGACCACCTGCGCCTGAAGCTTCTCTCAGGTGTCCTCCCACATGTGTTGGGGCTACAGAATGTCAAAACAGCCAGGCAAATCATGCCAGGACTCACCGCGGCAGGGGAGCGTGTCACCCCTGGTATCCAGCAAAGAGCAGCCCGAACAAGCCTTAGTGACTAAGGTTTTTTCCACTTACACCTGGTTCTTTTGCTTTCACCACACAATTATATTAGCAAATGAGATCCTTGAGTAAGCAAAATAGGTCCTTCACAGATTCTTTTGTAAGAACACATTCCTTAGCCTACTACAGATATTTAGGGTCAGGGAACATTTATTCACACGGACTTTTCAAAATACACCTTTAAGCCATTTTCACCATGTTGTTGCTGTGATCTGAAAAGTCAAGTGTGTCCAGAAGCAGGCAGCCTGTGGCTTGCAAGAGAATGAGAACTGGGCAATGCACAAAATTAAAAGCAAGTCACAGGCGCATAGTCAAAATATGTAACTGACAAAGGATTAATACACTGAATTTGGGGGGGGGAAATCCTACACATCCATAAGAAGAAGAAAAAACAATAGAAATAAATTGGCAGACTATATGAACATGCAAAGTGCCGAAAAGGAAATGATTCTTAGCCTATGGTAAGAGGCTCAACTTCACTAACAATCAAAGGAATGCAAATTTAAAAAGATTAAGAGATGCCATCTCACATCCATCAGATTAGCCAAAATTTTTGAAGTCTGACAATATGAAGTGTTTATATAATGATATAAAGCAATAGCAAAGCACAAATCCATGATGATAGGACTACAAATGGGTACGGACACTTTGGAGAGAAATTTGGCAATATCTACTGAATTTGAGGCTATATATATATATCTTATATCCCAGCAAATCCACTCTCAGGTTCACAACTCAGAGAAATTCTTGCACATATACACAAAGAGCTTTACACAAGGATGTTCACTGCATCATTGCTTATAAGAAGTAAAAGAAATTTAAAAGCCCATTAGTAGAGAAATGCTTCATAAATTGTGACACAGTTATAAAAAGGAATGTGATGTAGAAGTTAAAGGGAATGAACTATGTACCAATATCAGCATATTTAAAATAATAATATTGAATGAAAAAAGCAATTTGCCGAATAAGTCAGCATGATATTGATATCATTCATGCAGATTTTAGAAACATGAAACAACACTATCTATTGTCTTGGACACATTTATGGAGTAAAGGTATCCAACATGGACAGGACAGAGGCATCCCATCTTTGGATGGTGCTTGTTTGGGGGAACAAGAAAAAGGGCTGGGAAGAGGTAAGCTAGAAAGAGACTCAGTTGTTTTGGGTGATGTTTGTTTCTTTTACAAGCTGAAGCAGGTGTAAGAAGACGTTAATGTTCTTCAAAGTCAGGGTGGTAGAAATATGAATATAAAAGTCAGGATAGGTTAAGTTTTGCTGCAGTAACAAAAAATCAGAATCATAGTAGCTTCAAACAACAAGGATTTGGTTTTTTGCTCACACATGGTGGGTTAACAGAGGGACTCTGCTTATCGCTGTCACTCAGGGACCAAGGCTAACAGAGCAGCCACCACCTTCTTGCTGGCAGCTGTGCCAAGGAAAAGAAAGAACAATTACACGCTCCAGACTAGAAGTGACATGGTCGCCTCCTCTCACAACTAATTAGCCAGAACTAATTACATCATCCTCCCTTGCTCACGGGGGCCAGGGAGTACAGTCCCACTACAAGCCCAGCAGTGGATAGAATCGGAAATATTTGGCTAACGGCAAGAAAGTTTACCACAATGGGTATTTTTTACAGTTCTCATCAGCCTTTTTACGAGTTTGAATTATGTTTCATGTTTTACAGAATAGGGGAAAAAAAAAAAAAAGCCCTGGTTTGGAAATCAGGAGGCTTGGGCTTCCATCTGAGGAATGGAAGGTGAAAGAGGCAGGGTAGGTGGACAGAGGCAATAAAACTGTCAGCCCCTCTAGGTCTGTTCCCAGGCCCATCACCATGATTGTCATACCCACACTGGTGCTGCCACCATTGCTTCTTCATGGTAATGACTCTGAGTAGGTTGACCTTACTTGCCGTTGTTTATTTCCATGGAGGATGAATTGGCAGTAGGAAGCCTGATGTAAAGAGAGGTGGTGCGTGGAGCATGGATTAAGTTAAGTCCAAAGACTTAACTAAGTCCCACATTGACCACTCACACTTCCTGTCACCTTAGGAAAGTTTTACCATGCCTCCCGGGCCTATTTTTCTCATCTGTAAAATGGGCATAACAATAACACCTACATCTCTGAATAGTTGTGATAAACAAATGAGGTATGTAAAGTGCTTTGTAACTGTAACGTGCTGTAACGTTCACTATTATTAATGACCTAAATTTGCTTCAAGGGAAGCCTCAAGCTAGATTTACATTTCTGGCCGACAATGACTCATACGACTTCCCTCACCAGAGCCACCTGGTTGACAAACTAGGCCCAGGCATCATCTTGTGGTCCAACCGCTTGAAGAATCTATTGATTTCCTCTTGCGAAAGTGAGTCTGGGAGCAAGAATTAAGCATTATTGCAGATTCCCGAGGAAGAATAAGGGGAGAGGATGTGATTCCTCAGAGCACAGCCTGTAGGGGGAAACGTCCTAGGCCTATATTGAGTCTGGGTCCTTGGGACTCATCAAATACTTGAGCTGGAAGATTTTAGAAGGGAAAGAACAGCTCTTCCATTCCCCTCATTTTCCAAATGAAGAAACTGAGGCCAAGAGAGGCAAAAAGGATGATCCTTCTCAAACTTCAGTAGGTGATCAAGAGACCTGGCATTCACCCTGGGGTCTTCTATTAATTTAGAGTTTAACCAGGGCAAGCCCTTGCCAGATACCTCAGTCGCCACATGTACAAAATGAAGGGATTGAACCTGACGCCCATGGTCATCTCTAATGCCCGTTGTTTTAAGAACACCCAATTCTATCAAGCATGAAATGCAGTAGAATCCTCCCTAAAAATGAGCTTCTGGTCCAGGTTATTGACTTTGCAGGTTTGGCTCTCAGGAGCTATCTTCTCCTCTCCTCACAGACCCTGAATGCCACCTCTTTGCCTTCCTCTCTATCTGGCCCAAAGACTGCCTCTTGGTGTCTTGCTTGTTTTCCCTTTGCCCTTGGAGCCCTAAAGTTCTTGACTCTACCCTTATTTAAATAATATTCCCACCTGCCAGTGTTACCGGCTCTGGGTTTGGAGCCAGAAAAACCTTCCTTGGGCAGCAGAGAACACAGGACATAACTCGGGCAACAGCTCACGAGCACCTGAGTCTGGCCTCAAAGTCACTCCCAGAGGATGCTTTGCACGGCAATATTGCTGCTGATAACACTTCCCCAGAGATCACAGGAAGCTACACAGCCAGATGCGAGGGCAAGTCTGACCCACCAGCTGCAGGTGCATCCTGCTGTGACAGGGGATGAAAGCTCCACGGAAGGACCTCGCACACCTTAGTACCTGGGGCCTTGCCCCTGAGGCTGTCACAGGCCCCTCCCCATAGATGCTAAGTCATTCCACCAGCAATTCCCAAGAGCAAAGACTAATCTCTCCATCTGTAGTAATAAGAGGTGGCCCTTGCACCTGCCAAGTGCTTCACCTGCAAGGCACTTGTCAGTCTAAGAAGGACCTTCATACCCATTGACTCATTTGCTTTTTATGAAGAACTGAGAGCTGACCAGGAAAAGGATGATTCTCCCATGTTCTAGATGAGGGACTTCATGTGAGACCCAGAAAGGTTAGAGGATTAAGTCAGATCTTCTGACTCTAATCTCTATTCTTTCATCCGTAGTACAATTAAAGTATTTTCATCAAATTGCAAAATTGTATTAGTGACCAAGCCAGAGGGCCAGTATTTAAGTTGCTTTCAAATACAAAGGCACTCATCAGCTCACTTCTGCCCTTCAACAAACAGTTCAGGAGAAGAAACTATTTCTGAAGCAAAAACAGCATTTATATTGTGGTTTGTATCTATCTGGTTTCTTGAATCCAGGTCTTGACTATCTTTCCACCCCTTTTCCACTTTCACCCTCTAACTGGATTTTTATTTTGAGTCAGTACAATTGAGGAAGGAAGGATAGAAAGCAAACACTCACATGAGCCCTGCTTGCCGTACCAGTTGTGTGTGTGTGTGTGTGTGTGTGTGTGTATGCGTGCGTGCTCGCACGCACGTGTGTGTGTGTCAGCAACCTCAGAATATCTCCTTAAAGGGATGTGTAAGGCTGATTATAGCAGCAACTCCTTCCCTACTGTTTAAAAACCTCCGTGGTCTTTGCTGTACACCTGAAACTAATACAACATTGTTAATCAGCTATACTCCGATATAAAATAAAAATTAAAAAAAAAAACTTAAAAAAGAATCCTCAGTGATTCCTCATTGCTTAGAGTGGTCCTCAGACCAGCAGCCTCAGCACCACCTTGGAGTTTATTCCAAATGCAGAATTTCAGGCCCCACCCCAGACTTACTGCTTCAGAATCTGTATTTTAATAAGGTCCCCATGGGTCTGCACTTGAGTGTTGAGAAATACTGACAAAGAATATGGCCCAGATTCCTGACCCTGGGCATAAAGTCCTCCTCACCCTGGCTGCTTAAAGACAGCCCTCACCAATGCCCACATCCTCACATCTTCCCTCTCAGCTTTGCTCCTATGATCTCTTCTCCTGGTTTTTCTGTGAACCGGATCCCTCCCATTCTTTGAAATCTGGCTCAAAATCCACCTCCTCCAAGAAGTCAAGCCAGATATCCCCACAAGGGAGTGATCTCTCCTTCCTCTAAATCCCAGTGCCACAGGCCTTGTACTTTCTATCTTGGATTATAATTTTTATGAGCGTGATTTATATCTCTCTCTCAATATGAGCTCTTCAAGGTCAGGGTCTAGGTCTGATTCATTTCTACGTTTCCCAAAGCCACACAATATTCTGCCAAGCTCCTACTACAAACTGGTTCCTCAATGCACTTGTCTTTAATGTTTCTTTCTATCTCTAATAGGGCTATCCAGGGCAATGAAGAAATTCAGATTATTATTCTTGTTATTTTAGACAACCGTGACCACATATGATTATGATCTAGACTTGGAAATGTTTATCTAAAATGTTCAGTCACTGTCATGAAGCTTATGCACAGATCCCCCGCCTACCTGCCACACACACACTATGTTCATTTCACTTGTTCTTTACTATTAGAAGAGCAATTGGCCAGACTTTACTGAAAGCAGAGGGGAAATGGCTGGTATACACACGATGTGCCAATTCCAGCCTGATTTAGAATCTTACCAACAAAGGAAGAACTTGATCCTATTGCAGAATGGAACATAGTACCCAGATCCCAACATCTCTATCAGGACCTGCATTTGGGACAAGCAAATGTCCCCTGGCCCTCGTTCAGTCACTTAATGGAGAAGATTCCAAAGACAGAATGCCACTGGTGTTCTTCCAATTATAGAGTCATCTGATTAGAATTACAGTAAATGCATAGCTCAGTTTGCATTGTCCTGAGGTGAACCACAAACCAAGCCACCCTGGTCGGAGCATCTGAGGGGATTAAACTCTGAAAGCCTGCTGCCTTGTCGCATTGGGGCACTCAGGCAAGGGCTGACCTGGAAATGAGACACTCCACTTCTGGAGACCCTAGAGCCCTGGGACCCGAGCTAGATGTATAATTGCATTAATGATGGAAGTAAAACCCAAATACCACACACTCCAGACATTAAAGCAACCCATATCTTGGAAAAAAAAGATTTGTCTTTGGGATAATTTTAGAATTAATTATTTGCATTTATTCCCAGCCTGTCAGCATTGAGACTTGAGAGGTGGTCAACAAAGCCCAAGTTTTTTTCAACCACAGAGTGGGATTTGGGGCCATGGCTAAATGGGATTTCTTGCTCCGTCTGGCTGTAGGAGAATAAGGTAGGAACTCTACAGAGTCACAAACTCATCCATCCCCTTCCACTTCTTCCACTTGCAGCGTGAGGTTTGGGGATCATTAGGGTTTTGGACCAAACCTGGCTGTTGTGTTACTGTTGTTTCTAACTTAACTACCAGACTGTTATGCATTACTGCCCCAAACCCAGCCAGAGGTTGGTACCACACTTTGAAGCCACCCAGTCAAAGTGTTATTGGATGAAACTCTGCTCTATTGGACCATGAAATGTGTTTTCCAAGGGACAGAGAATGACAGACATGCAAGCCGTGACTAAAAGTGTCTCACCAGAATGGTAACGCTCATAATGGAGCAAAAAGAAGCACCACCGTGTGATGGAATCTGTCCAAGTCCTCAGTAGAGCCAGGCCGGGTCACAAACCAGAGGGCACTTTGGAGATCAGCTATGGAACCTCTGTTTCCTCATCTGCAAAACTGGATGAATAGGTGCATAATGAGAGACACACAATTACATTATTCTTTCTTTTCTTAAGGTCGCAGTTGAATTCTAGTCCTGCAACCTGCTAGCTGGGTGACTTTCCAAGATCTCTTTCTTCATCCAGACCAACTTAGCTCACAGGGTTATCACGAGCATCCAAAGAAAGCGATATGAGTTGGGGGTTACCCTGATTCAATTCAGGAGGGCGAAGTCTATTTTCTTATTTTGTATAAGTCTTGGAGAGGTCAGAAAGCTCCTTCATAATAGGCCTTCTTACAGCATTGGGGCTTTTACCACTTTCTACGACTCTAGGAAGCACAGTTGTATCAAAATCAGGGGAGGGACTTCCCTGGCAGTCCAGCGTGGTTAGGACACCCCGCTTCCACTGCAGGGGGCCTGGGTTCCATCCCCTGGCGGGGGAACCAAGATCCCACAAGCCACACGGTGCAGCCAAAAAAAAAAAAAAAAAAAATCAGGGTATATACAGGGGTCAAATCAAAGGGAAAAAAATATATATATATATACACACACACACATATGTATGTATATATGTATACATAGTGTGTATATGGTGTATATATATAGTGTGTCTATTATACATACATACACATATATAACTGTATGTATTGTACTACATTACATATATACATAAACATGTAGAAGAGTAAATTTTGTTTTAGTTTATCAAATTTCACAAGCAAACTTTTAACTGTCAGGGAAATTCACTCTCGGCCAGGAGCTGGAAGGAGAGCGTTGAACAGTGGGGGTGAAGGGGAAAGCTTTCATTATGGGTTGTTTAGACCAAACCAATCTGCCCCTCCTACCCAGCTATTCCTTGATCATGCCATCCATCACCTTGAACTCCACCTGCCCTAACTGATCACTGCACTACCTGTATTAAAAATGAAACTTAATCTGGCATCAGTTCAGACTCCCGGGGCCCTCATCAACAGAAAATCTTGAAATTATGTGGAAGCCATCCATGAAATGCTGGTACTGAAAGTGTGTGGAAAAAACCTTATTTGCAGTTTGGGATTAGGTGATAGGGCAACAGCGAGCAGGAAAGAGAGCCCTTTCAATGGCAAACATAGGCAAACAGTGATCCAGAACCAGGTTCAGTACTACCCAGGGTCTTTCTGTGAGGGCTTCAAGTCCTAGAGACACAGCAGGTCAGAGACCTTGGACCAGCCACTTTGTTTTGGAGTTGGGCAAACAGGGCCTCTGATCCAGGAAGTGACTGTGTCCAAGGTCATACCGTCAATACGTGGCAGAACCGAGGCTAGAGGCCAAAATGCCCACTGATGTTCTGAGGACTGTCCCTGCCCTTAAACTCTCAGGGATGGGAATTTGCTGAATAACATGGACACATTTTCTCTTTGGTCTCTGAAGTTTGCAGGGTCTGAGTGTTCTTAGGCTTTTATACAGCAAACCGGAAAACTCTGCCAGGGCTTCAGCTCTCAGAAAGTGGCAGCTCAGTGCTGTGGAAATCTGGATTCTCCTCCCAGCTCGGACACTAATCCTCGTGTCTGATTGTGCTTTGGCTCCAAACTGAAGCCGCTTTGTAGCCCAGGAAGGAAAAGCGTGCAAGAAATGGAGGGAAATGAAAGCAGCGTTCTCTTTTCGGGAGCTTCCTAAGAAGCACAGTGGGGGTGTCCATGCCGTGCTTCTATTCAAATCCCACCTCTTTATTTAGAGATAGGTGGATATGGAAATGAAGACCCACCCCTGTCTACTAGTAGCTGACATCATTAAGTCCTGGGCTGTGCATGCATAGGGGCATGTATGCTTAATTAACACTCTGAAGCTCTTTTCTGACTTTTTACATCAACTCCAATGTTAATCCTTCAGGAAATGTCTATAGATAACTTGTATTTTGTCATTTCTTATTAGTATCAGTATTCTGAAAAGTACATAGGTGAGTTCCATTACACTCTACAGATGAAGATGCTGAGACACAAAGGTCCTAGTCATAGAGCAAAACCCAGGAATGTCACCAAGACCAAACACAGCTGCTGTTCCTCGGGATAAGCACAAGGGCATGGCTTCAAAAACTGGATTCAGGGATCCCAACAAGGTGCCAACTGCTTCCAGACCATCCTGCATTCTTATTTTGCTAGAATGCTTATTATATCATCTGTCTCCTCTTTGTTAATGCCATCCTACTGGGATAATACTCTCTGCCCTCTGCCCCCTGTTTCCACCACCCATTCAACACACACACACACACACACACACACACACACACACACACACACCATCTAATTACTCCTATATACTTTTTCAGATTCAATTTAAGTGCTATTTCTTCAAAGCAGCTCTTGCTTACCACCACCATCCTCCCAAAACATGTCCCCCTGTTCCATGACCTCTCACACCATCTTCCTTTCTTTCCTAACACTATCCAAGTTTGCAAATATCCATTGAAGTGTGACCTTCTGATATGAGTCTCTAACCTCCTTGATGGCAGAGACTGTCCCTGATTTTTACTCTCTGTTGTCCCCCAAACCCCTCACCCAGCACCTGATATCAAGGGAGCAGTAAAGGGAGTAAGTACAAGGAAGAGCTGAGGGGTCAGCAGAACACACAAATACTCAAATCTTTAGTAATTCTCCCTCGTTGGTGGGGCTTTGAAAGCTTATCTCAACAATCCAGCATCTCCCCAACATCTGCTAAGCCATGCTACTCTCCTTTATACCTGCCGTTTCCTATACTTCCTCACTGTAGGGTGCTTGTAGTTGTCTCAGCCCTGGCTTCCCTTCCCCACGTTCTTGGTCTATAAAAACCTCAACCTTGACGTCAGTCGAAAATAACTCTGGGAAATCTTCCTTGAACTCTTCACAGAATATGAAAAATCCCTTCCTCTGCTTTCCCACTGCACCCCGAGGTCAGTGTTACAGTGTGCCAGGGCTGAGCCCCTGTGTCCTCCATCTCCATGGCCCCCCTGCAGGCGCTGCCCATCGGTGGAGCTCAGATAATATTGAGTGAATGAATCAAAGGATCAAGGGTTTCCAACATGACATGTTGAGCTTCTCAGGAGCAAAATGCCTCTATTAACCACTTTGGGGCTATGCTTTGCACACAGTAGGTATTCACCATGTGTTGACTGGAGTGCCATCCTCCCCCTAGAGACGATAGAGCAATGTAGTGGAAATGATAGTGAAATGATAGAGAAATGTAGTGCAAATAGCGTGAGCTTTGAAATCATTCAGTTATACTTGCTACGTGACCTTGGGAAAATGGCTTGACCTCGTGATCCCCGTGTTCCCCATCTGAGGATAACACCCCTGCCCTAAGGCCACTGTGGTGGAGGATGGATGTTAACATGTCTGGCACTGCCTGGCCCCCCAGAGGTGTGCTCCGCCCACATTAGTTCCTTTTTTCTCCTTTCCTTTCTGGGAGTCACAGAGACTGGCCAGCCTTCTCCCTCGGCCTCCTGGGAAGCAAACGATAGAAAAGGGATTGGAACCTGGAGTGTGAGACCCATTCCCTTGTTCCAATCTGGCCAGCAGATGGCAATACCTATGCCCAGTGGCTCCTGCCCAAACCCTTTCCATCCCCGATGGAGGGGAAGGTGACAGGAAGAGGCTCACAGGATGACTCAGCTCCAGTGACTAAGGTGAGGAGGTAGTGGTAGTGGGAAAGGCACGGGGGCTGGAGAGGAAATGAGTGAATACCCTATCTGATGAAGGATGGCTCGAAGATAAAGGTGTGTGGCCCTGGTAAGTTCCAGGCTCTGACATGGTGCAGACAGGCAGGGGCCTGTGCACCCTCTCACAACCCCCCACACCTCACCTCATGGTGAGCTAAACCCTGCCGGCCCAGGGGGACCTTCCAGAGCAGATGCTGGGTGTCATTCTGCCCTCTGGAGGCTTTCAGCCCAAGGACTGAGCCACATTTGGATACCACTTTTGATGAACTGGTTTTTAAAAAGTGTCCCATATCACCAAAATCAGTGTGCAGGGGTTCTAATCCTGACAGCTGCCTGATTGCCAAACTGGGCCTCTCTCCTGGGTTCCAGACTGTTTTCCCCACCTACACTACCACTTTGATATCCCCAAACATGGCACGTGCAACAAGTTTAAAATTGAAAATGTTCCCCCTCCCGCCCACCTCCCTCAGTTCCTCTTCTCACTGGCTGTACCACCATCTACCCAACCAGCCAACGTAGACCCCCCCTGGGCCTCTCCTCTACCCATACTCCCATCGCTCCACGATCCATGTCAATTTCAGTTCCTGAATATCTCACTCCATTTCCTCCTCTCCTTCCCCACTTACCGCTGACTCTGGCTAGACCTTTGTCATCATTCACTAGGACTCTTTCTGGCCTCTTCTAACTGGTCTCCCTGACTCCTGATTCTCTTCGGTCTTTTCCAGACTGTCCACAGAATGCTATGTCCAAACCTCACTTCTTACGTTGTTATCACCCTGCTTAACATCCTTCAATGCTTCCCCAATTCCTACAAGAAACAGCCCAGACTCCTCAGTCTGGTGTATGAAGCCCTTCAGGATCCAGGACCCGCCCACCTTCTGGTTTCATCTGCTGATCCCACCTCACAAATCCTATGCACAGAGACACCACCTAGACTGGAGCTAACCCTCAGAGTCCTGGTATCACGTGCACTCTTTCCTCCTCTGGGTCTTTGAACATGTTGTTCTTTCCACAGGTAAGCATTTCTCTGCCTTTGGCAACATTGTTTAACTCTAGATTCAGCGGAAGGTCATCTCCTCTGTGTGGCCCTTTCAGATACTCAGAAATGCTCTGGTACCTCCTCTGAGCTCTCTCTCAAATCATGGTCACTCTTACTAAGCACCCGTTGGCACTGTAACTTCTTGTTTATACATGTCTCTCTCCACTTAGAGATATTTGGAGGCAAGTGCTTTCACAGAATGCCTATGTAACAAATGTTTTTTGAATAAATAAAATATTAAAGACAAGCATGAAATAATAAAGTCACTTTTGTCCTCTGATCCTCAGTGTTTCCATCCATAAAATAGGCATCTGATCCAGGTACCTTACAACTCTATCAGCCTCAGAGTTTATACAGCATCATCCTTTAAATAACACAGCTCACACTCCCGGCCCACTCATTAGTAGGAGATATTGCTGAGTTGTTTTTCCCAAGGAAGGAGTGGGACTGTGGGTCCACCCACACTCAAAGTGGCTTGTCTCAGAAGCTCCGATTGAAATCACAGAACTGCTCAAAGCCAGTGCTCTACAAGAGGACCCAGAAACCACCACAGGCCAGGACTCTAACCACATCCCCAGCAAGTCATGGGCATCATCCACCCCCGTGCGTGCCTGTCTGTGGGCACTCACACAGACATTGCCACAGTCCTCAGGCAGGCACAAGAGGGTGACACATCTGTGCAAAGGAAGTCACCCACACAGTCTCACCACCCCCAGGTCTTATCTCCATGGTCCTTGTACCTCCCGGCACCAACCCCACACTCACAGACCCACAGAGTGTTGGGTCATCTGCCTGAAAATCTGGAGGTCTACCCGTCGGACCACAGCATATTTCAGCAGATAAGACAGGTGCACCCGTATTCTGATGGCTCTCCTCCTCTGACCCCCCTCATTAACCTGCCCCTCACTAAACAGCTCCTGCCAGCATGCTGGCATGAGCAGACTTGAGCTCACCTCGCAGCTTTCTCTGGGGAAATTATTTGATCTCCCTGAGCCTCAGTTTTCTCATCTATAAAATGGCCCTAGTGGCCCTGCTTACCTTCCTTACATAAGTATTACCAAAATGCAATGAGCTAATACATGTGAATGTGTCTCGTAAACACAGGCACAATGCAAACATGTAGGATTCATAGGAGTAATTATACTAGTACACACTAGATTCTGTCTCTAAGGAAAAGCACCTTTTCAAATGTAAAGGAACAATTCAAATCCAAATATTTATTGACTACATACTTTGTGCCAGACACAGTGCAAAGGGTTGTTACCGATCTTAGCCGTAACTCTTCCGTAACTGAATTCAACAGTGCTGTGGTTTAATATTTATATGTCTGGGGCTTCCCTGGTGGCGCAGTGGTTGAGAGTCTGCCTGCCGATGCAGGGGACACGGGTTCGTGCCCCGGTCTGGGAAGATCCCACATGCCGCGGAGCGGCTGGGCCCGTGAGCCATGGCCGCTGAGCCTGCGCGTCCGGAGCCTGTGCTCCGCAACGGGAGAGGCCACAAGAGCGGGAGGCCCGCGTACCACAAAAAAAAAAAAAAAAATTATATGTCTGAAGTCAAGAGTTTCATCTTTCGAGATATATATGTGTGTGTGTGTGTATATGTATATATATATATATTCATGCATTTTACGTATATGGGAATAGAAACAATATTTGCATATGAACAGGTGTGTGTACGTGCACATGTGTGCGCTTGAAAGAAAAGAGTACTTGCCCAGGAATCAGGAATGAAGTGTAACGAAAAAAGCCATGAGTTTTGGAATCAGACATACACACCTAGGTTCAAATCCTGTTGATGACTCTATGACATATTAGCTTTTTGACTTGAGACAAGTTTTAAATTCACTGAAGCCTCAATTTCCCCATATTAAACACAGAAATCATGAAAATTCTCTGAGAGGTCTGTTGTGCAAATTAAATCATGCGCACACAATATTGAATGTCATCTAGCACAGAGAGGGCTCCAGAGATGCCCCTCTCTCGGTTCTGTGCTCTTAACTGCTCCTCTCACGCACCGTGTGACCTGGGGCAAGCCCTGCAGGCCCCTGCCATGTATTTTCTCCTCTACAGAATGAGAGGGATGGACTCGATTTACTGGAATCCTTCCAGCCCCAGGATGCCAGTGTCGTACAGCAAATATCTATCTCGTGCCTGTTCGTGGATTTCAATCATGAGCATGGCCAAAGAGAAGCCCCCTCAGCCTGGTGTTTGCTCCATTCCCAAAGCGTTTCCTTTCTCCGAACGTGCCATTTGCTGACTCTCATATTTTCAATACAGGGCCCATTGATGGCTCTGAAAAGGAATGTCCATTGCAGCTGCGGGGCCACTTGAGCCCTCCAAGCAACGCTCTCAAGCCCGCTCTGTCTGTGAGCTCTGTGTTTTCAGAGCCTGTTGTTACAGGGCTGTCTGGAATCCTCAACACCTGCATGTCAGCTTCCTGGGCCCTTCCCCTCCCCTCCTCCTCTCCCACCCTCTTCTCCCATTTGCATCTGAAATGCAGCTGCTGGGGTCCTACAGAGGGGAGCCGGGTGGACAGGACAGTGTCTTGTTTGGTCTCCCTCCCCTGAGTCAGACCGAATCTGAGCCTTCTCTGTGAGAGGTCTCCTGTTGCCTCTTCATTATGTTTAAATTAGCCTCATCTGCAGGGAATTTTTTTTTAATAAAATAAAATAAAACCACCACAAAGGACCAAAGCAGATGACATCTGTTGTTTCAATGAAAGCTTTTCCTGTCCTGAATTAGACTAAAAAAAGAAGAAAAGAAAGGAAAAAAAGAATAGGGCTGGGCTTCATTTGTACCATTCCTCCCCCAAAAACATAACAAACAAAATGAGTGTCGCTGGGGGCAAGGGGGTGTGGAATGGGTAACAAGAACGAGAGAAGGAGAGGAAAGGAACCCTTCCCGCTTATTCAGCGGTTCTGCCATCTCACCACACCAGGAATATTCAGACACCATTCCCGTTAAGTGTGTTCAAATTTATATTCTCTCTGCACATTTTATGGGCAAAATATTGAACAACTCTTTAGCCGTTATCCCAGCCTTCCCCAGTCATCTCTTTTGATCGAATACCGCAGGTGCAGGTGGTACCTGGAATATAATTTGAGAAACAATGACCTACATGCCGATAACCTCCAAATCTTTATCTCCATCTTAGCTCTTGTGTACACACTAAAACCCCCCAACCCAGCTCCCAGGCTGAACTTCACCCCTTCTCTGCCAGCACCTGCTTCTTGCTCTGGGTTACTGTCTCACTAAACCTCACCCGGGCTGATTCCTGGGTATCCTCCTCCAACCTCCCTTCTCCTCCGGCACCCCACATCCAACCTCCTGCCGCTTCCTGCCCATGTTTCCCCTAAACATCTCTTGGTCCCTCCTCTTCTCTCCTCCGTTGTCACTGCCTGAATCCGAGCCACATGCCTCTCTTGCTTGACTTGTCTAGATAGGCCCCACCCAGCAGCCAGCATTGCCGATTAGGCTCACTCTGAGCAAAACACTTGGTGGGTCCTAGGATACAGTCTATACCGCTGAGCTTGGCTTCCCAGAATGTTCATGAGCAGGCCCCTGCCTATTTCTCTGACTCATCCTACCTACTACCCTCTACTCCAGCCCAAGCAAACGTCCTTCAGTCTCTACCTTGCTTCATGCTCTTTCACCGGGGGGGCCTTTGCATATGCTGGCTCCTCTACCTTTCTGACTCTCTGCATGTAGATTTCCTCTCCTCACTCTTCAAGCCTCAGTTTAAATGCCCCTCCTCCAGGAAGCCTCCCCTGACCACACCTCTGTCCTCCTCCCCCGCAACCACCTCCACCAAACTAGGTTCGTGCTTCAGCCATGTGTTCTCAGGGCACAGTGTGCTACCCTTCTCAGAGCCCTCGCTCAATTCATCATTACTACTTACTTCATATTCTGTCTTCTCTGCTGAAAAGTCAACAATGTGGGCATCTCTTTTCATTTGCTCTAATACTGCCATGACACAAGTCTTTTTTTTTTTTTTTTTTTTAATGGCTGTGTTGGGTCTTCTTTTCTGTGCGAGGGCTTTCTCTAGTTGTGGCAAGTGGGGGCCACTCTTCGTCGCAGTGCGCGGACCTCTCACTATCGCGGCCCCTCCCGCTGCGGAGCGCAGGCTCAGCAGCCATGGCTCACAGACCCAGCCGCTCCACGGCATGTGGGATCTTCCCAGACCGGGGCACGAACCCGTGTCCCCTGCATTGGCAGGCGGACTCTCAACCACTGCGCCACCAGGGAAGCCCAACACACAAGTCTTTTAACTGATGAACTTCAAATGCTCCTGCTCCTTTGCTGAAAAGATCACTTTCAGCAAGAGGAAAAATAAAAATCATAGTTTTGAAATGGAATTCTTCCTCTGGAATTTTGGGTATATTTCAAAGTGGCACCATAAATCTGGACTAGGAAAGTTGTCTACAGCTTCAATTTTATTTCCAGGCCCCAGTCCTGCACAACCAAACTTTGGTACAAGTTCAAGACAAGACTCCTTCATGTGCAAAATTAACCTGATAAACGGAGCTCCTCACCTCCATCTTGAAGTCCCGGAGACCATTTCCACCTGAAATTTTTCTTTTCAACCTTTCCCATAGTCCCTGAGGCTTGCCAGGCTCCTTCCACAGCACAGAACATGGTGGAGTAAGGGGAGGTTGGAAAAGAAAGGGAACCAGCTAGACGTGATTGCTGACCGAGTGCCGGGCACTCTTCAATGTCTTACGTAATCTCCCCTAACAGCTCCGTGAGGTGGACGCCGCCTTCCTCCATTTACCATATGGAAACTGTGGCACAGACAGGTGAGGTGACTGGTCACACTTCTGTAAACGGCAGAGCTGGCAGGTGGACTCAGATCCACCGACTCAGATGGGCCAACTCTTTGATTCCAGGCTGTTGCTTTTCCTTCTCTTTTTTTAGGATTCTTTTGATGTGGACCATGTTTTTAAATCTTTATTGAATTTGTTACAATATTGCTTCTGTTTTATGTTGTTTGGTGTTTTGGCCGCAAGGCATGTGGGATCTTAGCTCCCCGACCAGGGATCAAACCCACACCCCCTGCATTGGAAGGCGGGACTGCCAAGGAAGTCCCCAGGCTTGCACTTTTCAAGGAGGGGGAGTCCCTGAAGAGGAGTCTGGCACAGAACCAGAAGCTTTCTCCCAGCCTGAGAACCTTAGCAGAATTCTGCATAGTAGACATAGGAAAAAACAAAGGCAGAATGGGGAAAACCAAGTTCTATTGGAAAGCACACAGCATTGGAGAGAAAGAGCTGGAAACCAGGAAGTTCTCTCATCCCTTTGAAATGTCACCAGCCTAGTCTTGCCTCCCAGGCAGGTGTCATATGGTTCAAGGCAGATCCTTGGTCTTCTACAAGCATGTTGCCACATCCCTCATCCACTTAGCTTCTAGATGCTCAGGGACCCTACTGTTTGAAGGGAACTGATTTTTTTAAAGAACACTTCCTGATTGAGAACGCAGCTATTTTTCTCTAGGCCAACATAGCAAGCTTAGGATTCTATTTTGATGGTGGGATTTGCTAGTAGTTGGGTGGCATCTTTTTTTCTCTTCTGGTCATCTCACATTCTTTCTAGGATTTTCTCCCTTGGGAAGTGGAAATGGAGCATGTTTGCAAAGTCAGACAGTGGGATGGTTCTACAAAGACTGCTTTGTTCACTAGATTGCTAGTTATGAATGAGTGGGGAAGATTGAATTTGCTTACCATTAAAACCCCTCCGCATACTGGAATTCTAGAGGCTAAACTCTAGAGCACGCACAGAGCCGAGATGGAAAATCCAATGTGAGGTCAATGCTCCGAACTGATTCATCTTCTAAACTCAAGCCATTTTCCCACTTTCTTGACCAACAGGTGGGCCAACATAATGATAGTCGCCTCTCTTCCGGGGTGGAAGGAATCACGTGCATTTGGAGCGGACAAAGAAGAGCAGGGAGAAGTGAAAGTGGTTGATGAATAATCAGCTGATATTTATTGAGTATCAGACATCGTAAAAATACTATTACGTATGTGATTTAATCTACTCTTAAATCGTGCTGTTAGGTTGGTATTTTTAACTCCCATTTTATAGATAAATCAAAGTTCAGAGACATTCACTGGCTTTCCAGAAGACATGTAGCTCCTTTGGACTCTTTATTCTCAACCTCTCTCAGGTTTCTGTATCCACCTTGGAAGAAATTTCAGGGCTCAAAAGAAAGCAGAGCCGTGGGTTCTGCAGGAACACACCTGGAACTCTTGTCTGTGGCATCCCAGGGCTGGAAAGGGACAAAGAGAAGGGAGGCCGAGCGGAAATTACATGGACTGGATTTGAAGCCTTTTGAGAAGAGACGGTGGGGGGGAACAGTGACATTTTGTACTTAGTATCTTCTCCCACATTTTTTGTGCACCTCTTTTCAAATCTCCAGGGTTCTTTAGACAATGAGAAGCTCCTAAAGAAGGAGGGAGCAAGTCTTGAACAGTTGGCTTACACGTTCCCCATGATCTACCTGGCTCGTTAAAGGCAGAGACAATAACCCAAGGGGCGGAAGGAAAGGAGGTCCAGTCATGGAGTGGCTACCCCTTGCCGGGCTCGGGATGAAGAATAGGGGTTGTGTCTAGTCCCTGCCACATGAGCCAGTGAACTTTGAGCAGAGAGGGAAAAACAAAAAACAAAACGCTCAGTCTCACATTCCTTCCACGTCCAACCAATATCCTAACATCTCAAAGTTCAGTGCAAAACAAATATCAAAATGAATTCCATAGCTAGCCACAGAATAAAGATGACTATTCCCATTTTATGGCTAAGGAATTTTAAGTATTATGAAAGTCAATGGTTTGCCCATTCTTGCTTTCAATAAATATTAATTAAGCTCCTACGATAGGCCCAGAACTGGACACAGTGGCAAACGAAGCAGATATAAAGCCTATAGACTAGTGAGAAAACAGATAATAACATTAAAATTCAGCACAGAAATAAATATAAAATTACAAGCTATGATACAGTAATGGGAGGGGAATGCACAGGGAAACGTGAGGGAAGTCCTATCTAAAGAGGTGGCAATACGCTGTGAGCCAGGACAGGAGCAGAGGGGCAAGCAGGCAGCAGGCACGGTCTGTGCAAAGGCCCTTAGGCTGGAAAGCAAGCAACCTCAAGGGGGCCGGGGCAAAAGAAAAGGCCAGAGAGCAAGGCAGGGGGCATATTTTTTTTTTATTGGGGTATAGTTGTTTTACAATGTTGTATTAGCTTCCATGGTATAGCAAAGTGGAGTTTGCCCGTGCTATACAGCAGGTTCTCATTAGTTATCTATTTTATACATATTAGTGTATATACGTCAATCCCAGTCTCCCAGTTCATCCCACCCCCCACCCATACCGCTTTCCCCGGCAGGGGACCTATTATGTAGGGCCTTCTAAGCTATGGCAAGCACTTTGAACTTTATTCTAAGTAGTGGAATGGAAACCCATTGAAAGATTTGAGACGGGGAAGAGACGTGATCTGATTAACTTTTTTTTTTTTTTTTTTGCGATATGCGGGCCTCTCACTGTTGTGGCCTCTCCCATTGCGGAGCGCAGGCTCCGGACGCGCGGGCTCAGTGGCCATGGCTCACGGGCCCAGCCGCTCCCCGGCACGTGGGATCTTCCCGGACCGGGGCACGAACCCGCATCGTCTGCATCGGCAGGCAGACTCTCAACCACTGCGCCACCAGGGAAGCCCTGATTAACATATTTGTAAATTACCCCACTAATTGTGGAAAATGGAGTGGATGAGGATGGTAAAATATTGCTGAAGTCCCTGTAAAAAGCTGATGAATTGAGCCCGGGGAGACATAAATCCCGGTCCTTGGCCTAAGCCACAAAAGTCTTTATTAAAAAGCCATTATTCGTGACTTATAATTTTTTAAAATATATACCATTTTATTAAACAGAATCTTATTTTTTCAAAAATCTTATCAACTAGGATGAACTAAAGTTCTAGGGGTTGCTTCAGGGCAAGGCCATGTTCAGCTGGCTTTCCTGACCCCCTTTCTCTGCTTTCCAGGTTTTCCAAGAACAGGAGTTGAGAAGGGTAGTCATAATTGGGGAATAAGTAAATAGGTCATTTGCATCTGATTTTCCTACCCAACCTCAACGTCATTACACAGCAGCAGCAACAAATGTCAGTGGCAGGAAGTACACAACAAGAAGAATTAACCACAATTTTTTTTCATCCAAACGTACACACACACTGTCACACATACATACAGTTGGTTTGAAGTGGGGGGGAGGGGAGGTAGCCAGTTTTCTCACATTTTTAACCAATAGAATCTCACATCAGTCATCAAAACAACAGGCTTTCAGGCAGTTGACCTTTTGTGTCAGCGGGTTTTGTGGGGGGAGGAGAGAGAAAAGAGAGAGAAAACTTGGGCTTTGCATCATTTGTTATCCTAATAGTTGAACACTGAATCAGTCTTCTGTTACAGACACATTAATTTGATGATGATACGGTCCATGGGTTATTCAGGCATATAAAGTACTCTTGCTTAATTGCAAAATTAACAATGAAATAGGATAAATCATTACCAAGCTAGAGGTTATTCCGGGACTTGTAGGTTTTTTCACCCCACTCAGTTCATTTTCTCCATCTAAAGTTGTTTTTGACACTTAGAAGGAAAAATCTGGTCTAAGGCAACAGTACATGGCACACCAGCATTCAGCCTTCAAGCCATTAGTGTGCTCACGTTCACTCAGAACAGGAACTGCTGGAAGATCCATCTCACAAGAGGTTCCAAGTCCCTCAGCCTCCAAAGTGTTCGTAACCATCTCAGATGCACAGCACTGCAGGAACTTATCCGTAGCCCCAAGAAATCCACCTTGAAATCCGAAGGCTGAGATCTTGGTTTCCATTTTTATTACATCACTCCTTGCCTGTCACCTTGTTTCTTTTTAGGAGCAGCCTATTTTTCAGGTGCTGGACAGCCTTAGGTCAAATATCTACTATATTCCAGGCAGTGTGTTAAGTGATGAAAATACAAAAACAAAGACCTGCTTCCAGATCTCAACAAGCTGGCCTTCTAGTTGGTCACAGGCTTCTCTTCCTTCTGTGACTCCATAAGAAATGTCTGGCTACTGCTTAGGGCCCATTGTCGTGCTGTAGCAAAGGCATGCAAAGACATAGAAAAGGAATTTAATCAGGGAACGCGTGGAGAGGAGGTACGATTGGAGTTGGCCTGAAACTGAATTAGGAGGAGCCCGTCATTTGGAGAAGGGGAGGAGAGGGCATGCGCATCGGAGGGACCAGAATGAATCAAGGCAGGGAAGCTTGAGTGCACATGAGGTATGGGGTCATTACTGTGGTGGGGCAAGCAGCAGCCAGGTGTTTTTCCTATCTTGGGAGAAAGCTTTAGTGGCCAAACCTATCCTCCAAATCTGGGAGTGTTAAGCACTTACCCTATATAATACAGAAGAAAGAATTCTTGATCAGAATTCAGGAGACCTATTATTCCTGTGTCTAACACACTGCATGAGCTTGGTCTGATTATTTCACCTGGCTGTGCCTCAGTTGGCTCATCTGCAAAATGGGGGATAAAGATCCCTTTCCCATCTACTTTGCAGGGTGCTTTTGAAGGTTAAGCGGGAAAGTAGATCTGAAAGTTTAACTTCAAAGCTTCCAGTCCTTTGTGATAAGAGTGTAAAGCACTGATAGCAAATTGAAGAAATTATTAGTCTTTTTCTAGTGGGCACCGTCATGACGTGATTTCAGGGACCAGCAAGTCAAGCAGTGACTGAAGTGAAGGGACCATGACTAAGACTTGTGTGGATTTTATATTTCATTCCACTTAAAAACATGTGTTCATCCAGTATTTTATTGATTTAACAGATGAATAAAACTGGCTCATAAAGAACATTCCAAGTGAAAAGTAGAACCGAGCATCTAAACTGCTTATTCTGTGCCTTTGCAAATGACCCTGAATGTCACTATACTAACAGGTTCAATCCCTGAGAATTTCTGAAAGCCACTGTTTAATGAAAAACAGGTACCACGTGATTCAGAAAATAAGAGTTTGAAATAGCCTCCAAGATCCCTTCCAGCCCCAATGCTTCTTAACCATCCTGCACATGGTGCTGCAGCCAGACCCCAGCACGTAGGACCCTTTCTGAGTTGCCAGATGCCTGCATCTGGGTAATCCTGCGTGTGGCTCAAAGAGACTGGGGTTTATGTTATGGCTGTGAATGTAGACTATACACTCCCTAGAGACTCCGTGAGATGAAACAGGGACATTTCTAGAAGAGCTTTCCACTGCAACCCCAAGCAGTTTGGAGAAAACCAGGGAGTGAAAAAAGCAACTCATTACTGTCTTGAAGGGAAGATTTCCCAGTGTGTGACAGGTGAGATCACAAGATGATGGAAATAAGAAAATACCAAAACAGTTCACTCTTCTCCTGCACCTTACTTCTGAGGGGCTTAAAACATTTGATAGACACGGATGTCCCTTTTCATCATCTGCAAGTTGCTTCATCTTCCAAAACTGCAAAGCTTCCCCTTCCCTCCTTTTTAAGGAATATTGAGCAGATCAAGTGAGAATCGGTTTGAAAACAGCCATGTCTCTGGTGATCACCGCTTAGAGACAGACAGGCCTTGACATTTGTTCCATTCCTCCCAGACAGCAATGACATGACTGTGTTCCCCTGCTGTTACACGGAGAAGAAAAGACAGGTCCACACGGCAAGCCCAGAGGCCTGGCAGGAGGTGTCAGCTCTGCTGTGTGTCCTTGAGCAAAACAATTTACTTTTCTCACTTTGGATCTTTTTTCATCATTATCCTCAGATGGTAGACATGACCTCTAACATCCCTTCCAGTTCTGATACCTTGTAAAACTAGGACTCCTCTGATCATGCTGTACTAACTTAGTAAAGACCAAGAACCATGAAAAGGGAAAGCGTAGCCTTTGCCTCTTGTTTCCTCGCTTCTAACATGAGGATAATAACACCTACTTTGTAGGGTGGCTGGAAAGATTAGATACAATAGACGCAAAGCTGCTAGCACAGTGCCTGGCACTCAGTAGGTGCCCCATCAATGGAAACTTTTAAATCAAAACCTAAAGATTTCCAGTTTCAGCCTCTGCAAGCCTGATCTTTGCAGTCCCGGGCAACTCTGTGGCTTGAGCGTACGGCCCCTGAGTTGCTGCTCCCACTGTGAGTTCTAAGTCCGTTTTGGAGTCTTCTATTCCATCCAGAAGCCACATGGAGAGTCTGTGAATTTTTCTGTCCCTTTTGGCTGGAACCTCGTGCCTGTGAGTGTCTGTTAGCTCCAGGTGTCTGTGGGTGGGGCCTTTATGAAGACCAACCACTTGGTCCACTGTATTGAGCCCACAGAGGCTTCCTCCACCCCCTGTGACTAGGGGGGATGGAGTGCTGGGGAACTGGAGCCTGAAGCAGGGAGCATGTGTCCTTCTGCGTCTGCTTTACCAAGCTGCGATCCTTTCAGGGTGATAAGCGCTGGAGAAGGGTAAGTCTTCATCACGACAGCGATGTCGATGCCCGATGCCGGCACCGTGCAGACTGAAAGCCGTAGTAATGTGTCCCACTGGCTCAGAGCCCCCCCATCCCCTGCAGAGCCTGACCAAAAAAAAAAAAACAATCAGAAAATTCCACTTGCTTTTTCCTATTTAATGAGGTCGAACATGCTTAAGGAATGAAAAGCACAGCTCCCGCCTAGCTTTTAATTAGCTTCAGGAGCCCTTGTTTCAAACTAGCCTCATTCCCAAAGCTATTCTCTCTCTGCTCTGAATGAGATGGAAATTCAATTGCATTCTCCTTGTCAAGTCATAATAAGATGCTCCCTCCCCCTCAAGGTCACATGGGGAAAGACACTCAGGAGCCAGACAGACACTGCTCTTTTTGACCCCAGCAGGACACCAGACCTTGAAAAGGGCAGTTTAAAGAATTCTAGTTTGACTGAACTTGGTGGTTGGTTGGTTGGTTTTTTTTGGAAACTACTGTGTGAAATTGGGCTGTTACCTCCACATGTACAATGAAAAAAAAAAAAATTTTGGACTTTAGAGCCAAAGTGACCGGGCTCAAATCCTGCCTCCTTGGCTGAGTGCCAGTGAAAGTTAACTAAACACTGGAAGCTTCTGTTCCCTCATTTGTGATGCAGAAATTGATGTCTACCTTATAGGATGACTGGAGGGACCAAATGAGTAAACTGTAAGCCCCGGACATCATCAGGCCTCAGTAAACATTGTTACTCTTTCCGCTCATCTGTGAGACAGAGCGAATCACCCCCACTTCACCCATTTCACTGGGTTGAAACAGTGACGCAAAGGGATTATATGTATTCAGAGGCTATAGGAGCCTGGGTTTCGCAGTTGCAGGTCAGGGTTCCCATCCCAGTCCTGCTCCCTTCCCCCTGTGCCGCCTTGGGCAATTTCCAGAGCCTCGCACTTTCCTCGCATTGAAAGTGGGGATATTATCGGTCGCCTCTCCATAGGATTACTGTAAGGGCTAACAGAGGTCGTGTCCAAAAAGCCCTTGCCTAGCGCCTGGCACATGGCAAGCGTGCAATAAATATTAGCTAATAACAGTGATGGCATCTGAGAGTGCGCTGTAAAGTTTAAAAGTCCTCTAAGCCGGCCATCTCAAATCCTTTTGGGAAGGAATGTGCCACTGTTACCGGTGTTTATGTAAATGGAAGTGGTTATTATTTATGTAGGAGAACATTACTGAGTATGATGCAGGAAGAGGGAGAGAACAATACAGAGAAAGACAAATTTACGATGGGCTTCAAAGGGGAATGAGGAGGAAATAACTTCTCACCCAGCACAGTAGAAGCATCCCCGTATATTAGCTGCAAGCTGCCTGAGTGCAAAGATCACATCAATGGAGTCTTCTCTAAGGAAAGCAAAAAAAAAAAAACAAGAAAAAAAGGAAAGGAAAGGAATGGAATGGAAAAGAAAGGGGAAGAAAACTTCATTCTATTTCCTCTAAAATTAATCCGCAGGCTGTATTTATCCAACAGAATCTTACTAAACACCCACCCCAGGGGAGATTCCGGGACACTGGTGGCTCTCCCCTCAGGGAATCTGAGGTCTAATGAGGATCTGAGGACAAGTACATAAATAACTAATTAAAGGTAGAAAGGGAAGTATCATGAGTCATTATCTTCATCATGATTAGAAGTCATTTTTATGGAATCCCCCATATTTAGTATATCATCCTTTTTTCCAAAAAAGAATTTTGAACGATTTATAACATTAAAGAAGATATACACTGAGGTATAAAAAGATAGAACTAGATATTTAGATTAAAACAAAAAGACATGGCAAAGGCTAATATAATTGTTAGATTAAGCATTAGATTCAACTCTGAGCTTCCTGGAAGTCAGGGCAAGATGGGAAACACATTATTATAATTTAATATTTCTCAAACGCTAACACTCTCTTAAGCGATATTCGGAAAACTAAGCAAGGCCTAATCCAGTAACCTTGCATTTTCTATTCATCAAACAAAAGCAAAAGGCATGCGTGACTGTGGAATTTTGAGACATTCAGGTAGCCAGTAACCATTATCAACCTGTAAGACCATTATTTTAGAAAAATCTGTATGACATTACACTATTTTGTTGTTGTTTATCATTTCTGTTGGGACTGTTTCTCAGCTAGAATGCAAGCTGTTTCACTTCTTGTGTTTTTAAGAAAAAAATAAATATACTTGAAAACACAGAGCAATCTTTGTATCATTATGCTAGACCTGCTAATCTTATTTTCAACAAGATTTCAGTGCCCAGAGGGCTTTGATCTGTCACAGGGCTCTCTTGGGTTAATTGCTGCTGTTCTCAAGTCATCCCCACACAGACAGGTAGGTGGGAGTGAGGAGAATTAGCCAATTGCACAGAAAAATCAAAGATGTTTGCTTGCAAGGGTACCTACTTCTGAGAATTACCATGAATTTTGCATGCCACTGACTAAGAAAGGAAGGAAGGAAGTGATGTCTTGAAGATCCTGGGCTGGGACGGGCTGCGGTGAAAAAGACCAGCTGTTATTCTTCTTCTGGCTGGTTTCTGGCCTGTTGTGATGTCCTTTATGAATCTACGAGAATTTGAACTTCAAAACCTGTTTTAAAAGGTGTCCTGCCTTCTTTTTTGAACGTAATCCTTAAAAGGCTCATGAGTTTGATTAATGAGGAAGAATTTTTTTAATAAAAAATAGAATAAAAGACAAGCAATCAGGAAGGGGAAGGGATGCTGCTCTAAGAGAAAGAAAAAGAGAATTGCAAGAGGAGGAGAAAGAAAAGAAGGGTCAGAGGGCAGAGGCATCTGACCACTTCTCGGCTTAAGCCCCGCAGTGCCCTTGGAAAGGGGCACCCAGCCTTTGACCAGTTGAGAGAGAGCCCTGCTCGGGGAGGGGTCTGGACCGGGAGCCCTGTGACACGTGCCGGCCAATCCCACACACATCTGTTTGGTTTGGCTCTACTCACTGACCAGCTGCTGGCACTGAATCAGAAGGGGCAGGTGGGAGTGTTGGGGGAGGGGGAAGGGAGAGCGGATTATGCACAGTTGTTCCAGAAAGGGGCAAAGGGAGGAGGCTGGGAGGAATGAGGCTGAGAGGGGCCCGGAGGCAGGCAGGGGCAGGAAGCCCACAGCTGTTGTGGTGGGCATTGGAATTAGTCACCCTCTGCAGCAGGTGAAGGCACTGAGTCAGCAGCACGGGATGTGGCCTCTGTAGACATCCAGGCCCTGGGCCAGGTTTGGGCGAAGTGTCAGGAGTGCTTTCTCACTGTCCCCTTTGACCCATCCACTGTCCCACTAGTAGTGAGCCTGTCCAGACTTCCAAACCAGCCACCATATTGCTTCCCTCTTTTTCCTACAAAATTAAACCTTTTGTTTTCTACCTCAGACAATTTTTTTTTTTGTCTTTCTGAGCTCACAAAGACTTACTTTCTCTAAGCTCTTAAGATCCTCCCAACCATCTAGAGAGAAAGCTGGAAAGAATCAGCCTGCCCACTTTACAGAAGGCCCCAGGAAGTGTAAGCAACATTCCTGAAGTCACCTGGCTCAGCCAGTGGAAGAACAATTTGGGCAAATGCTGACTCTTCCACCTCATCACCATTTGTTCTGCCAAAATTTGCTCTGGTCCACAATTTCTACCACGTGCCAAGAGGCTGAGTTGCTGCATGGTGAATGTACGGGAGAGAGCAATATTTTTACGTCATCCCAGTGTGAAGTCTTACCTAAGCACGAGTTCTTTGCTTACCATTTTCTCGACACCATGTGCTGGAAACCATGCTGGTTCTCTCAAGTAGTTCACCCTGTGGCCGATCCCTTTCTAGGTCTCTAGCCAGTGTCCATTACCCAAAGGGAAGCCACTCAAGTCACGTCTGCAGGTTTGAAAATCTCACACGTTCGTCACCTTTGCTACTGAAAAAGTTCTCTTTCCACTGCTGGCATCACATGTGACAAAAGAGGCAGGACACCACCACCTTGCAGCTGAGTTTGGTTCCTGGGACTGCTCACTGTAACAGCAAGATCTGGTTACTTCAAGGACACTCTCAGTATCCAGAGGGTCAAAAATAGCACGATATGGAATTACAAATATTCAATCGAAAAGAAAGACCGGGCTTCCCTGGTGGCGCAGTGGTTGAGAATCCGCCTACCAATGAAGGGGACGCAGATTCGAGCCCTGGTCCAGGAGATCCGACATGCCGTGGAGCAACTAAGCCCATATGCCACAGCTACTGAGCCTGCGCTCTAGAGCCCGCGAGCCACAACTACTGAGCATGCGTGCTGCAACTATTGAAGCCCACGCACCTAGAGCCCATGCTCTGCAACAAGAGAAGCCACTGCAATGAGAAGCCCGTGCACCACAACGAAGAGTAGACCCCCGATTGCCACAACTAGAGAAAGCCCACACGCAGCAACGAAGACCCAACGCAGCCAAACATTTTTTAAAAATTAAAATAAATTAAAAAAAGAAAGACCATTTTCTGTGGTTTGCCCTATTAGTATAGGTTTGGGTTCTGAAGAGTGCCTGAGGTTCAAATCCTCCCCATGACATTTATTAGCAGAGTAACCTTTCCTGTCTATGACTTAAAATGAGGATAGTAATAGAACCTACCTCATAGAGTGGTTGTCACAAATGAAAGTGCCCATGGCATGGTACGGCCTTTGGCCACTAGCACCCAAGAGTGAGAAGGGAGATTAGTCCCCCATAGACAGGACGTCCACGTCGCAGAGCCCCACCATCAATCTCCTACGGTCTTCCTTCCAATAATATCTGAATTTCCCACCTTGTGCCACTGCAATTAACACACACACAAATACTGAAAGTGAAGAGATATGATTAAACTCTCCTACTCAGGAAAGAAACTTCAGAACATAAGCAGATAAGAAATACCAGTAAAGTTAAACCTGATTTCTCAGCAACTTATTCCCACCTAGGCTTCCCTATCAAGCCAGCCCCACGTGGAGTCCCTGGAAGCCTTACAGGCTCTTCCCAGAACTGGGCCTTCTTGATCCTCCACCTGGAGGGTGGGCTTCTTCCCTCTCTCCTTCTGGATCTCATCCTTAGGCTTTCATTTCTCTCCAATTTCCAGACACTTCGTTGCATCCCTCTTCAATACCTAACTCACTGGATCTGCATCCCCACAGGGACCACACAGCTCCTCCCTCATCCAACCTCCATGCCTTACACCAGTGCTCCCCAACCTTTTTGTCACCAGGGACTGGTTTCGTGGAAGACAATTTTTCCACAGACCAGGCGGGGGTTGGGGAGGCAGGAATGGTTCAGGCGGTAATGCGGGTGATGGGGAGCGATGGGGAGCGGCAGATGGAGCTTCCCTTGTTCGCCCACCGCTCACCTCCTGCTGTGCGGCCTGGCTCCTAACAGGCCACAGCCCGGTGGTTGGGGACCCCTGCCTTACACAGTGCATAGCTGTACAATAGCCTCAGCTCTGTCTTCGAACTGTGTAGTGTCCTAAGTAATTTATTAATTAAATACACATTTGTATTTTCAAATTAGCTTCCATCGACTGTAGTACAGTTTTAAAGGACTGTAGACATCCTCTTGGTATAAAACACAGGTACCCATAGTCATCCTATATAAGGTCCTTCTTCAGAAGTGCCAACGGCTACAAAGAGGACTCAGGGATGGATACTCTGGTCAGATGACACTCAGAGAGTTCCCAACTTAATAATTTTCAATCCCACTCCAAGGTTGAGGGCCTTTACTGTGACCCAGCAGCAAGTTCATCTCTCTCTGACCTGGCACCCTAGGTCCAGTGGCTCATCCCTGATACTGAGTCCCCGATTTCATACTCCACCAGTGCCCTCAGTCCTACAAAACTGTCGGCTGTCCCAGGAATCAGAGTCGGCCACCAGCAGCCATATATCCTGTCTGGCACATTTAGGAGCAGGCCTTATTCCTGGCCTCCCCTGTCCTGATGCTGTAGTGGAAACAAACTTCAGATTTGAATTCTCACTCCACCGTGTCTCACATGACCAGCCATTTTATCTCCCTGAGCTTCAATTTCCTCATCTGTAAAATGGGCATAAAAATACCCTGGCGGAGACGCTGTGAGAATTAGTGACAATGCAGAGAAATTTGACTCACAGTATTGCTCAGTGAACAGTAGCTGCTTTTCTTTCTTTTGTTTTTTCCTAACACCTTCATTGGAGTATAATTGCTCTACAGTGGTGTGTTAGTTTCTGCGGTATAACAAAGTGAATCAGCTGTATGCATACATATATCCCCATATCCCCTCCCTCTTGCGTCTCCCTCCCACCCTCCCTATCCCACCCCTCTAGGTGGTCACAAAGCACCGAGCTGATCTCCCTGTGCTATGTGGTTTCTTCCCACTAGCCATCTATTTTACGTTTGGTAGTGTATATATGTCCATGCCACTCTCTCACTTCATCCCAGCTTACCCTTCCCCGTCCCCAGTAGCTGTTTCTCTTTGGATGACCGTCTATTATGGCTGGCTTGGTGCTGACCACCTCCTGGCCTGTCATCTCCTGTCTGTGTTCATGTGCTGCTGGCCCTGCCCACACCCTTACCTACTTAACCGCCTCCTCTGGTCTCTGGGTTCCAGCTCTTCCTGCTCCTCTGGGCCAGTGCCTCTGTGCCTCGTTCTGACCGCTGGCGGGTGGTGTGCTGGGGTGGATCCCACCAGGGCACAAAGCTGATTCTTGACATCTCTTCCCAACTCCACAGTCAGTGACCATGTTGGTAGCTTGAGGTTGGCTATGGTGAGACTATCTACACAGCCGAAATCAGCCAACACTACAGTAGGGCTGTCTCCCCTGAGAGTCTCTTGTTCACCAGCTACAGGCGCGCTGGTGAGGAACCTTCGTTCTTTCTCTGGGCCTGATCATCTGACCTGAACACCCAGGTGTCATCCTTGCACGGGAAGGCATCAGAAGCTTTCCTACGGAGACAAACTGGCCTTGAGTTTCAGTGAGAATGCAGCTAAACCCATGCCAAAGTCTACAGGACAACTTTCAGCTTAAGAGTGGAAACACGACACCAGGAAACAAAAAAGTCTAACGAATATACATTAAGCTCAGGATTAACCCCACGGCTAATGAGATCTGCTCAGCACAGCCAAAGCATTCTCTTCCTACCTGACTCCCTTCAGGTGAGGCAGGCCCCCGGAGCCGGAGCTGAGGCCTTCACCTGAACTCTGTAATGGAAATCTTCCAGGCCCTCCAGGACCGTGCCCTTCACACGACCCCATGAATGCGTCTGGCTTGGAAACACTGATGTCTCTTACCAAAGAGAGTGTGGAAGAAGATAAATTTTTCACAGGGGTCAAAAGAAACACCACCTGAGTTTGCTAAGGCCTTAGCATTCTGAGGGCTCAGATCCTCTTCCAGTCTGCGTACCTCAGAGGCCCGAGAAAGTGCCCTGCCCCTCGGTGGTGTTCCATTCAGATCGGCTGTACCGAGGGCCACGTCTGGAGCTTGTAATGGTTACTTAGTGCCGGGCACACTTAACCTTTACATCCCCTTGAAGAAAGAATCATTAAGCAGATAAAACAGGTGGGTGAGCATGTGTGTTGTGGGGTGGAGGGAGGGATAGTTTTCTCTGTGAGGGAAGTGTGTTCTCATGGATTTTAGAGGGCAAACCATCACCTGCTGTAGTGGAATCCTATCTATCTTTGGTGACTATCGCAGGTCTCCTTTGAGCAGTTATTTTGTTCCTGCTTGTACTTGAACAGATTCTCACAGCCCACATAGGAACACACCCAACCCATCTGCCCGTTAAACCTAAAATCCTCTTTCCTCCCTATGGAAGCCATAAATTCTACCCATTTTCCTCTCTTCACGATTCCAGACCACCTAGAGAACTCAAAGCATCACTCAGGACCCCACTTCCTCCTGAGTACCCTCCCCTCGACTTGCTGCCTCTAAACTAGGCACACGGCCACGTATTCTTTCCGACACTTTTAATGATAAACTTCACAGGGACACCGGCAGAGAGAGACAAACATAGAGAAGGGCCACAATTTCATAATTCTCTCCTACGTTATCCTCACCCAGTCTCTGGACCACAGTGAAGTGTAAACCATGAGCCCACGATTCTAATAACTCTCCTTCGTCTCCTTATCCTGCCCTCTTGCCTCCCGGAGACATCTCCAAGGCCGTCAGATGACTACTCCTGTGCTTCTAGTGATGGCAGATGTCATGACCTTGGTGGGGCACCTCACAGCCTACAGATCTCTTTGTGTCTGTTACTCGGGTGAGCCTCAGCCTCCCTGGGACCTAGGTCATGGCGTGACTGCCACCGTTTTCACGGGCCAGTGCGATAGTGCAGACAGATGGCCTGGAGATGCCTGGTCAGAGACCCCTACAGCTCTCCAGAGCACACGCCCATTTTGTCTTACCAAGGAAAGACAGGGATTGTGCGCTAATTATATGTGACCTTTAGAAAGAATCTGATTCGAAAGATCTTTATCAAGGAAAGGATCTCCAATTGTTTTTTTGTTTTTTGTGGGGTTTTTTGCATTACGCAGGCCTCTTGCTATTGTGGCCTCTCCCGTTGCGGAGTACAGGCTCCGGACGCGCAGTCCCAGCGGCCATGGCTCACGGGCCCAGCCGCTCCGCGGCATGTGGGATCTTCCCGGACCGGGGCACGAAGCCGTGTCCCCTGCATCGGCAGGTGGACTCTCAACCACTGCGCCACCAGGGAAGCCCTCCAATTGTTTTCTAACTTCATTTTATGAGGACAATCCACACACACTTTGTATTTTCCACCCCAGTGGCAACAGCTTCTTTGTTGATGACCTTCCTTCCACTGTGACACAGTAAAGTCAGGGTATCTCAGGACATCCAAATGACCTCTTGCTGTCCTTCCAAGATCCGGATTCGAGCCCAATCGGGATCAAGATGAAAACTTGCCATGATTCCCCTACTGGCTTTTTAGTTTTTGCTTTATCTTTCCACGCTTTCTCTTCCTACCTTCCTCCCAAATGACCAAAGGTACAAGTACTCCAGACTACAAAACCTAAGACTCCCTTAACTTCTCTCTGTACTTTCCAGTCCAAGTTAACTCAGAATCAGTTACTTTCTTCAGACACAGAATGCCTGCTCTCTAATCCATGTAGTAATAACACAGAATTTGTTTTAGAATATTTATCAATTTAAACTTTTCACAAACTCTTAGTGTTCTTTAGAATTAGATGACTTTTCTTTCCATATAAGCCAGATATCTCCAAGGCCTTCAGCATGTTGACATCAGATTACAGCATGGAGAGGGCCAGGGGGCTGCTCCGTGCAAAGCTTAAGAGGTCATCTTATTAATCAATTGGATAGGGCTTCCCTGGTGGTGCAGTGGTTAAGAACCCGCCTGCCAATGCAGGGGACACAGGTTTGATCCCTGGTCTGGGAAGATCCCACATGCCGTGGAGCAACTAAGCCCATGCGCCACAACTACTGAGCCTGCTCTCTAGAGCCCGTGAGCCACAACTACTGAAGCCCACATGCTCTAGGTCCTCCCGCAACTACAGGGCCCGCGTGCCACAACTACTGAGCCTGTGTGCTGCAACTACTGAAGCCCGCGCACCTAGAGCCCATGCTCCGCAACGAGAGGCCACCGCAATGAGAAGCCCGCGCACCACAACGAAAGAGTGGCCCCCACTCGCCACAACTAGAGAAAGCCTGTGTGCAGCAATGAAGACCCAATGCAGCCAAAAATAAATAAATAAAATAAATTTATTTTAAAAAATCAATTGGATAGAAGATTAATGTATTCACTCAACACACACATACTAATCACTTAACCTGAACTCCTGTAGTGCTTGAGATCCAGTAACATGTACTTGTTACAAGTGTATTATTCACGTCTTCCAATTAGACCGTGGGGTCCTTCAGAAGACTCTGGTCTCAGCTTGACGCTCCCTGTCTTATGACATTGGGTGACTCACCTCACTTCTCTGGGCCTCAGTTTCCCCATTGTGGCAGGTGGGTAAACAGAGCATTCTAAGTCCACCGATTCACCTTCTTCTCATTCAATTCAGCAAATATGGGTTAAGTACAGAACATAAGAGCTACTAGAAGAGCTCAAAGAAGGAGGGATCAAGTACTATTTAAAAGAAATCATGTCATTGTTGAAGCTGGGAGATGGGTACATAGAATTTCACCGTACAGCTCTGTCCACTTATGTGCATATTGGAAAATACCCTTACTAAAAAGAATAAAAACAAAGAGAAGGAAAGTTAGCAGGCTTCACATAGCAGGTAGCTGCTGAGCAGGATGGAAGCATGGGTAGGATTTCAATGAGCCGACACTGGGTCAGGGACCATTCCAGGCAGGGCACACCATGAGCCAAAACAATGAGACTGGAAAATACAAGGTGTTCACAAAGGACTGGCAGTAGTCATGTGTGGCCACAGCTCAGGATATGAGAAGGAAGAGGGGGGAGCTGAGCTGGAAAAGTATCGTGGGGTCAGAGCCAAAGGGTCTAGAGAGGCATGGTGCTAAACTCTGTTGCAAGGGAGGTAACTTCAGTGGTTGAGCTCAAGTTGGCTCTACCCCTTGTCAGTCTGTCTGGTGCCGGCCTGGGAGAAGGGTCTGTGGCAGAACTGACAGAGGAGGATGCTGGCAGCACCACCAGGCTTGTTTCTTCACCAGGAAACAAGGTTTCCTGTAACTCAGACCCATGAATCAGCATTTCCTCTGTCAATAATACACAGCAAGAAATGCAACAGCACAGGGCTTGGGGCAATGGAAGAAAGGAGGGAATATTCCATGACACGGTTGAGCTCTGTTCTCCTTTCCTCTCAGGAAACATTCCTGATAAGCTCCCAAATAACACTCAGGTTTCATAAGATAAGTTCCTCAGACAGCCTCACGGTATCGCGTAGAGATTAAGTCCTACAGAATACCCAGCTCTCTTATATTATGCGTTTCTATCACCCTTAGGATAAGGAAGATCACATTCTGAATCCTTTCATTATGTGATAACTAAACATTAATATAACAGTGTTTTATCCCTGCAGAGGTTCGAGTGTATGTGTGATTTGCCTTTTAGTTTTTACACACCCCTGTCCAATATTTTATTTGATTCTCATGATAATCCTGTAAGGTACAAAGGGAACATTATACCTATTTCACAAGGGCAGACACCGAGGCGGGGAGATGAAATGCTTCTGCCCCATCAGATCTGTTTTAAAGACACCAGAACTGACATCAACTCTTCAAACTCCAGTCCAAGGTTCTTTTCAAGGTCACAGACTTTTAATCGATCTATCAATACATACATACTTAAACTAGATTTATTTTAAATATATTTTAAAGTATTAAATTAATTAATGATATATTTCATTTAAATTACATATTATATACACATGTCTTCCTAGCACGAGAAAGAATTTTATTCTCTCCCTTATTCCCATCTTTCATTGATCAAATATTTATGGACTGCCTACTCTATACCACACTCTGTTCTAGGCACATTCAATAGTGAACAAAATGGGCAAAAGCCCTGCCTTCCTAAAGCTTCCATTCTAGTTGAGGCACTGCGACAGTGACTGAGATAAAAGTAAAATACAGAGTACGTAAGAGAGTTATACATGCTTTGAAGAATAAAAAAGTAGAAGGTAAGAAGTGTTGAGGGGTGTGATACAATTTTACACAGACTGTTCAGGGACCATCTCCTTGAAATGTTGTGTTTAAGTCAAGACCTGAGGAGGTGAACAGATGAGCCATGGGGATATATGGAGTTGGGAGGGAGGGGTGTCAGCAAAAAAAAAAAAAAAAAACATTAAGTGCCAACACTCTGAAGCAGTACCTTCCTGGCATGTGCAAGGAACAGTGAAGAGTCAGGTGTGGCTGGATTGGACGGACAAGGGGGAAGCTGGGGAGAGTGGAGTTTGCAGATACATCATGGAGGCCATGAGAAAGACTTGCCATTGACCTGGAGAATCTGCTATCATTTTACTCAACGCCAAAACCAAACCAACCACACAAAGAAGACAAAACTGAAATAAAACTAGGCAAAGAAGTAAAATGCAGAATAAAACAATAAGAACAACAACAAAAGCATGTAAAGGGGATTAAAGTTAGGTAAGGAAGAGAGGGAAAGAAAAAGTGAGAGGCAAGGGGAAAGAAAAAGTGAGAGGCAAGAGGAAAGAAAGAGAAAGGGGAAAAAGACCATATCCTGGGCTTCCCTGGTGGTGCAGTGGTTGAGAATCTGCCTGCTAATGCAGGGGACACGGGTTCGAGCCCTGGTCTGGGAAGATCCCACATGCCGCGGAGCAACTGGGCCCGTGCGCCACAACTACTGAGCCTGCGCATCCGCAGCCTGTGCTCCGCAACAAGAGGCCGCGACAGTGAGAGGCCCGCGCACCGCGACGAAGAGTGGCCCCCGCTTGCCACAACTAGAGAAAGCCCTCGCACAGAAACGAAGACCCAACACAGCCAAAAAATAAATAAAATAAATTAAAAGAAGGCTCAACATTAAAAAAAATTAAAAAGACCATATCCTGTTCACTTGTTTTGCCTCCCTCCCCCCGCCCCATCTCTCTCTCCCTCTCTCTTTCTCTCAGATCTGGAATCTTGGTCCAGGCTGCAAAAACTGCCCTGACCTCTTCCTGAGGGAGCCGTGCAGCAGCAAAGTCCGGCAGAGGAGCGATGTATTACCACAAGCCTGGGCCCGGCCCCCAGACCCCCGTCAGTTCCAGTTGATCTGGGCCGCTGGGACTCATCAGGTCCCCTTGTGCTCAGGCTGCAGGCTGAAAGCAGTACAACTCCCCCTGAGCCTTCTTCCCTCAGGCCCTCCCAGGGCAGTCACCCTCCAAGTAGAGCCGCCCCCTGCAAGCAACTGGGATAGAACATCCAAGCTATGAGCTCAGCCCTGCAAAAGCTCCCTCCCTAACTCAGGAGTCCATAACAACCTTGCTTTTTTTTTTTTTTTATCATCTTTATTGGACTATAATTACTTTACAATGGTGTGTTAGTTTCTGCTTTATAACAAAGTGAATCAGCTATGCGTATACATACATTCCCATATCTCCTCCCTCTGGCGTCTCCCTCCCACCCTCCCTATCCCACCCCTCTAGGTGGTCACAAAGCACCGAGCTGATCTCTCTGTGCCAGGCAGCTGCTTCCCACCAGCTATCTATTTTACATTTGAACACCCTTGCTTTTGACCCTTACTCATCCTTGAGGGTGGAGTGCGTGTGTGGGAGCAGACATGGGTGTGAAGGAGAGGGGAGAGGAGGACCTCCCAACCACTCCAGAAGCCAGCATTCTCTCACTTTTTGCTCTTTTTCTTTATTAATCCAATGGGCTTACCAGGCAAGCTCATATTCAGCTCGTGCCCATACTGCCTCCACTCCCACCTCTTTACTGGCTTGGAGAGTTTTAGAAAATTTCTTTATGTGACTTCTCCAACCTTGGACACTGGGACCAATGTGAGGCCAGTTTGGTCCCTCAAAGGCTCTTATGAATGAATGTCCCTTTGATTTGCCTCCAGAAGTCATTGAAGTAAATGTGAACAGGACAATACTCCAAGGCAACAATGGACACTGGGTGGAGAATCCCTCGCGGTTCTTTACCAAGTAAGTGAGAAGACAAGAGAGAGGCTGGGGCTTCCCTGGTGGCACAGTGGTTGAGGGTCCGCCTGCCGATGCAGGGGACGCGGGTTCGTGCCCCGGTCTGGGAAGATCCCACATGCCGCGGAGCGGCTGGGCCCGTGAGTCATGGCCGCTGAGCCTGCGCGTCCGGAGCCTGTGCTCCGCAACGGGAGAGGCCACGACAGTGAGAGGCCCGCGTACCGCAAAAAAAAAAAAAAAAAAGAGAGGCTAAAAAACCAGTCATGTGAACAACCCCAGTTCATCCCCCCCGCCCCCCCACCCCACTATCAGCATCCTAGTTTGGGTCTCCTCTGAACTATCTTTTTAATTAAACTTTTTATGCTTAGGTACTTATAGATTCATATGTAGTTATAAGAAATAATACAGAGAGAGCCTGGGCACCTTTTACCCTCAATGTTAACATCTTGCAAAACTATAGTACAGTGTCACAATCAATATATTGATGTTAATAAGTCAAGATGGAGAAGATTTCCATCACCGCAAAGATGTCTCGTGTTGCCCATTTATAGACAAACCCAATACCCTCTCACTCCCAACCCCCCACCCCTTAATCCCTGGTAACCACCATTCTAGTCTCCATTTCTAAAATCTTGTCAATTAGGAATGGAATCACACCATATGTAACCTTTTGGAATTCGCTTTTTCCTATCGGGATAATTTCTCTCAGGCGATTCATCCAGGTTGTGTGCATCGAGTTAATTCCTCTTCATTATTGAGTAGTATCTCATGTATGAATGTACCACAGTTTATGCTCCCATTGAAAGACATTTGTTTCCAATTTACAACAGTTGTGAACTTTTGCTATAAACACTCACGTACAGGATTTTGTGTGAGCATAAGTCTTCTCTCTGGGATAAATGCTCAGGAGTGCGACTGCTGGGTTGCATGGTGTTGCATGTTTACTTCTTTTTTTAAGACACTGCCCAACTATTTTCCAGAGAGATGAGATCATTTTACATTCCCATGAAACCAGTTTCTCTGCATACTTGCTAGCACTTCGTGTTGTTGCTATTTTTTGTTATTTCAGCCACTCTTGATAGGTGTATAGTGGTATCTCATGTGTTTTTAATTTGCATTTCCTTGATCTGTAATGATGTTGAATTATTTTTCTATGTGTTCACTTGTCATCTTTGGTAAAATGTCTCTTCATATCTTTGTTGATTTCAAATTAGGTTGTTTGTTTGTTTGTTTGTTTTTCGGTATGCGGGCCTCTCACTGTTGTGGCCTCTCCCGTTGCGGAGCACAGGCTCCGGACGCGCAGGCTCAGCGGCCATGGCTCACGGGCCCAGCCGCTCCGCTCCGCGGCATGTGGGATCTTCCCGGACCGGGGTACGAACCCGCGTCCCCTGCATCGGCAGGAGGACTCTCAACCACTGTGCACAGGGAAGCCCAGGTTGGTTGTTTTTTAACTGTTGAATTTTGAGATATCTCTATATATTCTAGATATTAGTTCTGTAACAGATATGTGATTTGCAAATATTTTCTTCCCAGCTGGTTGCTTGTCTTTTAATCTTACTGACTACCAAATGCTTTTTCTGCATTGAGTGATATGATCATTTGGTTTTTCTTCTTTAGATAATTAATATGGTGCATTAATATTAACTGATTATTTAATACTGAACCAGACTTGCATCTCTGGACCCGACTTGGTCATGGTGCATAATTCTTTTCATAATTGATAAATTCTAATTTATATTTTTTTCTATTTTGTTCCATTCTGGGTTTTTTTCCTTTTTTTTTTAAGATTTTACTTCTATATTCATGAGGGATATAGTCTGTAGTTTTCTTTATTTGTACTGTGTTTGTCATTTTAGTATCAGGATGATACTATCTTTATAAAATGAATTGTAGACTGTTTTCTCCTCTTCTATTTTCTAGCAGATGTGTAAAATTGCTGTTAACTCTTCTTCAAATGTTGGAAAGAATTCTTCAGTGAAACCATCTGGAACTGGAGATTTTGTTATCGAAAGTTTTTTAAATTATGAGTACAATTTCTGTATAATTATAAGACTATTCAAACTGTCTATATTGTATTGGGTAAACTGTGGTAGTTTTAGAGGAACTGGTTTGTTTCATCCAAGTTGTCAAATTTTTGTATGTAGAGTTATTGCATCTGCCTGGTGTTTAAACTCTTCTCTATCTGACGCTAACCCATCTCTTCAATCTCTTACTCTTCCCTTCCATAGGCCACATGAACCTCAGTGAATTGAGATCGCAGTAATTTGGATTCTTCTCTGGGATTCTTTGCACACTCTGTGCTTTCTCACTGCCTCACCTGGCTATTGTCATTCTCTACCCCTGGAATACCCCACAACTTCAAAATAATTTTTCTTCTCATTCTAGGGCCACTCAAAAACTGCAACCTATCTTCCCTATTTCCCTTGGAACTCTTATGACCTATACTGTCTGTGGCAGTTCTGTGGTGTGAAATTGTATAGAAGTTATTTATGAACATGAACTTATGTCCCTTTACTATACTGTGAAGGATGAAACCCTGTATGATTCCTCTTGGCTTCCTCCATAGGCCCCGGCACAGGGCATGGCACAAAATACATGCACAAAAGGCATCTAAACAATTAACTCATATGGGTCCTCACATGACAGTTCATCCAAGGAGTCTCTTTGACTTCCCTTCTTCAGATATTTAGGGAGCTATTTTTCAGGACCTGCTCTTGAAACTGGGATTGATTTAGCATCTGAAAAGAGCGGGTTCCTTGAGTAATTGGAGGGAAAGCATCACTATCGCCACCGATCCCGATCTCAAGGGAAAGACTGGTTTTCAGAGCCTAAAGACTATCTCACAAAAATATAGGTTCACTGTGAAGAGGCAGGACACAACCAGGGATTTGGAAATCTACCAGTTTATAGAAGAACATCTTCTCCCATCATCCAAATTAGTAGTTCAAATTCTCCTTAGCAGCACCATACTAAATGGAGATGTATTAAGGAAGCAGGATGGAAAAGTGATCTCCATCTATTCCTAGCTCAGCAGGCATCCGTATCCAACAACATCTTTGACATTGACTTTGCATCAAGAGGCCCAGGCTGGGAATGAATATTCTCCAGGGAATCCTCCCGCCATCCCAAAATAGGAGAAGGTGAGGTAGCAGGGCAGGGAGCCAGAGACAAAGTAGGGAAAAGGGGAAACATTTGCCACTCCTGTTACTGTCAAGAGCCACTTCTTGGTGATTCCATTGTCCATCTCCTAGTCTGAACCTCTTTGCCTCCCACCATATCTGCTACTGTATCCTTTATATGCTCTCCCACCGTGTGCGTTTACCTGCATCAGTTCATCCTAAACACAAGCACCAAAAAGATCTCTCTATAACTTAAGTCTGATTATACCATTTATATTTTCAAAGAAACCTTCATACATTCCCTATTGCACAGGAATAATGTTGACGTGCCTTCACCAGGCATTCAAGGCCCTCTTCATGTTATGACTTCACCTCCCACAATCCCTGTTGCACACCAGTGGGCAAAAGCAGAATGGAAATAATCTAGAATTAGATCTGAGTTCAAATCTAGCTCAGTTTTGTAACAACTTCATGATCTTGGGTAACTTATTTAACCTGAATGAGCTTCACTTTCTTACCAAATACTGTTTAAAGAATAATAATTCAAAATGTTGTTGTGAGAAATAAATGAGGTCATGAGTTTAAAGTACATAGCACCTAATAGGTACTCGATAAACAGTAATTATTTTTACTATGCTGAAGCATACCAAGCAACTTCTCTATTCGGTTACACCCCTGAGTCTTTTCTTAGGCCTACTGGCCCTGGCAAGGTTATCAAGTGCCCTTGCATAAGGAGTGGGAGAAGGGACTAGGTGAGGGTGATGGGTAGGGGTGAGGGAGCATCCTGATAAGGTATGCTGCCCATTGTTAGAAAGAAACAACGAACAGAGCAGGTCCAGAAATGCAGAAGGGCAGGGCAGGATCCAGCAGTTTCAGCATCTGATTTTCTTCCCTGAACATCAGAATAAGCCCAGGCTTGCCTTTCCACAGCTGATGAGGACACCTCTCCCACGTCTTCATGCAAGAATTGTTTGTGTTTCTTTGATAGAGACTTATTCAAATGCTATGTCCAACCCGGTGGAGAGGCTGGGGTGGGCAACTCAGCCTGGGGTTTAAATCTGAAGCCTATTCACTATGGCTTGTAGACCTATCACACCCGTTATGTATGTGTGCTCTTATAAGGGGCTCAAGGAAATAGTGTCAAGAGACCCACTTCATAAGTACGTTTATTATCTCTGCTGTTCAAGCCACACAAAATAAATGTCTGGCGTTTCCAGAAATTGCTATCAATTCAGCAGCAGATTTTACAAGGCCAATCAATAACAGTTTCCTCCATACCCGCTTCCCCCAGTGTATATTTATTTGTGTTCAAGCTTTCTCTTCCTCCTGTGCTTTCTAGTGCTTGTAATTGGTCCAGAATAAATAGATGATTTCATCTTTTTCCAGGAAAAAAAGAAGGGAGGGATTTTAAAAAAACTCTACTATTAAAAAAATCTCCTTTTTCTATTCAAAAATAAAGCTGTGTGCATATAACTGTTTGTATATGAGAGAGAGAGAGAGAGAGATTGCATTCAAGCCTGCCTGCTAGGGTGAGACCCTAAAAACATAAGCCACAATTTATAACCTCTTTTCCCTGCACCTAAGCCATGCTGTAATAGGAAATTAGGGACTTAGAAAGCCACATAGACCCTTCTAGTCATGAATTCTTCTATCATGATGTCTTTATATCTTATAGTGTCACTAACTGTATCAGAGGCTCAGATCAGGCTAGAAGTTCAAAGTTCACCCGTCCATCCTCCTCTTCTTATAGGTTAAAGCACAGAGACTCAGAAAAGGAAAGTAGGTCTAAACTCAGGTCTCTTTCTTCAGAATGTGACCTTATTTGGAGATAAGGTCTTTATAGAGGTCACCAAGTGAAAATGAGATCATTAGCGTGGTCCCTAATCCAAAATGACTGTTGTCTCTATAAAAAGGAGAAATTTGGATACTGAGAGACACACACACAGGCAGAATGCCAGATGATGATGGAGGCAGAAATCAAGAAGATACTACTTCAAGCCAAGGAACACCAAGGATGCCAGCAAATCACCAGAGGCTAGGAGAGAAGCATGGAACAGATCCTGCCTCATAGCCCTCAGAAAGAACACCTTGATCTCAGACTTCTAGCCTCCAGAACTATGAAACAACAAATTTCTGTTGTTTAAGCTACCCAGTTTGTGGTACTTTGTTTTGATGGCCCTAGCAAACTCATACACTCCTCTTCCTCAACAGCGATTGTTCAGAAGGCCCAGGACTACCGAATCCAGAGCAGAAAGTCAGAAAAATATTAGAACTATATATTAGAACTATATAGAGGCTCTTGATAACCCTACTCCAAATAAATAAAGCATCAGGAAAGAGGGCAAGGATGCACATGGAGAAAACATATCCCCAGCTTCTCAGACCAGACAAATTTTCTGCAACTGTGGTAAAGCTAAGTCATGCTACAGCTTATTCTATGATGGGATAAAGTTCACATGATTTTTCTTCAAGGTAGAATATAAAAGTAAAGAAAACTCAGGAGCAAAAACTAGTGCTATAGGTTCGCAAGACCTACTTCACTTATCTCTTCCTAGGGACACAGGAAGACTGTATTTCCCACTCTCCTTTGCAACTACAATGGACCATGTGACTAGTTCTGACCAATGGACAATAAGTAGAAGTGACATAAGTAAAAGAATAGAAAAATGTATGTAAGTCTTCCATGCTTTCTCTTCCCTTGCCATGGAGACCCTAGAAGTCATATGTTAAGCGAGGTGTGATGCAAAATTAAACTAGATTAAATCCTTAAGTCACTGACTGAAACAGAGCTCCAGCCTTCAATGAAGCTTCTGTGAGAAAGAAATAGATGTTTTTGAGATTTGGGGAAAGTAATCTAACCTGTCACTTTGGCCTAACTCAGCTGATATTGGCCCTCACCTTTGCAATCAGTATTTTTTGTTTTTTCTTTTTTGCGGTACGCGGGCCTCTCACTGTTGTGGCCTCTCCCGTTGCAGAGCACAGGCTCCAGACGTGCAGGCTCAGCGGCCATGGCTCACGGGCCCAGCCGCTCCACGGGATGTGGGATCTTCCCATACCAGGGCACGAACCCGCGTCCCCTGCATCGGCAGGCGGACTCTCAACCACTGTGCCACCAGGGAAGCCCTGCAATCATATTTGACTAGCATATTATTCAAGAAAGAATAAGCCTTTTGAAAATTATGAACTTGAAATTTCTCACATTCCTTGTTGCTTAGTAAACAGCCTGCGGTAGAACCACCCATCCCAACAATGTCCATGTGATCCCCTCCAAAAACACAGACCCTGGGTCCCAGAATACAGGAAACTCCTTTTCAGCATCCCTGCCTACTCCTCCAGCAGGAGCTTGGACCCTTACAGGAAAAGGGGCATTTCCTACCGTACAAGGCAGCCACTCTTGGCACAGTTCTGGTTGTTAGAAATGTATTCCTTAAGAAATCTATAATCATACTCTCTGTTTCCACCTATTGACCTTAGTTCTACCCTCTAGAGTTCTGGAATAACAAAGAACAAGTCCATACTTCTCCCAAACTTCTGTCCACCAGGCTGATGTTTTAATCAAAGCAGATTTCTTTCCAGAAGCCTTGTTAATCAAGCTATCACTAATAAGTCAAATCCCAACAGAATGTAAACCAAAGTACTGTCCCAATTATTTTGTTGTGTTAGGATTTTATGATATCAAAAAATATTTCAAATACATGGAATTCCACCTGGGGCCTAACATTCTTTCAGTTACAGAAAGATTCGCATCGTAGCAAGATTTGTTTTATGGGGATTTAACCTGCCTATCGTTCTGCTGAGTGCCTAAGTAGGAATGTGGGAAATAGTTTTCTATCACCATAAGCTCAGAAAAAATGTCAGTGAAAGGCAGGCAAGTAGATTATGATTGCATCGACAGCTCTTTTCCTAAGCTAATATGTTAGCCTATTGTCTAGCCTAGTTATTATGTCTAGCCTAGTCCTGACTGCTGTCCCCCGTAGGGTCTTGTAAGCACATTGCCAAGGAGTTTGTTGAATCTGGCAAGTTTATACACTGGGCTTGTTTGACTTCCCATTTCTAAGAATGATCATTAGGTATTTTAACAATATGTAAGTATGCTTAGAACACCTAATGGGGCATTAGGTATGTAAATAAGTGATTCAGTTGAGAACTGTAGTGTTAACACAGACAAAAATCCACTCTCCTTTTTAGTAATAATGGATTCCCTTCATGTTTTAAGTGGAAAATTTTAAACGTGCATAGACAGGTGAGATATCTCAGTTCTGTAATTCATGTTTGATCATCAGGACTCCTATAAGAGAGAAAATACACATTTTTTCTTGAAGGACTAAAGGACTAAATCAACATGAGGCCTAAAAAACCACAGGAGAAAATGGAAACTTAATAGTAAACAATTTTTTTTTTACATTTCAGATTAGAATATCTAGTATTGGCTTGGCTGGGGGAACACTTTTATATACTCCTTGTGGGAGCATAAATTGAGACAATCGTTCTGAAAGGTAATTTGGCAAATATATCAAAAGCCTTTAAAGTGTGTATACCCTTTGACCCAGACCCAATGTTTTCACTTCTAGGAATTTACTGTAAGGAAATAATAATGGGTATATGCAAAGATTCATTTACAAAGATGCTTATTGTGGTGTTATTTACAACAGAAGTAATTGGAGAAAGAACAAATAGCCAACAAAAGGAAATTAGCTTTTTGAAAAACATGATACATCCGTTTGTACAATGTGCAGGCCTTAAAAATGTGTTGTAGAAGAATTATTAATAAGAAAAAATGTTCATAATATACTGTTAAGATAAAAAAGTTTCAAAACAATATTTTTAGGATATCAATTTTGCTAACACTTTTTAATCAAACACATTAAAAACATCAAAATTTAACAACACTTATCTCAGAAGGTTGGGATTGTGGGTGGTTTTTATTTCCTTCGTCATCTCTCCTGAATTTTTCTAAATGCTTATAATGAACACAAAATATATTTGATGTACAAAAATGTTATAATGAGTTGAACCTTACATGTAAAAGATTTTAATTTTTGAAGATGCTGTGGTGACTAGGAAATCAGGCATATCTTTCCTACTGGATTAACTCTCCATACTAAGTGAACCTTTCTTTGGCATCTCTAACTAGTATAGAGCCAAACATTCTCTGTCTTTTAAAACAAGTTTGAAAACCAAAAGACAATTCCACCATTTACCAAGATACCCAACTCAATTCAATTTGAAATAAAGATATCTGTGGAATTTTTAAAGCTGGGAATATTATGAGTATCATCACCCAAGAGCATTAGCTGTAGAGTCAGAACTCCTGGGATTGAGTTCTAACTCTGACATTAGCTGGTGACTTTGAATAAGTCTCTACTCCTTCCGTGGGACTCTCAGATTGGGACTATATAGAGAGATTGATATTTTTAAATTAAGGGATATGAAAGATCAATATATCCAAAATACCACCAAGGCAGTCTCATGTTAAATATTGCATTTGCTTTAGCCATCTCTAGCCAAGAATCTCAATAACTAACAACTAATCATGGTTGGAATGACGCAAAGGAAAGAAACTGATTTTCTTTTCTTTTTCAGCTTTTTATTTGCTGTGTGTAAAGTAAGACATAAATTCATGCACAAAGTGCATAGGTCATAAATGTACAGCTTAACAAATTATTGCAAAGTAAATCCCTGTGTAAACTCCATCCAAGTGAAGACACAGAACACGCCACACCCCAGAAGGCTTGCGTGTGCCCCTTCCCAATCATACCTGCTCTCTCCCCTCAGAGTCACCGCTCTCCTGACATTACTGTGATCATTTCCTTAATTTGCTGTATAGTTTTACCACCTAAGTGTGCATCTCTGAAAAATATAGTTTACTTGAGTTATTTTTAAAATTTATATAAATGGAATCATAGAGAAAAAAATATTATGATAAAGGATGCAAAAAAATTGTAAAGTATAACGTATGCAAAAGGGAATGACTTTATTATCAGTAATCTTATTATATGGGGATGTAGGCATTGAATTTCAACCCTCCATAGCAGGTGGCTGGTCTCACAATTTTGGCACTGAGTCATTTCCAGTCAGGCCTAGACTGCCTCATCCTTCCTGATGGTCCACGCAAACTCACGTTCAGGGGCCCATCAGAGCTCTGTGTTTGTGACTTCTTATGCCACCTGGATGGAAAAGTACTCGCCTGAGGCTGAAGGGGTCTGTAAATACCTGCTTTGTTCATAAAATTAGCAGGCTTCCCTCTGTTGAGTGAGTCCCCCAGCTATTATCAAGGCTCTAAGGTCACATCTAGTTAATCGCTGGCTAGAAATCGATACACAGAGAGCGATGGTTTATGATAAGGGCTTATAATAAGCAAGTTCAAGTTCAAGAGACTGGCGGTCTTCTTGCTTTTAGATGCTGAAAAGAAGCTGCTAATCCCCTTTCTTGTTGGAAAAAAAAGGTTACCCCATTCATGTTGCTACCTAAATCAAGAACTCTTTAATATATTTTTGTATAGGTTCCCTTCCTATTTTTGGTCAATTCATTGTGTCCTTAGGCTCAGCTGTTCAAATGCCACCTAGAATATTTTTCAATCCCAAGGAAATGCATCAACTTATTCTCTGGTGTCACAACATCTCAGGGTTACAGCCACCTTTGTCCCAGTTCTGAGACATTCCCAGTGCTCTTTGATGTTAGCAGCTACTTTGTGAACTGATCCATGGGGCTGCCAGTGCCTAAGGCTCAGTATCACTGTGGGTTTCCCAGCTGGCATTTGGCCAATGCTTGCCATTCCTTCTGTGCAACCACCCATGCATGTCTGCATGTGCACATGCGTGTGTGAATGTGTGGGTGTGTTCAAGCGTGTGTAGGCATACTATCTGCTCATTCCACAAGTAGACAGCATTGCCGTCAACTGTAGCAATAAGAATAAGAATGACTTTCATGTAGTAAATACTGGGTGAATAAGTGAACAGGTGAGCAATGCTCCACCTGGCTTTCTACCCCAACATTCCTCCTCTTGTCACAACTGAGGCTACTTGAATTCCACCTTCAGGCTTAACACTGTACCATTCTTACGACCAATTTAGGACTTAGTCAAGTAGAATTTTAGGGCTTAGTTTAGATCTCCAAGAGACTCAGAATTTAGTGATCTGGCTAATCCTTCCACAGTGATGTCAAGTCCATATCTGGATTACGGCCTTGCTCCTCTCCCATAGCCCCCCGTGTGCACTCCAGTTTTAGTATCCAGAATGCCTGCTTCCTATCCCAAGCCTGTGCTAACCATCTCTACTACAATGAGAGACTGAATGTCCCCCTCTTGAATCCCAATAGCTAAGACCCTGCTTCCTAACCTCTTACAATGCCCAGACCCTGAACCAGCATGTGACATTGTCTTATCACTGGCTGACTTTCTCCTGGAAACTCCTCTTCTCCCTGATTCGGAACAACAGCTACCCCATACCATACTCTGCAGGTGCCATATCTATATACTGGAATCCCTCACTCCACTGGCAAATGGGTCTGCTTCCAACTCTCCATGACAGACATCTCTAATCTCCAGTTCTACTCTTCTCCTGATCTGCTGTGTCCATTGCCTACTGAAAGGCCTTTCAATTTTTAAATTAAAAATAACAATAAATATTTAAAGAAAGACTCTATCAAAGTAAGCAAATAAGCAAAAAGAAAATGACCAAAATCTAACCAAAATCCTTGTTAAAATCTTAGTGCAAATGGAGATATATACCATGTTCACAGATTGGAAGACTCAGTATAGTTAAGATGTCAATTCTTTATGAACTGATATATAGAATTAATCAAATTCCAATCAAAATCCTAGCAAGTTTTTTTTTTTTTGGTAGATACAAAGGAGCTGATTCTAAAGTTTATATAGAGGGGTGAAGGAACTAGAATAACCAAAACAAAATTGAAAAGGAAGAATAAGATTGGAGGATTCTCCCTACCTGATTTCAAGACCTATGATAAAGTAATCAGACAGTGTGGTTTTGGCAAAAGAAGAGACACAGAGATCATTGGAACAGAATACAGAGTTCGTAAATAGACTCACACGAGCATAGTCAGTTGATATTTTACACAGACACAAAGGCAATTTAATTTATTATCAAAAAGTCATGTTGGGACCATTGAAGATCTATATGCAAGTATATGAGCCACTTCAACCTAACCATCACACATTCTAGAAAAAAATTAACTTAAAATGGATCTCAGATATAAAGATAAAATGTAAAACTATAAGACTTTTACAAGTGAAATAAGAGAAAATCTTCATGACCTAAGGTTACGCAAAAATGTCTTAGTTATGACACAAAAAACACAACACATAAAAGAAAAAAAATGATAAACTGATCAGACCTCATAAAAATTAGAACCTTTGTCTCTATGAAAGATAATATTAAGAGAATGAAAAGACAAGGTAAATGCTGGGAGAATATAATTGCAAATCACACATCTGACAAAGGACTTATAACAAGAATGTATAAGGAACTCTCAAAACTCAATCAAAAGAAAACACACAGTCTGATTTTTCAAATGGACACTAGACTTGAATAGACACTTTATCACAGAGGATCTACTGATGGCAAATAAACACAAAAGGAGATGTTCACTTCATTAGCCATTATGAAATGAAAATGAAAACCATGATGACAGAATACTGCACACCCATTAGAATGACTAGAATAGAAAAAAAAAAAAGGAAAAAACCTTGTCAATACTAAGTGCTGGCAAGAATGCAGAGCAACTGGTATTCTCATACATTGCTGGTGAGAAAGTATAAACGTAAAACCATCTGTAAACAGTTTGGTAGGTTTTTAGAAAGTAAGAGATGTACACAAATGTTTATAGCTCTGTTCAGAGTATCCTCAAAGTAAAAAAAAACCAAAAATACAGTGTTCTTCAACAGATGAATGAGTAAACAGCTGTGGTACAGCCATACAATGGAATACTACTCACAATAAAAAGAAAGGAACTATTAGTGCCATATCGCAAAGGCATTACACTGAGTGAAAGAAGTGAGTTTTTAAATTATGTACTGTATGACCCCATTTATATGACATTCTGGAAGCCAAGCTATAGCAACAGAGAACACATTAGTGGTTGCCAGGGATTTGAGGTTAACTCAAAAGGGTAGCACAAGGATTTTTTTGGAAGTGATAGATCTGGCTGTCCTGATTGCTGTGGTGGTTAGCCAAATTTATACATAGTTAAAACTCATACAATTGTACATTACAGTATGTTGATTTAAAAACTAATATTAAGGGCTTCCCTGGTGGCTCAGTGGTTGGGAATCCGCCTGCCAATGCAGGGGACGTGGGTTCGTGCCCCGGTCTGGGAAGATCCCACATGCTGCAGAGCAGCTAGGCCCGTGAGCCATGGCTGCTGGGCCTGTGCATCCGGAGCCTGTGCTCCCCAACGGGAGAGGCCACAACAGTGAGAGGCCCGCATACCGCAAAAAAAAAAAGCTAAACTAAAATTAAAAATAAGTCTTAGAAAATGGATTAGAGACCTAAATGTAAGACCGGACACTATAAAACTCTTAGAGGAAAACATAGGAAGAACACTCTTTGACATAAACCACAACAAGATCTTTTTTGATCCACCTCCTAGAAAAATGGAAATAAAAACAAAAATAAACAAATGGGACCTAATGAAACTTAAAAGCTTTTGCACAGCAAAGGAAACCATAAACAAGACGAAAACACAACCCTCAAAATGGGAGAAAATATTTGCAAACGAATCAACGGACAAAGGATTAATCTCCAAAATATATAAACAGTTCATGCAGCTCAATATTAAAAAAACAAACAACCCAATCGAAAAATGGGCAGAAGGCCTAAATAGACATTTCTCCAAAGAAGACATACAGATGGCCAAGAAGCACATGAAAAGCTGCTCAACATCACTAATTATTAGAGAAATGCAAATCAAAACTACAGTGAGGTATCACCTCATACCAGTTAGCATGGGCATCATCAGAAAATCTACACACAACAAATGCTGGAGAGGGTGTGGAGAAAAGGGAACCCTCTTGCACTGCTGGTGGGAATGTAAACTGATACAGCCACTATGGAGAACAGTATGGAGGTTCCTCAAAAAACTAAAAATAGAATTACCCTATGACCCAGCAATCCCACTACTGGGCATATAGCCAGAGAAAACCATAATTCAAAAAGACACATGCACCCCAATGTTCACTGCAGCACTATTTACAATAGCCAGGTCATGGAAGCAACCTAAATGCCCATCGACAGACAAATGGATAAAGAAGATGTGGTATATATGTACAATGGAATATTACTCAGCCATAAAAAGGAAAGAAATTGGGTCATTTGTAGAGACGTGGATGGATCTAGACACTGTCATACAGAGTGAAGTAAGTCAGAAAGAGAAAAACAAATATCATATATTAACACATATATGTGGAACCTAGAAAAATGGTACAGATGAACCGGTTTGCAGGGCAGAAATTGAGACACAGATGCAGAGAACAAACGTACGGACATCAAGTGGGGAAGGGGCGGGAGTGGAGGTGGTGGTGTGATGAATTGGGTGATTGGGATTGACATGTATACACTGATGTGTATAAAATTGATTACTAATAAGAACCTGCTGTGTAAAAAAATAAATAAAATAAAATTCAAAAGTTCAAAAAAAAAAAGATCCTAGCACACTCCACCTGAATCTTTTCCTATAGTTTTGTATATTAATAGAATCATTCTGTATTAGATAATACTGTATAACCCATTTTGATTTTAAAATGTTGTAAATAGCTTTCAATGTAATTAAATATGTATCTAAATATCAATTTTAATGGTTGGGCTGTGTTCCACTGAATGGATATAACACTTAATATGTAAGCAGTTCCACGTTGTTGGAAGTTTGGATTGTCTCTGATTTTGCAGTATTAGAAATGATGTTGTGTACACAAAAATAAACTCAAAATGGATTAAAGACCTAAATGTAAGGCCAGACACGATAAAACTCTTAGAGGAAAACATAGGCAGAACACTCCATGACATAAATCACAGCAAGATCCTTTTTGACCCACCTCCTAGGGAAATGGAAATAAAAACAAAAATAAACAAATGAGACCTAATGAAACTTAAAAGCTTTTGCACAGCAAAAGAAAACCATAAACAAGACAAAAAGACAACTCTCAGAATGGGAGAAAATATTTGCAAATGAAGCAACTGACAAAGGATTAATCTCCAAAATATACAAGCAGCTTATGCAGCTTAATATCAAAAAAACAAAAAACCCAATCCAAAAATGAGCAGAAGACCTAAATAGACATTTCTCCAAAGAAGATATACAGATTGCCAACAAACACACGAAAGGATGCTCACCATCACTAATCATTAGAGAAATGCAAATCAAAACTACAATGAGGTATCACCTCACACCAGTCAGAATGGCCATCATCAAAAAATCTAGAAACAATAAATGCTGGAGAGAGTGTGGGGAAAAGGGAACCCTCTTGCACTGTTGGTGGGAATGTAAATTGATACAACCAGTATGGAGAATAGTATGGAGGTTCATTAAGAACCTAAAAATAGAACTACCATACGACCCAGCTATCCCACTACTGGGCATATACCCTGAGAAAACCAAAATTCAAAAAGAGTCATGTACCACAATGTTCACTGCAGCACTATTTACAATAGCCAGGACATGGAAGCAACCTAAGTGTCCGTCGACAGATGAATGGATAAAGAAGATGTGGCACATATATACAATGGAATATTACTCAGCCATAAAAAGAAACGAAATTGAGTTATTTGTAGTGAGGTGGATGGACCTAGAGACTGTCATACAAAGTGAAGTAAGTCAGAAAGAGAAAAACAAATATCGTATGCTAACACATATATGTGGAATCTAAAAAAAAAAAAAAATTGTTCTGGAGAACCTAGGGGCAGGACAGGAATAAAGACGCAGATGGAGAGAATGGACTTGAGGACACGGGGAGAGAGAAGGGTAAGCTGGGACAAAGTGAGAGAGTGGCATGGACATATATACACTACCAAATGTAAAATAGATAGCTAGTGGGAAGAAGCCGCATAGCACAGGGAGATCAGCTTGGTGCTTTCTGTCCACCTAGAGTGGTGGAATAAGGAGGGTGGGAGGGAGACACAAGAGAGAGGAGATATGGGGATATATGTATAGGTATAGCTGATTCACTTTGTTATACAGCAGAAAATAACACACCATTGTAAAGCAATTATACTCCAATAAAGGTGTTTAAAAAAAAAAGAAAAAAAATGCACAGCAAGAAAAGTTAAAGTCAATAATCAAATACTAGATTTGGAGAAAAATATAATAAAAATATAACTTCATAGCTGTAATATATATAATATATAGCTATTATGATAGCTATTATATGTAATAAAGATATCTTTCAAACTGACAAGGAGAAAATAACTCAAAAAAATAGGCAAAAAATATTAAAGTCAATTTAGAGAACAGCAAATCAAATACCATCATTTTCCTCCCCCGATAAAAAAGAAAACCACACAAAAAGATGTACAAATTCACTCATAGGGATATGAAAAAATCAAGTAGTAGATATTACTTTATACCAAACAGCCTTGCAAAAACTATAAAGCTCCTAATATCTATTGTTGGTGGAATACAGGGGAAAGAGGACTCGTGTATTGTTAGTAGAATTGGAAATTGTGACAACCTTTTTGGGAAGGCAATCTGATCATCTTATTAAAATTAAAAATACATATACGTTAAAAAAAAAGAAATGATGCTGTGATAATCACTCTTGTAGCTAAATATTTGCACGAATCCTTAATTGTACTTTAGATATATTTTTAGAAGTGGACTTGCTGGGTCAATGTATGGACTTTTTAAAGATCTTTGAGGAGACAAAGGTGCCCATTTGCCCATATGCTCCCCTGTAACCTCGCTCCCATTCTATTATATTATGTGGATTTAAAACTTCTTCAAAGTATTCGTACATACGTTGTATTCATCTTTGAACCACAAAACGACCCACAGAGCCTGGCACATTGCCTGGTACATAATAGGCACTATGTAATGCTTGTATTTATTTGTTGACAAGAATAAATGAATAAATTAAAGACCCAGGTTCTTCTTTGGCAATAAGTTTCCTAGTCATCGTCAAATACTTTAGAGTTACTTCATGCAACAGTCATTAATTCAGCACCTAGAGCTGTGATCCCATTTTCTTAATCAAACTCAACAACAAAATTTTTTGAGCTTTCCTCATTTATTATTTATTTATTTGTATTTTGTATGTACATACTCTTGTCGATCTATATATTAAAGAATAATAACATTTGATTTCTTGCTTATTTTGGATTAGAAATAAGTATAAATGAAGTTCTAATACTTTCTTCCCACTCTCCAAAAGATTGTTGGTTACATCCCCCAAGGCTGCGCACATTTGCAGATCACTGCCCTAAGAAGCCTGAACGCCATGGAGTACACAGTGATGGATGACACAGTCCTGCTCTTGGATTCACAAGCAGTCAGGAACAAATGCCATGAGAACTTCACAGATATCAGAGTGTCTTGTGAAAGCAGAGGAGGGGGAGATCTCTTCCTATTGGAGAAGAGCTGGGAGTCTTCAGGGAAGAGGGAGCCCTGGAGGTTATGAAGCATTCAAAGAGTTTTGTGCTTTATACCCTGAGGAAGCCCCTCTTTGTACGTGTTCTACTTTGACCTCAGCAACATTACAGGATGGGAGGTGGGGGAAGGCTGTTGAATGAGGAAGAGTCAGTATACCTGCCATGTATGGCTGTTGGTGGGTTTTTCTTTGGGCCTCTTTCGTTCCTGTTTGTTTCATATATATTTTCCTACCACCCTCGGAAAATAGTGACACACATTTCAGAGGCACTTCAGGACACAGTGCCAGAAGCGTGTGGGGAGGAAGAGCCCCTGGGCAGAGATGGTCAATCTTTCAAAGGCTAATGTCCAATGCAGCTTCATTATCTTCTTATTTTTAAATATAAGAACCACACCTTCCAGAGCAATAACAAGGACAGGTGACTTCTCAAGACCTTTTCCACATCACTAACTCTGAGAGGCCCAAGAATAACTTTAAGTGCATGTAAACTCTAGATGCATAGGACTCCTTGAGCGTTCCCGAAATATGGCTCAGACCCTGACACCACACTACCTAACAGCATTAATGAGTCTCTCCTGTCTACAGAATAAAATCTCATATTCTCCATGGGGCCATTCAAGACCCTTCAAATTCTGGCCCTCACCTGGATACCTGCTACTTTTTTCAATCTCCCACCAGACGCATCAAACCATATGCTCCTCCCTGAACATACTGGATTTATCCCTCATGAAAGCTCAGCCACTTCTCTAGCTTCCTGCACATCTAAGTCCCACTCACCTTCTTGTCTCGGTTCAGAATCACTGTCTCTGTCTGGGAGGTCTCCCCACTCCCATCTGCTACCTTCCCAGGCAGAATCAAGCTCATTCTCCTTTGATCTCCTATTATCATTCATTTTTGTTGCTCTTTCTTAACCTTTCTTGGAATAAAGTCAGCTGTGTCTCTTCCTGTCTCTTACTTAAGACTAAAAGCTCTCTGAAGTTAGGGTAAAATGTTGAATTCTCTCTTTCTGCTGCCCAGCATCTCACACCAATGAAAAGGCAGGACTGCCAATCTGCCTTGGTAAACTAAGGCAATCCTCACCTCATCTAGGAAGCCATTGAAGTTTCCCTAAATTCCAGAGATTTGCCTCAGGCTGGAAGAAGGACAGGTTAGGCAGGATAAGAAGGTTTCAAAGTTTTGTTTTGACCTCTTATATTTGACAATCCTGTGGAACTTTCAAGTGGCGATGTCCAGGAGGTGTTTGAATATACCTGGCTGGATCCAAGAAAAGGTAACAATTCAGAACTCATTAGCATGTAGATGATAAGAAAAGTGATGAGTATCTGTAAGTTTTCCCAGACAAGGTATAAAGTGAGAAGAGAAGTGAACTAAAGACAGAACATTAAGGAATACCACTATTTTATAAGCAGGGGAGAAAGTGCCCACAAAGGAGAGCAAGACACTATAATCAAACAGATACAAAGAAAACCAGGAATTTGAAAGTTTCAAAGAAGGAAGTAGGAAACTGGAGAATGATATGTAAGTCTGGTAAAATAAGGGCTTCGGTAGTTAGGAAGTCCTTCCTGATCTTAATGAAAGCAGTTTCCATTATGATTAAGTTACAAATCGATACTAAGCCAGAAAGAGAACAACCCTTTCCAAAACTTGAATAAAAATGGAAGAAGAGAGAGAAGACAGTAGTTTGGGGGCATAGAGCCCATGAGGTAAGTTTGTTTTGTTCTCTGTTATTATGAAAGAAATGTGAGCAAGTTTATCAGCTAAGGGGAAAAAAATCAATGGAAAAAATATGGAAGACATAAGAGAAAGAGAGACTTGAGCAACACATAAAAAGGATTATACACCATGACCAAGCAGGATATATCCCAGGGATGGAAAGTTGGTTCGACATATGAAAATCAATGCACCATATTAACAGAATAAAGAACAAAAAAGGTGATCATTTCAAAATACACAGAAAAAGTATTTAACAAAATCTAACACAATTTCCTGATTTAAAAAAAAAAAAAAGACACTCAACAAGCTAGGAATAGAAGCTGCCTGAGAATAAACAAAAGAAGGAAGCTGGGATTTGTGAAGACTTTCTTTGCATGGCATCTGGCCCTCTGTCAGGCACAGCATGTTCTTTTCCTTTCAGCACCTCTGTGCTTTCCACGAGAGGCCTAAGAAGATGGCATGGCCAGTAAACCCTCCAAACAGACATGTCCATAGGGTCCCTCAGGACAGCACATGACCCATTTTCAACATCACTGGCCAAAGTGCAAAGAGGTCAAGCACTGCAAATACTTGTGATTAGGAGTCATCTTTCCTCCAAAACTTGCCATGAGATAGTTCTGCAAAATACACACTTTGGATCAGGGTGATTGATGGCAACTGAAAATTCAAACACAAGCAATACAACCCAGTGTCCTCCACGATCCCAGCAGTAGGGGAATTGTGTCACCATGTTAACAATGTCTGAGAGACCTTCTCCCATACCTAAGGCTAGGAGGGAGGGGCAGGACAAATTCCACTCTGGTGCCCCGTCTAGCTCACTGCTGAATATGCAGACAGCTTGGCTTCTGCCACCTCTACCACCCTGATTCCTGCTCCGCTGTGCCAGAGGGTAAGACAAATAGTGTAATGTAAAGGGACACTCAGAACTGTCTTTATGTTTAAGCACACACTGATGTCTCCAGGCAAAGTGGCCTCATACAGTGGAGTTGACTGAATAATGGCCACCCAGAAATACTAAGTCCTAACGCCTGGAATTTATAAATGTTACCTTTTTGGGAAAAGAGTCTTTGCAGATGTAATTAAATTAAGCATACTGAGATGAGATTACCCTGGATTATCCGGGAGGGCCCTAAATGCCATCACAAGTGTCCTTATAAGAGAAAGGCAAAGGAAGATAATGCAGACACACAGGAGAAAGGCCATATGAAGACTGAGCAGAGAGAGGGTCAACCAACAAGTCAAGGATTACGGACGACCAGCAGCAGCTGTAAGAAGCACGGGAGAGGTTCTCCCCTAGAGCCTCCTGAAGAAACACCATCCTGCCAATATCTTGATTTGAGACTTCTGACCTCCAGAACTGTGAAAGGATACATTTCTGATGTTAAGTCACCCAAGTTATGGTAATTTGTTAAGGAAGCCCTGGGGAAATAATACACCTGACAACACTGTTCTCTGTATGTTCATCGGTCCAAACTGTATACATTTGATCTTGAACCTATGGAAAGTAAAAGCTAGCCAGTCTATGGGCCTCTCACCTCAACTCATCCTTTCAGGAGGCTCTTCAATAATCCACTTTCTAGTAATTACTGCCCCACCTCCTCCCTAGACACCATCTTTACAGGAAAAGAAGTAGTTAACTGGTTCTTGTGACTCTTAATGGAAACTTACATTCAAGTGTAAGAAAAACACCCAATGTGGAGACGAAACAGGTAGACTACATCCTGATCTGCCACTTACTGTGTAGCTTTGGTCTTGAGTAGTTCATTTTAACTCTAGTTTACTCAACTGAAAAATGGCAGTAAGAACTCCTACCCCCCATAGAATGACTTTTTGTGAAAATCAATCAAATAAGCAAATGCCATGTCTTCATCTGGGTTGTCTAGGGAGAAATATGCAAAGCAAAGCTTACATGTAGTTTACATGCTGATGCTTTCCTGAGGGATTGTAATCTCAGGGTAGCAAGAGGGGAAAAGAGAAGTGAGGCAGAAAGGAGGGGAAACAAGTCCAAGAATGTGAGCATGACCCTGGCCACAGCATCGCCAGGTAATGCGGCCAGTGCTATTTGGTGAGACGTGCTTGGGTAGGACAGATAGAACCTCTGTTAGGCGTCCATTGTTGGGGCAAGGAGGGGACAGCAGAAGGGTGAGAGTATAACAGTTACCAGTCTCTAGATGGTCAAACTTCACCCCATAGAGAACGAGCTTTCCTGGATTTCCAGGTGGTATCACCCCATTCCTCTGGGCAGCCACTGGGGATCCAAGATCTGACTCACCATCTGCATCTAGACACCATGAGAGGAGACAAGCTTACATGGTCCTGTCTGGTGGGTCCTGGGCACTGGAGCTGCAACAGTGGGGGTCCCATGCACTGAGTGTGGTGAGGTCATGCCCAAGCTCAGGCCCAGTCTGACAGGGTGAGGGTGTCTGAGGAAACTGGTGGAGGTAGGACACACAGGGGCTCTTCCCTGAGTATGTGGAGGGCATAGGGGGAACAGGTGGGGTCACACAAATGGGGCAGAACATAAACAGAGTCCAATGCTTCATGTGAAACAGATTTGAGAAACGTCAACTGCTCTAGAAATATTACTTTACTTTATTTTTATCGCCTTCCTTTAATTTTAACCTTTATTGTCTTGAGTAGCTTTAAGGGAATGACCACCATTCTCTCAGGCACACCCACACATCATTTGTTTGTATGTGGCTTGTCTCAACTTCAAGTACAGGAAGCAAATCTAATAAAAAACTTGGTGAGAAATTAGTTCTCACCTAGGCAATAGGGCAACTGATGGTGGAGGGCAGAGCCGATTAGGGTTTGACCCATGTTGTCCTAGGGTTCCCTGGGAAGAGACTCCAAGATCTGGGAAGCAAGGAGTCTATTGGGAATGAGAAAGAAACAGGATTGGACAGAAGGGGAGGATTGGACAGCAGACAAGGTTGGTCTAGAACTGGCTTGGCCCTTCAGAATTGTCCTCAGTCGAGGCAAAGGGCCAGGGGTTTGTACCCCACATTGAATGTGCACTGTCCCCGGGCTGGGGGTATTACCTTGAGTAAGGCCGCTCCCTTTGGCCTAGGACGACTCCTGGGAAGAGACTCAGCTGTGATCCAGCAGCAGTGAGTGGCAGGAATGAGCACCTTGGTTCTGAATGGGGGTCAGGCAGGTGCATCACGGCATCCGTGACAAATGTACTTCCGGAGAGGGGAGGAGATGGAAACGTTGACCTTTTCCCGCAACTTGGATTTCTTTTGTGGACTGCCTCCTTTTGCAAGGAAAACTATGACAACTCTCTTCATAAAGAAAGGAGACTTTCACTCCCCTTCCCAGATCCCAGGTCCCATTTAAGGGTGTGTGTGGATTGGACACTTTCAGGTTTTTCGACTTCCCCTATTTACACTCCACCTCCATCTCCAGCCCCACCAGTGCCGCCACACACACACACACACACACACACACACACACACACACACACACACACCAAGGAGTAGGGGCAGGAGCCAATCTGGTGGAGGTTGATGGCCTCTGGACCACATGCTCCAGTGGGCAGGCTCTCCGGGCCACCATGGCTGCTCACGGCCCCAAGCAGGGGTGATTGGGCCTTGGCTTGTTCTCTCCTCACCTCTTGCCTCCTTTCTGCAAGTGTCTTCTAGGGGTGGGTCTGGCCCTCCAGCTCTCCCTTGTCCAGCTTCTCTCTCTGTGGCTGCGTGAGCAAGTCAGGTGACCTGCGCACCTGTGAACTGCAGGGATGGAATTGGAGACATCATGGTGGCCTAACCTCCGAGCTGCCTTCTCCAGCAGTTGATGAGATGCATATCAGGGATTACCAAGCAGTTGATAAAATTGTATTTTAGGTCTCATTTGACTAGTGACCTATGTGTCTATTTTCTACGGTTTTTATTCATGTAACAAATATTTATGGAGTATGTATTATGTGTCAGGCCCAGTGCTAAGTGCTGGGAAAGCGGGGTAAATAGAATAGAAAAAAATTCTCTGCATTTACAGTGTTACTGGGCACAGAGAAACAGTAAATCAATCAGCAAACAAATAAACAGAGCATGTCAGATCTTGAAAAGTGCTTTGAAGGGCCTGACACGAGGAGTGACTTTGAAGGGTGGAGTGGACTAGGGTGTGAGACATCTGGACTAGGTGTTTCCCTGTGGAAGAGCCATCTGAGCTAATACTTTAATATCTAGAAAGAGTCAGACATGTGCAGATGTGAGGGTGGTGAGGGGAGTGCTCCTGACAGAGACAGCAGCCGGTGCAAAGGCCCTGAGGTAGGAATGAGCTTGGCAGGTTTGGGGAACTAAAAAAAATCTGTGGATGTGGAGGGTTGTGGGAAGGGGCAGAACATGAGGTCAGAGAGAAAGTCTAGGGCTAGATCATGGAGGGTTTTATACAGACTCAAACATCATATGTCCCCAAATGTGCAATGCATACTACCTGTGTGTGCAAATATTTGGGGTGGTATATGTGCAAATATTTTTATTGGAGCAACTATAAATTTATTTCAGAGTATATTAGAGTATATTAGGAAAAATATAATTAACAATTAATAATTGTTAAATTATTATAAAATATACAATATATATATTTTATATATATTTATTATATATATATAAAATATATAATTAATAATTAATATAATTAACACATCAAAACCATTATTTCCTAGATGTATTATTCAGGTGAAACTAAATTAAAAAGTGAATTGATTTAAAGAGAATATTATGTCAATTAGAGTACAGGTGTTATGCAAATACACCCAAAGTCTCCAAAGTGGTGTTTGCAGAACTGAAGTTTAGGAAAACACTGCTTACCAATTAGAAACAAGAGGGGGCCCCATTCTCAGCCTCCAACATGTCCCCCAAGCTGCGTGCTCGGAAGTGAGAGGCAGGAGAGTGACTCAGGTGTGGCCAACGTGGCCTGCTGCCCTCCAGGTGTCCCCCACCTTCCCACTCCCCCTCATAAATTTGTCTCCAAGGGACAGCAGACCAGCTGGGGACTGTAGTTCCCAGTTCATGTGAGTATGAGGTGAGACCACGTGACTGGTTCTCACCAATGGAATGAGAGTGGAGGGCTATAGATGCCCTTCCAAGGGGGCTCTCTGTGCCCTCTCCACCATTCCTTTCTGTCCCCGGCAGTGGGGAGGGGATGATGGAGATCCAAGTTAGCAGAGACCTGGAACCCTGAATCACCGTGTGGCAGAAGACCACCCACTGACCAGGACCAGTTATATATGGAGAAGTACACTTCCTTTGTGTTAGGCCACTGGCATTTCTGGTTTGTTTCAGAAGTTATTTAACCCATATCTGGAATCTTTGCCTTATGGAAGCACCACATTCCAAGAGTATGGCAACTACATGACATAAGAGATGTGATAACCTGCAGAAGAGAAAGGAGTTGGATGGGAGTAGGATATAAAATTTTTTTTTCGTACATTCAAAAGACGGTCTTGCCAGAGAGGGATCTGGTACGTTCTAAGAGGACCAGTCACTGGGAGTTACAAGAAGGCAGTTTCATCTGGAAGACAGTTCTAAACGAGGACAGGACAAGATGCCCCAAACAGGCGCACGTGAAGTGTATGAAGAGTTCAAGTGAGGCTAAGAGACTAAAGGACAGGAAAGCCAAAGAAGTGATCCTGCATTGGCTGCAAGGGTGGCCCCAGGGTGTCTGGGAACCCTCACCCCTCCCTGCCTTCTGAGTCTCCTGCCACTTGGGAAGGGAGGGGCAGGAAGGGGGAGGAAGAAGGTTAGATGAGGAAGCCCACCTGAGCCACTTTCTCTCCTTGAGATCTGCCTCTAAGGCATCTGACCCAAGAGACTGTGAGGCCCCAAGAGAGCAGGCAAGTTGGGCTCATCCACACTGAGGACACTGTCTTCACAGATCACAGGCCCCAAAGCTGTTTCCTGCTGAGCAAGCTTGGTCAGAGCTACGCTGGGCCCAGCAGACACAGTTACAGATCCGCACCACCTGCATTCGGTGATTTTGCTCTAGGGGTAGAGAACCTAGGGAGAGCCACAGAAGAGAAGGAGGTAGCCTTTCTGAGCCAGAGGAGGTCCAGCTCTGGAAAACCATATCCTCTACCCGGAGAAGCCCAGATTGCTAGAGATAAGACGGAGAGGCTTGGGAGGCGATCCAGCCCAGGGACTCCCAGACACAAATGCCCTCAGGTCCAGGCAGAGAGAATAAATAAGTGAAGTGAGCTTAATGTAAAGCAAGAGGAAATGGCCATGGACTGTAGCAAAATAAAAACCAGAAAGCAAGAGAGAAAAAATGGAGACACCCCACATTTGCAGGCCTTTCTTTGGGGGATGGGAAGACAGAGACTCAAAGAAGGGAGGGTCTTCCTGGAGGTCACTCTGTCTTGTGGGCAGCGTCTGGGCGGGAACGCAGGCCTGTCCAGTGCACTGCTCAGCCAGCGGAGGTGGGCAGAGGGCAGAGTCAAGGCAACAGGAGGGCTGCCACAGTGGAAGAGAGCCCTGCAACAGGGGCTTGAGAGACAGGGATTCCCACCGACTCCACCACTGACTCAAGAGTTTGGGTGGTAAGTACCTTACCCTTCCTTGGCCCACAGCAGTTGAGTGGGTGGTCCTGAACATCCCCCCAACTCTGACATTTGCGTGGGAAGAGAAGTCGGAGTCATCATTTAGACCTTCGTTCTCCCATCCACACCTCCAATCAGACTCTAAGCCCTTGGAGTTGAGTTTCTACATATCCCTTGAGCCCATCTTCTGCTTTTCCCCTTGGGACCCAGCGTTGATAGAATTCTCATCTACTCTCCCAGATGACAGCAAGGGCTTCCCAACCAGTCTCCTTCCTCCATCCTCATTTCCATCCTATCCTATCAGCTCTCAAAGTGCTACATCAACAACAGAGGCGATTAGATCGTGCTCCTGCTTACAACCATCTATGGCTCCCCATTGCCTTCTAGGATAAAACCCAGACGTAACACAGTAACTTGGGCCCGCAAGGAAAGAGGCTTCATTTTCAGTTCATCTCCAGCTCTCCTTCTCCAAATACCCCATGTCCCATCCTACCAAATTGCTTGCCATTCCACTAATATATTCTCAAGTTTCATACTTCTGGGCTTTGGGTACATTCTGTTCCCACTGTTTTGAATGCCCTCCCCACCTTGTATGCCTGGTAGTAGTGGGGGAAAGAGCAATCTGGACCAGACTAGGCAATAAGGGGGTGCATTGTTTGTAGGAATTTAAAATCAGTAATAAAACCAACTAAAATGTAGCCTTCTTTTTATTGGCACCTTGCACTGGCAATTGTAAACATGGACAGTGACAAAACACTCCTCTCTGCTCAGGTACTGCTTTAAACATCACACTCCCCTGGAGCCCCACTGGGACAGGGAAGCCCGCCTCATCCTTCAAAGCCCAGCCTAGGTGTCCCTGCATCTGTAAAGATTTTCCTTGACCTTCCACCCCAGCCCTCTCCCTTCACCCTCAGAGGTAATGCTTCTCTCTTCTGGACTGCTCCCTGACCTATTTTACATTTTTTTCCCTTGCCTTTGTAGTGCTACATTTCCCCCCTGACAAGTCTGTCTCTCCCAGACGTCCTTGAATTTCTTGAAGACAGAGGCTCAGATATAGCTGTGTCTTCCTGAAGCTTAGCACAGGGCTTGGGATGTCACAGAAAAGGGGTCATAAGTAAACAAATGAGCACAGTTCGAGCTCTTCTAAACGCTAATTTAGGCATGATGAGTTTCCAAGTCACAGCCCAGTTAAAAGCTCCAGTTTATGTTTAGAATGTTGCTGCAGGTCAAGTCTTAACGTTCTGGCGGAGCGCCTCTCCTCCTCGGGACAGGAAGGTGCTCGGGTGGTATGGAAATGACTCACAGCCCCAGCGGCTTAACAGGATTACCGAGGGGCTCACGTTGCTCAATGAAGCATGGTGGGAGCCCCAGCGGTGCCAGCCAGGTCAGGGGCCAAGGCTGTTATCTCTGTGACTCTTTCCCTGGTGCCGAGGAAATTGAAAGTCACCGCACTCCACTAGCTGAGAAGAGAAAGGTTCAAAAGAAACTCAGAGGATGCCTCCCTCCCCTCAGTGAATTTCATCCCCTTTCCTCCCTCCAGATCCCAGAAGCTGACCCAGGAGGGACTCTGGGTAAAATCTGCGTCATTCTCCTCATCTTGTAGATCTGGAGGCTGAGGTCCAGAGAGAGGCATGAACTCTTCAAGGCCACACAGCTGATAAGTGACAGAACTGAAAATTGTGTCTGCGTGTTCATTCCTCGCGCAGGGAGGGAACATCACGACATGGAACCAGGCAAGGAAGTAGAGAGCAGAAGACGGGGGGGGGGGGGGGGGGGGGATGAAATTCACACCTGGCTTTTATTTGCTGGCTTGGTTTTCCTTTGTTTGAAAATTGAAGTAAAAGTCACATAACATCAAATGAACCATTTCAAAGTCTACAACTGAGTGGCATTTAGTAGATTCACAGTGTAATGCAACCATCACCTCCTTCTAGTTCCAAGATATTTTCACCGCCCCCAGAGAAAACCTCACACCCATTCAGTCATCAATTCCCCCACCACCACCCCGCCACCCGGAATGGCAACCACCAGTTTCCTGTCTCTATGGATTTATCTTTTCTGCACGCTTTGTATAAATGGAATCTTTGAATATGTGGCCTTCTGGGTCTTGTTTCTTTCACTTAGAATCACGTGTTGAGATCTAGCCACGTTGTAGCATGTGTCAGCACTTCATTCCTTTTTGTGGCTAAGTAATACTCCTTTGTATGTGTATACCATATTGGGTCTATCATACCTGGTTTTAACTAAGTTGGTACTGGGGTAATAAGAAGTCCCTCAATTTATTCATGCGTCCTTCCCTCTGCACTCTTTAAAGGCAGGCACGAGGCGATGGCACGGTCAATGGACGTTTATTGATGCCTGCCATGGTTAAAGCTCCATGAGGCGCCCAAACAGATGGCTGGGCAGCGTGATGTGAAAGAGGACCACTCACTGAGCCCAGGGGAGATCTGGCTTCTAGTTTCAGCTCATCAGATAGTCATCTGAGTGGCCTAAGACAGGTCTTTCCCCTCTCCTTGCCACAGTTTCCACACCTCTAAGTCAGGATAAGAATGCCTGTCCAATTGATGACCTATCAAGGCCACTGGGAGACCTAAATGAGATGATATCTATAACGTACCCTGCAAACACCTCTTCACTGTGTGAAGTTTTATCTCATTTTAAAAAACAAAACAAAATAAAACTCCACACTTGCCAGCTTCCTGCAAGGGCATGGTACTGACAATGGACAGAGAAATCTTATCCAGCAGAATCCCTTTCGGGGAGTGACATGTATTTCCCTGGATGGTACAGAAGGAGCCTGAATGTGGGAGAACTGTTCTGAGGAAGACGGGGGAAATAAGCTGCGTGTTGCCCAGGGGTCATGAGGTTGACAAAGAGAGATGGGAGGGGGTAAAAAGAAATAAAGGCTGCCCAGCCCATGATGAGACCCTCCATCTTCAGTAAAGTTACCAAATTCACAAAGGCCTGGGTGCAAGGGGATTTTTGTGACGACCAGGGAAGGAACTTGGCTTTGCTCCTTGAACCGATGTGGGGCAGAACTGAATAACACACTCCAACAAGCGGGCATGGAGGCTGAGCGAGGTGTGATGACATACACTGTGGGCACTCGCGGAAGTAGGGTGATGGATTTGAGGCTCCCACGAGGCTTGGCATTGGGGTTTGGGTCAAGTTTAAGAAATCTCCAAGGGCCTCGGCTGACATCTGGGTTGAACATAATTGGACCTCTGCCCCAAGGGCTGTGCCCCTGGTCATTGCCACTGATGAGGCCCACCGTGTCCTCGCACCAAGAATACGGTGACTTGCATCTCTACACCCCATGCAGCCCTCGCCCTGCAGCCACAGTACAAGAGCTGGGATCTCAGCACTGGTTTGCTTTTGCTCCCAAACAATGGTTGGTTCAGAGGCCCTTATATGGCAACCACAAATGAACAACCTTTGCTAATAAAGCAGACCCCTGGAATGGCACCCATATATATTCTGCTGTCAAAAGTAGAGAACTTGTGCAGTAACAGGTCTCCCTCAGGGCCTAGTAAACCTCTGCTCTTCTGCTCAGTTGCCAGGTGACATGCTATTTGCTGGCTTAGAGCAGCAGGCCAATAAGATTAGTATGAGGGACTTCCCTCGTGGTCCAGTGGTAAAGAATCCGCCTTACAATGCAAGGGACACAGGTTTGATCCCTGGTCAGGGAACTAAGATCCCACAGGTTGCGGGACAACTAAGCCCACATGCCACAACTACTGAGCTCTCGCGCCTCAACTAGAAAGCCTGTGTGCTGCAAACTACAGAGCCCACGTGCTCTGGAACCCATGTATCACAACTACAGAGCCCAGGCGCCCTGGAGTCTGCACGCCACAACTAGAGAAGAGAAAAGCCGCCGTCACAACTAGAGAGAAGCCCGCATGCCACAACGAAAGATCCCTCGTGCTTCAATGAGGATCCCGCGTGCCGCAACTAAGACCCGACACAGCCATAAATAAATAAATAATAAATAAATAAATCTCTAAAAAAAAAAAAAAAGATCTGTATGAGGCTCAGGGCTCTGCCCGACACAGTTAGCCTTGTGCCAGAGGCAATGCTACTCCTCATAAGGCTGTCCATACTCTGGCCAAATCATCTCCTTCCACGAAACCGATCTGAAGGAAATCAACAAAAGCACAAAGGATCCTAAGATGTTCTTTGCCAAATTATCCATAACACTAAGCAGCTGGAGACATAAAATTGCAACAACAGGTAAAAACAAGAAATGTATTGTGAATCACCACAGCGGCATTTCTGCAGCCATAAAATAAAGGTTGGTGCAATATGGTAAGTGCTTATAATATTAAGCAAAAACACAGACTGAATAGTATATGTGATAGGATTGCAGCTATGTAAAAATGTGCATTGTACATTGGACAAGAAGATTAAAGGGACAGTGGAAAATAAAAATTGTTGCAAAAAATAAAAGAACCACAGGTAACTTTTTCTTTAATATTATCTTTTATATCATCTTAGTATTTCAGTAGGTTCAAGCCTGTGTTCTTATCCAGCTGTTTATCTACGTCTCTTTTCCCCACTGAGTTCGATTTCATACACCTGTCTCTATCAAGATATTTATAGTTCTGTTTGTGCTGACCTGCTCCTACCTCACTTACCACGTAGATCCTTCTGTAAGTGAAACCCACACAATGTTGAGCAAGAAGTGGTTAAACAATAATGTTCCAGGCTGCTGTTGCTTGGGAGATGTTTGATGATACCACACTGGAAGTGTCACTGTCTTGCAAATGGAGTATCCATTTTCAGTTTGGACCCGGATCAGGAAGTCTTCCCACCAAAGCGTCTTTAAAAACCTTCCCAGCAACCAGTATGCAGAGACCAGAGCTGCCAGGACTGATGAATCCTGATTCTCGCTGAGGAAATGCAGCTCCAACACCATCGCTGGACAAGATAGTGCCCCTGCACGATCAGTGAGCCAGCGGTGCTCCCGTGTGATGGGTGAGTTGCTGCAGTGTTAGTGGAGCTTCCAGTCGCAGGGTGAGCAGGCAGAACTTCCTCTGTGGTCAGTAAGTAGAAGTCTAGAACAAGTGATAGGCATTTCAGTCCAGTTCAAACCATGAGGAACCAGAGAATTCTGCCCCAGAGAAGAGGATGCTAACCCCTCAGGGACTCTTCCCTCAACCCTAGCCACCTGGATACCACGTCCTTCCTAATTTGGCACCAGAACTCACTGTACAGTCTCTGTACGATTCATTTTCTATAAGATCATGCAGGGGGTGGTACTTAAATCTCATTCAAGAGACTGCTCTCAGGCATCCTCAGCACATCATGATGAAGTCCTTTAGGACATCAGGGATTGCTCTATAGACACCTGAATCAGGTGAGGCTCTCCGACATCCAGGATCAGGGGGATCAGTATCCCGGGAAGGTAAACCTGGGAGAGCAACTGCCCCTAGAAATTTTTGTTTGGACAAGCTTGCATCTTTCTGAATCTGAACCTATATCTACTGGATGAGGAAAGTCCTTGATAATGGTTTCCATAATATCATCACAGAGGAGAAGGATACACAAGCAGATGGTAACACAGGCTGCTTTGGGGGAGGACAAGAGGAAATTGAGGAAAGGGTAAGAGAGAGACTTTTACTGCATTCCCTTTCTGCTTTTCTGTTTTTCTGAACTACTCATTAGCAACTCAAATAAATGGGTGAATAAGGAATGAACAGTAAGGTAAAATTAAACAAAATGAAAATCTGCAGAGATCTGCCGATGACATTTCCCTGAAATGGAGGCTGAGGTTAGTAGGCAATTTAAGAGGTGGCAATAAAAATTAAGGGGCTCCAAGAAGATATCACATAATAGGACTTTAGCCACCATCTGAGCTTATTATTATTTGAAATTCACTCTTTAGAGTTAAGACAATATCTCACCATAAAATACTCACATATGCCCTTGAAAAGGAAGAGATAAATTCATTTTCATCTAATACAAATTCAAACTGAACCCTGCCTACTGCAGGGGCACTGGAACTGTGTCTCCATGACCCTAAGGGTCAGTGCCTGCATTGAAGGGGAAGAAAAAGTTGATGGGAAGCAAGATGTGCTACTGAGATTCATAACATCAGCTCCTCAGTTTCTGCCCTCATGGCCACGAGGCAGGAACCACGTGTGAGGATCAAGTTCAAGTTCTTCCCAAGCCTGATGCAGAGACAGCTATCCCGGGCAGTGGACCACGGAACCCAGGGCTGGAACACCGAGCTCGCTCGCTGCTCTGCCCGAGAGCCCATCGGTGTACCCCACGGGCAAGGAGTCAGCCCTGCTCTCCTCTGCGAAGGGCCTCCTTTTCTCTCCTCGGAGGTGCCACGATGGGGACGGGCCTCGAAAGGAAGAGAAGGAAGCAACAGAGGGAAAATGGAGGAGGCCACCCGTCTGCCATCAGCAGCGAGACAAGCGCCAGTGTGTGATCAGTGGGTGCCCAGCAAAGGACAGGCTCTCTGAGATGAGACGGCATCACTGTGTCTTTGCCTTTCAACCCTGGGTGCTTTTTAATCACCTCTTGCCGAAAAGGACTGAAGATGAGGTTTCTTAACCCCATCTGAACAGAGCAACGTGTGTACAAAAGCCTCAATTCGAAAAGAGAGATGAACCAAAGCAGCGTGTCCTAGTCCTCTCCTGGGGGAAACGTCACTGCTTGTTCAAAAAGAACCTCTAGGGCTTCCCTGGTGGCGCAGTGGTTGAGAGTCCGCCTGCCGATGCAGGGGACACGGGTTCGTGCCCTGGTCCGGGAGGATCCCACATGCCGCGGAGCGGCTGGGCCCGTGAGCCATGGCCGCTGAGCCTGCGCGTCCGGAGCCTGTGCTCTGCAACGGGAGAGGCCACAGCGGTGAGAGGCCCGCGTACCGCAAAAAAAAAAAAAAAAAAAAAAAAAAAAAAAGCGTTCCATGGCTCCCGGCTGTCTTTCACTTGACTCTCTTCTTCCCTCTGACTCTCAGGGCCTCCAGAGTCTGGTGCTAACCAGGATGGCGACAAAGCTCCGCTCTCCCAGCTCTCTACAGCAGCCATGCCCGTCCCTCCATGTACCAAGCCAGCCCCATGCCGTCCCACCCCACCTGCCTGCCCGTGTCAGCAGCCCCCAGAAACCATCTCCCCTACTCTCCAACCTTTCACAACGTCACTTCTTGAGCTCCGAGCCTTTCTCCTCCCCAAGTGTCTTCTCTTTGCCCGGGCCTTTACTGTCCACTGCTCTGGTCACCTATTCAAGAGGAATTTCCCTCTCTCTCAACTCTAAGAGCATTTTTTCTGTGTTTTTCTCAGTGTTCGTAACTTTCTCCTTCGCATTTTGTTCCCTGTGTGCCTCTCATGGCTGGGCCCTGGAGAGTGCCCTCAGGGGGGCCCATGATGGTTGACATGCAGGGTCACCTGTAGGTACCGGAAGGACTGGCTTGAGGGACCACGTTCCTGGTCACGGGGAGAGCACAGGCCTCCTGAAGGTCTGCCACGTTAGCTTTAGGTAGAGAGCTGAGCTGGCTGACCTGTTTCCTGGTAGCTCCAGGGTTTCGTGTGCCTGTGAGGCTATGAATAGGCAAAGCAAAAGGCCACGCTAAGCATCTTTTCTGCTTCCACCCCCAATCCCAGGTTCAGGGAGCTGCCTCAGGGATCGAGCGAGCTTTTAATCACGCCTCACGGCGGTGGCACAGCTATGGAGAGGTGCTCCTTCCAGGAGCTGACTAATGCCCACCGCCCTCTCCCAGGGCACCCGCTCCGTTGCTTTGTGGGCTGGCTGTGTTTTTCCTCTGCGCCTCCCGAGTCTCCCAGGCCTTCTGGCCTGTCGGGCCCTGGCGAGGAGCCTGAAGAGTCGCCCTGCTCCGACGAATGTGCCCGTGGCTCTGCCCTTCCTCAGCGCCAGCACCAGGCCTCCTCCTCCCCCGCTCTCGGCCTCAGGTCCTGCCTTTCTGTGCCCACAGGGCCCAGCGCTGGGAGTCCTGTGGTCACAAGGAAGAGACTGGGCGCAGGGCAGGGACAGAGGGCACAGAGCCATCCCTTCTCTCGTGCTCCCTGCGGGGACAGGAGAGGGAATCTGACTTGAGCCTGTTTTCGGGGTAATTCGGTATCAAACAGCATTGAGGCCTGAAATCGGGCCAAGTCTTTGTTTTGTTTTGTTTTGTTTCCTTTCCTCCAATCAGCCCAGGGCACCGGGGAGTGGGAGGGCACGGTGCCGGTGGAGGCTGCCGGCCGGCCGGCCGGGGCTGAGAGGGAATGCTGAGCCTGCAGAAGTGGCCCATTGAGAGCTCCCACTCACAGCCGAGGGCGGGTGGCACCCCGGCCTCCTCCCACAAGGGCAGCTCTGTCCTGTGGGCACAGGGCTCCGTCCCAGCGCCTCTGGCCGGGAGAGAACAACATTTCCTTATAAGGCCCCGACCGCCTTGCCAAGGCTGGACGCTCCGACAGGCTGTAGCTTTCCATTCTCCTCGCCCGGCTGCAGTGCAGGCCTTGAATGTCGCCCTTGTTGTCAGGCCCCTCCTCTCCTGCACGGCCTCACCCCACCCACTTCCACCCGCCGGGGCCTGCGCCGACGAGCCGGATCGACAGCCTGGAGGCCTCTCCCACCACGGCCTGCTCCGCTCAGGCCTGCTGAAGGTAGCCCAGGGTAGCAGGAAGAGCGGCAGGACGCCGGCTGGCCCGGCCTTGCAGTTCCCTTCCAGCGCCTGTGGGCCTGTCTCAACCGGAAAACTAAGAGCTCAGTGCCACGGGGTCCGAACTCTCTGCATGGCATGCAAAGCCCTTCCCAGTGAATCTACCTTCACAGCTTCACCTCTGTTTGCTCCCCGCTGGCCGGGTTCCCCAAACTCTTCCCCTCTCCCCCGCTGGCTTTCTCAAGTAGCCTGGACAGAGCAGGTAGAATGACGTTGATTAACCCCCTAGGGAACGCCCCCTGCAGAGCCACACCCTAAGTATGCCTCTTCCCCTCCCCAGAAAAACTGAATCGTTTCTTTCTCTTCTCTCCTCAACGTTTGCATGCACCTCTCTAAGAGGCTTTCAATTTTGCAATCGCAATGATGTGTTTACACGCCTTTTCCTTCATCAGAAGATGAGCTTCTTGAGGATCGAATGGATCCTCTTTATATTCCGAGCACGACCACGGTATGGGTCATACCACTGTCGCCTTATGAATGGTCATCCTGTAAATATCTGAACACAGTGCTGGGCAAGCCCAAAAGAGACAACTGATGCGCAAATACTTAAAACTGACGCACAAAAACTAAAAGGTGCTGTGCACCTGTGAAGGGTAACAACTGTTATCATGCTGTCCTCCACCCCAAATTCTACACTTCGTGACGCCATTAGAACCCCTTCCCCTGTCTGCCCAGTTCTGGAACCTGAATTCTGGGCTCACTGCAAGCCCTCGGGTGTTCAATCGATCCACAATATTACTGGTCCTCGGAATGCCAGTGTTGGCGACTAAAAGGGCTTTGGGAAACTATCCAGTCATTTCCACACTGATACCGTCCATACAGATGTCACATGGCAACACAAGTGGATTAAATAAAGGGGCTGCAAGTCCTTAGCCCTACCTGCTTTACCGTTTCTACATCCTGGGTTCCCACAGCATTCTCAGAAAAAATAATCAAGTGGCTTTCAAAGTTAGCAGCACATTGATTAATCCAATCTCAACATGTGACAGTTGAAGCAGCTGAGCTTCCTAACAGAAGAGTGGCTTTCCTAACATCACGCGAGTCTCACAGACAATCGGGACGTACCTGGGGTCCCTGACTTTTGCCCATCAAAGCCTTGCCCTGCATTGCTGCCTGCTTAGGGCTGAGTAATGATGGATGTAGCTGCATATCTTGTCATGCTGAGTTCTTACAGGTCTGGGATGTGTCAAGTTCCAAATAAAGAATTTCAGTCTCCGCTAGAGCAAACCTTTCTGAAACAGGGGTTGGGCAAATTATCAGGTCAGTGATTTGGAAGCACAGCGCAGTTAAGGACTGTCATGAGAGTCTATTCCCCATGATCCCAGCAATAATTATTTTTTTATTTTTATTTTTTGCGATACGCGGGCCTCTCACTGTTGTGGCCTCTCCCGTTGTGGAGCACAGGCTCCGGACGCGCAGGCTCAGCGGCCATGGCTCACGGGCCCAGCCGCTCCGCGGCATGTGGGATCTTCCCAGACTGGAGCACGAACCCATTGTCCCCTGAATCAGCAGGCGGACTGTCAACCACTGCGCCACCAGGAAAGCCCCCCAGCAATCATTTTAAAGGCAAAAATTTTATACCAGGATTCAATATCGTTTTCCCCATCCACATACTCATTTTCTCAGAGATGATGGCAACAGAACGAAGACCATGGTTAATCATGAACCGTGTTCTGACATTACTATTTGCCACAGAGACAAATTCAGGGTTATAAGGTGGCTCTGCCTTGGGCTGCATCCAAAGGGTTTAGTTACTTGAACACCAAAGTACCTTATTATAATGAGGTTTCTCCTAGGAGATACCTAAAGGTAGACCCTGCAGGCAGCAAGGAGAAGTAGAAGGAACATTGGGCCAGGAGTCAGGAGATCAAGCCCTGTTCCCATCTCTGACACTGACTGTGAAACCTAAAGCAAATCAACTGTCTTTGTAAGTCTTCAGTTTCTCAACTACAAAATGGGAATAATCATGCCTCCAAGACCTTTTCCAAAGGCAGTAAGAATTAGACCAATTAAGATTATGGATATAAACGTGCTCTGTGAACAATAATATTAATGCAAAACACCTATGTGCCTAAATAAGGGCTAGTTAGTCATAGGGAGTCGTTCTCCCCTTGGGGTTGTTCTTCTGGGTACAGAAGAGAAAAAGCTTCCTTTTCCAGCATCCTGCAATGCTTGCTCCATCCCCCAGCTCCCTCTTGGCCCCTGGCAGCCACAGGATTGCTGATCACTTTCCAGGAAATTGAGAGAGAGGTGGGGCTGCTCCTGCTGAGGAGTTGCTTTGGGAAGCTAGAGGGCAGACAAAGGGAGCATTCTCTCACCCTGCTTTCCCCTTAGCTTTCTTCCCAGGCACAAGGAGAAAGAGTTTGCCAAGTCCAGGCTCTGGGCAAACTCTGAGTGAATTGGGGAAGTCATTTCTCTTCTCTGAGCCTCCATTTTCCAATATGTGAAGTGAAGAGGCTGAATAGAATGATATTTACGTCTAAGGGTAACAATGTAATTTACTGCCAGAATAGAGACACTTTTGAATGTGAAAAATTGTTAATAATTACGACCATAGCAAATAGGACTGTACCAGGCAAACTGGGTGTATGGACATTTTATTAAACCCTGTTTCAACTTGCACTATTACTGGAAAAACAAGAAAACAAAATGACCTTGAGGAAAAAAGATTTCAGTTCCCTCAGTGTGGTCTTGGCCACATGGCAACTTGGATCTACAGGTTGTTTTTACATTGTTCTCAGTCACCAAAGGCAAACTCAGTATTCAGTCACACATACAAAAGAGCCTGCATATCATAAAGGATTTCTACATTCTTTAGCTCCAGGCTACAGCCCTGTGAGGCAAGCCTGTGAAGGCGTTAATACTATTTGAGAGATTTTTTTTTTTTTTAAAGGCCTAGAGAAAGTTAAGAGCTTGCCCAAGGTCAGGGAGCAAAGGGAAGCACAGTCTTGTCCTAGGCTCTTGGCCCTGTACTTCCTCCATTGGGCCAAGTTAGTAAGGAGAGCACTTAATCTGCAAAGGCAGACTGGCTTTAGGTTGGCTACCTTCCATCCAAAAAGTTCCTTCCCTACCCATAACAATGATACTCAAAGCATAGAAATTTCTTTAGACCCCTGAAGATTGAGGTTGACCAGGGTCTTAAGAATTGGCTAAACTTATAGACGAGGAAACCAAAACCCAGAGAGAATGAGTTGGCCAAGATTACCCATCACGATCCACATCCAAGTAGAATTTAGATCCCCAAACTCCTCCTTTAGCACTCTTTTAATACTAACTAAACATAAATAGACTTAGGAAAGTAAACATAACTTATATCTCTTCTGTACCTTTCAAAGATTCATGAATTACCTTCTGATTTTCTAAGGTTGAAGAGCCTCAAGCTATTCCTTCCTTCCTTGAGCTTGCAGAAGCGAGCTGAGAATATTTAAGTCTAAGGCATTGCAACAGACACTTCTTATTTCTCTTCCCTGCACTTCCAGCCAAGATCAAATTAAATGAAGTTTCCTCCAGGGCAAAGCTTCCCTAATTCAAAATGTTTACCAGAGTCCTGAGGGCAAAACCAAAGGGAGCTTGCCACTCAGGGATGAGCACTTAGAAAATGAATAAGGAGCCTTGGGTTGAAGTTCTGGTTCAGCTACTCCTTAGCGGCACTCCCTTGACAAAGTTATTTGCCCTCTCTGGGCCTCAGTTTCTTCATCTGAAAAATAAAAGAGTTGTATTAGGTAATGTCTAAACATTCTTCTAGCTCTAATAAGCGGTGAATATCCAAATGGTAAGTGTAGGTGTTTTTGAGTGGGGGGGCTGATCAAATACTTTTCTATCCGTTAGCGTCCTAGAAGTCAGTGCCAGGAGAGGTTTTTGTCACCCATCACATCTTGCTGGTGGCTATTTCCTGCCCCTTTGCCCTACTGCTGATTAGCACAAGTAACTACTTGTGCCGGCTAAAAAAGGCAAAGGGGCTGGTCACCCCGTCCAGTACAAACCAGGGGGGTGGTGAATTAAATCAGACGCGTTAGCCAAGTTGCCTAATTGGCCGATTCCTCATAAATACAGCTCTGGCAAACTTTGCTCAAAGCTTCATCATTGCCATATTGCCTAATTTATTACCTGTGCTGAGATCATTGCTGTATATATTCCTCCAAGGAACTGTAATTATAGGGCAAAATAGCAACCAAAATAAAGTCCAAAAGTCCCTGAAGGTGGAGGAAAACTTTCCAAAAGACATATATAGCAATGACTTATTTCTAATACTGAAGACCAACAGCACAGCTTGTGATTCTGAGCTGAAAGTTCAGCCCTTCAGCCCCAGAATGCCCATTCCATCAGTCTTCCTCTTAAGTGGGAGGTGAAGCTTCTTGGAGTCAACTTCTCTGTTTCTTGCCCAGCACCCTCTCTCTTTCTTCTCATATAGAAAGTTCTTATTCAGTGGAAAATCTATCCTGCGTACTATATACGGAAACAGACTCTTCCCACATAGGCAAAGAGGCAAACATATGTCCTGGGCCAGGTCACCATACGAAGATGAAAGTGAATATGAGACCAAAGCAAGTCAATCCAATGGCTCACCATGACTTTTCTGCATTTTTTTTTTTTTTTTTTTTTTTTTTTTGCAGTACGCAGGCCTCTCACTGCTGTGGCTTCTCCTGTTGCGGAGCACAGGCTCAGCGGCCATGGCTCATGGGCCCAGCCGCTCCACGGCATGTGAGATGTTCCCGGACCGGGGCACGAACCCGCGTCCCCTGCATCAGCAGGCGGACTCTCAACCACTGCGCCACCAGGGAAGCCCGACTTCTCTGCTTTTAGGGAAGATGATTAGTTTTTCCCATTGGGTTTACTTAGTTGATATAATGTGAGTCTTACAGGTGATTATCCTGCCCATATGTGGAGAGAGCTGGAGAGAAGAAAACCTGATGATATTATCTGAGCCCCTGGATACAGCCAAGCCTAACGCAAGACTACTCTTAGGCTTTTCTATTACTGAGTTAATTAATACCCTCTTTGGCTTGGGCTATTTTAGTTAGGTTTCTGTCATTTGCAACCAAAATAATCTTGACTCATGTTAGTTAGTTTCTTATTAAATCCTCCATAGGGCCTTTGGATATCAGAGCTGAAATAGTTTCTAATGTGTTCCAGTCCACCGTGAATATATAGAGAAACTGAGAGGATCTGCTCAAAGTTACCCAGAAAGGTTCTAGGACTAGAAGCCAGCTCTTTTCATCACTCTAAAAGATTCCCCAGAGGTCACTGATTCTAATACTCGAGTTGATTCGAATGTCAACTCTACAGTGTGAAACACAGAAAAAAATGTCTCTTTAACTCTGAACATCATTCTTTTCAAGAACCTTAGGAATGCCACGTCTCTGAAACTCCCCAAAACATTCTGATCATACATTTGTGTCATCCTTTCATTTCTCATAACATTTTTATTGCTGTTATAATTCCAGAATAAAATGTCTAGCTTCAAATCCCATCTACTGTTTACTTACAAATTGTGTGAACTTGGACAGGTTAGTTGTAATATTGTGTGTCTGTTTCTTCATCTGTGAAATGGAGGTGATATGAACAGTGTTCACTTCATAGAACTATCATAAGCATTGATGAAATCCTTGTAAAGCGTTTAGCCCAATGGCTGGCTTACAGCACTCAATAATTTTGACTATTGCTATTAGTTTATGATTTTTGAAACAACACTGAGATATAAGACAGCATATAGATGAGAAAGTCAAGGACCAGAGAGGATAAAGGACATGCCTAAGGCAACACGGTAGTGAGCTGAAGAACTGAAACCAAGTCCCAACTCACGTGATCCATATTGTAAACTTATTCCATAAAGCAGTTGGTCATTTCAGATAGTACTCACTCATTCATACATTCACTCATTCTTCTATCCTTATTTCACATACTCATTAATTCAGCAAGTATTTCCTGAGAACCATAGGTCCTTTCCAGCCCTGGAATCTACAATTTAGAGATCTGGGTTAGTTCTAGTTCTTTCCTAATTCACTCTTGAGGCCCAGGGCAAGTGATTTCATCTCTTTGGGCACCAGTTTCTTCAAGAGACTGGGCCAGATGTCTATAAGGCTCCCTCCATAGCAAGCTCCCATTTGCTGTCCTCAGTACCACGTGCTTGGAGGAGATAAAGATGCAGTCCAGGGGCTTACCTGGAGGAGCCCACAGCTAAATGGGAAGAACAAATATAACTGATGTGACTCGCTCCAGAATGCTGGAGGACAACATATGTCACTTGAACAATGTTTCTTAATGAAATAAATTTGGTATCTACATGCCATGTGCCAGGGTTCATGAGAAAGTTGATTTCTGGCATGTTGGAGGTGGGGTGGGTCACTCCCCTCCCCCAGATGGATGATCATGTACATGAACTTTCACATAGAGTTACACACTGGCAGCCCTGGGGCCCGATGAAGGCTGTGCAAGTGTTTTGTTTGGCCCACAGTGCTTTTTTTAAAAATTTTAAGTCAACTTTTAGTAGCTGGGAAGTTTCTCATTAAAACCCAGATTTCTGGCTTCTCTTGAAAAAGCAAAAGATCTAGCAACACTGGGCTGGAATCTTTACAGTGGCAACTGACATCTTACTGCTTTCTCTTGTAGAGGGGATGCATCTCTCCCTAATTAGAGGTGAAAGTTTGGCTTCATCTTGAGACAGACTGTATGAATTCAGGAAAAATGTTCATTAGGGCTTTTCTATTATGCAAATTTAAAAATATTTATGGGGAAAGTAATAGGGGAGCTAGATGTATTGTAATAACCTGTAATAGATATATTTAATACATGTTTATATTTATAAATGTGTAATTTATATTTTTATATATTATATAATATATATTTATATAAACATAGATTTTATTTTGAGAAATTTCAGTTTCTGGACTTCCTTAGGTATTAATTTTAGTCTAGCAAGGGGCCAGCATGCTTTGATATTTCATTGAAAGAAATGTTTCTAGATCTGAACAAATCACTTATACATGTTACTTCCTTTCTTCAAAGGGTATTTGAGTTGGTAACTCTGGGTCTTACTGTGATGTACTGGTAATCCGGCTCTCTGAAGAAAAAAGTCTTGATTTTGCCAAATTCCTTGTGTAAGTACGCCCACCATAGCCAAATGCAAGGATGGTTTAACAATTGACTCTTTTTTTTTTTTTAACATCTTTATTGGGCTATAACTGCTTTACAATGGTGTGTTAGTTTCTGCTTTATAACAAAGTGAATCAGTTATACATATACATATGTTCCCATATGTCTTCCCTCTTGCATCTCCCTCCCTCCCACCCTCCCTATCCCACTCCTCCAGGCTTTCACAAAGCACCGAGCCAATATCTCTGTGCCATGCGTCTGCTTCCCACTAGCTATCTACCTTACTATGTTTGTTAGTGTGTATATGTCCATGACTCTCTCTCGCCCTGTCACAGCTCACCCTTCCCCCTCCCCATATCCTCAAGTCCGTTGTCCAGTAGGTCTGCGTCTTTATTCCTGTCTTACCCCTAGGTTCTTCATGACATTTTTTTCCCTTAAATTCCATATATATGTGTTAGCATACGGTATTTGTCTTTTTCTTTCTGACTTACTTCACTCTGTATGACAGACTCTAGGTCTATCCACCTCATTACAAATAGCTCAATTTCCTTTCTTTTTAAGGCTGAGTAATGTTCCATTGTATATATGTGCCACATCTTCTTTATCCATTCATCCTATGATGGGCACTTAGGTTGCTTCCATCTCCGGGCTATTGTAAATGGAGCTGCAATGAACATTTTGGTACATGACTCTTTTTGAATTTTGGTTTTCTCAGGGTATATGCCCAGTAGTGGGATTTCTGGGTCATATGGTAGTTCTATTTGTAGTTTTTTAAGGAACCTCCATACTGTTCTCCATAGTGGCTGTACCAATTCCACCAGCAGTGGAAGAGTGTTCTCTTTTCTCCACACCCTCTCCAGCATTTATTGTTTCTAGATTTTTTGATGATGGCCATTCTGACTGGTGTGAGATGATATCTCATTGTAGTTTTGATTTGCATTTCTCTAATGATTAATGATGTTGAGCATTCTTTCATGTGTTTGTTGGCAGTCTGTATATCTTCTTTGGAGAAATGTCTATTTAGGTCTTCTGCCCATTTTTGGATTGGGTTGTTTGTTTTTTTGTTATTGAGCTGCATGAGCTGCTTGTAAATTTTGGAGATTAATCCTTTGTCAGTTGCTTCATTTGCAAATATTTTCTCCCATTCTGAGGGTTGTCTTTTGGTCTTGTTTATGGTTTTCTTTGCTGTGCAAAAGCTTTGAAGTTTCATTAGTTCTCAAAACAATTGACTCTTAATATTTCTGAAATATGCTGGGCTTTTTCAGCCTTCATAATTGCTTACACAAAAGACATCTGTCACCTTACAAAAAGTTTCACCATAATCTTCATTTCAGTTGCGATTGTGATTACAAAAACTTGAAGTGCACACACTTTTCAGGAATCTCTAGCTTCTAAACCGCCATGTACTTAAATGTCTGTGTGTATGTGTGCGTGTGTCTGTGTGTGCTAATTACCAGGTTTAATTTGACACAGATAAAGAACATGCTGAATTTGTCCAGAGGCCCATAGACTTAACCCCCTTGGCCGGCTTGACGTTTGAAAGAAGGATCCATTCCACACATCAGAGAAGACCCACTTAGGACAGGAAGTGAGTCATCTGTGTTCCACAGAGGACTTGTCTCAGATTGGATTATACTAAATGTGAAACAGATTAAACTGGAACGAAATCATGACATATTTGTTCCCTCCCACACTGTGTGACATTTCATAACCCCTTGGTACTTTGCCCTGAAACTTTCAGACCTGAGGAGGTCTTCAGAAATCACCTGACCCCCTTGTTCTCTGGAAGGGGAAACTGAGGCCCAGAGAAGGGCAGTGCCTTGTCCAAGTTCACACAGCCTATTTAGAGCAGAGCCAGCATCGGATCCCTGTCCTGAATCCCAGTCAAATGTTCTAAAGAAACATACACATACAAGCTGAGTTTTTAAAGAAAAAAAAAACCTATTCTTTTATTTAACCTTTATTAGTAACTCGATGAGCTATTTATTGACTTTTTATAATTGAAAATTAAAATTTTAGCAACTAACTTCTAGTTCTACTGGGGTCCTAGGACATCCCAATGGAATCCAGCTTAAAAAGCTTAAAGAAGTCTTCACATAAGTGAAACGTAAGACAATACACACAACTTTACAGCAAGAGGTAAATGTTATTTTAACCATCAGTAAAGAACTGTGTCATTGTAAAAATAACAAAAAGAACCGATTCTTTTCATTTTAATCTTTGTAGTTAAGATTTGGAGATCATCTCTCAAGGTTTTCTGCAATTTAAGTTTGAGATGTGAACGCAGTAGAAGGATGCATGCCAACCTGATAAACTGTTACACATGCAGTATTGGAGACTAAAGAGGAGCTATTAACTTTAAAAGAGAGAGAGAGAGGAGTTTTTGTGAGCTTTTTCATTTGTCAAATGATCAGTTGCAGTTTAGGGAGTAACAGTATTTCAAGACACACTCACTCAAACATCATAGCGCCTGATCGGCAGACAGGAATCATTGGGTTCATATCTTTATATCTAGTCTGAAGAAAGGCAACCAGGTCTTCTCAGAGTGCAGGAAGAATTAGAAACAAAACCTCACTCTTCGTAGCTCCCCAGTTCACTCTCCTGGATCTGTCTTTCCCCACGGTCACCAGCTCTGTCAGCCCTCTGGTATCAGACAGAGGAGTGAGCCTGGAGTCGGGAGTCTTTCTACAGAGTCAATACTGAACCAGCTTTGGAACATTAGACCCCTGCTTCTCAAACTTGGGGTGTCTAGGAATCACCTGGGGTACTTGCTAAAATGCAGATTCCTGGGCCCACTTCCAGGACATCCAATCTCCTACGTCTGGCTTAGTTCCCAAGAATCAGCATTTTAACCAGCATTCCTAGTTGATCCTGGTATCATTAGATGGTAGAACCAACATACCAAAATCCTACCAGCTGTAGGCAAATTGTCCCCTTTTTTCTGAGCCTGAATTTCCCCATATGTGGATGAGGAGGTAGGACAAGGATCATCTCTAAGATCACCTCCTGATTCAGGCAATGGAGCTCTTATGACTTGGGAATGAACAGGCTGGGCCCTTGCCTTGCTCTGGGTTAGCTCCGTAGCCCAGATGGGCCATGTGCTTACAGCAGCATTTAACTCAAATACAGGTACTCGTTCACACAGAGCTCAGTGTGGACCATGGAGGGGTTCAGGGGTTCCCTGCCTGTTCCTCCCCGCTGCACACCATCTGCAGCATGCTCTCTAACTTGTTCTCCTTTTCACCACTGCAGGTCCTCCGTCTGCGGACCCTCACCTATACAACCCACTGTCTGTCCTCAGGCAGGAATGTCCAGGAACTGCCTGGTTCTCTAGACCCCTAATCCTGCCTCAGATCTAGAGTCCACTAAGCAGGTGATGCTCCAGGTTAATCAACTTGAACTACTCAGAAAAAAGTAAAACCTGAACAGAGAGTGAGTTCCTTTAAGATAAGGGATGCTAGGCAGAGATATTCTTTTTCCCTTCGTTAAGATACTCTAATGATTACATAAAGCAGCTACAAAATTTTTCATTAGCATTTGTAAATCCTCAGAATTAAAGAGTCAACTATTGTAGGCTGGCCAGACAAAAAGAACTTGTTCCCAGCCTTTGACTCTCCAAGGCAGTGGATCTTCTGGTTCCTTCCAATGCCCTGAAGTTATGACTTGCCCTGGCCATGGCTTCTCCTACCTATTATTACAGGGTTTTAACCCCTGGGCTCAGATGTGCTCACCAGGCCCTTCCTAAGGTCAAAAGATCTCCACAGTTGCCTAATTGCTTCTACATCTTGACTCTGGACACTTTCTTTGAAGACCTCCTGAGTCTTGCATTTTAAGCTCCTGCAGTTAAGTTACTCAACTTTGTTTCTTCATCTTTCTCCAATACTTATAGTCCCATGGCAAAGCGTTGACCAGAGCACAATATATACAGCAAAAAGAAAGGGTCCCGGGGGGAAAAAACACAAGTCACCAAAGACTCTTAATTCTCAAAGTGCAGTTGGAGTGCCCACTGGCTGAGAGCCACTTGTAGGATGGGGCAGTAATGATTATTGGCTGAAAGGACGCAGCCAAGTTTATCCATCTCTTATTGGCTGAGAGCATATTCTAACCCTCCAATCCCAGGTAGAAATATTTATGACATGCTATGTATAATACATGCTTCAAGGGAAAAAATTCATAGTAATTACGGTTAAAATGAATCTGTGTTATTAAATGAGGTATGCCAGAAATTAACTTTCCTTTCCATTCTTTATGAAGCAAAGAGCTTCTGGTCAGTAAGAGGTTTCCAGTGTTTTCAAACTAAGCTGATATAATTTCAGACAAAGGTAAAAAAAACTTGACATTTTCATTAGCATCTGTGACTTTAACATCAGTAAATGGACTATTTCTGCTAGGCTTTCTAAAACACTGAAAATATTTTGAAGACACTTTATTGGTTTTGCCATAAGCATCAATCCCCCTTCTTCTGGTTACAGCACCAACCCCTTTTCCCCATCCCACCCCATACCACATCAATCCATAGCCCACCCCCAGCTCCAGGGATATACTTGGACCAAAGTCAATCCAAGTCCACTTCCTCTTTGGTTACAAGGACGGTTAACTAACAATAAATTTTGAGAGATAAGCCCAGTACTCTTCTGAAAAAGTTAGGGAAGAAATGCGTTTTCATTTTCCCTGGGGTTGCTACCAGCCATACTGCCACCACAAAGGGTATGCCTGAGCATCGAACCAACACAGAAGGAAGCAAAGATGAGAGTGAGAGAGCAGAAGCTGATGACAACTCAAGCGCCTTGGTTGTCAAACCAGAAGCCAGCTCTGCCCCCAAGAAGTCCCCCTTTTTTTTTTTCTTTAGCCAATATAAGTCAGGCTTTTGTCACTTACAACCAAATAATTCTATCTACTCCCTCCTTCCTCTCATTATTACTTAAATAGATCTCTGGGCACCAGGGATCCCTGGTTGGGAATCATTAACCAAGCACCAAGGAGATCACAGAAACGTGTTTGCTATATCTGTCGATCTGAATCCATATCTAATTCAAATCTCAATCTCAAATTCGCTGATTCATGTTTATTGAGCTGCTACCGTGTACAAAATCCTCCTGGCACCCGTGTGGGAAGCTAGATGACGCCACCAGCCCCTACCACTCTCACAGACTGGTAAAAGAACTAAGAGGACAACAGGGGAGGAACAGAATCTTCTAGGTGGGAATCTGGGAAAGCTTCATAAAAGAGAGTTCACCAGAGATGGGCCTTAAGGGATTAAATGAGTCACAGTTGACCTAGACTAGAACCATGTTCTGCTTCCTTGTCCAACATTCAGCTTAAACCCCACAGGGGTCAGTGCTAGTGCAGGGTCATGTTCTGGAGGAAAAAGCCTACTGCTGTTGGTCCCCCAGGCCCTGCTAATGGCTATGTGGGGCCTCCTGTAGAGACAGGGGCTCAGGCCACCCAGAAGTACATTGGGGGAATCATAAGACAAGAGCCACCTGCCTGTAAATCACCTCAGAGTATCCGGGAATCATAAAACAGTTGGATAGCTAGAATCATTAGATGCCAGAGCTAGTGGGGACCTTGGGAATTAATCAGCCCCTTCATATGACAGATAAAAGCCTGGAAAACAGAACAGGTCAAGGACTAGTCCAAGATCACGCCTGCCCAGTCATTCCCAGAACCCAGGGCTCCAGGACTCTGACCAGGAGACACCATGATTATTTCAATTCCACCCCAGCAGGAGTGAGGAGTCTGGGATTGTATTTTGATCGATGCTTGTCTTTCATCTCTGATAGTTTCCTGTGCCTTGTCTTGCTTCAGCACTTCCCTTGATTTTTTTTTAACATTTTTATTGGAGTCTAATTGCTTTACAATGGTGTGTTAGTTTCTGCTTTATAACAAAGTGAATCAGTTATACATATACATATGTCCCCATATCTCTTCCCTCTTGCATCTCCCTCCCTCCCACCCCAATCCCACCCCTCTAGGTGGTCACGAAGCACCGAGCTGATCTCCCTGTGCCATGCGGCTGCTTCCCACTGGCTATCTACCTTACGTTTGGTAGTGTGTATATGGGGGAGGGGGAAGGGTAAGCTGTGACAAAGTGAGAGAGTGGCGTGGACATATATACACTTCCCTTGATTTTAACGTGCAATGAGCCTCTCCGGGGGCTGAGTCGTGCAGGCCTGGAGGACTTCCTTTGGCTCTTTAGCCAGTGACCATTGTTTCACTGGCTTTCCAGCCAATAACCATAAAATCTCCCCAAGAAAGCCCCTGCTGAGGATGCAGTCTTCTTGAGCTCCACACGGGCTTCTAGTGAAATGTGGATGCCATCAGGGGACGGCAGCTTGGGGACTGGTTCCACTTCTTCCCAAGCCACTCCTCCAGACTCTCAGAAACATAATAAAGGGAAGAAATAATTATTCAACATACCAAAAGGAAGGCATGGTGTGTGCCTATGGGATGGCTTTTTTTTTGCAAAGCACATGAAGGGTCCTAGGGCACGGTGCAGAGGGAGCTGCCTTAGTCTGTAATAATCTTTGCTTCCCCTGGTGCACTTTTATCAGTCACACCCATGACTCTTTCAAAAGCCTTGTGAAGAAGGCAAGACCGAGTTCTATCCTCCCCATTTCCTAGGTGAAGTAACTGAGACTCGGCGAGGGGAAGCCACCTGTCGCCTCTCACCCATCTAAGAAGTGGCAGACCTGGGGCAGTCAGAACCCAACCTGTCCCACGGTGGCCAGCACTCATTTTACAACGTCTCAGGGGTCTTGTCCACAGCCAGTTCTGAATCACCCCTAGGGCTGGCAAAGGATGAGAGGCCAGGGGTCTTTGTTGGTGTGACAAGGGAGCTGGGGCAGGGGTCTCCTTTATTCTCCTCCATGAGCCACACCTGACACTCAGAGCTGAGCTACTCCTTTTGTAAATCTCTGATATTAGTAACAAGGCTGGCTAGAGGTAGTGTTACATAATGAAATCAGCAACTGGACATTGGATACTAAATGAATGAATGAACAGATGAATAAATGCAGTAGCCCTCACCTTAATGTAGTCCACAAACATGGATAATATTTCAGATGGCACAGAAGATGGACCGGAGACCATTTCTAGGTCTGGTCTCTGCCCCAGAGGAACACACATTCCAACAGGAGAAGAAACAGACACGCAGACAAATAAATGACCACGCACCGTGACGGAAGCCGGAGTGCAGCTAGGTAGATGGACTCTAGAAGCCCAGAGCAGGAGGTTTGCTTCCCATGCAACCAAACTTGCAACCGTCTGTCCTCCCCGAGCTTCCCTAGGGTTGCAGGAACTGGCATGACTCATCTTTCCCTCCCTATCAGACATTACGCTGGGAACATCCGAGATCACCAGTTAGTGTGGGCTGAATAAATTCTCCCGGAGGAGTCGTGAAAGCTTCAGCCATGTAGGTGACCTGGGCCATGGGACAGAGTCTGCAAGCTACCTGTCCCAGCCTCCTATGACAAGGATCTCAGCCGTCCCAGCCTTCCCTGGGACCCGTGCTCAGAATCAGCTGGCCCCAGAGCCCTCTCTCACCTGCCACAGTTATCTTAAAAGGTGGAGTGAGATCAAGGCACAGGGAACGTCACAGTCACAGTAGCCTGGCTCATCCCTCAGGGCTAGAACACCTCGCCTTGAACAAGCGAGATAAGAGAATAAAATAACGCCTGACACAGCCTTATCACCTGATAATACGACTTCAGTTTTTCCATTAAAATTACTGAGAGCCACAGTCTTGTACTTTGGCTGATAATAGATCACAGGCGACAAAGCTATTAATTTTTATCTCTGCCGTGCAATATATCCAAGGGGGAAAAATACTTTTTCTGACGGTGGAAGTTGGATATGAATTTTTTCCTCCTCCCACCTTTCGTTTCTCACACCTTGCTCATCCATGAGCCTCTAGGAATTTTTAATCAAAGATGTATTAAACAGGGGCTTCCCTGCTGGCGCAGTGGTTGAGAGTCCGCCTGCCGATGCAGGGGACACGGGTTCGTGCCCCGGTCCGGGAAGATCCCACATGCGGCGGAGCGGCTGGGCCCGCGAGCCATGGCCGCTGAGCCTGTGCGTCCGGAGCCTGTGCTCCGCAACGGGAGAGGCCACAGCAGTGAGAGGGCTGTGTACCGCAAAAAAAAAAAAAAAAAAGATGTATTAAACAGACACGGATCTGGCTATGCTATGACCGTTACATAATGTTATAAATCTCTCTCTCTTTTTACTCTACCCCCATCCTTGGAGGACTTGGTACAGGTATTTAGAACACAATTTAAAGGACTTGAGTCGGTTAGTTGCCTCTCTAGTCCTTGATATTCCCATCTTGAAAATGAGGAGTCTCCGTAATTGCTTCCAGCTTCAATACTCCAGGACCGTATGACTGAAGGAGACATGGAGCGGGTCAGTTGTAATGACAAGGGTAGTCTTTCTAAGTACGAGGGCTGCCAGATAACAGTACAACCAGGCCACCACCACCCTGCCCTGGGCCCCATGACTTAGGGGCAGCCCTGGCCTTCCTTACGGGGCAGAGGTCCATGGTGCCATGAACATGTGTACCTGGAGCCCACATCCCCCTTTCAAAGCAAACTCTGGGTACCTGGGACCCTGAAAGAGCCTGTGCAAATGGCCCAAGGTCTGCTTCCAGGCCCTACCTGATCTCTCCCCTGGCTCCTCATCCCCAGAGCAGATCACAGCCCCAGGGTGCACACCCCTAGGTGTGGTCCAGGGATGGGGGGTGTGATTGATGCTCCACATCTACATCCCACTCTTCCCTGCCCTCAGGAATACTTGGGTGGAAAAGTTTGCAAAGCATTTGTCTTTGGGGTGCGAATGCCTATCAATGCCAGTGAGTAGCAGGGCCAGGGATGGAAGAGAGGGGGGAGGGGGTGGGGACAGTGGGGTATGACCAGCAACCTCCATTTGTACTGATACCTGACCTGCAAATGCTGGGGTGGGGAACTGGCTGCCAAAGAACAGCAGACTGTGAAGGATCCACGTTGGAAGGTGGTGGGAAGTAGAGGGGGCCGCTGAGTGGTGATGCTCTTCCCAAGCTGTAGCTGTCCAGTCGGTCACTTCAAAGGCCCACAGGCAAACCCAGGCTCCTTCCCAGGTTGGCCTCAGGCCTCTCCTCTGGAGAAATCTGATTTTATATTTTAAAGGTGAGTCTTACCATCTCTTCCTCTCTCTCTGGAATAAGGCTATCTCAGAATTGGTTTCCTTATCATTGATACCCTATCTATTTCAAAAAAACCAAAACAAAAGCCTGGAGAAGGTTTGCAGTAAAAATACCAGATGGCTAAATACACAGATTTGCCACGTTATGAAAGAAAGGAAATAATCATGCCAGGAACCTTGGATTCAATTTTTACTAAATATAAGAATAAAACAGCTCTGAGCCTCCTGACTGCTAAAGCAAAACTAGAAAAGTGCTGAGTTACCTGGCTTTCATTATGTGATCAAAAGTACAAATACTCATTCTTCAAAGGAGACCAACTTCTGTTGGGCAGAAAATTTGAGGAAGAGTTTTATCATCCACATCCTTTTCTAGGAGGCGCTAAGTAACATAAGGAACCAAATCTTCAACAGTGGTTTTGCAGACAATGCAGAATCATTCTCCACACAACCATTTATTATACTGACACTTGATAAAAATCTCAGGACATGATATTTTTTAAAAGTTGTGAAGTCATTGCTACAGGAACCTGAGCTAGTATCAACTAAGTAACCAAAATGGATACAAGAAAATAACTCAGAAAAATCAAAGGAATGAACTATTTAAACAAACACTTCTCAAACTTCTCCACCCAGTGTCCCTAACAGCACCCAATGGCAGAGAGAAGAGGAATCCTCTGTGGGATGGGGAGATAGAGGATCAGTCACGCCCTCCTCCATCTCTGGAGCAAAGTAAAATTTACCTTTAAAATGTATTCAATCTTAGCTTGCTATTTTATCATAAACGTGTCCTTATTTTAATATAAAATTAATTTCCCCAAAATCTTGGCTGAAGTTGATATCACCGTGGCTTAGATCATTCCCTGGCACTACCAAGTATCCCCAATGTTTCGAAAACCATGACTGGCTTACACTGTCTCTTATTTGTTCTTTATAACAAATTGATGAGGCAGGTATTACCCATTTTCATCCATGGGGAAATTGAAGAACAGAGAGATTAAGTACTTTTCCCAGGAGCACATGGCACCGGAATACATATTAATACTTGAACGAAACTCAGATCTCCTGACTATAAATCCAGTCCTTTTTCCCAGCTTCCGTAATGTCATTTTATCATGTAGGAAATAATCAAGGAGTGAAATGGATGGTCCAGCTAAGGTTTCTGATGTCGTATTACTGAAGCACAGTACCCACCGAACCTGGGAGACCACCCAGGCTTCCAATTGCCCCCCATATTGCACTCTGGCATCACTAGATGTCTCTGATTCATTCGTCCAGAGGATGAATCACCCACGCTCAAATTAGAATCAGTTCATACATTATCAACTTCAGGAGGCTGGAGCAGGAGAGGAGAGAAGAGAGTTTTTTCCCCAGGGGCTCCAGCAGCTGTCCCAAACCCTTACAGCCGTGATGGTAAATTGTCCCTTCTCCGTGAGGCAGAGCATCGATCCTGAAAGTGGTAGGATGCAATGAGAGGTCTGGCGACCGGAGTTCTGGTCCTGACTCAGCCGCCAGAGGGTTATGGGAAAACCACTTAACCCATGGGCGCTGGGTATGCCAGGGTATGATCATGAGGAAGAGTGAGATAATGTCTGGGAAGCCCTTTGAGCACCTCAGAAACAAGAGGCTCCATAAACACAAGGTGTTATTACCTCCAAGTACATCAGCCAAGGACATCACAGTTCAGGTCCCTGCAGAAACTCCTCTCTCTCCGGACCTGAAAGGACCAGCTGATCCTTCAGCTTCTCATCCAGCTGAAATGTCCAAGTTTCGGAGGATTTGGGGTGAGTCAACCATCTGGTTAAAGATGAGTGAAATAAAGACCTCGATCTTTAAATCACAGACCCTCTCAGCTGAAAAGGATATTAGCAATTTATTTTTTTATGATTTTTTAAAACTAATTAATTAATTTATTATTTATTTGTGGCTGCGTTGGGTCTTTGTTGCTGTGCACGGGCTTTCTCTAGTCGCGGTGAGTGGGGGCTACTCTTTGTTGCGGTCCGCGGGCTTCTCATTGCAGTGGCTTCTCTTGTTGTGGAGCACGGGCTCTAGGTGCACGGGCTTCAGTAGTTGTGGCACATGGGCTCAGTAGTTTGGCTCTCGGGGTCTAGAGTGCAGGCTCAGTAGCTGTGGTACATGGGCTTAGTTGCTCCGCCACATGTGGGATCTTCCCAGACCAGGGCTCGAACCCATGTCCCCTGCACTGGCAGGTGGATTCTTAACCACTGCGCCACCAGGGAAGCCCCATATAGCAATTTAGATCCCACTCTTCGTTTAGAGAAGGAGAAGCTGAGTCCAGAAAGTCTCATACCTATTCCCTGAAGGCCTGCAAGATGTTAGACAGATGCTGGCTAAGAAGATGACTGGGCTTGGGTCTTTGACTTCAGAGGACTCCCCACCTAGTAGAGAACACAGGCACATTCACAGTTTGTGGACAGTGCAGTACGAGCATTATTGCAAAGCGCCACCAGGACTGTGACAAAGAGGGAGCCGAAGTTGTCCTGCAGCCACGTGTCCTTGGGCAAATCGCTTCAACTTTGAGGCTCAGAAAAACGGAAACACGAGCAATGACATCACTCTCTAACATTTTTATCATGTTTGACAGCTCCCTAACAATTTCATAATCACCGGCTGATTTAATCCTTACAAGAAAGCAGGGAAGGAAGCATTATGATTAGTTCTTCTCTCTAGAGATGGAGTCCCAGGAGTGTGGTCGTGACCTCACTCCCGGATGAGTCATCTGGAAAAGAACCAGGAAGGTAACTGGCCTCTAGTCCCCAGTAGCCTCCTCCCTGCTGTTCACCTGCTGTTCAACTTTATAGACATAAAGTTCTATAGATCTACAAGTTCGTCAAAGTTGCAAGGTGACCTGGAACTGAGGAGGCTTTGGATAAGCATTTGTAATGATGGGAGAACTGGGAAAAGAATCAGCATCTTTTCCATCTCAACTCAGCTACCAATAAAACATTTCTTAATTCAAGTGACTTGGGCTTCCCTGGTGGCGCAGTGGTTGAGAGTCCGCCTGCCGATGCAGGGGACACGGGTTTGTGCCCCGGTCCGGGAAGATCCCACATGCCGCAGAGCAGCTGGGCCCATGAGCCATGGCCGCTGAGCCTGCACGTCAGGAGCCTGTGCTCTGCAACGGGAGAGGCAACAGCAGTGAGAGGCCCGCGTACCGCAAAAAAAAAAAAAAAAAAAAAAAAAAAGACTTAATATGTTTTAGTAAGAACCTCGGGTTATTTTATATTTCAGTATTTTAAATTACACAAATAGAACATGAATATAGTTTTACTGCAAAATGTTCAAATATCTAAAAGCAAATGTCCTTTTGACTGACCCCCGATCCCAATCCCTACTCCCTGCTAACTCCCCACACTTCTCCTCCTCTCCCCCCACCCCCGTCCCTGACTCCTGTTGTTAGTACTTATCAGTATCATTTTAGCCCTTCACTCTGTGCAACTAATTACATGTGCATATAGAAATACTCCAGTGTGTCTTGAAGTTTGTTCCTTATGTAAATGGTCTAATGGTGTGTACATTGTTTTACAATTTTTTTTAACTTAGCGCATAGAGGAGCTCTAGCCTTGTTAGCTGTCATAGATGTACTGTATTCCCTGGTATTTCATAATATTACTACCCTGCAGTTAAGCCATTCCCCTGTGAATGGACCTCTAGTGATCTTTATGTTTTTCTCCATCACCAACAATGCTGCAATGAACATTTTTGTATGTGTCACCTTAGAAACACATATTTGACTCTGAAAGTATTGCACTGATTTGCAGGTTGACCAACAGTGTAGGAGAGGATCTATTTTCTTATATCCTTTACTAAAACTTAATATCATCGATTCTCTTAATTTTTTTTTTTTGCCAATCTGATAGTAAAAATAAAATATGCATTGTTGATGTTAATTTGCATTTCAAGCATATTTTCCTTTAAAATGGGAAATAATAAAAAGTGTTAACACTTAAAATGTGTTCACTTTCTCAGAGAAAACATGACATACTGAAAGATAATGGTCTCTGAGGTCAAAGGGCCTGGGCTGGCTTCCCAGATCTGCCACTGACAAGCTGGGTGACCTCTGACAATTGCTCAGCCTCTCTGTGCCTCACCTTCCTGTCTGTCCAGGCTGTGACATAGTTGTCATGAAAGTGCTTCATAAATGGTTAGCTCTGTGCAACTGTTAGACATTACCTGACTTTTAAGGTGAATAAACTGATGCTCAGTGAGGTGGGTTGCATATTTCTAGGTACCAAGAAAGCCCCTCATACAGCTACAGTAGCCCCCGTCTTACGTTGGAATATGTTTAATCAGACTTTCTCAGCAAGCTGAAAGATAAGGCCTTGAGTAGTTTCGTTCGTTTATTTGTTGGCTGGTTTTGATTTTTGTTTGTTTGCTTGTCTCTTTTTTTTTTTACTTCATAGAAGTACATGCAGAATAAGACATAGGTTAGCTGATCGACTGTAGAATGTCATGTTACCTAAACCCCAGAACTCCACTTCACAGCAAAATGCCCCAGTCTCTTCTCATTAATTTCTATCGTCTCAACTGCACTGTTTGCTAGAGAGCAAAACACTCCCTAAATTGACGAGATGGAAGATTTGATGCACCTAAGACATAATCACATTTATTTTCAGACGTGGGAGAACTGCGGGGGCACAGAGGACATTTTTCATTTTTTTAGCCACTGAGCCACTTTTCCCCTTCCTGGCAGCACCCCACTTTCAATCCACAGGGTCTGAGTGGGCCTCACCCTCAGCCCTGGGGTGGAGCATGTGGCCCGGACCTACATCAGTTAGCACGCTGCAGTCTCCAGCTCCAGTGATTGGCTGACAGCAGAGCACATGATACAGAAACCCCAATCAAGGTGAACCTTGGAATTTTTGCAGACAAAGCAGGGACAGAGAATTTTCATATTTTCCCACGGCACATGATCCTGAAAGGATTTTGCCCTGGAAACTTCTGGTGGTCTTCTTGAAGGAAAAGAGAAGAAGACCTAAGAGATGGAGAGAGAAAAACCGGATCCCGATAACATTGCCAAAGCCAGACGTCCTCCTGTACACCTCAGTTACAGAACTTAATAAATCCCCCCTACGTGCACACACTCTTTTTGGGGGGGTGGGGGGGCTGAATCCGCTGTTGTATCATTTGTGATAACTGACACTAGCGGAATCACACACTCACATTTATGCTCCATGTTTCTTTCCGTACATGGAGGGCAGCATGGTGTCATGGCAGAAGCCCAGGACTGGAAGGCAGGAGACCTAGGTCTGTCACTGGCTTTGTCTCTTTGGGCATCAGTTTACTTAGCTGTAAAGTGAGAGAGTTGGACAAATAAGTTTGGGACACCTTCCTGCTCTGACACTCTCTGAATCTGTAAACCTGAAACTCCTGGTGCTCTTGTGACCACTGGAAGCTGAGATTGTCAGATACTGACTCTTTGAAGCATTCCATTCATTGTGTTAAAGGAGGGCTTAAGTGGCCCCCAATGGAGGGGACCTGAAGAACAGTAAACAATTAGGTTCCTGTATCTCCACCAGAATTGGCTCCAGAAGAGGGTCAGGCTTTGCAAAAACACAGAACATTCTTCCCTCTGGGCTCCTTGGGAAAACTCTCGGCACGATGGAGGGTGTCTCTCTGGCTATTCATTGCTTGCCAGTGGGAACAGCCAAGGAGGAGAAGAGGCCACATGGCCTGGCCTGCTGCTGGTACAGGGCGCTCTGCGCGGCCGATGGCTGGGCGAGGAGGAGGGCTGCCCGACCCCCTACCGAGGCGTCCTATGGAAGGTGGGCCCAAGACTTGCCGAGACATATCTGCAGCAGTCTCTGTAAAGGTCTGTAAAGCAGGATTCAAATTCAGCAGTCTCCGCTTGTCTCTTCCGTATGAAGCATCATGCTAAGCGTTTTCATAGGCATTCTTTTTTTCAGCCCCTTTTTTGAAACAACAACCCTCTTGCCCCTCACATCACCTCCAGTTTACAGTTATAGAATCTGAGGCTCAAAGAGGTGAAGTTGAAGTAACTCACGCAGGGACCCACAGCAAGAGTCACAGTGTGTCTCACGGATGGAGGACGAGACCAGGGCCTGAAGGCTGCTTTTGCCTCATCTTCGCCCACACCGCCGCCGTCCTGTGAACCAGACCCACAAACGTGCGGGTCGGAAGCGTGTGTTCCAGTCACTGCCCTTCTCACAGCTGCTTTTGTAAACACTCGGAAGCACAGTGTTCTGACCGTTTATGTGCATGTCACTTCCTTGACCGGACTGTGAGTTCTTCAGCAGGGCCTGTGTGATCCAGCTGTGTGGCTCCCCCAGGGCCTGTACAAAATAGGAATGTGAAAAGCAGTCCTTCTCTCTGGCCGGCCACTGACCCCAGAGGAGGACTGGACTCAAGCAAGGGTCACCAACTGGATGCGCTTAGGGACCAGGCGGCAGGCAGCGGAAACACAAGAAATCCCAAGCCAGGTCTGAGACAGTAGGGAGTGGTCGGAGATTGAGGGAACAAAACATGCGGGACCCACCTAAGACACTCAGGTCCAAAAGTTTTAGAAAGGTCGTACAGCCGAAAGAAGCGTGCAAAAACAACTATACCCAAAAAAATAATAATAATAAAATTAAAAAAGAAAAGCATGCAGCCTGGGCCCCAGAGCCCACAATTTACAGCCCCTACTCTAACTCCACCCTGGAACATTCAGCTTGGCTCGGATTGGTGAACACCCCTCCGACAATGTCACACCAGTCTTCCCAGGGGTTCCATACCTGGTTCTCATTTAACACAATGTGCGGTAGATAGTGGACATTTAATACGTGTTTGCTAAATAAAATTTAAAAGAATTAATGTTTACCCAAAGCGCTATAAGCCTCCGTTAGCCAACACCATGCAAAGGAAGCTATTGACTCAAGTTTCACTGCTCTAGGGACCAGAACATTGATTACAGTGTTTGGGTGGGGAACCAAGCATACCAGGTAGCTGCATGTACCGTAACACCTAGAGGAGCCCTTTAGGAAACTAAATGATTCATTGAGTGGTCCCCATACTCAAAACGGAAATATACACAGTTCATGATTCTCTAGTATATCCCATCAATCATCCATTCGCTCAACAATTGCAGCGCTGGGACCATAAAGGTGAGGAATACAGACGGTGCCTTCCTTCAAGGAATTTACAGTTTTGTAATCAGCTGATCACATAAATAAATGTAAAATCACAACGTAATACGGCTCAGAAGTAACCTGTGCTTTCAGAGGCCTGGCCGAGGTGGATCAGGGAAGTGATTCAAGAGCTGGCTAAACAGGGGGAGGAACAGCATATGAAAAGGCCCCAGGGGGCTTCCCTGGTGGCGCAGTGGTTGAGAGTCCTCCTGCCGATGCTGGGGACACGGGTTCGTGCCCCGGTCTGGGAAGATCCCACATGCCGCGGAGCGGCTGCGCCCGTGAGCCGTGGCCGCTGAGCCTGCGCGTCCGGAGCCTGTGCTCCGCAACGGGAGAGGCCACAACAGGGAGAGGCCCGCGTACCGCAAAAAAAAAAAAAAAAAAAAAGCCCCAGTAAAGAAGTGTGGCAAAGAAAGGGATGTGCAAGGACAAAGTGGCTGAGCAGAGGAGGGAGGATATATGGTTTAAGAGGCTGGTAGAGGTCAGACCATTCCAGGATTGTGGGCGATGGTAAGAATTTGTATCTTTATCCCATGAGCATTGTGAGTTATTTACTCTGCTAGTGAAAAACATAAAATGCTGGGCTGTTGCCACAGTTCTTCATTCCTCTAACCTGGACCTTCTGCACAGGCTCTTTGGTGCCCACTTCTCTCTATGGGGTCTGTGACAAGGACGAAGAGTTTTAAACTCTTTTGGATGGAAAAAGTTATTTCACGTTTAAAGTCTGAGTTGCAAATGAGATTTTTCCTTCCAGTGTACCGTGACATTGCCGCCATAACACCATTAGACACCCTTCTGGCAACAGGAGCTCAGAGCCCTACTGTCAGCTACTTCATGTCCAACATCACGTCAGCCAGCACTTTCTCATCTTTGGGATTATTCAGACCACATTTTAACCTGAAAAATATCACAGACTTCCCACTTGACACCAGTTATACTTTCAACTTTTAATGACATAATACCATTTACATTAGCACCCCTAAAACTGAAATATTTATGTATAAATTCAACAACATATGCTAAAGAGCTATATGAGGAAAACCGCAGTACTCTGATGAAAAGAAATTAAAGAAGATCTAAATAAATGGAGAGATAGTCCAGGTACATGGATTAGAAAGCTCAATATGGTCAAGATATCAGTTCTTCCCAACTTGATCTATAAAGTCAGAGCAATCTCAATCAAGGGATTATTAATCCCAGCAAGTTACTTTGTGGATAGCAACAAAATGATTCTAAAGTTTGTGTGGAAAGGCAAAAAAAAAAAAATATATATATATATATATATATATATCCAGAATAATCAACACAGTATTAAAGAAGAACAAAATTGGAGGACTGACACTACCCAACAGTAAGATTTACTATAAAGTTACTATAAAGTTACAGTAATCAAGACGATGTGGCACTGGCAAAGGAAGAGAAAAACCAATGGGACAGAAGAGAGGGCCCAGAAATAGACTCACATAAATACAGTCAACTGATATTTGACAAAGGAGCAAAGGCAATTCAATGGAGAAAAGATTGTCTTTTCAATAAATGGTGCTGAAATAACTGACCATCTACATGCCAAAAAAGTGAATCTAGGGCTTCCCTGGTGGCGCAGTGGTTGAGAGTCTGCCTGCCGATGCAGGGGACACGGGTTCGTGCCCCAGTCCGGCAAGATCCCACATGCCACGGAGTGGCTGGGCCCGTGAGCCATGGCCACTGAGCCTGCACGTCCGGAGGCTGTGCTCTGCAACGGGAGAGGCCACAGCAGTGAGAGGCCCCACTGAGTACACACCAAATGCTGATGAGACTGTGGAGCAATAGGAACTCTCATTCATTGCTGGTGGGAATGGAAAAGTTGGTACGGCCACTTCAGAAGACAGTTTGGCAATTCCTTACAAAAATAAACATGCTTTTACCACACAATTCAGCAATCACATTCCTTGATATTTTCTCAGATGAGCTGAAAACGTATGTCCACGTAAAAACCTGCGCATGGCTTTTTATAGCAACTTTTTTCATAGTTGCTAAAACTTGGAAGCAGCCAAGATGTCCTTCAGTAGGAGAATGGATAAACAAATTATGGTACATCTATACAATAAAACATTTTTCAGTAATAAAAAATTGAGCTATCAAGCCATGAAAAGACAAAGAGGAACCTTAAAGGCATAGCGCTAAGTGAAAGAAGGCAACGTGAAAAGGCTACATACTGCATGACTCCAACTATATGACATTCTGGAAAAGGCAAAACTGTAGGTACAGTAAAAAAAAAAAAAAAAAAATCAGTGATTGAGAGAGAGGAAAGGAGAGATGAATTGGTGGAGCGCAGGGGATTTTGGGGGCATTGAAACTATGCTGTATGATACTGTAAGGGTGGATACTTGTCGTTATACATTTGTCAAAACCAACAGAATACACAACACAAACAGTAAACCCTAACGTAAACTACGGCTTCAGCTAATAATAATGTATCGGTATTGGCTCATTAACTATAACAAATATACCACATTAATGCAAGAAGTTAATAACAGGGGAAACTTGGCGGAAGGGCAAAGGGCAGTATGGGAACTTGCTGTACTTTCCGCTTGCCTATTCTGTAAAACTAAAACTGCTCAAAAAATAATGTATATTAATTTAAAAATTCTAATGATTCATAAAGTATATGATGACAACACCACCATGGTTTTCGTAGCCTGGTTTTAAAAATTATATCTGATTAATCACAACAGCGCCCACATATGCTTGAGAAATACAAGTACATATGAGTAAAATACGCCTGTCTTTTGCAGTCTCTAGATAATCTTGAGCACACATGTGGATTCAGAGATTTTCTTGCAAAAACTCCATAGGTTTAAAAGAATCCCGAGTCTGGGAACCACTGCTGAGGGCTTTATAGACATTTCTTGATTAATGAATGAAGCATGCTCCCTTGGAAGACAGGAGAACACTAATTGCGGGTCAGTGTCGTTGATGTCCAATCTCTATTGACTCTGGGAGACTATGACACGTTTCTCATCACATAGAAGGGAGGACTAAGTAAGAGATTACGTGTTAAAGCATCTAGCAGAGTGCCTGGAATATCATAACCTCTCAGTAACTATTAACCAAATAGAATCTGGCATTATAAAGGAGATCAGTCGTCAGGAGTGGCTGACATCCAATATCTCTTCCGCTTGGATTTGTGACTCAGGCCTCCCCACCCCCTTTTTAATGCTTTGGGACCTCATTTCTGTTCCAGGCCAAAAGTTTTGTCACTCTAAGACTGGACATGGGAAAGAGCTACAAACATCCGTAAGAGAGATCTTGGGAAGGCATCCTATCTGAACCACTCTCCAATTTGCCCCCATACCCCATTTTGTCATGTGCACCTATAAAGTATGAGACCCAAAGATAGAACTTTGGATGAATTTGATATACCTCAGGGTTGAAGAAGAAACTAAAAGCTGTCCTGTCCCTCCATAGTGATACAGCAGCTGAAAAATTATTAAAAGACACTCCAAAATCACAATGGTCTGAAGGAATGAAAATACGTATCCATTACGGACAACAAATCTTTCACTGTGTTTATTCAGTCATGGTATTTATTCCTTCAGCTCCAACTGTGTGCAAGGCACTGACAGTGTTGGGTGCTGAGCTAGCTGGCTCTAGTCAGTGTGATAAAAATGTCCTTTCCATGCTGTTCCCTGTAACCTTGAGTGCACAGGGATCCAACTGTTCCCACCCTGCTCTACTGCTGGTCCTGGAGCCTCTGCTCCCCCCATTTCTTGGGCAAATAATGGATCTTACCTCTTGGAATGGTGAAAGGCCTAGAAATAGTGCCTTGAGAAAAATGAAAGGAACTGGGGAGTTTTCGTTGGTGATGAGAGAACCCAGGAGAGATGGGAACCTTGATTTCACAAATCTGAAGGACCATTATATGGAAGGAGGGTTTGATTTTTTTGGTGTGGAATCAGGAACTAGAACTGCAAAGCAGCTGGAAGTGACAGAGAGACTGATGTCATCTTAGCCAAAGAAAGAACTTTTTACCAGTGAGAAGCCTCCAAGTATGAAATAGACTGCATTGATAGGAAGTGAGCTCCCCATTACTAGAGGTGTTCAGAGACCGGATGTTCAAAAGACAGGGAGCTTGTAGAGGAGGTTCTTTCAGCAAACTTGGAAAGAGTGGGGCTGATCTTTATGTCTTTATTCTTTATGCCAAATCCACTTCTGTAAGCGTTGGGTGTATCCAACGATTTCTGCATTACAAATCAGATGATATTCTACTTCACTTCTGTGTATCTACACATCCTTTAGAGTTTACAAAGTGCTTCCAATTACATGATCTCATTAACTCCTCAGGACAAATTTTTGAGAAGAATTATTATACTCACTTTAGAGTTGAGGAATCTAAAGAAATGAAAGGCCAAGAGAAGCAAATCAATGATAAAATTAAAGGAAATTATCAGACTTCATTTGGGGGCTCGTTCTTCCTCCTATGGAATCACAGGCCAAGGACGTTCATCTCATTTTCAGGATGAAGAGATGAAAAGTATCAGATGCTGGACAAGGGAGCTATGTTTTCTAAGGGGCTAAGAAGCTGTCACTGATTCCAAGAGTGGGCAGAACACTTTCCCTGTAGCTCAAAAAGCAGAAAATACTGAATCTTTGAAGCTAACAAACATATTATCAATGGGGCAGCTTTTTCTCGCCCACAGCATGCTCCAGGGTGAGACCAGGCTGACCACTACCCCAGTGTGAAAGAGTAGGGCCTTTGCCTCAAGAGTCGGAAAAAAGAAGAGAGAAGGTGATAGTCTAGGAATGATGTTGAGCTGAAAAAGTCCCAGGGGTGTCCAGGAAATCAAGAACCACTTGTTTCTTCTTGTAAGAATGTTTTGCATCTGGAAATGCAGCCCGGTGACCCCCAAAGAGGGTACAGATTGAACAAACAGAGAACTCCCAAAGGCTGATGAAGGGATTAATTCCCATATAATCAGGCTGTGTTCTTCTCCAAGGTCTTTCATCTGTAGATCTCAGAAGGTTTTGTAAACATCAATTAAATGTTACAACATCGCTTTGAAGTTAGTATTACTATGTCCATTTTCCAGATGAGAAAACTGAGAAGCTAAGGGGCTCGCCTAGAGGCAACCCAGTCAAGATTCTAGGAGGCCAAGCATTTCAAACTTCATCTCTGCAAAGCTTTGGGTCTCACAGGGAGAGAGAGATTGAAACAGTCTGACAGTGCTATTCCCAGGCTCTGAGAGAGAAAGATTCCTGAAGATGCCCTCTCCCTACGGGTCCACGAGCTCTGTAAGAACCTTGAAGGGTTTTTCCTTATTGAAGGGACTGGGTCCAAGAACGACAAGATTCGGAGATAGACTCTGTAAATCATTCCTCAACCTTCCAGTGGGATGTCATTTTTCCTCTTCCAAGCTGTCAAAGACCATTGTGGTTCCCTCTTTTATGGTCTGCCTTGGGTTATAATTATTCATGTCGGCGTCTGGTTTTTCTCTTAAGACTTCAGACAGGATATCTTACATTATCCCTTATGCTGTTACATACTACGAGGTCATAGGTAAATATGTTTTGACTTGATGTGAAGTGGGGTTGATGGGGAAATGTCAGAGCAACAGACAACTTCTACAAGGTATAAAGACCAAAGTTGATAACATTTGTCCTCCCCAGAGGCAACAACAAGGCCTGCCTGCCATTTATATTTCCTGTGAATAAAGGCACTTCTGGGTTTTCATGACTGCCACAAATCTCTATTTTTACCCTAGGAACCAATGTTCAGTTAGGATTGTCAAGCCTGGCCAAACTTCAGTGGAAAGCCACATGTGTGATAAGTATATTTGGGAAGAACAGACATGTTATTACATGGAATAACATGGAATAACAGCATGATATGAGCAACATGCTTTCCAAATTTTACAAAGCATTTTTATAAGCACTTTCATTTGAGCCTATTAAGACATCACGAGGTGTGCAATTGAGATGTCACTATCATATTTATTGATGAATTCCATCAAGGTTAAGTGACCCGCTCTAGGTCACACAACTATTGAATAACAGAACTGGGGCAGAAACCAAGAAACCTGGAGAGAGAAAAGAATGAGAGCTCTCTGTATCCCACAACGTCCTTTGCCTCCTAGCCTCCCACACTGGAATTTTCTTAGTGCTTTCTTTTGTGCCTGCCTCTGTTGCTTGCAACTACGCCAAGTGGGGTCCATGCTAAACCACGTTGGGTCCTTCTGAGCCCGGGTCACCTTGGGGCAGTGTCTGTACAGCTGGAGTGGAGCAGCAGGGGCAATTTTGGCAGCTTAGGAATCTACCTCACAAAAGACAGAAAAGAAGAAAGTCTCCATAACAGCTATCAACTGAAAATCCATTTGCATATTTGGTGCAGTTGTCGAAGCCCAGGGTGGAGAGATGGGAGACTCTGGTTATAGTCCCAGTGCCACCAACCATCTGCGGGCCCTTGTTTTCATTCCACAGATTTTTTTTTTTTTTTTTTTTTTTTTTGCGGTACGCGGGCCTCTCACTGCTGTGGCCTCTCCCGTTGCAGAGCACAGGCTCCAGACACGCAGGCTCAGCGGCCATGGCTCGCGGGCCCAGCCGCTCCATGAGGAAAGAAGACCGCAGCAAGTTTGCCACCCAGGGCATGTGGGATCTTCCCAGACCCGGGCACGAACCCGTGTCCCCTGCATCGGCAGGCGGACTCTCAACAACTGCGCCACCAGGGAAGCCCCATTCCACAGATATTTAATGAGCACCTAATAGAGGCTGAATATTGAGTTAGGTGCCAGGGACACAGGAATGAAAGAGATGTGTTTTTTGCTCTCAAGGAGCTAACAGTATATGAGACAAGACAGATACACAAGCAGATAAAGACACTGCAATGTAATGTGTGGTTTTATGGAGGTGTCACACTGCTGAGAGTCTTTCCAGAGGAGGAAACTAAACCCAGTGCTGGCCTCTTCGGAGAGCAGGGTGCTGTGAGAATGCACAGCTTGCACACCCGTGAAGCCAGTCCTGCCAACAGAGATCCTCTAGGTCGCGTGGTTTCTCTCTTAAGGGTGGTATAACCACAAGTGGGGACAAGTAGGTGTAGAAATGGAGGCTCTCAGAGACCTGGGAGTGAGATCACACAGGAGAAGCCATGAGACAAGAGAACCTAGAAGATGTCAATAGCCACTGGGGCTTCCCTGGTGGCACAGTGGTTGAGAGTCCGCCTGCCGATGCAGGGGACACGGGTTCGTGCCCCGGTCCAGGAAGATCCCACATGCCGCAGAGCGGCTGGGCCCGTGAGCCATAGCCGCTGAGCCTGCGCGTCCAGAGCCTGTGCTCCGCAACAGGAGAGGCCCCAACAGTGAGAGGCCCGCGTACAGCAAAAAAAAAAAAAAAAAAAAAAAAAAAAAAAGAGGTCAGTAGCCATGACAAGAAGAGGTGCTAGGATGCAGGACAAGCTGAGGCCTGAGAACACCAGAGTGACTTGAGGGGTCTCCACAGACGAGGAGATGGCCACAAGGCATGACAGCTGTTTCCAGAAGGGCAGCAAACATTTCCTCATAGCCAGAGGCCCTGTCTGTCTCTCTGCCACAGAGAGGCTTTACCCTTAATTTCCCCACTACCTTCAACTCCCATAACCTGAGGTCAACAGCATTTCTCTGACTCTTGCAAACGGGACAAAACAAATTCAAATATGTAAGAGTGTTTTACATGCTTACAAAACATCACACTTCATGCAAGGGAGACCAGCAGCTCCAAGTCTCTAATGACTCCACTAACAGCTAAAACAAAGATAAAATTAGTCCCGCAGGTGGGTGAGGATGTAGGCACAGGCTACTCTGGACGGTGCTCTCTGCACCTTTCAGCGACTCCCCCCAAAGTACAATCATTGTGCCCACAAGCCCCTGCCTGCTCCTCAGACATGATCTCTGCTAAAACGAGAAGCAGTGATTAATTGATAACTGCGTGGCGATAACTCAGAGGTTGGCCAACCCATCCTCTGCTCTTCCCCAATGATCTTTCTGTGCTAAGCCTCTGCGCCAATCAGCTTTCTTTTTCTCAACTCATTAGCATGTCACCAATAATTGCAGATGAAACATCAGCTGTTTTTCCCCCCAATAACCCTAATATTCTAGCTATCTATGAAGATAATTAACTTTCTTAAAAAAAAGTGCCCTAGGAAGCTTTCCTCGACACAATAGACAATTACCTTTGTTAATCACCTTTTTCTTTTATTCTGGTATTAGTGTTCAGGCTGGCCCTCCTGTACAGAACAGTCATGGTTGCTTCACACGATGCTGTCTCTCCCCATGCTAAATCTCATATGATAGTCATTATCGTCTCCAGCACGCTTCCAGAAAGTGGCTTTATTCTTGCTACTTGGCAGTCGATTCCAGAGACCTCCCAAGCAGCAGACAGCTCACAAGCCTGTAAAGCAGATCAGATGTGCCCCTCCAGCGTCCTGATGACAGAAGGAAAGTGACCTGGTCAAGTTCTTGGAGCAAGGTGCACTCCCTCTCTTTAGTGTCTGACCCACCCAACTGCATTCCAAAACTGCAGTATGACTTTGCTCAGTAATTCCCTCCATGACATTTGCTGAGTGCTCAGTATGTGCTGGTCCTCTGCTAAACTCCAGACATTCAGCCATGAAGAAGAGGAAAGAAGACCGCAGCAGGCTTGCCACCCAGGGATGGATTCCACCAGCCTTGCTGCAAAAAGTGATTTTTTTTGGCCCATTCTTTAGCAAGTATCTAGCAGACACTTGTGTCAGGCCCTTTAAGGACCTGCTGAAATCCCACCTTTCCTACAAGCACTCCTTCAACCCACCCCCATGGGAATGAAGCTCTCCTTCAACAAAGAGCTTGTGCCACCCCAAAGGCCCGTTCACGCCTCTGCCTTTCATTAGAATCACTTGTGTGCGGTGAGAACGTTTCTTCCCCAACTCCAGGTCCATCCCCTGCAACAGTGTCTGGTACACAGTAGGCTCCTCATCAGTGTTTGTCAAATTAAATACATGCAAGATGTATGAGGCCTCTAAGAGGGAGAGGTGGGATTTCTATTACATCTAGTCATGGCTGCTAAATGATGAAAATGACTGAAACAGTAACAGCAAAAGTAATTTTTCCAAAGAGCTCTCGGTGTCTATGCATCTCCTAGGACACAAGCAGATGTGCCCCTGGTTTTCTAGGGCTCTTCTATGCGGAGCCATGCTCCTCCTTACACGTTTGGATAATCTCACCAAGAGCTATCACGTCGGGCTTCCCTGCTGGCGCGGTGGTTGAGAGTCCGCCTGCCGATGCAGAGGACACGGGTTTGTGCCCCGGTCTGGGAAGATCCCACATGCCGCAGCGTGGCTGGGCCCGTGAGCCATGGCCGCTGAGCCTGCGCGTCTGGAGCCTGTGCTCCGCAACGGGAGAGGCCACAACGGTTAGAGGACCACGTACCACAAAAAAAAAAAAAAAAAGAGCTATCACATCTATCCTGTTTTCTAAGCCGCTGAGCAAACCAGTAAGATAGGCTGGTTTGGAGAGGATGCCTATCCCGATTTTCCCAAGGTCAGACAGAGGAAGTGACTGTCCCAGATCCAAGAGTTAGTAAGTGGCAGAGCCTGGACTCAAACTCTCCATTCTCGGCAGTGAACATACCCACACACTGTAGCGAATCATGGTAATTATAGAAAGCCAAGACTCAACAGAGCTGTAATTAAAGATAGGCTTGTTTTCACCTTCAAATACGTTTTTTGGTAACTCACCTAACAGTCGATTTGTATAAATCTAAACTGGGCTCTATATTTGTTAATTGTCTGTAATAAACAGATGCAGTTGCACCATCATGCAAAGAACCCAGGTGAGGAAGGGTTTACTAAGGCTCATTTGCATTCAGATATCAAAATAAGATATGAAAAGTACCTCACGGGAGAAATCAGTACTTTTGAATACTGATATTTCACACGTCAGTGGTTCTGAATAATTCTACAGACACTGATGCCTGTCTATACCTGCAACTGCTCTTCACACTCATATTTAGTTGAAGATGCTGATGGATAAATAAGAGAAAATTGCAACCGACACAATACCAGTTCAGGTTTATGCTCCAATAGCTTGAGGACACTTTGTGGCCAAGTTTCTTTTATTGATCATGTCAAGGCTTCAACCTACTTGAGTTTAGAGGAACTTTGTTGCTCAGCTTTATAATATACAAAAAAAAAAAAAGAATTGGACATGCAAATAAGATAAGCTATTACATTTTAAATGAAATTAGTCAATGCCATTTATATCTTTTTATAATAAGTAAAAGCCAGGTATATATTTCAGCAGTCTTTTGACAAGCATTTAATTATTTTCTCCCCCTAGAATGAGTTGAGATGAAGGTGCATACATCACCATATATGTGTTTCGCTCCCATTTTGTTCTCATTTCCTATCCAGTTTAGAGGACGATTATCCCAGTGGGAAATGATAAGACAGTTGTGGGCTAGAATAAATTTCCCTACCACATGTCTGTTAGGAGGGGAAACCTTTTCCCTACTCTCCGTTCTGATGGTTCCTTCAGTGTAGGGAGCTACAAAGGTGGGATACCCCAGGCCCCCTGCACCCCTCCCTGGGTAGAGAGGAGCAGAGTCACTTCTCCGACGGGCCATTTGGAAGTGGGGTCGTGGCCTGTGCACCTTTCCAGTTCTTCCCCTTCAGTCTGCCCTCCGAGCACATGCGGTCTCAATTGCTCTTGCCCTGGTGTAAACATAGCAACCAAGACCTTGGACTTGAGAGAGGTTCCTCTTTTCCAGCAGTGCTTGTGGAAGGATGGATAAATCAACACAACCGGGGTTCAGTATCAGGAAGTCCACTCACCCCAGAGACATAAACCACACTCTCCCGAGAGGGTAAGTGACATGACCACGGAACACAGCAGGGGGGGGACAGCTGCTTCCTCCTCAGACCCAAGTTCCTCAAGATGGCGACATCACTCTTGACCCTTCAGCACCCAACCCCGGGCCGGCCACCTCGCAGGTACTCCCTATTCATGTAATGACTTAAAGTAGAAGTCAGGATAAGAGCTTAGGGGTCTTGACTGGGAGCCTCTCACACCACGCTGCTGCTATGGTCATGAGGAAACACACTCCAGCCTGTAAAATCCCACACACGTGTGGCACAGGCCCCACACGACGCTTCTGGTTCATCCCACACACCGGGAGAAACCGAACTGGCCGGCACAGAGGCTGGCTTTCCCACAAGGTTCTTCTTCCTCCAGGAACCTTGCATTTACCATGTGGCTCCCCTTTCCCCTCATTTACCACCTACCACTGAGGTACGGCCCCTCCAACCACTTCTCTTTGACACGTGCAGACACAGCCTCTCTGGGCCTCTCTTCCTGTCTCCTCTCCAGCTTCCTCCCATTTACCACAGGAACATCTCTCTTCTGCTCTCTTTCCCCTCCATCAACTCTGGCATGAGCCCTAAACCACTCTCTCAGACTGACAGCCCTCAGTGTAGTGCGGATGACACCCCAAGTGAAAGGCAAAGGGAGGCTTGCATTTTGTAGTGAAGTGAGCATCACAAGAAACTTATTTCATCAGCCCCTTAAAGTCCATGAAAATGCCCAGAAGTTACTCTGGCAATCCTACCAAAGTCCTGTCAGTACCCTCACCCTCTGTTGTCTTCAAGTACCAATGTGCTACCTAAAAACTCAAACAAAAATACCGCCCTAGATTTTAAATTACTAGAGTGGGTTTTACTATTTTTAACACAAATATATTATGCTTCATTTATACTATGGGGCTCAGAGACCATAGAGAGATGCGCAGGGGCTCCGCTTAACACTGAAAGCATCATCCGGGAAATGTGCCCTGAGCCCCAAGGAGTCAACTCACAGGGAAGTTGTCCATGCCTTGCGATCCTTCAAGAATTCACCAAGAGGGCTTCCCTGGTGGTGCAGTGGTTGAGAGTCCGCCTGCCGATGCAGGGCACACGGGTTCGTGCCCCGGTCTGGGAAGATCCCACATGCCGCTGAGCGGCTGGGCCCGTGAGCCATGGCCACTAAGCCTGCGCGTCCGGAGCCTGTGCTCCGCAGCGGGAGAGGCCACAACAGTGAGAGGCCCACGTACCGCAAAAAAAAAAAAAAAAAAAAAAAAGAATTCACCAAGAGCTCTGTGATGGAGTTGAATAATGGAAATGTGCAGGCTGATCGTTTTGAACAATAATGACCCTCTTTTCAAAAAAAAAAAAAGTGGTGATTTACTGAATACAATCAAATAATTTTTACCAGGGTGGAGGGGAACATACATCTCGGAGCACTGTTAGGTTTTCGCGTTAGCCTCTGTGTTTCACTCTGATCCGGGGTGTTCTCGGTCTTTCTGCTTGAAGGAACTCCAGGCCAGCAGGATACATCCTGTCGTCTCAGGGCCTCTGCACGCCTGCTCTCCCAACTCCCTCATCCGGAGTGACACAGTAAGTCAGCATCTGTGGTGGTGCTGCAGCTGAGTCCCTTTGTCGTCACACCTATTTTGCAACATGCAACAGGGGCTCAGAGCATGATATGGGTTTCACAACAGGGATGATTAGGAAAACTTACAAAGCAAAGGTCAGCAGTGGAAGACATGTGGACCAGTCTCTTACTTTTCCATGGAGAGGAATGACAGAGCCAGGACACGCTGCTAGATTTACCGTAGCTGAACGTTCCCTTTTAAAGGTCGTGCTTGAGAGCATACTTGGGGATTGGGGGAGGGTAACTGTGGACTGCATGAGTGCCAGGCTGTCTGGCTTTTATATGCCAGTGAGTTTCAGTGTTTACAGGAGTTTCCTAAGAAAGATAACCGGGTAGCACCTGCAAACCCTGAGGAATCATAAGAAGTTGGGTTCAGAAGCAGGCCTTCCTACCTGGGAGAAGAAACCTCCCGCCAGATCCCACTGGAAGCTGAATTTGGGTGCAGTTCCTCCTGTTGGGAGAAGGGGGAGCCTCTGGTCCCGAAGAATTAATTGTTCTGGCAAAACAGTGAGTTTCCAGGGATATTTTTAGGGAATCCTGTGTGTTGCACCAGAGTGGGATGCTGAAAGTAGTCAAACATCTGCCTGCAGATAAATCTGATTGTTTGCCAGGTCCTGTGACTGCTCCGTTTTCAGAGTCGCCTTTGAAAATCATCACGTCTATAACTTCCATTCCATATTCCTGCCCACTGCCCTTCCTCATAATTCTTTATCTCTGGTTTGGCCTATTGCACTCTCTCCTAACTCTGCTTCCTCCTTCCAGTCTCTCCTAAAGACAATCTATCTTGCATACCATAGCCCTGAAGTACAGCCCTGATGTCATTATTTGCATCAATCAGGATAGGTTAGGCTATGCCACAGTAACGGACAAACACAACGCTACAGTGACTTGAGACAAGAAAGGCATATTTCTCACTCTCACTACACGTTCATCTTTGGGAGCTGGGGATTCAGCTGCATGCCATTATTGTCACCCCTCTGAGACCCAGGTCGATGAACCAGCCACCATCTGAAACACTGCTGAGGCTGTGGAAGAGAGATGAGAGAGCTCCAGAGGGTCTCACACTGATAGATCAATGTCTGCCTGGAGGTGGCAAAGGCCACTTCTGCTCACAGCTCACTGGGCAGAACTGATCTCATGGCCCCATCCACAGCTGGCCAGGAAGTACAATCCTATCATGTGTCCAAAAGGTGTGGACCCAGAAATATTCAGTGAACAGCATTAATGACTACTTCATTACTCTTGCTTAAAGAGCAAGCAAGCAAACTGATAACTTCCTATGTTTTTCAGGATAAATGCAAAATGTCTTAGGCTTCAAGATCTTCCATCTTCTCATCTAACCTGAAGTTACTAAACCAGCAATATGTCCCACTCTCCACATCACATTGCAAAAAGAATAAACTACTTCCATTTAACTGTACAAGCGGTCCTCATGCGTCGCTGCTCCGTGCTCCACGCCTTTGCTTCTGCTGTTCTTCCCATCAAATTCTAGCCATTTCTCCAGGCCAAATTCAAATGACACCCCTTCTATGAATCCTCCTACAACTCTCCCAGCCAGAATCAGCTTCTTCTTTATGTAATATCTTTATAAGGGCTCAATCTGTGCTTCTTTATGGTACTTAACACAATTTTTCTTCTATTATAAAAAAATAGTTGTAATTTAATCATAAGGCTAAAAGAGACTTAAGAGAGCACCTAATTCTTTTTTTTTTTTTTTTTTTTTTGCGGTACGTGGGCCTCTCACTGTTGTGGCCTCTCCCATTGCGGAGCACAGGCTCCGGACGCGCAGTCCCAGCGGCCATGGCTCACGGGCCCAGCCGCTCCGCGGCATGTGGGATCTTCCCGGACCGGGGCACGAACCCGTGTGCCCTGCATCGGCAGGTGGATTCCCAACAACTGCGCCACCAAGGAAGCCCAAGAGAGCACCTAATTCTTGAATCTTCCACACACCACTGTCAAGTCTTCCGTCATCAGTTTAAAAATCAACAGTTTGAGGGAACTCACTACCTCCCTGGGTAGACGACTCTGACTATTTAAAAAGCAGCATTCAGAAGAACCCACGTTAAAGCCCTTCACCATATGAAGCGAGTGCCTACATGCCTCATTTCCAAACAAGGACACCAAGGCACGGGATGAGAATAGGAAACGTTTTCTTCAGTAGCAAGGAAAGTAGTAAAGGAAAGTTCTGGTTTAATTTATCTCATCGTGCTGCTCAGAGGCTTCTTGGCTTCTGGACTGTGATGCGGTTAATCTCCTATGAGACTGAGAGGGATGGAAAGACACCAAGGCAACTGCCCTGCCTTGTTCACCAGGGAACTCAAGGATGCCTTTCGCACAGCTGTGCTAGTGGAAGTGTTTAGACTGACGGCTGTGTGGTCCCGGACAGATGTGGCTATATCAAGGCTCACTGTCAGACTGTCAACCTGAACTGCCGGGAATGCTATAGAACATGCTCTGGGTGCCCTGAGCAGAGCAGCAGAGGGAACCTGCAAAGACCCTCCCTCATCACCAAGCAAATGCGAGGGCAAAATCCTATCTAACCTGCTGCACAGCCTGACTTCTGACGGCAAAATACACCACCTCTGTCTAGAAAGCATCCTTAGAATTTTCTGGTGCCTTCTCCAGTTGTCCCATGGAAAAGCACAGTCCTTGAAAAAACACAGACTTTAGAATCACTGCCACTTACTCTCTGTGTGGCCCTCAATAAATTACTTTTGTGAGTCTCCCCTGTAAAATGGGGAAAGTAATAGTTTCTGAGATTGTGATAATGATCAGTGACAAACAAAAAGTGCTACGCCACGGCCTGGCTCAATACATCTTAGTTCTTTCTAGCCTTGCTTTAGACTAGAGCACCCCGGGCCCTGTACCCGATTTGTCCAGCAGGATCCGGCACTTTTGAGGCCCCAGGCCGTCCCATCACGTGTTCTCCTCTCCACTAGGTGAGGAGTCCACAGGCACTAGGGGACATGCCCACCTAGAGTCATATTCAGCTTCTAGACCACAGTCCAAGAACCCAGGACTCCAGGGACTTCCCTGGTGGTCCAGTGGTTAAGAATCTGCCTCCCAATGCAGGGGATGTGGGTTCGATCCCTGGTCAGAGAACTAAGATCCCACATCGGGGAACTAAGATCCCACATGCCATGGGACAAATAAGCCTGCACGCCACAACTACCGAGCCCGTGTGCTCTGGAGCCTGCGTGCCACAGTGAAGAGCCCGTGTGCCGCAACGAAGGATCCCGCACGCCACAACGAAGATCCCGCGTGCCGCAACTAAGACCTGATGCAGCCAAATAAAACAATAAAATGAAATTTAAAAAAAAACAAAGAACCCAGGACTCCAGAATTCCCTGCCCACCTTGCTTCCCCAGGTCTGTCCTGTGGAGGACAAAACATGATGCTATTACGTGTACTCCTAGGCCAAGCGGCAGCTGTGTGCAGGGTGCCAGGGATGGGCTGGGGTGGGGACTGGGCTGTGGGTGGATCTCTGTCATGAGGCTGGAGCCCATGCATTATAAGCGCATTCCAGGCGCTCACAATGCATTAGCAAGCAGGGGTGGGGAAAGGAGGAGGTGAGCGGCAAGCCAGGGGCCTCATGTTGTACACTTTCCTTGGACTTCACAAATGCCAGGGGCAGACTTTGTTCTCTCTCTTCCTCATTTCTAATCCTAATCTGAGCTAATCTAATCTAGTGCATGATTCTGAAGCTACTACACTTCTCTCCTTTTTATGGCTGAAAACAATTCCATTGTCAGTCTATACCACAAGACTTTTATCCATTCATGCGTTGATGGACATTTGGTTGTTTCCACCTTTTGACTATTGGGAATGATGCAGCTATGGACTTGGGTGTACAAGTATCTGTTTGAGTCCCTGTTTTCAACTGTTTCGGGTTATATACGTAGGAGTGGAATTGCTGAATCGTATTGTAATTGTGTGTTAACTTGTTGAGGAACCACCGAAGAGTTTTCCACAGTGGCTGAACAACTTTACATTCCCACCAGCATTATACAAGTGTTCCACTTCCCTACATCCTCACAACACTTGTTATTTTCCGTTTGGTTGTTCTGGGGGTTTTTTTGTTTGTTTTTGTTCTTTTTCATTATAACCCTTCTAGTGGGTGGGAAGTGGTATCACATTGTGGTTTTGATTTGCATTTCTCTATTGACAAATAACATTGAGCATCTTCTCATGTGCCTGGTTGGCTATTTATATATCTTCTTCGGAGCAGTGTCAGGGATGACTTACAGTGAAGTACCTACCATTCTAGGAATAATGAGAGGAAAGGAAAGCTAGAAACAGCCTAAAATTACTACTCCTCCTAGGGTACTTCTGGGGTCTCTAACGGAGCCAGTCCCCCATCTTTTTTTTTTTTTTTTTTCCGCAGTCGGGCCTCTCACTGTTGTGGTTTTTCCCGTTGCGGAGCACAGGCTCCAGACACGCAGGCTCAGCGGCCATGGCTCACGGGCCCAGCCGCTCTGCGGCATGTGGGATCTTTCAAACCCGTGTCCCCTGCATCGGCACGCGGACTCTCAACCACTGCACCACCAGGAAAGCCCCAGTCCCCCGTCTTGCTCCTGGCACGCCTCCTTGAGGCCAGTGGGGCAAACCCCACAGTAGCAGAACCACTCAGGCATCTCCACGCTTGGACCCACTACACACCACTCACTACACACTACCCCCTGAACTTTCCTCCCCACCTCCCATACACGTCAACACACCCCATCCTCACTTTAAGCCCCAGGATTCATATAACAGCAGCTGGGACGTGGATTCCCTCTGTGGAGCAGCCTCAACCCTTGGTATGTGGTCCGGTCTAGGACCCCAACAAAATTAGCCCGCAGAACGCAAGCTGAACACCCTACAAAGACTAGAATACCCAGGGTTAGGGAAGTAAGCGACAGCCACAGTCCATCCACGTCGGCTGCCCCGGGCTCACCCCTGCTTCTTTCAACCTCTGCACACATAACTCGTAGTACAAAGAAAGGAGCCATTAAGAGGAAACGGCCAACACCCCTCCTCTATCCATTTACCAGATGGGGAAACTGAGGCTCGGGGGGTGACTTGCCCAAGGTCACATCTCAACACAGGCCTACAACTTGGGTCTTCAACTTCCCAGACTCTGCTCCTGGAGCACAATATGATACGACAAATGTTTAGACAGTCTATGCCAACACCACCAATTCAGGCCATGATCTGAGTCATGATGAGTTTCTTCTGTGCCTGGATTTTCTCACTACAAAAAAGGCTGGCAATAATTATCCTTCCTTTCCTCGAGGAGACTTAATAAAACGTGTGTATGTGTGTGTGCGTGTGCATGTGTGTTTATGTATGCTTCAAGCTCACATATATATGTATGTTTGTACTTACACTTTTTTTCTTCATGACCTAGTTGAAATGGAGAACCATTTGGGGACTAGGTGAAAATGGTACATACTAATTCTCCCTGCTCTTCCCTTCGTGGTCTAGTTTAACCTTCCCAGGTAGAATAAGTCCCTTTAACTCTAAAAAAGGAAGTAGATATTGTTCTGTCAGGAGCATTCAAGTCACCCTAGGTATGAGCCCACAGCCGTGGGCCTACATTTGGGACTGGGGTGATGTCAGGGAAAGCGACAGCTGGGGGAAAAGCAACCTGATGGCCTCCCAGGAGCCCCAGACTGGCACCGGGAGACCAGGGTTCAAGGACAGATGGGCCACCCAACAGCTGGAGTGGAACCTTGAACAAGTTACTCCCTTTCTTGGGGCCTCAGTTCTTCCAACAGCAAAATGAAGGGGTTAGACTGGACTGGCAGATTTCAGTTTTTTAACAGCAAAAATCCTCTTTAAAGATGAAATCTTGGGCTTTCCTGGTGGCGCAGTGGTTGAGAGTCTGCCTGCCGATGCAGGGGACACGGGTTCATGCCCTGGTCCGGGAAGATCCCACATGCCGTGGAGCGGCTGGGCCCATGAGCCATGGCCGCTGAGCCTGCGCGTCCGGAGCCTGTGCTCCGCAACGGGAGAGGCCACAACAGTGAGAGGCCCGCATACCGCAAAAGAAAAAAAAAAAAAAAGGATGAAATCTCCTGCAGATCTCCAATATTATCTAAAAGCAGATAAAAGTGAAACCCGTCTGTCTGAAGGGACCCTCCCCCATCCCCACCTGGAACTATGTGCTCAGCCCTAGCTCACTGGAGTGGAACTCTTCTAATTAAAATATTGTGTGGTTCGATGTCATGAGTGTAACCAGTTAGATCTAGAAAAAAAAAAAAAGAAGCTAGGCTAAATAGGGTAGTAGGATGACAAGGACGGGGGTCTGGGGAGACAGGCAGGGGCAGATGGGGGCAGAGTGGGGAAGGTTTGGGCCCTGATAGAGTTCTGAGACCCCAGCCTGCTTTTTCACCTCAAATTCTCTGAGAGGAAACTGAGGCCAGAAAGCTAAGGTATAAACTTTGTAACTTTTTGACCCAGGAAGCTTTGAGAATCATAATAAGGAAATGATTACAGCATGCTTTGAGCTCTTCAGAGACAAGCAGTATTTAAACACAAGGTATTATTACCTCCACAGAGCTCTCTTTTGACTACGACTGTGCTTGAAAATGTGGGCAAGACCACTTTTATTTTTCAAAACTCAGGTGTTTAAAAAAATATTCACATGTACAATACCTACCCTATCCCCCTCATAAGTTAATTCTCAGCTTCCTTGTCACAGGATAATTTAAATGTTCAAAGAGATGTTATACTAGCTTTATCAGCTAAATCGGCAGTCCCCTATTCAAGACGTCTATCCCTCCCAGCTCATTCCCCCCTGCCTTTATTTGAAGGACTGTTACATTAAGAGTGAAACAATATTACATTGGGGATTTTAAATGTCAGTACCAAATATCATTCAACAGAGGTACTAGGTAGGAAGTTATCTATCATAGACTCTGAATAAATCAGATTAGCCCTGGGATATTTGGTTCCTTGATATAGGGCCTGCTGTTGAACCTCAGAAGTCAACCCCCCAAAATTCAGGATGTTCTTCTTTCAGAACTGAGGGGCTTGAATGCTCAGCTTGCACTGTGCTCACAGGACAAAGTCAGAAGCTGTGGTTCAAGTCCTGGTTTTACTGCGCATGGGTGGGTTGACCTTGGCAAATCATTTCACTTCTCTGGTCCTCAGTTTTCTCCTCCGCAAACTGGGGTCATCTCCCCACCCTGCCTCCTTCACAAGGCTGCTCTGAGGATCAAAACGACGTGAGGCCGAAAGCCCTGTGTGACCAGCCTGAGAGCACGGTGCTGAGTGGAACCAGACAGCCCTTGGTTCAAATCCTGGTCTTGCTACTTACTAGCTGCGTGACCTTAAGTAAGTTGCTGGTCTGCTCTGAACCTCAGGCTCCTTATCAGAGAAAAGAGGCTAGGAATAGTACTTTTCTCATAGGGTTGTTTTGAGGATTTAAAGCCTCGCCCATAGTGAAGCCTCAATCAGTGCGGGTATTTATTAAAAAGCTGTAATTCTCCCTGTGCCTAAGGGGTTACTGCTGTTTCTCCCTAGTTCTGCTTTCAGTGCACAGCAGACCTAAAGATAACCATGCGTCTATTGTCTCAGAACTGCCTCGGTGCTCTTACTCAAAGGAAAGGAAAAAGGAAATACATTGTGGCCCAGAATGGAGCTCCAGAGAAATCCAAAATGAGCTGTGGTTTAAAAGCGATTTCTCTCCAAGCCTATTTTTAGCCAGCAATGAACTTCTCTAATACGCAGAGAGTGATGCTGGGCTCCCTGAATAGCTACGCTGAGGAGCTGCTGCCCGTTTCTGCTACTATGTGAATTTATGAAGTTCTGGTCTCACACTTCATTAAAGAAATATACGATGGTGCTGAGACAGGGGACCAGATACCTATAACTCTTGTCCCAATCTCCCAGTTATAAATCTTAGTGCCTTATTCACTGAAGAGGAACAACTGAAGAGATATCACCTGCTCCTTTGTAGTGGGCTCTCACCTTTTCAAGCTGTTTGCAACAGACAACTTTATTAAGAGATCACCAAACAAAAGGCCTGGCCCAAAGCACATGCCCAGTTTTGTTGAGAATGCTTTCAGTTGCAAGTAACAGAAAACTCAGCTATGCCAACTTAAACAAATGGAAGTTTCTTTTTCTCACATAAAATATACACAAGAAGATGATTGCTGATGCTAGCTTAGAGGCTCAATAAAGTCATCACAGTTCTTTTAAGTCGAAATTCTCTGGGCTTTTTCCCTCATGGTTACATTCTGGCTGCAGCAGCTACAACCATCATATATGTATAATCCTGCAAAAACAAAGGAGAAAGGAAAATGGTGGTATCTTTTTCGGGAATCAAAATATGTATAGGACTCCTGCAGCAATTTTATTCTTTCACCTTATTGGTGAGAATCGGGTGAAATGGCTACTCTTATTTGGAAGGTGATTAGGAATAAAACAGTTTAATTAACCAAGAGTGTCTGCCACAGCTCCCAGTAAAGGTCTGCTGTATGAAGTGACAAAAGCGAATGATTGAATAATGACTACAGAAACAGATGAATGAACGTTTGACACTGAGACTCTCTCTTAGACTGATTCAGCTCACCTGTCAATTTTTCTAATCCCCTATCCAGGTGTCACACATTCCCATCCCCTTGCTAGCTCTCCAGTGTCCCATAAAACCACTTTTCCTCCTATATTTAACTTCCTACTCACTTGTCTATTTTATTGACTAGTATGCAAGCCCCTTAGTGGCAAAGCGTGTGTCTTTTTCACCACTAGCACAGTGCCTAGAATATACTAGTTAATCTATAAATAATTATTACTATATTTGTTGAATATGCTCTCAAAAAAAGTTCCAGAAAATATGTGACGTATTGCTCAGCACACACATGTATGGAAAGGCTTTTAAATCCCTCTTTTGTATTGGTCTATCTAAAAAAACAGAAACAGAGTTAAGTGACATAGTCAATTAAACATGAAAATATGTAAGTGTAGTTTCTCTTGTAAATCAAAGAATTCACAGAAATTATTTTTTTTAGTCTAAAATATTGCATATTAATTTTCAGCATTAAATCTGCTCCTGGTTCTGAAGTCTTTGATCTAAACAAGGAGTGAAGTATCAAAACCAGAGAAGTATGTGAAAAACAAAAACTCATAAGAAGAACACTATAGTTAGGGTGTTAGAGATGGTAGAGTACCCAGTGAGTGATAGGGCAAGGGGTCCCTAAACTTGCTATTGACTAACCTCCCTGTTTCTTTGGGCTGGTCCCTGACCCCTTCTCTTCATTTCCCATTGACTCTATCCCTCACCCCCTAGTTTAGTAAGTATCTTCATTGTGTTGAGCCTCCAAAGGTAAGTAGGGTTTGAATATGCGCACATGTGATAGGAACAGCATGAGAAGAGGGGTGACAACAGGAAAGCATAAAATCAAGAGTGGTTATCTGGGATTAGAGCACATGAGGTTAGAGAGGGTACAAAGGAGGAGATAAGGCTGGAGAATCAGGTAGGAGTCAGATTAACAAGAGCCTTAAGTTTGCAGCTAAGGACTTTAGGCTTCATTGCATGAGCAAAGGGAAGCCGTTTTTGTGTGGATAATCACATAAAGCAATCTGCAGTTTTATAAATTTTCGTCTGGAAATGGTCATGAGTATGGAAAGGAGAGCTGAAAAGATGAAAGCTGGGGAGATCAACTGAAAGCCTATTGTAACAGTCGAGGCAGAGATGAAGCAGATGTGGACTGAGGTAGTGGTCGGTAGCATGAGTGTGGCTCAGGGGACAGCTGGATGCATTGCGATGTTCACATAAGATGTGTAACTGGCCACTCCACCAGGCATGCGAACCGACCAGCTGATGTGGCAGCCAAGGAGAGGGACGTTTAGAAAGAGTGGTTAAACAGAGATATAATGAATCTCAATTTTGGCTTCAAGACCACCTTGAAGAAGACTCATTGAACTTTTATCACCCCAATAGAAAAGAAGTGAAGCATTCTCGTTCTTGTAGAGATCCTTCTCTATTGCAGCATGGAAACCAGATATAAGAAGGAGAATAAACAGAGCTGCAGCGGGTGCATAATAAATGTCTAACACAGTCCACCGCTTGTACCAGGGCAGATCCTCTTGGCCTCATGTTTCTTGTTTCAGTTTTGTGTGGATTCGGTGAACTGTAGAGTGACAAACTGACCATCTCATGTTCACACTGAACCCTGCTCATCTCCTACCTCAGGGCTTTCTTACACAGATTGCTGCACGACCAGGTCAGTAGCCCTGAGTGTACATGCGCTAGTCAGAAGTGCAGGGGATTTAACACTCTGTGGAGTAAACCTTTGACCAATGGGAGACAGAAGCCAGGGGATAAAGTCCTCTCTCTTCTCCCCCTATCAATGGGTAGTCAGTAGATGCAGTTTCTAAGGCAGCTTGGGGTACCATCCCATTTATTGAGCAATCAGTATCACAAAGTAATGACAAGCTCAATAACCATTTTTATATTGGCTCTCCCTCCTTCCCTGCTTTGCTCCCATTTCCCTCATGTTGCCTGAGATTAAATTCCTTAATGAAGTAAAACAACACAGTTCTACTTCAATTATGACTTCTGAAGAACTCAAGCTAGGACAAAGAACAGCAAAAAAAAAAAAAAAAAGTACTGCTCAAAAAGTACACTAGAAGGATAGTCAAAGATATTTACTGCAGGATTGGTTGTGGTTGGGGAGAAAGGAGAGGTAGATTATTTAAATGTCAAGTGATTAATTCAATCAAGGTACATCCATACAGTGACATATACCATTCAACTATTAAAAAGAACTAAGTGCTCCTGCATATGCAAGGTAGTTTGAGCAAGAATGCAAATTACCTAGCAGAGTGATCTCATTTGTTTAAATAAGCGAAGGATGCATACTTCAAATGAATATGACACTAGGATGAATCTCTTGCAATTGAGGGTGGCCATATGATAAAACTGGACCAATAGAATGTAAGCAGAAGTGTATAGCAGTTCCTGGTAACTTTGCTTAAAAGATAATGAGTGTGTGCTTTTGTTTCTTCTGTCATCCTGATGCCTGGAATATTAATGTGATGGATGGAACTCTAACCACTACCTTGGACCATGAGTATAAGGTCCATGCTTCAGGGATGGCACAGAGGCAAGACTGAAGATGAAGGGCCTCTAAGCACAGGGCTACTGGCCAGTGAAAGTAGCCTGCATCCCAACTCACATGATGTGATTTGCTTCTCTGCAGGGGCTGGCTCCAGGTTTCACAGCCTTGTTCAAGAAGGCTGCACAACAGGGTGGCCCAACAATACATCTTTCCAAATGTGTGTCCTCTCTCTACATCTTGAATACAAGGTAGTCCTTCTTTCACATGATAGAATTTTTTTAAAGAGCCCACATTGGGGGTCTTCCTCTTCCATTATCTCCAAATAAGGGGAAGTCATTGCAGGCTGGGTCTCTGAACAAAGACAGGATGGAGGTTTCCTGGGTTCTTCTGATAGTCTCGGGTTTCTGTCAGAGCTCTTCTCTAGAACCTTCGCTGGAGGGGTGGTGTGTCAGTGCGGTGCGTGTACACCTCGCTGGCTCAATTTCTGCTGTAGAGTCCATTCTTTAAGGTGGGCACTGTGGTGTGTTGCGGAGGAAACTCCTGCTTCTGCCAGACACCCATCTCCCCGTGAAGAGGGGCAGTATTTGTAAATCTGACCCAGTCTACACATTTTCACTGGCCAGAGTCCAAGGCACAGTTTTAAATAAGATGTATCCTCCACTCATCAATGACTCAAAAGAGAAAGGTCCAGGGCTTCCCTGGTGGCGCAGTGGTTGAGCGTCCGCCTGCCGATACAGGGGACACGGGTTCGTGCCCCGGTCCGGGAAGATCCCTCATGCCGTGGAGCAGCTGGGCCCGTGAGCCATGGCCACTGAGCCTGCGCGTCCGGAGCCTGTGCTCCGCAATGGGAGAGGCCACAACAGTGAGAGGCCCGCGTACCGCAAAAAAAAAAAAAAGAAAGGTCCAGGGTGCCTGAGAATTCAGGGTGAGGCCAGTGCTCCTGGAGAAGCTGATCACAATTCCCCTCATCATGCTTTAAACTGCCTTTTAATCCAGTGTTATTCCCTGGGGAGCGGGAGAGGGGGAGTGAGTTTAAGATCAATGCACCTATAGCCAAGCAACCCTGAATTAAGCATTTTTTCAACAGTAGGAAGTGTAAAGAATATCACTTTACAATTGCATTTTGTCCAAAAAACTGGGTCAATTCTCACTCATCCACTGCGTGAAAAATTGATAACAAATGTTTCTTCCAGACCCCAAGCCAGCTCTGTACCATGCTCCAGCAGATGTGTATGGATGTGGAATTGGGATTACCCACTCTTTGCTGTCACTTGTAGCTTTGCTGCCCTCCCTCTGCCTCTGTGTGTGTGTAGAATGGGAAATTAACTACAATACTATTTCTACCTCTCTTTCCTGCATCCCCACAGAATCCGCTTCAGACTGCTGCTGTGAACCAGACTCTGATGCCAGCGTTGGGGAAGGACAGCCTCAGCCTCTCTCTATGATGTTAATTTGGGCAGAGCACTCCCTACTCCCACTGTAAGGCAGGTCATCTGCCCTCACCTCTGCTTTCTGCGTTCCTCCTCAGAGTGGCAGGAAAGAGAGAGTTCGTGGCCCCTCTCAGCTAGCTGTAGCCAAAGAGATCAGAAATGCCTTTGGAAGTTTGGGGGAGGCAAAAGCAAGGCAAGCTCCTTTCTTTGGAAGGATCCTAATAGGAAATGATGCTTGACATGGGAGTGTGAAGTAGTAATAAAAAGAGATGAAAGGTGAGCCGGATCAGTCCAATCTTCAAATACATACTGCATCTTTAGACCCTGTTCCCCTCTGGTGACAACCTAGCAGCTGTCTTTCTTTCTCTCCTTCATTTCTCTTTCTTCTTTTCCTGAAACACGTCGTAGAAAGAGAAAGACTTTCTAAACAGGCGAGACAAGGAAGACATTAGCCTCTAGCACCAATTTTAGCTCGGGCAGTTGAAAGCATCCCAGTTAGTCAGTGAACACTACCTGGAGGGCCGTCTGCTCACCTTTTGAAATGTTTGGCCCTTGCTTTGAATTTTTTTTTTTTTTTTTTTTTGGTATAACCAAGCATTCTCATTACCAAAAGGGCTCTCTCTGGCAGAGGCAAGAGGTTGGGCTTTCTAAATATTCCTTTGCTCTGGGCAAGGGAAGAAAACAATATTTCTTCAATTTGCAACACGCACTGCTCCACCGCATCTAGTTGGTTTGTCATTCACTTCCTGAAGGTGTGATGCATCCATGGTGCTGGAGGGTAGAGATACAGAGATGAGTTAGACTCCAGCTAGTCCATTAAGAGTTTCGTCTGGGTGGGCAGCAAAAGGCATGCCCAAGAGGTGGGGTAGGAAAGCATTCCTATCAAAATCACTTAGGAGCTTTTTCAAAATATGTTACATTTGGGAATTCCCTAGCAGACCAGTGGTTAGGACTAGGTGCTTTCACTGCCAGGGTCCGGACTCGATCCCTGATTGGGGAAGTAATATCCTGCAAGCCTCGTGGCGCAGCCAAAAAAAATAAAATAAAGTTGAACTCCTCCCCACTTGTGTTTCTTTTTTTTTAAATAAATTTATTTACTTGTTTGTTTGTTTATGGCTGCGATGGGTCCTCGTTACTGCATGCGGGCTTTCTTTTAGTTGCAGTGAGCGGGTTCGTTGCGGTGCATGGGCTCTAGGCATGCAGGCTTCAGTAGTTGTGGCACACGGGCTCAGTAGTTGTGGCTCACGGGCTCTAGAGCACAGGCTCAGCAGTTGTGGCACATGGGCTTAGTTGCTCCGTGGCATGTGGGATCTTCCTGGACCAGGGCTCAAACCCATGTCACCTGCATTGGCAGGCAGATTCTTAACCACTGCGCCACCAGGGAAGCCCCCATTTGTGTTTCTTGTTGAGAATTATTTTGATTATTTTTTTGTTGGTTATTTGGTGGGTAGGTAGGATGTGAGGAACCTCAGTCTCTCAAAAGATAGATAGATAGATAGATAATTAGATAGATAGATAGAAATAGGTATAGCTATAGATAGATATAGATATATGTCTGTGTGTGTGTGTGTCTGGTGTGTGTGTTAAGATATCCCCATATCTATAGATAGAGGTAGATATATCTATAGCTATAGATATCTTTATATTCATATATAATATATATGTTTTACCTGTTTATATAAACATTCAAGGCATACTGATATAACCAGGCAACCATGAGAACTAATCCAACTGATGCATTCATTCATTCATTCATTCATTCATTCAATATATTTGGAGTACGTATAATGTGGAGGCACTGTGCCCTGGTCATACAATGGTGATCATGTCTTTTTTTTAAATGATTCAATATTTTTATAGATTATACTGCATTTAACATTATTGTAAAATATGGGTTATATTCCCTGTGCAGTACAGCATATCCTTGTAGCTTATCTATTTTATACATAGTATTTGGTGCCTCCTAATCCCCTACCTCCTTCTTGTCCCTTCCCTTTTCCCTCTCCCTACTGGTAACCACTGGCATATTCTCTGCATTTTTGAGTCTATTTCTGTTTTTTTAATTCATTCGTTTTATTTTTTAGATTCTACATATAAGTGGTAGCACACAGTATCTGTCTTTCCCCGTCTGACTTATTTCACTAAGCGTAATACTCTTTAGGTCCATCCATGATGTTGCAAACGGCAGAATTTCATTCTTTTTTCTGGCTGAGTAATATTTCATTGTGTGTGTGTGTGTGTGTGTGTGTGTGTGTGTGTGTGTGTGTACACACATACCACATTTTCTTTTTCCATTCATCTGTTGGTGAACATTTAGGTTGCTTCCATATCTTGGCAACTGTAAGTAATGCAGCTATGAACATATGAACATTGTGTGCATGTATCTTTTCAAATTAGTGTTTCTGTTTTCTTCAAATAAATACCCAGGAGTGGAATTTCTGGATCATATGGTAGTTCTATTTTTAGTTTTTTGAGGAACCTCCATACTGTTTTCCATAGTGGCTGCACCAATTTACATTACCACCAATGTACTAGTGTACTGGGGTCCCTGTTCTCCACATCCTTGCCTGGTGACCAAGACTTCGTAGAACTTACACAAGGAATGGAGGAAGTAGACTTTAGCCAAATAATTATACAAATAAATATACAATTACAAAGAGAAAAATAAAATTTTACAAGGTCATAATGGAGGAGGAGGAATTGCTCCCTCATTGGGTATATGGGGACAGATATTAAAGAAGGTTTCAAAGATAAAGTGCCCCTTGTGCCTGTTTTGAAGATTGTGTAAGATTTGGCTATTGAATGTTGGTAGGGGAAGGGGACTCCATTTAAAGGGCATAGTGTGAACAAGGGCAGCAAAGCAGGAAAGGGCAAGGTTTGGACTATGTTCCTGTGTAATGGGAGAGGCATTGAACGTTTCCCAGTGGTGGAACCAATAGCTACATTTTAGACAGCACTGTTTGACAGCACTGTGGGAAAGAAGAAGGGAGGGACAGATGGGAGGAAGGTAGACACTTGGGCAGCTACCAAAGTATGAAACAGAAAAACAGTGGCAGTGGGAATGACAAGAAGGACATGGATAAAGGAAGCATTGCTGACTTATAATCCAGAGGATTTGGCAATAACTAGATGATGGGGGACCAGGGAAAGGAGCTGGTAAGAGAGGGAGGAATAAAAGACAATCCCAAGGTTTCTAGCCTGGAAACACAGAGACTTTGGTAATATGGGTGGGGCAGTGGATTTATGGAGAGGTTCCATTCGGGGGAATACTGGCATGTCAACACAGATTCTGAGAATGAGGAAGCCTACCTTACAGCTGACCCCTATCCTTGTTTTCTATCTCTTCTTCTCCCACTTCTACTCTGCTTGGAGCTCTACATAACAGATAATAGATTATACATTGCCACAATTTTGGATGAGTTAAAAAACTTATCCCAGAACATGATCAGTAAATTTATTTCCCACCTAGAGGCCTGGTTAGCAATGGAAAAGGACTCTGGTGCAATTAGGCAGCCGACACCCAGCCAAACACCTTTCAACACTGCTCCCCTGCCATCTACCAGTTGGGATCCTGGGCAAGTCACATCACCTCCCTGCACTTCACTTTCTTCAGGTGGGGGAGATGGGGGATAATATATCTACACCATCTACCTCAACCGAGTGCCAAATGCTTCAGAAAGAATCCAGACAAGAGGTGACAAGTCTCTGCCTGAAAAAAGACAGGGGCCATCAAGGCGGAGAGCGATAAGCTCTGAAAGGCCGTTAAGTGGAGAGAAAGGCTGAGAGTGTGTGTTGGGCCAAAATGAAAGGGTTAGAAGACAAGTAACTGACACACTGAGAGTCTACACTCTTTCTCACCATGCATCAAAAGCAGGTTTTGAGAGTAGAACTTGTTTCCTTAAAAATCTGTTATAGAGAGAGCAAAAAAGACTGTCAGTATCATGCCAGATCTGTTAGTTGCCTCCAAACATCTAGTGTCTCCTTTTCAGTAATTACCCTGGTTTTTGACCGGCCACAGAATCAGTCAGCTGGATTTCCCAGCCTGTCCTGCTGCTTGATGTGCCCAGATGACTAAGTCCTAGTCAGTGAAAAGTCAGCAGATGTATGTGTGACTTCCAGAAACTCTCCTACCTCCTCCTTGTCCCTCCCCTTTTCCCTCTTTCTCTCAGAGGAAAACTTTTCCTCTCTTCATCTTTCTTCTACTCAGACTGCAGATGTAATGGTTGGCGCTGCAACAGCCATCTTTGTCCTTGAGGTGGCCTTGAGAATGAAAGTCACACATTAGCTTGAGAAGAGAGAAGGAGCCTGGGTCCCTGATCTTCAGGACTGTATTAGTTTCTGATTGCTACTCTGACAAATTGCTCCAAATTCATTGACTTAAAACAACACAATCTTTTTTCACCATACAGTTCTATAGATCAGAAGTCTGACAAGGTTCTCACTGGGCAAGATCAAAGTGTCAGCAGGGTGTATTCTTTTCTGGAAGCATAGGGGAAATTTTGCCCACATTCCTTGGGTCGTGGCCCTCTTGTTCTATCTTCAAAGCCAGCAACGGCTGGCCACTCCCTCTCATGCTGCCATCACTCTGGTTCTCTCTTCCAATTCCTCTTCTACTGTTAAGGATCCTTGGGAGTACATTGGGCCCACCTAGATAATCCAGGATGATCTCCGTATTTTAAGGTCAGTTTATTAGCAAACTTAATTCCAACTGCCTTCTTAATTCCCCTTTGCCATGTAACCTAAGATACTCACAAGTTATGGAGATTAAGACATGGACATCTTTGTGAGGCCTACAATATAGCTGCAGAGAGATAAACTTCTATCTTGTACAAACCACTGTTTTTCAGGTCTTTTTTGCCTACAACTGAGCCCAATGCATTCCCGTAATAGGCACATGCTGAATACCCACTCTGTACATGGCATTTCCGTGCCGTGGTGGTGCTGGCCGTGGTCTGATAATCCTGGGTGATCTTGATATTCATGATCCTCCAGAGGCTGTGAGACCCATCTTGCCACAGCACGTGGTCCCAGAAGCATCCACACCTCCACAGTGACACCACTGGAGCAGAAAGAGGCAGTTCACCTATGAACTGAACACAATTCCTGCCCCCCAACATCCACAGACTTGCCTCAGCACGGAGAAGGAAACTGAGGCTCAGAGCCAGAAGGGACATGCCCAGGTTCCCACAGCAGTTCATGGTATTTCTGGGACTCGAACCCAGGCCTCTGAATACCACTCCTACAACACATTATTTTCCTGGGTATTTCGAGGAAGGACATTTTGGACATACTCCCACAGGTCCATGGTCCCGGGCACCCAGGTCACAAACTTTGGCACAGGTCAAAGACCATGTTTACCTCTATCCAGTGATTCTAGTGACACCAAATGCTTACAGCATTTGGCTGGATTTTCTGTATTCTCTTTCTAGCTCTGGAGTAAGTATAGTAGAGGTCTCTGGTGTGTAGATTATCCATTTTCCGGCCCCTCACATGCTCACGCTCTATTTTTCCTATTTGTTAAATGGGTACCTATTAGGACTTACTAGGTAACATGGATAGCTGAAGACCAAGTTAAGGGCTCAGGCTTGGGAAGTTATGCATTCCAGCGCCATCTTTGATTTTGCCCTCATCTCTCCGGTTGTCAGTATTTCCATCTTAAAAAATGGGGAAACAGCAGACGCCCTTCAAAATAATTGCAAGGAGCAGCTAATGCAACTCATTGTGAAGCACGTTAGCACCAACACGGCGTCATCTAACTGCTTATAAAAAAGGTTGAGCAACTAGGAATCCAGCTCACGCATCTGGCTCTGAGTCACACTCCCTAGTAACATTGAATGAAAGTGAGAAGAGCTTGAACCAGGCCAGGATGTAGAGTCGGGAGGTGCCTGATAGCCAACCAAGCACAGAGATGTGTCTGAGAGCCAATGGGCTGGAAAGACCTTCACAGAGCCATTTGCTGAAACATTTTGCTCTGCTCTTCTTAAAGGTCTGATTTCCCAAGCTCTCTTTGGTAACTGTTTCTGGGTTACACACCCCAGATAGTTGGAAAGACTTCCCTTATGCAACTGAAGTGAGTTTGCTCTGGCTCTGTCTTCACGGGGAATGGAAAAAAGCTTGTCACACCGCCCCCCCCCATATCCCCACCCTTACAGTAATATCCCTTCTGATGCCTGATGGCTGGTATTGAGAGAGCTCTTCCGTAGGATTTCCCAATGCTCATAAATGCAGTGGTTTTATATATATGTATGTATTTTTTTTTAATCTAAGGATTTTTGCGCTGAGTTAAAAATGCTAGCGTCTAAGGATTTTAGAGCTGATGAGATCTTAGAGATCACTTCTCCAAACATCTAGATCTTGCACGCGAGAAGATTGCGGCTCCAACCTATATGGTTTCGCTTAAGGTCCTCAGTTATAGTGTTGAGACAAAGAACTATAAACAAGGCCTAAAGAGTTTTGATAATAAGGTATCATTAAACAATATTTAACTTACGCTAATTTCTAATTACTGCATTCTTTACAAAATACCTCCCGATATTCGTATGGCACTCTGATATTTATTTTGAGCGTAAGCTGTCATCCCCTCTTCTTGTATAATAGCTGTTTACTCCTCTTCTGTCAGAGAACGCCCTTTCCCTCGGCTAAGCAAAATCCTGCACATTCATGTCAACTTCTCTAATTTAAGGGGTCATACTGAATTGCAATTCTACTCTACTTGGCTTCAGGTAACATTATGGAGCAGCTCCTATAAGCCAGGCGCTGTCACATAGCCCCTCATTGGATTCTCAGGACAGCCCTATATTGAGGATATTATTATTCACATCCCAGAGTTGAAATAAAACGAAGCACAAGAAGGTTAGGTGGCAGATGCAAGACTGTCCATCTGCTGAGATCTATGTCTTCTGGTTTGTGCTCGTGACAGCATATGACCTCTCACATAAGGGCAGCCACACCACATAATTTTCTTCTAGCAGTAAGTCAGGGAATGATGCTCCTTTTCCAACATCTCCACCATGGATGTAAACACTAGCATAATTAGCCAAGGCTGACACGTAGAGAAGGTCCTATACTCTTCGAGCTGAAGGTAAATGATAACTTCAACGCTCCCCAAAATGTAGGTCAATAAGAAGAAAGTGTGACCTTTCTTTCATTATATAGTCACAGATATGTAGATAAGGCAGAAAATGAAGATGGTAGACAGTAGAGTACGTCTGGAGTCCGAATGAAGGAGCCATTGTTTCTAAGGGGGAGGGTCAAGGAAACTGCCTTGAAGAAAGGGCCCAGGCTTCCATGAGTGGTAGGACTCAAGCAGGAAGAAGTCAGGGGAGAGGCAGTTGAGCCAGACATTAAGCGATGGGGCCCAAAGTGAGGAAAGGCTTGGGGAAAGGGGTGAAATGAAGAACACCTGAAGGAACTGGGAATGATTCACTGAAAAAAAAACCCCAGATAATTCTGGGTTTCCACGTATGTGAAGGGTAATCAAATGGAAGGCAGATAAGCCTTGCTCTGGGAAGTTAAGATTCCAAATATCAGTTCATCGGGCCTAAGGCCACATGGTCTGCAGTGGTCTCAGAGAACCTGGGCCAAGAAAGAAGCGCATGTTTTCTAACAATTAGGCCTGCTCAGTAACGCCATGGTTTTCTCCTTGGAGTGTTGAGAAACCCATCTGGAAGGCCCAGAGACCCCCATCCCCAGGAGCTGGGTTGTAGAAGATATTTCTGTGTTCTCTGGAGGATGGGCTTAGATGAACTCCAAGGGCGCTTTCATTTCTGAATTTCTAAAATTCCAAAAACTCCACAAGCAAGACCCTTCCAAACTTGAGAGCTGCCCCCAGGGAAACTGGATCTCCTTGGAGGACTGGTCTGCCCTGTGCAAACGATGCTCTGTCTCTAAGCCAAAGGGACAATTTCCAAGGCATCATCCAATGCAGGTCTTAAACTAGACCCAAATAGGTGCTTTTGCATCTTATATGTTTTATCGGAAAAAAAATTATTCAAGAAAAGTCTTACATGCTTTCTAATCTTCCGTCCTAAGTTTTTCTGATTGTTGCATTAGACGTAAATTTTGTGCTAAATATATGTGATGTGGCTGGTAAACTTGTATTTTGATTAAATATACTCCATATCTATGTTTTTAAACTATTTTTAATCATATATATAAGCTAATTTTTTTTTTTAAAGAAGATGTTGGGAGTAGGAGTTTATTAATTAATTAATTTATTTTTGCTGTGTTGGGTCTTCGTTTCTGTGCAAGGGCTTTCTCTAGTTGTGGCAAGCGGGGGCCACTCTTCATCGCGGTGCGCGGGTCTCTCATTGCAGTGGCTTCTCTTGTTGTGGAGCACGGGCTCTAGGCGTGCAGGCTTCAGTAGTTGTGGCTTGTGGGCTCTAGAGCACAGGCTCAGTAGTTGTGGCACACGGGCCTAGTTGCTCTGCGGCATGTGGGATCCTCCCAGACCAGGGCTCGAACCCGTGTCCCCTGCATTAGCCGGCAGATTCTCAACCACTGCGCCACCAGGGAAGCCCTAAGCGAATTTTTAAGTAATCATATATTATCACATTTTTGTGATGGTTTTTATTACTCATTCTTGACCTTTTTTAATGTTCAAGCAAGCCTACGATGTAAGAAGCAATACTGTTACTATTCTTAGAACGAGGAAAGCAGCCTCGACACAGGGCCACGGGACCCTGAGTTCCGCCTGGAGCCCACCCTAGAAGCCCCAGCTCCTGGCTGCTGCTCCAGGGCTTCTCACGCCCCACCCTGGGCCTCCCACGGTGACTCAGGGCACTGTGGCATTGCCACGGTTTCCTGAGGAAGAAGCTAAGACAACGAAAGGCCAGTTGATTGGGCCTAAGGTCACAGAGTTTGTTTGTGACAGGGTCAAATGAGCTTTGAATATGTGGCCCCAGAATCTTTATTTTTGAAAGTCACCCTTGGGGCTTCCCTGGTGGCGCAGTGGTTAAGAATCCGCCTGCCAGTGCAGGGGACACGGGTTTGAGCCCTGGTCCGGGAAGATCCCACATGTCGCGGAGTAACAAAGCCCGTGCACCACAACTACTGAAGCCCGCACGCGTACAGCCCGTGCTCCACAAGAGAAGCCACCGCAATGAGAAGCCCGTGCGCCACAACGAAGACCCAACACAGCCAAAATTTAATTAATTAATTAATTATAAAAAAAAAAAGAAAGTCACTCTTAACTCACTGCAGGTCATTCATCTAGAGAGACCTGAAGATATAAATGGACTTGTCCAAGTCTCCTCACCATAATCACTGAGTCCCCAGTAGATTTCTTACTCTTAATAGAAAGCCAAAGAATGAAAACCAAGATTCACTTCTTGACAATATGTCATTTCCATAGGCCTCTGTACTCCAAACTTGCTGGATTATTAAACATTGATCACACCTTGGCTGGATTATTAAACATTGACATCATCTTCCCAAGCATTTTATATATGGTTCTTTGTCCCTCTAATGAATATTGGGTAGAATTCTCTACTAAGAACCATCAGTAAGTTCATTTCAGTGAAAGCAACTAAGAAACAGAAAACATCCCTTCTTTTCTAGCCACTTTTTGAGATCTCCCATGCTGCTGTTTCAGCAATGTGGCCTACCTCTGCGCCCTAAAAACACCCAGACTTTCCCACTTGCAATCCTTTATTCATGCCATTATCTCAGCCTGGAATGCCCCTTTTTCTCACTTTCCACCTATCAAAACCTTACTCATCGTTTAAAGGCTAGTTCAACAACACCCTGTGTGAAGCCTTTCCTAATCCTCCCCCAGTTGGGAAGAATCCTTCTTTTCTCCAGCTCTTTTTTCACTATGTCTGTAGAGTCGATTTTCTATTACATGTCTATCTCCTGCCTGAAACTGTGACTTACTGAGGACCCAGATCAAGTGGGATTCGCGTGGGCCAGCTGCACAGGCTCACAGGGTGCACTTGACATATGTTTACTGAGTGAGTGAAATTACCGTCAAATGCCATTTCCTCCTTTCCCTTTTCTTATCAGACGTTCAAAGATATTCAACGTCTCGAGTGTCTTCCTGCTCACAATCTGTACCTCCCTTTCTGCAAATATTCCATAAGGGCAAGCAGGCTGCTCCTGTTATGAAACACTTGCCAAGGATTGCTAGAAATGGTGCACAGCTCACTAGCTCTATTAGAGCTTAAGGGTTTCCTTTTTTCTTTTTTTTGTAATTGCAATTCAGCATAACCTTTTCTCTCCTTGTTAAGCGCTAAGGAGAATGCTCATATGTCAGAAATCACAGAATATCAGAGCCAGAGGAGAAAATCTAGTAACCTAGCCCTGCTTCTTTTATTAAGAAACAGGGAAAGTAAACCTTGGAAAGAGCAAGTTACTTGCCTACTTACTTGCCGTAGTCAAATATCAGATTCCTAGCAGGCTGAGACAAGGTTGAGATCTCCTGTCCTCCTGGCTAACATTATTTCCAAATCTGGTAACTTGTTATATGGTCTATTTGCTAAAACAGTGATTGACCTCACTGTCTATTCCCAGCTGTGAATTCCAGTTCTTCATTTGAAAAGAGGGAATCCCAGCTCTCCAACGCATCCTCATTTGGCCTGATGTTCCCAAGGCCCTCAGTGAGCAGGTCTGGCCAGCCCTGGCCATCTGCGGCCCCACTGCGTTCGCTGTAGCCCTGCCCAGATCAGCTGGCCTTTCTTCTCATCGTCCTGTCCCTCACACAGGCACCTCACGCCAGCCTCCAGACCTCCGCTTCAGCTCTTCTGTTGCCAAGGAAGCCCTCTCACCACGCTTTAGATGCAGATACTCCTTTATTCCTCATAACAAACATATGAAGTGTGGAGCTGTCTTACCCCCACATGAAGTACAGAGAGGTTAAGTCACTTAAGCTCAAGGTCACACAGCTTGTAAACAGTAGAGCTGTCAGTCTAGGTTCTGAGGAGTAGAAAAAACAGGAGATGAGCCCAGGTCTTCCATCCCAAGGAGACACCTGCTCTTCCACATTCATTCCATTCTCTCAGGAGGTGACGTCACTAGTTTCCAAGCTCTTCTTTTTTGAGTATCTTTGGGGAAACTGACTCTTACCCTAGAGAGTCCCCTCCTAGGGCAATTAGATGTAGGAGAGGTGGATCTTCTGATTTTGGATTTTTTTGCCTGCTAAAAATGGCAAGTGCAGTCATGATTTATTTAAAAAAATCTGTAAATGGGATATTCGGATTGTCTCACCAGAAAAATTCACGTTTAGGGTAGAGTACTCTATGGAAAATTCCAGTGGAGAAAGGAAAATTTCTCAAAGAGCAGTGAGCAATCATGAATAGAAATTTTGAAACAGGCCGGGCATTTGGTAACCTCTGGTATTTGTGACTGCAAACGCCAGGCCTTGCAGAGATAATAAGTTCAGAACAAATGAGGGTGTTAGTCAGACTTAAGAGGGATTTTGCACTGGCTCTGGGTATAGACTTTCGCAAAGAAGAGTGTCTGATGGCCCCGTTCTTTAGAGCTGTGTTCTTAGACGGGCAAAGAAGCTGAAAGGCAGAATAAAGCATCCTTAAATTAGAGCAGTATGCACTAGGTCTTCAGAGTGAGGACACTCGTTGTTCAACTGATGAGCACCTGCAGCCCTGAGTTGGAAAATTCAGGAGGAAAAGAAGGAAGGAGAGAGGGAGGGAGGGAGGGAGGGAGGGAAGCAGGAAGAAAATAGCCAAATGCTGTTTCTCTCCTCACTCCATTAAAAGAATCTCAACAAATATAAGGATAAATTCTATTCTACACTAAATTCTATTTTCCACTCATAATACTAACTCTGGTCTCCAACATACAAACACACACAAAACTCACCCAGGGAAGGATTAATGAGTAGATTTATCCAAAAGAATGTTTAGTCTGTTTACTTGAAAACCTCAGTGATGTGAGTTGCAGAGTATAAAACACCAACATTTTGCTTCGCGCTTGGAGAACCCTGCTTGCAGCCATGGTGGGGTTGCACACCTTCCTGAGGCCCAGCTTGGAGCGAAGGTGGTGCTGGGCGTGATGGGGTGGGCGCTCTGTGAGCTCAGCTCCAGCCTCTATCCATCTCACAGGAGAGGATACTGTCCTTACTGGGACAGAAAGAAAAGACCCCCAGGGAGAAACAGGAGGTGACATGTGGAACAAAGGGGATCACTATGCTGAGAGACTGGGCCGCAGTCTCGGCCTTACTATCGTTCACCCTATGAGGGTGGGACAATCACTCCCCTTCTCAAGTGGCAGAGAAATGAAGGGGCATGGCCAGGGGGTCCTAAGATCCTCTTCCAACTCTAATACTTAATGGTGTTTGTGATTCAAGTCACATATTTCACTGTTTGTTTTTTCATCTATAATGTGGCCAGGTTGGACCAAGTGACCTCTAAGTGCCCTCTAGCTCTGGGAATCTGTGTTTCCATGACTAAATCAGCGATCACTAGACAGATAGAAAAGCAGAGACCCTGTGGTTGCCAGAAGCATAAGGGATATCGGGCTGCTCCCAATGCTCTAGCTCAGCCTAAGGCATGAGCTTCTCCAGCAAGAGGTCAGAGGGCAAGAGGTGAGACTCTTCTCTACTTGGGCACGGAGTGGGAGGTTCCCACATCTGAGGTCACCATTCTCCCCAACAACCCCTGCCCCCAGGCCTGCTGTTTCAGCAACCCTGATCATCAGAAGATTGGATGGGCTTGGGTTTCACAACTCAGGGTTCTTTCTAGGACCTCTGAAGTCACCAACCCCAAACTTCTTCCCTATGCATTCCTAGTAAATAGTTTTCCAGCCTCTGTCTGGAGGCATTTTGTTCCATTTATTTTTTTATTTTTTTATTTTTTGCGGTACGCGGGCCTCTCACTGTTGTGGCCTCTCCCGTTGCAGAGTACAGGCTCCGGACGCGCAGGCTCAGCGGCCATGGCTCACGGGCCTAGCCGCTCCGCGGCACCCGGGATCCTCCCGGACCAGGGCACGAACCCGTGTCCCCTGCATCGGCAGGCGGACTCTCAACCACTGCGCCACCAGGGAAGCCCAGTTTGTTCCAGTTTTAAACAGCTTTGACTACTAAGAAATGTCTTGGGTCAAGGTGTGGGTCAAGGTCTGTCTCCCTGTAATTTCTACCATTGGTCAGATCTGTCCTCTGGGGCCTCCATGGCAATCTATCCTCTCTCACCATGGAAACCCACCAGACCTTTGGAGGCAACACATAAGGCCTGATTACATCTTCTCAAGGATAAGAAACTCCAGTTCTCCTGATGGCACGGTTTTCAGCTATATTACTCCTCTGGTCTATAAATTCTCCAAACTGTCAAACATGACATGGGACTTGGGGGACAAAAGACCCAGGTTTGAATTGTGCATCTACCAATGGGTTGTATTCCATCAACACAGCTGAACTGAAGCTTTTATGTATGGTAAATGAAATGTGGGACACAGAAAGCTTGTAAACGATGAAATGCTTCATAAAAAAATGTATTACTGCTGCTAGATATTACTACTGAAAAAGAACAATTACTACTATTAAATCAACAGTATAATCCGGTTGTGTTCCAAGAGTACGGACTAGGAAAGGGAGCTCTCCTCCCCTGCTCTGGATGTTACGTTCATATGCGTTTAGCCTAACACCACAGTTGCCATTTGGGAGGCTGAGTCTCAGAGTTCATCCTGAGTTCACAGAAAATCAAATACTGCAGATTTATTACACATGCGGTGGTCAGCCTAGGTTTCCCCAGTTCTTGTTATTGTAAAACTGAGGAATTTACATTTGTCTCTGACATTTTATCTTGTTTGTTCACCGTTTCCAGACACTTTTTGGACTATGATTCAGCAATCAAAAACAGTGCTTTCCAATCCTAGCTTCATACCAGAATCATTGTGAAAATATTTTAAACATAATTATTCCTCCCAAACTCTATTCTCAAGATTTTGATTCACTTGTTCTAGGGAAGGACCCAGGAAGCTGTACCTAAAACCAGCATCTTACGTGGTTATCAGTCAGTACATCAGGATCCATCAGCCTGCATTTGGAAATCCCGGTTATACCATAACCTTGCCTGCTCAGTTTCACTTGCATACTTGATAGACATGATTTTTCTGGGGAACTGCCTAGAGGGTAAGAAGCTATCTACATGGAAGGGCAGGCAATGACTCCCCTATAACTTTCGTATTCTGTTAATGTTCTTTTACAAATCATTTACGTCCTCATTCTATAAAACAATGTAGATACAACAACGTATAGGTGAGCAGGGCATATGGGTGATCAGATGCACAGAAGCTTCAGAATGTCCTGTTTCTTTTCCATCAGGCAGCATCCGGCCTGCCCATACCAGAAGTATGCGATTTGGCCAAAGACAGAATTCAAAGAACCCAGAGAAATTGACCATCTCCTTGGTCCATCTCCATCTTAGTTACCTACTGAAGCTCTCAGTTTGAGTAACAGTTAAAAGGTCCTAGAGGCAGGTATCTTCCGACAGAGAGATGACACATGCAACTACTTGCTGCTCCAATGCCCACGACAGACATGGCTATTCAATCACAATCCTCTTCCTGACTAAGCCCAGATGTGGCTTCCAAATCCTTCCCAAACTAGAGCTCAATTCAGCCACTAGCAATCTGAGTAGGCATGTAAGCTGAAAACGACCATCCTCCATCTAGCCAACACTTTACCCCTTCATTTGAAAGGAAGGACTCAGAGAGGTGAATTTCCTTGCCAACTTTATACAGCCTTGTCTAAACTGGAAGAATTCTTCCTGGACTACAAGGAGCCCTATGTCTTCCTGATTCTGTTTCATGGTTCTTTCGTTCTGCACACACATACTGAGAATCCTCTATGTGCTCGGCAAGAATGGGGGGTGGAGAGAGACAAAGAAAGGAAGGAGACATAATTCTTTCTCTCATGCATAAAATCTAATAAGATAGACCTACAAATAATGACCCAAGGTGGGCGGGGATGGATGCCAAAGAAACTCAAGGCAAGAAAGAATCACATAACCATCACTTTAAGAAAAAGAGTTTGTCTCACCTTTTAGTTAAAAGAAAAAAAAATGAATTTACCACAATAAGAAAACATGCTACATTAAATTCATGTCTGTGTCCATGTGACCCCTTCAAATCTCCTGCAAGGTAGGGACCTTGTTGTCTCTGTTATCTCAGTAACACTTAGCATAATATCATGTATGCCCAGAATTTTGCCTCTACCTTCAGCCTAATCTTCTTATACTTAAGTTCTTGGAATATAAGAGCACAACTGTGTTACTAAAGACCTTTTAAAATGTCTTAGCTCTATGACTACTGGATTTCTTCATGCATATCTATGTTAAAAGGCTTTTCCCCACATTACTAAGGCTGAGGTCTGCTTCTTATATACCTCTTAGACAAGAGCCTCCTTGTTCCATAAATCCAGAGATCATTTCTCTGGCCCGTTCAGGCCTTCAGAGCCCTCATCTAAGCCCCTGAATTCATTGTTCTCAGGAATAGGCATTTCTGAAAACAAGATGCCATTTTGTTTCTGGGGTTGGAACGCAAATCTTTCTTATTGCCTCATATGAGATGATATTCTGTTCTCCTTTCCTTTCAAGTATAAAACATGCCCTAAAGTATGTGCTAATTAATACATCTGTTTGTCTTACAAAGTAGTTGAAAAGCATCTATTTAAACTGTGATTCACATTTTTCCTTTCAGGCTGTCTGAAGATTTTTCTGGATGAATCAAATGAGGAGCCTGATTGCACTACCATTTTAAAGAGCCAATTAAAAAGTTCATTAAGTGATACTGGTGCATTTTAGCACAGGTAATAGAAGTGTAAAGTTATACACAGCATTAACAAGCTGAAAGGTACAACTGGATTGGATGGCAAAATTCATTTCTTCTCCTTTCTAAAATACCCTCCTGGGACTTCCCTGATGGTGCAGTGGTTAAGAATCCACCTGCCGGGCTTCCCGGGTGGCGCAGTGGTTGAGGGTCCGCCTGCCAATGCAGGGGACACAGGTTCGTGCTCCAGTCCGGGAAGATCCCACATGCCGCGGAGCGGCTGGGCCCGTGAGCCATGGCTGCTGAGCCTGCGCGTCCGGAGCCTGTTGCTCCGCAACGGGAGAGGCCACAACAGTGAGAGGCCCGCGTACCGCAAAAAAAAAAAAAGAATCCACCTGCCAATGCAGGGGACCTGGGTTCAATCCCTAGTCTGGGAAGATCCCACATGCCGCAGAGCAACTAAGCCCTTGAGCCACAACTACTGAGCCTGCACGCTAGAGCCCACGAGCCACAACTACTGAAACCTTTGTGCCTAGAGCCTGTGCTCCGCAACAAGAGAAGCCACCACAATGAGAAGCCTGCGCACCGCAACGAAGAGTAGCCCCTGCTTGCCACAACTAGAGAAAGCCTGCGCGCAGCAACGAAGACCCAATGCAGCCAAAAATAAATAAATAAATAAATTTATTTAAAACACAGAAACAAAAAACCCTCCTGGAGGAGAACTATGTGTCTCCACTAGAGACAGGCAGTGGGCTTTTAGTCTGTGCAAGGCATAATTAGGGTACAAAGAAGTAAGCCGTATATATGTACTCAGAGAGTTCAATGACTAAGGCTTTATGGTCACTCCTTTAGAAGAAAGGCTGACTTGTAAGTTCTCCAAGTCTAAACCACATGCCTTGAGCTTTAACCAATCACACACTTACTCCGAGGACTTGGAATCTTTAGTGAATAGGTATAGATGGAGGAAACATTTGCAGCTCAGACAGTCAGAGCACCTACACATGGACCAGATTGTTCCTGAAATACAGTCTTGACTGTAGATCTTGCCTGATGCCCAAGCTCATTCTTTCAGTCTCCCTCTTGTTTTGTGAGCCCTAATAACACTTTAATATAGTACCTTTTCACAAGGGACCAGAGTCTGTTTCTGTTGCTTGCAGTTAACTATCCTGATTAGCTTTATAGGAGATGGTTCCTCCTTTAGAAAGCTTGATACAAGTGAATGATAGAAAGACATTCTTTACTCAGTTACAGAGAGACTGCTCTCACAGTATAACTTTCTAACTAATTGCTGGAAAAGAATGGGACTGGCTGTCACATTGAAGTGGTACATTTCCAGTTGCTGGAAATGTTGAAATAGAAAGGGAACAACCATTTGTCAGGGATGCTCTGGAAGGGATTCTTGGATCTGGTGGGAGAATGTACTAGCATCTACTTAATAGGCTTAATGAAAATGCTTTCCAAGTGCTAGAGACCTATGGTCCTTTTCAAGCTGTGCCTCTCAGCTGGCTGTGACTCACTGAAGGTTCTCAGGCTGGACGACTTGGGACTTGGTCTGAGCACTAGTGGAAAGAGCTGAGCTTAGCATCTTTCTCTGGTCTCCTTGAGACTGGGTTCTTAAATCTAGACCAGTTACTTGACTGTCTGTGAGGGGTAGCGAGCCCCATTCTCAACGATGAGTGGGTAACTTCCCCAGAGCCATTTTTGTCTAATTCAAGGAGTTTTCCGGTTGGTTCTTTGCACCTTCTCAAGTAATACATTTTTGCTCAATAAAGAGCAAAATCTATTTTGTTTCTGGGGTAGGAATCTGGGATGATCCATAAGGTAACTTATTCACAGACACACAGTGTACAAAATGAACTTGACTAGCTCAAGATGATCTATGAGGATGAAAGAAGGTCCAAAGGGCATACCTTTAAATCCAGCTCTAAAGAACTGAAGTCTATAACCAATGAATCAAGTTATATGATCATGCATGGGCCATCTTATTAGGTTGCTTGGCCACCTGTCAGCCCAAGTTCCTTCTTTCAGAGCTGAGAAACTAGAGGCTGGAAGAGCCACGTCTTACCTGCCATCACACCCTGAGTTGGGGCCCACACTAGAATGGCATCTCAATACTGCTGACTCCCAATACTGCTCTTCCATCTGTCTCCCACCACATTCCCTGTCACCTCCAGCCCCACCTGGCAGGCTGCTAGCTTCTCAGCAAAGGCTGAGCGGGGCTCTGCTCACACCCCCTGGGGGAGATGTCTGTGATGCTCATGTGTGGCGGAAGCTCTCAGATCCTGCTTATGCCAAAGACACCCTGGGAATAAATAAAGGCCCCCACTCTCGCACCTTCTACTCCCACCAAGTATGCACATGAAAAAAATTTTTTAAATAAAACTCACAGAGGTAGGGATTCTCCCTGTTGAAAGAAATTCCTTAACACACATTAGTCAGGTAATCATTTCTTTGATTCCATGGACATTTTTTAGAACTAGAAATGGGGCTGAAGAAAGCAAGTAGTCCAAAGCTCTTTATCTACAAGTGGACAAACTGGAATTCAGAGCAGAGATGGGCATTTGGTCAGCCCAGTGGGCTTTCCGGTGAATCAGAACACTGTTTTCCCTTCCTTGGGGGCCTCCTGAGGTGGTGAGGGCTTGTGTGTATGACACAGATTACGTGGCTTAAGAACACTGTACATGATTTTTCTTTTGGACTCCGGGAGAGAGACTGAGCTACTTTCACCAAAGCCTTTCTGCGGGGCTGCTGGAGGGAAAGGTAGGGGCTTTAGAGCCAGCTAACCCCTTTTAGCTATGGGACCAGGGAGAAGTTAACCTCTCAGGGCTTCAGGTTACCTGTCTGTAAAATAAAGAGAATAAACCCAGCTGTCTCTATGGTTGTCTACAGGATTAAAGAAGATAACTTTTGCAAAGCCCCTAGTCTACTGCCTGGCATACCCTCAAGGACCAGTACCAGTTTCTTTCTTTCCTGCCCTCCCCCACCTTACTTCTTCCTACTTTGACATGCATGAGAAAACTGAAATAGACAAAAATTACAGGGGGCTTTTCCTCTTGTAGAAGCCTGTCTCCCCAATACTGAAGACATCTGGCCAAGGGTATCTGAGATCCCTAAAGACCCTGCCATAAATACCTCTGGCACTATAATGTGCACATACGAAGGGCTGGTGAATTTCAGTTGCCAGGCTACCTAGTCAGAACAAATGTTCTTTATGTTCCAAAAGGGTCCTGAATAAAGGTTTCCCCAATGTTTGGGGAACAGATGCAACAAGCCTTTTCTCTGGGGACAAGATTTTTCAGAGAGTCAATAAAAGCAGTAATCCTCACTTCAGTCCAAGGACCTCAGCTTTCATAAACTTCCTGATAGGAATCCGGGATGTCAGATTACCTGGCCTCTTGACTAGCCCTAGAGTCCCATCTGCGAGATTCTGGACATCTTAGGGATGGGAGATGCCAATTTTTTGACAGAAGTTAGATTTTTTTAAAAAAAGGATTAAAAAAATATAAGCTACAATCTACCTCCTGCCACGTCCAAATTTTGATTCTAACTTCTGCACCTCTGGGGTCACAAGGACAGGTTCATTTCTTTTCTGTGGGTTGCTGAAGAAAGAAAGCCATTGCTTTTCTAACATTTGAGTGCAAGTGTTTCTACAAGAATGTTAAAACAGGCTATTTCACTCGCTAGAAATCAATCACGGGGGACTTCCCTGGCGGTCCAGTGATTAAGACTCCGACGTTGCACTGCAGAGGGCACGGGTTTGATCCCAGGTCGAGGAACTGAGATCCCACATGCCACGTGGTGTGGCCAAAAAAAAAAAAATTAATCATGAATCTTGGTTTATGGTGACCATAGTGGGCAATGACATACATGTAGTATATAATTTTCCTGTGGTTGAGCTTTAACTCAACAGAGTTACCAATTCCCAAACATCATTGGCAAGTGTGAAAGATCTGGGCTTAGATTCAGTTAACTCCTGTTAGAGCCTTGCCCGGTCTGAATGATCTCAAACAAGTTTCCCAGCCCAGGTCCCTCACCTGTGGAAAATGGAGATAACAGTGGAGCTGTAGGGTCCGTGGTAATCTGAGTTCTGGAAATGTCTGGAAATCTGAGTTCACGTGTGTAGAAAGGGGCGGGGAGTTCATTAACTCACTTTAGTTTCTGTCTGTGAATGAGCTGTCTGAGCTATATAAGTGTCTTTACACTCATTCGTAGTTGCTGAACCCTTCCTTTTTTTTTTTTAATTTTGGGTATTTATTTATTTATTTAAATTTTTATTGGAGAATAGTTGATTTACAATGTTGTGTGCTTTTGTCTAGGTTGTGTGCCTGTAACATCTAGCAAGCCAGCTCAGGGTTTTTCACATGCAGTTGAGTTGTAAACACAGCAAGAGAGGGTAAGGGCAGAAGCTACAAGGCTTCTCAAGGCCTAGGCTCAGAAGTTGCAAAATATTACTGCCGCTGTGTTCTTCTATTAGTCAAAGTCACAAGGCCAGCCTCCATTCAAAGGATGGATAAGTAGACTCCACCTCTTTGTGGGAGGAATAGCAGAGAGAGTCACATTGCAAAGAGATTACTGTAGCCATCTTTGCAAACACGCTCCTGCCCTAACCAATGGCGATTTTTGCTTAAAGATACTTACTTTAAGTTTTCTTACTTCCTGATATTTAAACAAGGTATAGCATATGAAAAATGCAGCCTGGGAACTAAAATATATACAAGTTGTAGGAAAAGTGAAAATAAATCAGAGTCCTTCACTTGTCGGCGCTACCGTAAAGTCTAATCTCCTGCCCACAGCGTCCACAGGTCTGGCCAGTGCACCCTCTGGCCTCACTCACCTGAGGCTTCTGTTAGGATTCCAGTTCGTCAGATGTCACTGGGAAATGACCTGTGAAAGTTCCTCTGCTTGGGGACTCTCAACCCATGGCATGGTTGGGCCAATGAAGGCTTTAGAAATGCCCTGTGCTTGCTGACAACAATTACATGCCCATGAATGAACTTTGCCACAGAGAGAAGAAAGTGGCCCGGTTGTTGTAAAAACAGAAATAATGCATGTACTAGTATGTACGCTTTGTAAGGATCACAGAGGGCTCTGATCTATGAACCTAAATCAATTAGTTCGCCTAAGTCCCCTGAGAAATAAGTGATGCAAGTCTATGCATGTGGTTGTGCTTCACAGCAATAGAATTATATGCTTATGTTTTTTTTTTTTATATTTAATCAAAAAGCAGCTCCTGGGCACAGGCTTCCATAGGGGACAATAAGAGTTGACAGGCATAGTCAGTCACTCCTAGTGCTTACATGTGTTAACGCACTGAAGCTCACCATGAACCCATGAGGCAGGTTCTATTATCTCCTCATTCACACATTAAGTTCACGGTGGTTAAGTGACTTGCTGAAGGCCTAACTTGTAAGTGGCAGAGCTGGGCTGTGAAGCAGGGGAGTCTGACGCCAGCACCTGGGCTCTTCACCACTGTGTCCACTCTCTCTCAAGGGATATGTGATTTATGTATATGGCTTCTGCCCTTCACGCAGGTGACTCTGGCTCCACATATGAACCATGAGGCTTTTTATAATTACAGATGCCTCTTAGACTCTGCCTCAATGGGTCTAGAGTAGGTATGCACAGAGTAGCCGAGGCAATAAAATATGAACAAGAAGGAAAAATGTAATAAAAATTTTTTAATGTAAAAATGATGAATTGGGAGATTGGGATTGACATGTATACGTTGATGTGTATAAAATGGATGACTAATAAGTACCTGCTGTATAAAAAATAAATAAAATCAAATTCAAAACTTCAAAAAAAGTTTTTTTAATGTAATAAAAATATAATAGATGAGATATAAGAAAAGTACTATGGATGTTCAGAAAAGGGGAGAGATTTCTGGCTGGAGAGGTGGAAATCTAGGAAGACTTTATGGAGAAAGAAAACTTTGGTTTCAACTTGGGCAGTTGAGATGATATATGGATATATTAAGTGATCACCTCTGGTTGAATGAATAGAATGTCCCCATCTCTGTTGATGCAGCAATGCTGACGACTGGACTCTGCCCTGTGTTGACCACAGCAGGCCTCTCTTGGTATTTCTTAACTACAACACATTTGAAAGTCAACTCAACAATCGTTGATATGAATTCTAAGAGACAATATGGCACACATATATGTGGAAACCACTGTAAAACTGGAAATAAACGTTAGTTGTTTGTGTTATGGTAGATTATGTGTTACGTATCATCCACAGTTTACAAGGTATAACTATGTACCTAATAGATTACCAATAAAATTCCCATGGAATGAATTCAAAGTTGGACACTTAACTGGATCTCGAGATTTACATTGGGAAGAAAGTTGTACTTGCCTGACTCAGAACTAGTGTGCAAGAAAGCTTAATGGTTGATGCTTTGTCATGACGATGGACTCTTTTCAGAGGCTGGGATTGCTGAGTCATGGGGGCTCGTGCACCGGTGGCAAGGAGAAATGTTATGTGGCTGCAGAAGGCGTGTCTCCACTTGAGAAGGCAAACAGTGAGAGAGGAAGCCTTTGGCTTTAGGTTACTCTAAAAAGAAAAAAAAATAATACTATAGCAGAGACTAGATGATGTGAGAATCAAGAAAGAATCAGGCTGTATATTCTTGTAAATACTAAGCATTTATTATTAATAGTTATAGCACTTTGACATTGTAATATTTGGAACACAACAACTGAAGTCCCTAAAAGCCAAACTTGGCTTGATCATCATTTTTAGGATTACAGAAGGCTAGATTTGGAAGGGGCCTTAGAGAGCTCTGAATCCAAACTCATTTCTTCTAATTTTAGAGCAAACAGTTCCTTTGGAGCCCAGGAAGCAAGTTGCCCAAGGCAGGATAGTAAGTTGTTCTAAATACAGAAAGATACAACATGTTCTTTTTGGTGTTTTTTAAAAAGAAACACAAGTATTTCCTTGGTTTTTCTATTTGTCAAGCCTAAAAAGCTATTGTTACTAAAACCACTCAGTTGCTATATTAACCAAATTCAAAGCAATGCTACACAGCTGGTAAAAAGAAAAGATTGTGGGGTATTTCCACAATCTTTTGCACCTGCCTCAACTCCTAGGACAAATGATGACTCATTCACTTAACAACACCTATTGGTGTTTACTGTAATCAAGGTATTTTCAAAACTCCAAAAGGTCTTGAAGAGCTCATAGTATAGCAAAGGCATTAGACTATTACTACTAATACTACTATTACTATTAATAACATAATAATATGAGATATAAAGTGTAAAAGACCTGAAGAAACATACAGGGAGTTGAAGGAGGGTTAGAATACCAATGGTTCTAACTATCAGGGAGGTTTTTGTAGGGAAGGTGTCACCTGAACCAGCTTTGAAAGACTATAGGATTTGTCCCCTCAGATATTTTTGGTAGGCTGGGAGAGGTGGATTTCCCAGTTAGTAAAGACAGTGGGGTGACAAAGCATAAGGTAGTTTTGTTAGAACAGAGAGCAGGAAGGGGAACAGTGAGAAAATGCTGGACAGGAAGGCTTAGGGGAAATATCCCATATAAGTTATGATTTGCTTCCTGGCTTAAGTATTCTCACCATGCCAGAAAACATTTATTTTTTAAATTTATTTTTATAATCTGTAATAATCAGCTCATTCAAGAACACCTGAAAAATATAGAGATTTAAAAAGAAATAACTTTTATTATTTAATAATTTGCTTTATTTCCTTCCGGTATTTTTTATTTTTATTTTTTTTTTTGCGGTACGCGGGCCTCTCACTGTTGTGGCCTCTCCCATTGCGGAGCACAGGCTCCGGACGCACAGGCTCAGCGGCCATGACTCACGGGCCCAGCCGCTCTGCAGCATGTGGGATCTTCCCAGACCGGGGCACGAACCCGCGTCCCCTGCACTGGCAGGCGGACTCTCAACCACTGAGCCACCAGGGAAGCCCTCTTCCGGTATTTTTTTAAACAGACATTAACTGTTTTGATTTTTTTTAAACATTGTTTTAATCACACTTAATTGTTTTTCTCAATAATTAAGCGATAGGTCCTGAAAGAGAAATTTCTTGTGTCCAATGACAGTATTAGTCTCAGAAGAGATAAAATGCCACAATGAAAGCCATGAAAGGGAAACTTCGATCCAGACGCTACTGCAAGAGGGCACCAATGCTTCCTGTTGTTGCAGATGCTTCGTCCCACCTGTTTAGTCATGGGTGATCTTGACCGTGCTCCTCAGGGACCTTCTGATGAGGTGGGGGCTCTGTTGACAGTTCACAGAGCAGTTTGCCAATCATTTAAACCATCACTTCACCATTCCCGAGTTCATAACTTCGGTTCCATTCTTGGTCTGTAGGGTTCATCTTAAACCAGTGTTTCTCAGGCAGTAACAGGCATAGGAACTGCCTGAGGATCTGGGTAAAATGCAGATTCTAATTCAGTAGGTCCGGAGGGCTGGAGACTCCGCATTTCTAACAAGCTCCTAGATGGTGCTGGTACTGCTGGTCCACAGACCATACTTTCAGAAGCGAGACCTTGGAGTATTTTCTTTTTCACACCTAAGATGTCTTTCTGTTGCTTTCACACAAGTAAAACATGTTCATTTGGTCAAAACCTTTCTCCCCCAAATGATATAAATCTTATTTTATTTACTTTTGACATTGTATTATGGCCCAAAAAGCTGAGGCTAAAGTGATTTTTTTAATTAATTAATTAACGTATTACTTATTTTTGGCTGCGTTGGGTCTTCAATGCTGGGCGTGGGCTTTCTCTAGTTGTGGCAAGCGGGGGCTACTCTTTGTTGCGGTGCGCGGGCTTCTCATTGTGGTGGCTTCTCTTGTGGAGCACAGGCTCTAGGTGCGTGGGATTCAGTAGTTGTGGCTCATGGGCTCTAGGCATGAGGGCTCAGTAGCTGTGGCGCATGGGCTTAGTTGTTCCGCCGCATGTGGGATCTTCCCGGACCAGGGCTTGAACCCGTGTCCCCTGCATCGGCAGGCGGATTCTTAACCACTGCGTCACCAGGGAAGTCCTGAGGCTAAAGTGATTTTTATTCCTTGCTAGGTAAACTCCTTTTGCCACCCAGACGTTTACGGGATTTGTTGTTGTCGTTTTGCTTTACTCCGTGTTACAAACATTCCACCCTGATGTGTGTGCGTGTGAATCTCTTGTCTTTGGTTTTGCCTTGAATGCAGTGTGGCGCCTGTGACTTGCACACCCAGGTAACCTCCGCAGCTTGGGAAAGTTTCCTCTACTGATGCCCTAGTCAGTGTTTCTGACCAGTGACTGTTTCCGAGCCAGGTCCTGTTTTCTTCCTAAGGACTTACTTCTAATAATTTTCAGGTTGGATCTCTGGCCCCTGATTTACATAGATGATTTTCTCTTTCTACTTTGATCTCTTTAGGCTTTTTTCCATAATCTAGGAGAGATTCTTAAGTTTATCCTCTATGTCATTGGCTAGATTTTTCTGGGTGATTTCTGCTCTTGGTTCTTGCCCCCAAAGTGGATATTAATTCTGCTATTGGCACTTTTTAAATTTCCTAAGTATTTGTCCATTTCCCATTTCAGTTATTCTGTTGTCTTTTCATATTGGAGTCTCTCTTTATTACTTATGTCCTTGTTGCAAAAGGCATTGCCTTTAACTTTTTAGAGAATACCAAAAACTTCTTTCTCATTTTCTTCTGGTTCCTTGGGCAAATCAAAGGTTGTTCTCCCTGTGTTTTTCCAGGATAATATTCTCTTTTCCCTTCTTCTATAGGGTCATGGACATCTGTCACTCTTTTTGTGTCTCAGCATCTGAATCTCTTCCTTCCTTCTTCCTACATTTGGAGACTCTCCCATTTTGTGGAGCAAAGCTTGTTTTCCATATAGAAACTGAAAATGCTGGAAACTCGATTTCTCCATCTCCCTTACCATCAGGGCACACGGGATAGGCTCTGCCAATTAGATGTCTCTGGTCTAGGCACTAATATGAGTGGATCAAGGAAGCAGAGCAGAACTGGCCAACCCCAGTTTCCAGATGCAGCATAGCGGCAGTTCTAGAGGCAGCACCTAGGGTCGGGTACAAGCACTAATGTCCACAGCCAGCTGTGGCATTTAGGAGTGTCACCATGGGAGCAATTAAATAGCTTATTATAGAGTCTTTGAATCTGCTCTTTAGTCTCAAAGCTATGGAAGCTCCTCGACATCAGTTTAATAAATTAATTTTGTTTATATTGTCAGAGACTAATTCACAACTAATTTACAACTAAGAACCCTGCATGATACGATCAATATCTTTTAAACAGACCCCATGGTGGTCTTACTTTCTGGTTACCGTTTCTTAAATGAGTGGTCATCTGCTTTTATAACACAGTAAATCCTTGACTCCACTCTATCCACCTGGGTCAGGGTCAAACCCATTCTCAGAGGACAGCTGGATGTCATAGTCCATTTCCGGCCCAGTTCCTGGTATCTTCAGGTTTTCATTCTGTGCAGGTCTGTTGGTTGGGGCTGGGATTTCCTAGCTCTGAGAAAGTAGAAATAGAGGTCTGATGGGGGAAGGGGTAGCTACCTAGGGCCCTGTCGGGTACAGATCTTGCCCAGAGGATCAGTTTCCTCACCTATTAAAGTGGAGGATGGGATTTGGTGATTTCTAAAGGCTACATACCTGTATATGCACGCAAGGCTGACCCACAAGTGATGAGGCAGGCTAAGAGGAACCAGAGACAGGAACCAAGCTAAACGGTGCTGGGTCAGGGAGAGCTTCTGGCATTACACTCACTCTCTAGAAGGACAAACTAAGTATGAAAGCTTGTCATCTCATAATCAAACTGTAAGCAGGGGATTAGCAACAGGATCAGATAAACTGCCCAGGATTCTTGATTCTCTTTATTCTTTACCCTAACGAATGCTACTCTCCTTTTGATTGAGTGTGGAATATGCAATGGGCAACATTGCAATTTAGACACTTTTTGAACTGTAATCATTAGTCAATATAAAACAGAAGGAAACAAAATCAAATCTGTTTCTTCTACCTCTGCCATGGTGATCAAGCACAATCCTCTAACCGTAATCAGAGGTAGGACTAAAATGTCAAAGCCATGTGCTTTAAAGAATTTAATTGGAGACTCAGCCATCATCCCAATGTGCAACCACTTTTTTTCTCTTTAAAGAAAAGGAGGGTTTAAGCATCAGTTAAGTCATCCTCCATTTAAGAGCCTGATGCCCTAGAAAGTCTTCTTATCTACATTCTATTCAGGGAAATCAAGGCTCAATATATATTGCATTTGGGTCAAACTGTGGTTTAATAGATCTATTGTTATCAATAAGTTGACAAATTAAGGGTCAAATGGACCATGAGAGAACGCTGGAGGCTAACTTTGAGAACAATGTTGAAAAGGTTCAGTGGGGATAGGAAAAGCAGTGCTAGGAATCATGGAAACCAATACCAATCGTTTCATACATTTGCATGGTGTTTACAGTCTGCAATGTGCTTTCACATTCATTATTCATTGTAAGCAGAGTTGGGACCAGAACCCAAGTCTCTTGACTCCTTGCCTGAGCATCTTCCCCTGGGCTCAGTTATATGGTTGAGTGCTTCATCTGTGCATGGTACAGGGGGCCTAAAAAATGTGACCTGTCCTATTCGGAATTTGCAGGTGCCACCAGAAAACATTCACACTGCTTATCTTTCTGCTAATGAAATCTTGAAGGGTTCTTTTTCTTTTCCTGTCTGTCTATTAAGCCATATGTGTGAGCAAAGAGAAAACTTATAATAAAAAACCTGCAGAAAGGAAGCTATATCTTATTGCCAGAGCCTTCTCAGTGCCCTGCAGGTACCTGAGGCTCAGGTTACACAGCTGCAGCCATCTGGGTGATCTGGAACTAGAGGGGATCAGGATCTAAAGGTGAGATATTAAGGTAGTGGGGTAATCTATGAGTCAACTTGACAAATGAAATATCATGTGCCTGACTGGGAATTTCTAAGGTTCAAATGGAAGGTGAAAACACCAAGCCCCCTTGGTTTAAAAAAATCATTTTAGGATGCAAACGTGAATTGCTGACCTACTATTCTAGGTGTATATTTGTTTTTATTCTTTTTGTTTCTTTGGTAGGATTGTGCTAATATTGTGTGCTCAACGTGCCTTTGAATTTTCCTGGTGACCATTCAGTGGAGCCCCAACTAATGTTAGTGTTACTGATTGAAATGAAAGCATATAGTGAAAATTTTTGCTTGAAATTATCCTTGAAAAATACTTAGGAAGGTGCCCTGTTGGTGCCCAACCCAGCCTGTTTTTCCTCCAGCTTTGGAATTAATTGCTGTTTATTGGTTGAGCCCCAGAAGCAGTAGCTGGCTTTTAACTGAGGACCATGCTGAATAAAAAATGGGTACCATTAAACAACAAAATCATAGAGGTGGGAGAGTTGACAATGAAAGATGGGCAGAGACTGGGAGACCCAGTGTGGGAGGGCAGGTTCACATCTTGCACCTCCTGCTCCCAAGAACCCTGGTGGTAAGGACCACCAGCGGCATTTCCATGGTTACCTCTCTCCTCTCTCTGCTCTCATGCTGAATTTGTGGATGCGACATGCACCAATGATGGGACTACACTGTAATGAGAACCTGACCTCACACAAGGGGACAAGTGGGAGAGAACTGTTTAGGGCAGAATCTGCTAGACTTGACAACTCATTGAAGAGAGGAGTTGGGGGGAGAGAGATGTCAGGAATGATTCAGGGTTGTGACTGGGATGGTTGGAAGTAGGGAGGTATAATGTAGGGAGGACTCAGGAAATTGAATTTAGAGCCATGTTGAGTTTGAGGGTTCTCAAGTAAAGGTTGGATAACCTATAGAGAATACTAGTTTGAGTCTGCAACTCAAACGTGAGAAATAAAAATATGAAAATTGTCTATAATTGGGAGCTTCTACTTAAAATTAAATTTATTCTGCAAGGTAGGAGAAACCTAGTCTCATTCAATTCGAGGTCTATTCCACCCTTTCTCTGGGAATGCACTAACACAGAATGTCTTAAGCTAACTGGTTGAGTGAAGGGCTAACGGTTAGAAATATGGGTAAAAATCTCATTAAATATTTCAAAATAATATCTCACTACAAACCACCTGCTAAGGATTCCCGAGAAGATTCAATTGTCAAAAGAGGGACTGCAACTTTCCAAATATTTGTTGGGTTTTGTTTTGTCTTAAAAAATGAGCGCTATATTGTCTTTGTCTTATTCCAGACACATAGGAAAAGTTAAAATAATATAAGCTTATTGTAAGAAAATTTTGGTAAGCAAAAAGAAGGAATCATCTTACCATTTAACGATAATCACTTTGAAAACCTAAGTTCATATCCTTTCAGATTCCTCTTTATATGCCTATCCTTCTTTTTTCCACTTTAAAACATTGTATACTCAAGAAAAATGAAAATACATGACCACACAGAGAGTTTTACATGATACATTCATAGCAGTGTCATTCATAATAGCTCCAAAGTTGAACTAATCCAAATATTCAACAACTGATAATGGATAAAGAGAATATGGTATATCCATCCAATAGGTTAGTATTAGGCCATAAAAAAGAACAGAAACCATTAATACATGCTACAGCATGGCTGAACCTCGAAAACATTATGCTAAGTGAAAGAAGCCAGATGCAAAGCCACACAATTTATGATTCCATTTACATGAAATGTCCAGAATATGCAAATCTATAGAGACAGAAAGTAGATTAGTGGTTGCCTGAGGCTGCAGGCAGAAGTGGGGAATGACTGTAAATGGGTGCAAGGTTTCTTTGGGGGATGATGAAACTGTTCTACTATTAGAGTGCAGTGATGGTTATACAATTCCATAAAGTTATGTAAAATCATTGTATGCTTAAAATGAATGAATTTTATGGTATATAAATTATACCGCAATTAAGCTGTCAAAATATATATCATGGACCTCTTTTCATTCACCTAAAACTGTAGTTGGAAATATAAATCTAATCAAATCCCTACTGTTGGGCAGAGATTCTCTCTCCTGCCCTGATATCTGCTGTGATTCCCTAAGAGTGGGTGAGGCCGTGTATCACAGCCACGAATGAGGCAAACTACATCCTAAAGCATACCCCCAGATACGCACATCATCAAGAACGAGCAGACCCTCTTCAGAAGTCACACCGCTCTACACAGCTTCCTAAAGGAAGCAGAGAGGCCACCAAGACCGAGGCTGCAGACATCAAACCTCTGGACATTATTTTCTACCTCTTGCTGTTTTGTGAGGACAAAGATGTGTGCTCCACGTTTGTGTTCCTTCAACAGGCCCTGGGGGGTGTCTCCGGGCTCATCCTAGCCTGCTCCATCACTATCAAAAGAGGCTCCTGGCTGACGTAGCACGTCCAGTCCATCCAGGGGTCCACTGGGAGATCTCAGCCGAGCTATCTCACCTACTCCTTCCCTTGGAGTTGCTATCCTGTTTTATCTTTGTTTTAACATGTAGAACTGGCATTGTGTCTATTTTCTCAACACTATTCCTAGGTCTAGTACAGTTAGCAAGTGCATATTATATACTTGTTAAAATAAAAAGGTGGCATAAATTGTCTCCCTTTGTGTTTGAGTCTCTGTGAAACTTTTCATTGGTAGTGGACCCAAGAGGGATTAAAAGCTCCATCCATCAACATTTCTACTACCACAGACTGGCTTCCTGTCAGACTAGACTGACTGACCTTTGAAGTTTCACTGGCTTCCAGGTGTGGTCACAGCTCTCCTATGTTCTGGGCTTACCTGAGGTCAAAAGCCAGCAGACTTGTGCAAGGGTGAGTTGGGATGGGCCAGACTGCATTCAGATAATCTGTTCCTGCGATCTGATAAAATGCAAACAATGATTACAGCCTCTGGCTGAAAACTGGGCTGCAAAGCTGGGTAAAATTGTGCAGAAATTCATGGGCAGATACAAACTATCATTTGTCCACATTGGCTTGATTTCTCAAAAGCAATAAAGAAAGTAGTTTGTGATACCATTTTCCCCTCAAGAAAAATCCAAGTCTTTTCTCCCTCTCAAAACAGGGAGAAAATATTCATTTAGAAAGTCTGATAATCTATTCCTTTTTTACACGGAGATAATTTTTTCCCATTGTACAATGAGATGTGAAGAATAGAGAGTAAACAGACCTTTTGTAATAGACTTCATTATCTTTAATACTGCATTTAATAAAAGCCTACCACTATTGTTTACCAAGTTTTCATCTCTTTACAAAAAGCTGATGCTTATCTGATCTGGTCAGAGGTCTTGTTTGTATCACAGGCTGGTACAATAGTCTTGAGAAGAGAATTAAGCTCAGCTATAGAGCAGGACACATCAAATATTTAAACTGTCACTTGTGCTTAATTCTTCCTGGAAAAAGTTAACCTTGAGTATTTTTTTAAAGAATTTATTTGATATAAAGTTGAAAAGCAACCATTGCTTTAATTCTGTGTCTACTCCCAGAGCACAACTATATCCTTAGATAATTTGTAAAATTGATATATGCTAAATGTGACAAGACCTAGTGAAACAGGAGGGAAGGGGGCAGGGCACAACTTTTGAAAGAATGACATAGCTCGAGGACATAACGTAAGCTGATTTGAACAAAATGGGTCCAAGATGTAGGACAAGTCGATTTCCATTAGATCTTGAGCCTCAGTATAAGCTCACTGTAACACATCAGCAAGCTAAATGACACACCCACAGGCTCCATGACAGTCCCAAGACTGACCATACGGATCAAAAAGTGGGTGGTGCGGGGCTTCCCTGGTTGCGCAGTGGTTAAGAATCCACCTGCCAATGCAGAGGACATGGGTTCAAGCCCTGGTCCAGGAAGATCCCACATGCCGCGGAGCAACTAAGCCCGTGCGCCACAACTACTGAGCCTGCGCTCTAGAGCCCATGTGCCACAACTACTGAGCCTGCGAGCCACAACTGCTGAAGCCTGTGAGCCTGGAGCCCGTGCTCCGCAAGAGAAGCCACTGCAATGAGAAGCCCACGCACCGCAACGAAGAGTAGCCCCCCGTCTGCCGCAACTAGAGAAAGCCCCGGTCAGCAACAAAGACCCAACCCAGCCAAAAATAAATAAATAAATTAATTAATTAATAAAAAAAAAAGTGGGTGGTGGCCCAATTCCTGGAAATCCCAACCCCTTTCTGAAATAGCTGGAATACTTCTCCCACTCATTAGCCTATGAAATTACCCACCCCTGTAAAAACTGACAACCCCATACCCTGGTGCCTTTCTCACCTTCTGAGATGGCCCACATTCTGTCTGTGGAGTGTTTCTCTCTAAAGAAATCAATTTGTTACCTATCACTTTGTCTCTCACTGAATTCTTTCTGTGATGAGACATCAAGAACCTGAGCTTCACTAAATCCTGAAACCAGGTGTGTGATCTCATTTGGAAGACTGTGGGTTTCAGCTGGGTTTGAGTCCCAGCCTTGTGGGTTCAAGTCCCAATCTGAGGTGCACGGTTTCTCTAGAATCTCGCACACAGGGCACATTGTAACAAATGACAAATATTAAATCCTCCCCCTCTCCCTCATCCCTCCTGGTACCTGCCCAGAGTCATGGTCTAAGATAACATGACCAGTCTTCCAGAGAGACGATATCAACTGTGTTGCTTCTCTAGCCAAGATGAAGGATTCTTGCATTCGCTCCCTCACTGGATAACATTTGATCGTTAAGTCCCAGGTGTTGCCAATGGCTCCTGGGGAGGAGAAATGAAGGAGATATGGAGCCCACCGTGAAGAGCTGTATGTTTGACAGGAGCAGATCAAACACACTTCAGAAAAATTACAGTGCAATGGGACAATCCAGTGCGTGCCTTGTTCAGAATATAGAGGAATTATTTTCATATCAGTAGAGGAGATTTGGAGGGAATGAGCAACAGGGAAGAGATTCCTTGAGAGGATGCTGGCAAGACAGGTAAAATCTGCATTCATGGAGGTGGGCCTGGGAAAGTATTTTGAGAAGAGGGAACTAGATGAGAAAAAGTCCTGAGGCAGGAAGTGAAGGAAGCTGTGTGTGTGTGTGTGTGTGTGTGTGTGTGTGTGTGTGTGTGTGTGTGTGTGTGTGTGTGTGTGTGTGTGTGTGTGTGTGTGTGTGTGTGTGAGTTTGGACTTAATGTGGTTGATATCATGGAACCTTTACAAGTTCAGAGTATAATGTGGCATGCTATGCTCTGGGAAGATGAATTTGGTCAACAGGTTGAAAGTAGCCTCAAATTGAAGAGAGTGTTGGAGAGCATAAAGTCTGAGAACCTAATTGTGTGGATGAAGAAACCGAGACCAAAGAGGAAGTGACTTGCCATGAGGTTACAAAGCAGTTTTAGGACAAGGAAAGGACTACAAACCTTCCTCTCCTTTGCCTCCCCATGCCCATCCTGCTTCTGTTTCCAAGTGGCCAGGCTCTGTGGATTCTTCCTCTTCCTTCCCACTGGTCTGCTTACATCCAGTCTTCATCTCTTGAGGAAGTTATCTGATTTTATTTAAGTGCCCAGGCGTTTTACCTTCTGCATCTTCCTCTTCCTTTGACCAGGAACAAGAAGGAAAAAAACAGAACACCACAGTTGAATGCCTACATTGACAACGGCAGGCACTTTGTCAGAGACTCAGAGACAAATTGCACTCTCAGCCCAGTAGCTGAGAAAGACAAGGTGACCAGTGACATCATGCAGAGTCGCAGGGACTGAGGGTAAGCACAGTGCTCCCATCACTCTGTAGGGGCAATGCATCCACTGGAGGTGGCGGGAGGGGCAAAAAGGCCTCTCAGAGGACGTGATATTTAAGGCGAGTCTGAAGAAGCTAGGTTAAGGGTTGCCAGGTGTACGGAGAAGAAAGAGAGCGCCCGGGAGAAAGAAGAACCCGTATAAAGGCAGAGAAGCAGGGTCAGTTAAGGTGTTTGAGAAACCACCAGACCTCCAATTGGCTGGAGGGTTCAGGACTGGCAGACACGAGGCTGAAGAGCTATGCAAACTACACCGAGGAGTTTGGCCTGATGGGTTTCAGGCTGGGGAGAGGCCACATAGGGTTGGTATTTACCTTCCATCTTCAGTGTCCCTGTTCTTATTATTTCTCCAGTAGCCTCTTCATATCTTTTCCTCTTGGTCAGCCATAGGCAGATTATGAGTTCTGCACATTGGAATGTTCAATGTGAGACCAGATGGCCACTCAGCAGTGGGTAAGGGAAGAGTCAGGCTGCCTGGGCTCAGTGGGGCGTCTCAGTTTAACCGGGTACTAGCTCTGTGTTAAGAGCAGGCTACTTAACCTCCTTGGGCTAGAGAAAATAATAATGCCAACCTCAGAAGGGTTTTCTGAGGGTTAAGTGAAATGCAGATGAAAAATCCTTAGAATATTGCCGGGCATATGTGAGGACAGAGAAAGGACTGACAAGAGCTACACAAAGGACTTGGGGAAAGGGATTGTCATGGATGCAAGCAAATGGTGGGAACACAGCCTAGTGTTGTTCAGTCTTTGGTGTCATCACTGGCAATCCTCCAGTCACATGCCCTCCGCCCCACCTGAAATTCCGTGCTTCTTTTAGTCTCTGAATTGGTAAACCTGTATTTCTCTAGCATTGAGTCTGCAGATTTACACAGCCTTCCCTTCTTTCCCAAGTCCCTGCACGCAGCAGGTTTTAATAGGGTTGTTGAGAAAAGTGTGAATACAAAAGAAACCAGATCAGCAAATGAGGAGGCTTTTGATTTGGGTTTGCACTGATGACAACACTGCATGCGGTTCGCCCAAGCATCCAATTTATGACTTTGCCTCTTACACTCCTGGTGAGTGCCTCCTGAGCAGAAATGATCTTTTGTGATTAACTTTATATAATGCTTGTGCTAACTCCAGGCCCACCTGAGCAATTCATAAATATTTCAGGAGAGACATAGTGATCTTCCCCAACACACTCATACAACAGTTTCAACATAATTAGGAGCATTTCTGGATCTAACACTGCAATCTTTTTTCTTTTAATTTTTTTTAAAGGAATTTTGCCTTTTTTAAAAAAAAAATTATTTATTTATTTATGGCTGTGTTGGCTCTTCGTTTCTGTGCGAGGGCTTTCTCTAGTTGTGGCAAGCGGGGGCCACTCCTCATCGCGGTGCACGGGCCTCTCACTATCGCGGCCTCTCTTGTTGCGGAGCACAGGCTCCAGATGTGCAAGCTCAGTAATTGTGGCTCACGGGCCTAGTTGCTCCGCGGCATGTGGGATCTTCCCAGACCAGGGCTCGAACCCGTGTCCCCTGCATTGGCAGGCAGATTCTCAACCACTGCGCCACCAGGGAAGCCCTAACACCGCACTCTTACAACGTGCATGATGAAGGAAATGAATGCTAATTATACATTATTAAATCTTATTAATCCTCATTAGAACCCTATTATTCTTTATGAGTGGGTTACTGGGGAAGAAAAAAAAAGCAGCACTGGTCAAGTCCCGTTATGTCCAATGGGGAATGGGTGGATCTATTCTTAGTTGGTGTGATACCAGGAGTTTTTCATGTTAAACAATAGCACTCAGAATGTGGGTTTGCTGAAATGTTGAGAAGAGAGTAAGTGAATTGTGGTGTAGCAGAAGGATCTTTTTAAAGCCCCAGAATAAAATCTCTTTAAGAGCTCATGTTTCCTATTTCAAACTACATTAGTTGCAAAGACAAAAATATTTCATTATTGCATGGAATAGGTACCCTTGACCTTACCTCTACTACTATCTTCATATTTTTTGTATGAGTAGATGAGAAACTGATAGCAAGAGAGATGGAGTAATTTGGACCCAAGAATGTCTGGATTCAAAGACTTTGCACTAAGAAGATGCGCGATAAACGGTAAGTGCAGAAATGTGTTTCTCCGTTTAATTCTTGGTCAAAAAGAATCCCACCAAATCCCCAAAGAACCAAGTTTTGGAGGTTTCATGAATTAGTAACTCACGGTGTACTCTCAACATTCATTGACAGAAATTAGGAGGTCAGGGCCTCCTTGTTGGGTGGAAAAATCATGGGATTAGTCAGGTGACCTGGCTGGGGGGAGGCGGGTTCAGGTGCTTGCTCTGTTGCTTATTTTGTGTTGGGTAAGTCATTTAACCTGACTTTTTACCTCAGATGTAAACGATGGACTATAATTTGTCCTGACAAGATCTAATAAACCAGTGAGAAAGTGCTTTTATGATGTGCTGAGGTGAGGACATCAGTAGGATTAGAAATACAAGGCAACAGTCTCCAGCCTTGGAGTGTCTTCCAGGCAATGTCAGCTGCACATTTTAACCCCCTGACACAGTTATTGGTGGGTCCCCTGGTTGCTCACATTTACAACCGTCTGAGGAAAAGAAGTCCCACTCAAACCTTCCAAGAACAGGCTTGCCTTTCACCCAGTTCGCAGATTTTTTTTGAAGCTGTAAGCACAGAATAAGCTTTCTGGGCTTCCGGCAGGGCTGTGAAGTGAACTCCAGGGTTTCGTTTATTTGAGCACCGGATAGAGGGAGTTGCCTTGAAGCAACTGATAGGCATGGCTATCCAGGGCTCACTGGCAATTAGAACATTCCAGGAACTGACTCCCTCCGGAGCCCAGGGAAGCTCTGAATCTCTTCCCAGGGTATCCTCGCTGTCCGCTGACATCTAGCCTGGTTCACTGCTCCGCGGGAAGGAGGGAGTCAGGGCTCTGCCTGGAGACAGGAACACAGCTGGGAGGCCGAGCATCCGGGTCCCGCGCCTGGATCTGTGGCGGGCATGACCTTGTAGGAGTCATTTCTCTTCCGAGAGCTCCAGTTTTCCCATGTGTGAAGTGGACGGGTTGGAAGTTGGTCTGGGCCAGCTCTGAACCTCGCTGGGAATCCGGGGCGGGGCTCACGAGGAAGATCTCTGAAGGGGATTCCACGGCAGGATCTCGTCTGCTCAGATTCAGCCCCCTAATCTGGTGCCCTAACAGTGGACGCAGGTTCCCCCATTTTTTCGGCAGCCCCTCGCCCCGGCCGCTTCCTCCTTCTACGTCTCCTTCCTCTTCCTCCAGTGCAGGCAAAACCTCCACAGCTCCCTTTCCCTTCCTCCTTTGCAGTCTCCCCGCATCCCCGCGTCTTCCCTTCCTCCCAGGAAATCAACTGTCGTCAGCGCGCCCACCTTGGGGCAAGGCCACGGCCCGCGGCGGGCGCCCCCTCCCCCGGCGGCGAGCGCAGCGCGGCGCGGCGGCCCCGCGGGCACCCGCCTTCCCATACCTTACATGGACAAATGCGTGCAGGCAAAGTCAGGAATTCAGGCCCCTGACGTCAGCCTCCAGCTCTCAGGGCACCGCACGGGAGACCGAGGGGAGGGGGTGGGGACGGTGGGGAGGAAGGAGGGGGAAAGGCACCAACCAGCAGCCGCTCCAGCCCTGCCGAAGTTTCACTTTTTGTCTGTGGGTTCGCTCCCGGGCCCCGTGCGAGCTTTCCTGGGATAAGTAGCTTTAGCGAGCGGGGGAGAGCCAGGCGCTGCAAGGTAAGGGCTGGCTGCGCGGCCGGGGGCGCGGGGCGCGGTGCGGGGCGCGGGGCCGGGCCTGGGGACAATGGGAGGGGGAGTGCCTGGGCACCTCCTCCTTCTCCGCTGCCTCCGCCTCCAGCCGCCGCCGCCGCCGCCGCTGCCCCGGCCGCCTCCTCCCCGAGGTATTTGTTGCAAATCCTCCTTCCTTCCCCCCACTCTCCGCCCGCGGGCGCCTCGGGAACCCCCAGCCCTCCCCGAGCGCGAGCGCCTCAGGGGTGGCAGGAGCGCGGGGCGCAGGGCGCCGAGCGCGCTCCCGGGCCGGGCCGGGCCGCAGGGCCCGCGGTGCGGAAGTGCCGGCCGCAGCGTAATCATGGGGTGCACGCGTGGGGGAGGGGGACCCCGTGTTTTTTGGGAAGCGTCGACCGGGGGCTGGGCGCGGGTGGAGGCCTTCCCTGCGCGCCCCCTGCCCGGGCTTTTCAGGGCTCCCAGGGGGCGGGGCCACACCCAGCAGCTCCGAGCTTTCGCGGAATCACAGTTGTCACAGTGGAAGGGGCCTAGGAGCCCTCACATCAAGTTCCCCCATTTTCCAGTTGGGGCAACTGAGGCCCAGAGAGGAGGAGAGGCTCCCCAAAGTCGCTCACTAGAGGCTGAGCCATAATTAAAATAAATGGCTCCCGACTCCTAGTTCCTTTTCTCCAAGCAGTTTTCCAGCGCCCACTGTGAGACCGCGCCATGCCGGGTTGTTGGGTCAGATGCATTTAGGGCCCTTACTCTGCCCTCAGGGAGCGTACAGTCAAACCCGAGGAGCCAGACGTGACCCAAGGTTGAAGGTGCTAAGTGCTGGGGAAAAGGCAAGGGTAAAATTTCAAGGGGCTCGGAGAAGAGTTTGGTTTCCTCGTCCCTCAGGAAGCATCAGAGGCTTTGGAAGGATGGGGGGTTTTCTGAAGCCAGCCAGGCAAAAGGAGCGAGGCCTCGTGCGGGAGGCAACTGCAGAGCAGAGAAGACTCAAAATGTGGAGAGTGGGGATGGAGCTCTAACTGTTACTGTGCTGGGAGCACAGGGTTGGGAGGCGTGGGTACAGGAGATGAGATAATCAGTGGAATTGGACCTGAGGGGTGTCTTTGGGACTTTGAGGTGCTGGGGGAGCTGAAAGAGCTTTGTGGCTTCCCTTCCCTTCCCAGTGATCCAATGTCTGCTGGCCCTCAACACAAAATGCAAAAATGTAGGTTCACGTTTGAGCTGCTTTTCTAGGACCAGACTCGCTTAACCTTGTGTCCAATCCCGTCTCTCTTTCCACCTCCTCCCCCTTTTCTAATGCTTGCTTACCAATAAAACTCCTTCTCACAAAGGTGTTAGTGACTTGGCAATAGCTTACCTCCCCCAGCACAAGAGCATTTTAAGAAAGCCTTTAAGCGGAAGGAGAGAAAGCAGCTAACACTCTCCTCTCCCCTGCATCCTCACCCTCCCTGCCCTTACGGATAGGGAAACATAAATAAAAGCCCAGAGAAGATGGGTGCCAGTTCTAAAGCCTACAGTGAATGATGGTAGCCGGTGGGAGGCCAGAACTTCCAGTAGGGTTCTCTGTACCCCATGACCAGCCTTCTTCCTTTCAGGGTCTCTGCCTGCACCAGGCTCAGTGAAAAGGAAGAATGTGTATATATTTTTTTAATCTCAGTATAAGAATACACTTTATTTTTATTTTTTTAATATACAGCAGGTTCTTATTAGTCATCCATTTTATACACATCAGTGTATACATGTCCATCCCAATCGCCCAATTCATCACACCACCACCTCCACCCCTCCGCGGCTTTCCCCCCTTGGTGTCCATACGTTTGTTCTCTACATCTGTGTCTCAATTTCTGCCCTGCAAACCGGTTCACCTGTACCATTTTTCTAGGTTCCACATATATGCGTTAATATACGGTATTTGTTTTTCTCTTTCTGACTTACTTCACTCTGTGTGACAGTCTCTAGGTGCAAGAATGTGTATCTTGCATTTAATTTTTGCAAGGCAGTCCCCCAACACCAACACCCAGGCCTGCAGAGTCTAGAGTGTAGACTCTAGATGCGAGACAGGTAGCCGGGGTTAGCTGTCTGAATGGTAGGGGTGCACGCCTGGGGCCTTTGGGTCAGGCAGCTGCCCAGGGTCTTGCTCCTTGTAAGCAGCGGGCAGGCCTAGAGCCGGCTTTGGGGATTGACAGAAGGAGGAGAAACAGCTGTGGAGCTGGTTACTATGATTGGGACTGACTGAGTAGGACCCTTCTTCGAGTGACATATGCCAGTGGACAGTCAGTTCCAGGCAGTGGGAGATGGGAAAGGAGGCTTCATTATGAAGGTCCTTAAAAATGCCAGGCATGGATATGACTTGATCATTTGAGGGTTTTGAGCAGGCTGGGACATGAGTGAGAGGAGAGGAACTGGCATTGGGAGGCCTTCTGCTGCCCATTCCAGTGAGAGAGGCCATAATCTGGCCTAAGAATATTATCGGTGGGGTGTTGCTCATTTACCCCACGTGTAGTACTGAGTGTCTGTTATGTGCCATTGGCAAAGATGAGAATTTTACGGCAGGTTCCTTATTTTATTGAGGCATATACATTGTACATTGTATGTATTGAGGCATATAAAAAGTACACTTTTTCACATTTTAATATCACTGAAATTGGGTTGTCTTATGATCACAGATGTGTCATAGTTGAGCAGCGCTTCGTTCTAAGTTGATAAGGGTACATCTTACCCTTGAGGGTTAAGAGTTGATAAAATTTGTTGATCGTACCCTTTATGAATGTACGGTGCTTTGAACTTTATAAAAGTTTTCCATCAGATATTCCATTTGAATCTCAAAAGTCCCCTGAGAATTGGGCCTGGTGATCCTGTCATCTCGACTTTACCTCTTGCCCAAGGTCACAGAGCTAATTAGAAATGTGCTCAAAATGACAGCCTAGAACTTTGCCTCTTGATGTTAATGTTTGACTTTACCCTGCTGTGGAGCTAGCATGGGTTAATTAGGAATGGGAAGGTCAAATTGAATTTGATTTCAGAACTATGGCTGAAGATGCTGGAATGATGGTGGGTTTTTTTTTGGGGGGGGGGGTTTGGCCAAGGGCAGAATGTAACTCATGAGGACTGGGAGGATCCCTTAGCCCAGAGATTTGCTGCATTAAATGGAAAATGGGCAGCGAGATAGAAGATGCCAGGTAACATAATAAAACCAGAGGACGGAGCACGCTGCTGTTTCTACACGGAACGGAGAGGAGCAGTGGAGGAAGCACACGGGTTCTGAAGCCTCCCTTCTGTGAAGCAGGAACTGGCTAGCCCTGGGAGTGCAAAGATGAGGAGGACACGGTCCCTGTTCTTGGGGAGCACCTGTGTGTGTGTGTGTGGTGCTGTTCGAGGGCTATGTTTCTGCTGCACTGATGTCGTTCCACCTCAGGGAAGCTACCAGAGGGAGCAGTGTCTGAAGAGAATCTTTAGGGTTATATAGGAATCGCCCAAGTGGAAGAACAACAGGTAAGGGCTGAACCTGTTAGGCATATGCAGACGAATGTAGGGAAGGAGCATGGTGGCTGAGGCTGGTTTTTGCATGGCCAGCATGAACAGGGTGGTGGGAAATGGGAAAAGGGAGGACTTTCATTCTTTGCTAAGTAGATTTAAATTTATCTTGTGGGCTCTGGAGGCCATTAAAGGCTTCTCTACCTAGAGTCTGTCATACAGAGTGAAGTAAGTCAGAAAGAGAGAGACAAATACCCTATGCTAACACATATATATGGAATTTAAGAAAAAAAAATGTCACGAAAAACCTAGGGGTGAAACAGGAATAAAGACACAGACTTACTAGAGAATGGACTTGAGGCTATGGGGAGGGGGAAGGGTAAGCTGTGACAAAGCGAGAGAGAGGCATGGACATATATACACTACCAAACGTAAGGTAGATAGCTAGTGGGAAGCAGCCGCATAGCACAGGGAGATCAGCTCGGTGCTTTGTGACCGCCTGGAGGGGTGGGATAGGGAGGGTGGGAGGGAGGGAGACGCAAGCGGGAAGAGATATGGGAATATATGTATATATATAACTGATTCATTTTGTTGTGAAGCTGAAACTAACATACCATTGTAAAGCAATTATACTCCAATAAAGATGTTAAAAAAAAAAAAAAATAAAAGGCTTCTCTAGAGACCTGCACGAAAACAAGGCTGGGCAAGGGCTCTGGAAGCATCTGTGGGATTAGGTATTGGGATGCTAAGCCCAGGAAGAAGAGTAACGTATTTAGTAAGTGGTTGAGTGGAGCTGAGACTTTGACCCTGGGCAGTAATTAGGAGTCCTAGCTCAGCGTGTGCATTGCTGGGTGGGGACTTTTCCTGGATAATGGCATTGGAAGGCAGCACCCAGCTGGAAGAAACCGAGGCGAGGAAAGGGGAGGTAAAGTTGTGATGCATGCAGGAAGCTTATCTGGGTGGAAATCCATGGGCTTGAAGGTGTGTGTGAAGCAGAGGTGGGGAAGGGAAGAAGGAATGGAATCGTGATGTGGGAGTCTGCTCTAGATGGCTTGGATGTGTGGAGAAAATGGCAGTGCCTTCTTAATGCGAGTCATAGAAATGGGGAAGGACACTGATGCATTGATGAGGACCTCACCTCTCCTGACTTTCTACAAATAGGGTGGGTGGGTGGCCAGGGGGTTAATGGGATTCATGCTTGGAAGCAGGTAAACCACAAAATTGAGGCTAGAAAATGTTTATCTTTCGATCCTTCTTTCTTAATAATAATAACATAATTTAAAAAATTTGAGTACTTACCGTGTACTTATGTAATTCTCATACTGACTTATTAAAGTAGGTTTTATGATTATCAATCTCATTTTGCAGATGAGAAAATGAGTTTGGTTAAATAAGGTTACACAACTACCAAGTGAAATGGCGAGTTTAGAACCTTTCCGTGATCTTCACCGCTCTCTCTCTGCCCACAGAAGGAAAAGTGGAAATTGTCGATGAAAATTAATCAGTCGATCTAAAAAAGAACTGGAAAATTTTATTCGATCCAAATTTGAGCATTATAACCCGGGAAGAGCATCTCAGAACACTCTGAGAACTGTTCCGCCTGTTAGAAGTCAAGGCATGGTTATATCAGCTTTTTGAGACAGAGGGCTGTACATCACGCGATGTATTGATATTATCAACAGTTTACTTAATGCAGATCTAAGCATCATCCTGGTGGGTCATGTGACCCCTGCAACATCAAGAAGGAATGTTATTAAGGCGTTGTCTGGTTGATGCTAGGAGCATGTTGCTCTTGATGGTTGAGCAGGTATTCCTGCCCCTGGGGGAGGTCTGGTCGAATCGTAATGCAGACACTCGATGCGCAGTGCGGGGAGACAGGGGGCCAAAGGGCAGGGAAGCATTTTTATGTTTAAATTTTCTTGCCTTGCCATGAAATATGAATTTTATTTCACAAAGTCACCCCTGTCTTTCAATGTTCTTCCTCAGAATTTAGCTCAGTACCCATTCCTTGGGCCCCAGCAGGACCATAATCCAGGGTTTCCCTGGGCAAGCAGGCTTTTCACTTCCATACTGCTGCTGCTTCAGCCCGGTCTCTCTTGAGATGCTGCCATTCCCTCTACCCTTTGGGTGTCTTCGCTCTGCAAAGCTAACTGGAGAGGACAGAGCTTCTCTAGCAAACATCTGCTTCCTCCCCCCAACATTGCCTTCTCCCCAGTCTCTTGGAGTAATAAGGATTTGAGGTACCCCATAGAGAGGCAGTTGGGGAAACAGGATAACAAAGTAGGGGAGTGATGGAGGTCTTGATCTCAGTCATTGCCCTTGATCCATGGCTCCTGGGACAATGTTCTCCGGAGTCGAGCCAGATAGCTCCTGTTGGATCCCGGCCTTCCCTAGGTCACGCAGACCTCTTCCTCCAAGAAGGCGTTCAGGCTCAGAACTCTGAGGGATCAACTAAGGTTCTTTCTGTGACCTACCCACCTCAGGTGGGTTATTTGCATTTTGATAACTTACAGGTAAGATATTTTCAGGGGCGAGAAGACAGATCCTAGGAATGGCACCCAGCAAAGTAAATAAGACCTTGGCTTTCTTTTCTTTGAATACCTCTCATCTCTGGTACCTTGAAGATGTTTAGTAACTGCTTGTTTACTCATTTAGAATGAGTAACATTTACTGATACAGAAAACCCAGCTAGTGCCATGAAGCCATTCCCAGACTCTTAGCCCCCTTATACCCCACTTATGTGTGTGATCACATGCATCTCTGTCTCTTGTGTTCAGTTCAGCACATCATTCGGGTCCTGAATGATTACCCCATGCCAGACAGAAATGCTGGAAACTGATCTTACAAAGACAGCTAAGGCTCTGTCTTCAAGGATCTTCATTCCAGCCTAGGAGACAGACTGAAATAGAACATGGGAAGGCCCTACTAGAATGATGAACAAAGAAATAATGGGAGCCGTGAGAAATGGCTGACTGACTACCTGGAAGAACAGGAAAAAACGCTCATGGAGAAGAAGACATTGGGTTGGGTTTTGAAGGGTGAGTAGGGGTTATTATGGTGGACAGAGCTTTCTGGGCAGAGAGACCTTGATATACAGGCACAGGCCTGAGGCCGAAGAGTGTTTGGGGGGTGTGTTTGGAGATCACTGAGAAAGATGGGACTGGCCAGGGAGGATTAGAGGGTAAAGGGCTGGCAGCTTGAGCTAAGAATGATGGCAGCGGTGGTGGTGGGTAGGGAACAGGAGGGCTTTTGTTACTTTTTGAGTAAAGGAGGGTGTCGTTGGGTCTGTGTTTCAGAGAACTCTGGTGGCAGAGTGATAGCAGTTCTGGGCCAGAGGCGGGGACACCGCTTAGGAGGCTGCTGCAATGTTCCAGGTCAGGAAACACCGGCCTGCATCAGGTCAGCAGAGTAGAGAGGGAAAAAGTTGTTTACTGTTAGAATCTTATCAGGCAGCTTAGTTCCTATTCTTGTCCTTCCAATTATTTGCCAGCTTATCAGCCTTGACTGGAAAAAGTATGTTATCGGCACCAAAGCTTGTAGGCAGTGGAAGCAACAGGCTGGCAGCAAGTTCATGCCTTAGAATTGTGGGCTGGGGCCTTGGTGGCCAGAGCGACCTGACTCCTCCTTTTGCTGGTGAGGAAACTGAGGCCCCAGGGAAGTGCTCAGTCACACCCTTGTCCGCTGAGCTGGAGTTGGGTGTGGCCCTTACTCCCTTTCCTGCTCTGTTTCAAGGGTGTTTTTCATTCTCTCTCTGCTGAGCCTGGCTGGACACATTCCTTCCCCACCCCACCCCCAGGGGCTTTGCTTGGGAGAATTTGGGAGGGACTATAACTTGGAGATTGTTGTTACTGGGCTTGAACCTTGTTCTTTGCACTTTGAAAACAAAGTGATTAAGAAGGTTCATTTTCAGTCTGAGAGTGCTTTGGGGGTTTCTTTCTTTTTCTGCTATTTATTCCTGTCGCTTGTTTGCCGGAACCAAGCTTCTGCACGATAACTTTAAGGTTCTTTGCCTGTGGCGGCCCCCACCCTCATTCCCCTTTTATTTTTACTTATTTTTGCTTTCCTACAAGTTTTCAGGCTGCCAGCATTAGATCCCTTACCGGGTAGATCCTGCTGTTTTTTCTTTCCATCTTAAACCTGCCCATCACAGCCCATCTCATAGAACCCATTAGCGTTTCGTAGCCTTTGTAGCACTTCTTATGTGGCGAATGCATTTTACGGTTGTTTTTTATTACTTAGCTCACAATTGCCATCCAAGAGATGGGTGGGCAGGATCAATCTTGTAAAAGTTCAGGGGTGAAGGAACTTCCCCTGTGGTGCTTACGTGGTACAGTGAGAATCAGACTCTCAGCTCTAAAGCTCCTGTCTTGTTCCTTCCTTCACTTCTGCTGGTGAGCAGGAGATAATTGATGTGAAAGTCTTTAGCAAGCCCTATACACAGGTGAGAAACTGTTATTATTTCATGGTGTGGTAATTGGTAGCATTAGTTGCCCGTCTGTGACTTTGGAAGGCACCTGAGAATCTGGTTGGAGACCCCAGAGCCCTGAGGATAAGGGCTTCAGATGCTATCATTTCAGCAGTACCATCACCAACTTGGTTTTTGGTGTCAGAAAACAAAGACCTGTGTTTGAGTCACACATTAGCCCTGTGATCTTAAGCAAGTTCCAGAACATTCCTGAGCCTCAGTTACCTTCGATTTTAGATCATGTGATCTATCCCAATGCATCTGTGAGAACCAGACATTTCTCTGACAGTGCTTTAAACATGGCCGTATAGTGTGTAATGTGGCCGTGCAGTGGGTACACGGGGCTAATCCTTGGTGCCCAGCAAGGTGTCTAGCCCACAGGAATGGCCCCTTGTCCTTCTAGAGGAGATTGTGGGATTTATACCCAGGCAGCTCCAAGTTCAAGTCTTAGCCGTGCGACTTAAGGGAGGGTGCTCCCTGAGGTGGTCACGGCCGATCTGGTGTACTTACTTACTCATTTTTAGACTTCTTATTCATGAGGGCATCACTGTTGACAACAGTCACTTTGCGAAGTGGGGCGAGTACCACAGACGTTCACAGGCATTTCCAGCCTATGCAGAGGGATGGTTTGTCACCAGTGAATGGCTGTCCAGTGTTTCTTCTTCTCCGTTGTGATCCTCCAACTCTCTCTTGGTTTTTTAATTTTTTAAATTTATTTTTATTTGAGAAAAATCGGCTGACATCTTTATTGCTTTGGGGAAGGGGGTCACCCAGGAGCTCTTGGTGGGCAGGTCTGCTTCCTCTTCACCGTCACAGGCTTCTGGCAGCGCAGGATGGCGCTGGCTCTCCAGGGGTCGGCCAGGCGCCAATCTGTGCGGTGCTTGTTCTTTTGGATCACGTGCCGGATGCTGCTGCGTGTGGCCCGGGCGTTCTTGTTGATGGTGGTCCGCACATAGGTGGCCGGCTTTCGCGGGCCGCATCACCGCTTCATCGCTACCATGACCCCTTTGCTATCCGCCGGCTGCACACCCACAGTCTTGCGGTGAATGGGCCCGTTGTGGCGGAAGGAGTTGCGGGCCTTTAGGTTACTGGGTTTGGTGCTGTACGTCTCCTTGTTCCTCTTGATCAAGAAGGTGGAGCAGTTCCGGACGACCAGCCATTGCAGGTGCGCGGACATGGCGGCAGCTCCTCTGGTTGCGGAGGCTGCAAAGAGGCAGGCGGGGGGCCGGGCCTCTCTGGGGTTTGGTTTGCGCTGTGTTTGCACTCTGCTTCTAGTGCAGTCGTTGCTTCTTTCCCGGCCTCCCATCGAAGCCTCCAGTAGTTCCCATGGAAAGCTGGTGCTGAGGGGTGGTTCCAGGCCTTCCTCAGAAACTTGTATGGGAACCTTTCACGGGGCAGGTAAGCAAGAGGGTCAGGACAGGGCAGAGTTGTTTCATTGTCCTTTAAGAAGGGTGCTTTGGCCTCATTCCATCCCCACAGTGCCCACAGTGGACACTTTTTCCGCTGCAGCCGTGGTCGGCATTCCTTAGTCACTCAGGCCATCAGCCAGCAGCTTCGGAGAAGATGGCCGTGGGCATGTGTAGTGCGAATTCCTTGGCATTTTCAGGAGACCGCTTTTTGGGCGTTCAGGGAATCCTGTCTTTAATGTTAGTGTCGATTTCCTTGTTTGTAAAAATGGCTGTAGCAACAGTACTTGATGCAGAGGTAGAGGGACCGTACTTTCTGGTTTTGCCAGGACAGCCCTGGTTTATGCCTGTGTTCTGGTGTAGTATATAGAGCGTCCCCTTCCACTCTCAGAGGTATTCTGATTGGAGGTCACCCTACTTGTTAGTACTGAGTGAGGTTGTGTAAGTCAGGGGTCCCCAATCCCCAGGCCGTGGACCGGTAGTGGTCAGCCGCCTCTTAGGAACCGGGCCCACAGCGGGAGGTGAGCGGTGGGCCAGGGAGTGAAGCTTCATCTGCCGCCCCCCATCGCTCACCTTACCGCCTGAACCAACACCGCCACCCCCCCCCGCCCCGGTCCGTGTAAAAATTGTCTTCCAGGAAACCAGTCCCTGGTGCCAAAAAGGTTGGGGACCGCTGGTATAAGTAATATGTATAAGACCAGGACTAAAGTCAAATGTCAACCAATGTCTACTGTTTTTGTCAGAGGAGATGCTAGGTGCTCAAGAAATGTTTGTTCAGTGAACTGCTTTTATAAAGGTAAAGTTTGAGGATGTTTGAAGGGAATGTCTAGCTTGTAGGCAGTTAGACTTTATTAGGTTGATAAAAATGTGTTAGTACCTGTTTAGAATATAAAAAAAACGCCAGGAGAGTGGTATGGATGGAGGGCTTATTGAGTTCTGGGAAGGGCTGGGCCTTGGATTAAACATGGAAGGACAGGAAGGCTTAGTCCAGGATGTGATGGGGCAGCTAAATTGCTCTGGCTACTTATAGTTAAGAAATAAGATTGAATCTCTGTCCATGTGTGTATTTTATATATTTATTTCTGGCCACACCACACGTGGGATCTTCGTTCACCGACCAGGGATTGAACCTGGGCCCTCTGCAGTGGAAGCGCAGAGTCCTAACTACTAGACCACCAGGGAAGTCCTCACGTGTGTAATTTAGCTGGGTTTTTAAATCTATGATTTTCTAGCCGATGGCCCATCTTAATAAAGATCTTTAACTGTAACTGTGGCAGCTTAATGCGGTACCAAGTTCTGTGCCAAGAGGTCACCAGAGTAACTTATTCTTCTAATGAGTTTCCAAAGAATATGGTTCTTGTTTAGTTCCCAGGAAGAAAAAAAAAAAAACAGAAATTAAAAAAACTTAATTGGCACCTAGAGCTTCTGTCTTGTTTGATATGAAAATGAATCATTTACAGGAACTGGAGGAGGGAGTTGCTACCCAGAGGGCAGGGTGTGCCCTGACTTCATGGGAAAGGCAAATTCTGAAGTGACCTGGAGGGTAAGCGGCAACTTTTCTTAGAATGAGGTGAAAGGCAGGTCAGCTTTCCTGTAGTCTGGTTGTTTCCAAACTGGACTTCTCTTCTCGGCTGTAGCAGCTTCACTTCATAGGAAACTGTGAGGGTTCCAGTAATGACAGCTGGACAGGACCCTCCAGATACATCTGTCCATCGATCTGATGTGTTTGTGTGTTCATTCATTCCACACCAAGTGCTGGGTGTACCTGTGAATGAATGAGTGAAACTCTAGTCTGGGCTTGGGGGATGGAAACGTGAATGCGGTGCCATCCCTGCCTCCAGAGGTCATTTAAATAATCAAGAGAGGATGTAAAAGTATATGGAAAAAATATCTGGTGACTCTAATTGAATGACGACTAACTCTAGGGACCCTGGGGAAACTTCACAGATAAAAAGACTATCATTTGATTGGGCCTTGAAGGATGAGTGGGGATTTGTCTAGTGGGCTAGAGGAGGAGGGGGGTCATTGAGCAAGGGAAATAACACGAACAGGTGAGAGCGCATGGCACCTTGGAAAACTGGAGTCGTTGGGGATGGGCTGTGGAGTAGAGAGGCCATGGAAATGAGGGTGCAGGGGTGGGCTGGGATGTGGATTGACAAAGGGCTAGATTGCTGACTGAGGACTTGAGACTGTGCTGTGAAAGGAGCGTCACGTAGGGAAGGGAGATGATTGGATCTGTGCTTTAGAAAAGTGATGGGTCACGGATGGTTGGAGGGGCCTGGTACTGGAGATGGTGAGATGTGCTGCTGTAGTCCAGGTACCAGATAAATGGAAGCTGAAATGAGGTTGAGGCATTGGCTCTGAGGGACAGTTCACAGGTGGAATAGAGGTCACCCAATCTCCTCATTTAAACAAGAGGAAACCCAGGCCCTGAGCAGGTAACACATACAGAGTCCACAGCCCTGGTTCATCATAACCCCCAGGTGATCCATCCTCTGCCCAGGGTAACAGGTACCTAGTTGCTGAGATAGCCGTTTGTCAAGAGGAAGATCTCCATCACTTTTTATCTTTTAGGAGTTCCATGGAATCTCTTAACTCTGAATGAAATTGGCTCTTTCTAGAGTTACGGAATCTGTGATCACTGGAGATATTCAAGCAGTGGCTGATTGGGATGTTACAGTGAAAACTCAGGCAATGGTTGAAGACTTGGTCTAGAATATCTTTGAGGTCTATTAACCCTGACTCTTTTTTTTTTTTTTTTTTTAAATTCCTTCCTTCCTACCTCCTTCCCTCCTTCCCTTTCTTCCTTCCTTGGAGAAGATACTTATAACGGTCTTACCTGGGGTTCCTCTCTCCTCTCTCCATTTGGTTCCTCAGGACGATTTTAGCCAAATTGGACAAAAGGCAGAGAGAGTTAAAAATGGGTGATTAGGCACTGAGAATGGTGGGCCATAGTTCATGCAGAGTCGTGAGGGAATAACCATTTTGGGGGCAGCAAGTTAATACTCACCAGGGAGACCTTTGTCACCTAGGCCAGCCTCCATGATCCTGGTCAAAATGGAATCCACCATACAGTTAATGATGCTTTCGACCAGTCGCCATTTTTATAGTGCTTTACAGTTAATCATGTGTTTTCCTACAAATTACAGGTACATCCTCACAATAGTCCTGTGAGCAGTTATTATTATTGTTCAAGTTTTACTATCAAGAACGTGAGGCCGAGAAAGATTAAATGACTTGCTCAGGGCCCCAGCTAGCCGGATGTTGAACCAGGACTTCAACTTGAGGTTTTTATTTGCACAATTTTAGATTCCTCCTATTCCCAGCCTGCGCAGATCCCCAAGACAGGCTCTAGCTTTATTCCTATTGATAACCTTAAATCCATCGTGGATCCTGATATAAGATAAGGATTTAATCAGTGCTTGCTGAATGAACATGTGAATGAATAATATAAATGAAGTAATAAATGACAACTTGAGTTTTAAGAATATCTTTAGTAATAAAAAAACCTAATTGAGCTCCTCTAAACATTAATTAATCTGTTATCAAAAGACAATGAGAAAGAACTCATTTAGAATACATTTACTCAACTTCATTAAAAAAAAAAAACACGCTAGAAAAGCTCCCACCAAAACTCTTTTACCTGAATACCTCTCTCTGATCTTTTAGGGGACCATAACCCTGATCTTTTTTTTTTTTTTTTTTTTTTTTTTTTTTTTGCGGTACGCGGGCCTCTCACTGTTGTGGCCTCTCCCGTTGTGGAGCACAGGCTCCGGACGCGCAGGCTCAGCGGCCATGGCTCACGGGCCCAGCCGCTCTGCGGCATGTGGGATCTTCCCAGACCGGGGCACGAACCCGTGTCCCCTGCATCGGCAGGCGGACTCTCAACCATTGCGCCACCAGGGAAGCCCCATAACCCTGATCTTAACCCTCCCGGAAGGGCACGTCCACTTCTCCGTTTGTGTACAGTGTTTCCTTCCACTTAATATTATTACAAGAAAAGCTCTTTCTTCTTTTGGCCTGGTCTTTATCTTTTTTATAAATGTATTTTATTTTTTTTATTTATTTATTTTTGGCCGCATTGGGTCTTTGCTGCGCTTAGGCTTTTCTCTCGTTGCGGCGAGCGGGGGCTACTCTTCGTTGCGGTGCGCAGGCTTCTCATTGCGGTGGCTTCTCTTGTTGTGGAGCTTGGGCTCTAGGCGCGCAGGTTTCAGTAGTCGTGAGGCGCGCGGGCTTAAGTTGCTCCGCGGCATGTGGGATCTTGCTGGACCAGGGCTCGAACCCGTGTCCCCTACATTGGCAGGCGGATTCTTAACCACTGCGCCACCAGGGAAGCCCTATATTTATCTTTTATATAACTAAAGATTTGTTGAAATTGACTTTACCCGTGTGGACACTAGGATAGTTTTTAGTTTTTAAAGAAATTTAATACAATTCAGTATGTTAAAACATGCATTGTAAACATCAGTGGACAAATAAATAGCTTTTACTTCCTTCTAAATTATTTCCTGAAGACCTGATTTCTTTGGCACTTCCACTTTCCCGCACATCGGTTACCATTTTGTCCCTTGTGTTTTGTGGTTATGTGGCTATGTATCTTATCTCCTCAGGGATGTAGGAGAAAATGCGTGTATGGCTGGAGAGTCAGACAGGTTTGGGTTCAAATCACGGCACTGTATCTTGATAGTTATATAATCATACTGGTTACTTAGCCTCTCTGAACCTCCAACTGCTCGTCTGTGAAAGAGGATAATAGTGCCTTCCATGTAATGTCATTGTGGAAAGGATTCTGTGGTCAGGGTAGGAAAGCACTGAAGCCTGCCATGTGATCTGCTGAAACATGCTATCATTTCCCTCTTTTCTCTCTTGTCACCCACCAGATGATAAGACAGCCAAGATCCTTTCCTTTGTATTTCCCCACAGAGTATGACCCATAGCAGGTGGACCTTAAATACATGTTTATCAGCTGGCTAAATAAGTTTTAAGTTCTTTCAAAGGAGAATTATAGGCACAAAGTACTGAATAGTTCTATTACTTTTCATGCTGGTTGCTATTCAGCCTCCAGAAAGACTGTACTAATTTGCAGAGTCATTAGCAGTGGGTGAATCTACTGGTTTCTCCATGTCTTCCCTAGAATTTAATTTTATAACTTTATATTTGTCTCTGCTAAATTAATATGTAGGAAATCATATTTCATTATTGTTTCAATTTGCATTCCTTTAATTACTGAAAAAATATCCCGAGAAGTGGTTTAGAGTTTCTGTGTCCCCTTGCGTGAATTCTCAAATGGCAATATTTAAAAATGGTCTGAGCTGGAGAAGGGTCATATGAAAGGGCTAAAAATGTTTAGTGTTTTGAGTTGCCTAAACTTTAGTTTATGTATTCATTCATTCAGTCACTCAATGTTTATTGAGCACCTGCTATGTGCCAGGCACTCTTCCAGGGGCTATGCATACCACAAAGAAAAAAATAAGTGAGTAAAGTCAGCGATCTCCACTCCAGCCTCCTCGTGTAATATGTGTGGTGGCTGAGATCTAGAAAAAAGAGATTAATTACCAAAGTCATTCAGCTTGTTCAGTAGCAGAGCCAACCATTTATTTGAACAGTAATTGTGATATTGTATGTTTTGTATCAGTAGCCTACGTTGAGAAAGCAGAGTCCTGAGTTTTGATTTAGAAAATATGATCACCCGGTTCTTCAGTCTCATATATAACTCCTTCCTAGAGCTCTTTGCCTCTTACATTTACATTCATTCTTAAATGAGCACACTTATGATTATTTAGTTTTTTAAAGATTTTTTTCAATGTGGACCATTTTTAAAGTCTTTATTGAATTTGTTACAATATTGCTTCTGTTTTGGTTTATTGGCCGTGAGGCATGTGGGATCTTAGCTCCCCGACTAAGGATCGAACCTGCACCCCCTGCATTGGAAGGCGAAGTCTTAACCACTGGACCACCAGGGAAGTCCCCAGCACGCTTATTATTAAAATAGGACTAGAAAACAAAATTACCCCATCTAAGCCGTTTAGACCAACTGTATGAACCTTTTTGGACATGTTTTTGGTAAATGGGAAGAAGGTGACATATTTCTCTATCAAATAAAGTAGTCAATTTAGTTTTAATAAGGCAGTTATCTTCAGGTAATAAAAGTTCAACTAACTTGCCGTAACTATCTTGTTTAAAGTCAATTAAGAGCCTCATATACCTCACTTGCTGGGTAAAATTTAATAGAACTTCAGTTAAGCATTTATTGCTTATTTAATTCAAAATTAAGTTAATCACCACAGTTGGTAACAAGCACTGAGTATTAATTAACATTCAGCAAACTATCTTATGAAGTCTAATTTAGATACAGACAGGTCTTGTTTATCCCCATCAGTTTGCAAACACCATTTCCCCACCTCTCACCCCAAAGGGCCTTTGGTTTTCCCATGGCTTTCCTCTTCTGATTTGTCATCTTCATTTTCGTCTGCTTGACACCCAACTTGGGTAAAGGAGGAGGAGAAGAGGTAGGAGTCTATTGTGTTATGGGAACTTCTGGCTTGGGGCGCAGCTGAGAAATTTTTCTGTTCCATTCCATTGCATTGCATTCCATTGCATTCCACTGCATTCCATTCTTCAAGAATTGTTGAACGCATTCTCTGTGTAAGACATTCTTTTGGACACTTAGGAAGATACAGAGGAGGTCATGTTGACATACTTGGTTTTATTTTCTCATCTTAGAAATGAGAGGACTGGATTTAGGGCATTCATTGAACACATATTTTTTGGCCTACATCTTGTAAGGCACTCTGCTGGGTGTCAGAGATACCATGATGATTTAGACAAGGTCCTTGCTGTTAAGGAAGACATGTCGTCTAGTATGAGACGAGCAGTAGTGGAAATATTGGATAAGGTGCTCCTGTAGAAGCTCTGAGGTCCCTTATTGTTCTATGAGAAAAGGTCTTGTCGCCAAGAAAGTTTGGCAGGTTAAACAGAATTAAATGGGTATCTTTACTGTGGGACTTTTCTGAATCTTTAGGAAACTAATGTGCATTGTGACTTCCCGAGAGGTTTGTTCTCAAAGTTTTAGATCCTAGACTCTCTGCATCACCAGCTTTCACCCCGCCCCCGGACGTTTCTTGGTCTTAGTCTATCAATGTGCTTTGGGAAGAGCCACGGTGAGCCATGGATCCTGTCTCTCAGCATCTCAGCCTAGCAGGGGTACTCAGGCATGCACCCTAGTAACCCATACAGGGTTGGAAGTTCTAATATGTATGAAAGGTGTGCAGAAAAAAGTGGGTGATTTCAGACATAGGGACTTTTGGCTGTGATTGAAGGTGTGAAATCAGAGCAAACTTTCCTCATCGAGGAGAGTTGGACTTGCGAGAGAGACACAGTTTGTGTAAGTGGAGAGGTCCGGAGGATTGCTGAAGAGTCATCGGGAACAGAACAGTTGTGAAATTCTGACATGGCTGATTTGGTTGAGCCACCCCAGCATGTGGATACAACTTAGACCAATTTTTGTTATAGCCTAAATCTGGAAAGGTAAGAGGCGGCAGATTTTTTGGTGCAGAACTGTCTGCTCTTTAGGCCTTGTTCCACCGACTGACTGCCCATCTGCGGGTGGGATCCCTTCTGTAAGGCATCCTGACACCGTCTGGGGTAGAGCCTCTGCCTTGTGAAGAGGCGTCTCTGCTTCTTCATTGACAGCTTCAGTCTGGCAGGTCCGGTTTCCATTTGCCTCATCACATCCCACACTCTCCACCTTTCCTTCCAGCCTAGCGTCCCTTGTTCTGATGAGTCACCTGTGTCTGCATTTTTCATTCTTATCCATCTGTATCATCCTCTCCATCTGAGGCAAGCTACCCTTTATATTCTTCCTGACAAGTCATTTACTTCACTTGAAATAGTGCTACGAATTTTCTCCTGTCCAGGAGCAACCAGCAGATGGAACATGCTGGATGAAGTGGAGGATAATCTACAGATCTGGTCCTCCATAGCAGGGGAGATTTGCCCTCAGTTTGGGTTCTTTCAGTACGCACCTTGTTAACCATGTCTGTGCGGAAGGGAGCACGGGCAAAGGAATGGGGAGATCTGCGTTCTATTTCTGGGCACGAGTTTTTCCCCTGTCTGAGCCTCAGTTTATCCATCTGTGAAATGTTAGGTGTAGGCCCAGTGTGCTCTCAGGGTCCTTTCAACTAAACATGTTGAGTGTTAGCATTTGCTAAGTCAACATTTGCTGGAGTCAGTCTGGGCTGTTTGATGAGACATACTTTGGAGCCTGGAAATGGGCAATGGGCAGAGCTCTATGTCCATACATGGGAGGTGTGGTTCTCCTATGCCCAGCCTCCAACTGGATTCATTTTCCTTATATTGCCTGTTACATTTTAGTCATACCTCCTTCTCCTCTGCCACTCAAGCTTACCTATTCTTTGCCAACACTCTCCCTGCTGTAAATGTTCCTCTCCTGTTGCCCAACTGGATAGCCAGCCCCCCCTTAGATTCCTTTTTCCCTTCTGGCTCTGCCCATGGAGGGTGTCCACTCTGGAACCTTCTAAAGACAAATGACTACCATGGTTGGGCAGATTGGGGAATGGCGGTCCTGGCCAGCTGCAGATCTTTTCATGAGACTATCTGTTCTTCAGAACTGTTTCTCTATTGAACAGATATTCTTCAATGAATGAGACCAGTCTTGCCTAGAGGGAGCCCACAGTGGCAGTGAGAAGCTTTCTGACGTCTCGTTGACACTTGATGGAAACCATAGTGAGTGAGGAACATTATACATTGGAGCGGAAGGTTTTTTGCTTTCTAGAACTGGGCGATGCACTCTTAGGTCCTCGGTATGGACTCTTAGGAAAACGAATCACTTGGAAAGCTGAAGCTTGTTTTGCAGACCTAGAAAAGGCAGCCTGCCTGTTTCATTTCACCATCTACCTGGACAGACACTTTAGGGATGAAAATGTCAGCAGGAAGCCTGGCAAGTGACACACCAGAGGCCATAACATGGGCTGGTAGTGCAAATCATCAAGAATGATGTGTCAGGGAGCACAAGACACAGCACAGGCCCAGAGATGTCATTCACATGTGGAGTCGCCATTGGTAATGGCAGTGAGGTTTGGTTCTGCTCCAGGAAAGATTTTCCAAAGTTAGGAATTTACCTTGAGAATCCTTTGGTTTCCTCTTCTTTGTATTAAACATAACCCTCACCTCTTGGTCTTTGTGATTAGTTCTTTGGATTTTCCCAGTTATATAGGCTTACTTGAAAAAAATCTAGAAACGTTTGAAAGCTTTGATCTGTGTAGCGCTTTAAGAGCATGGCCTTTGGAGCTAGGCTGCATCCTGGCTCTGCCATTACTACTTTGACTTGTTACTCAGTCTCTTTAGGATTTTGTTGCTTTATCCACAGAATAGGAATAAGACAATTACCTATCTCCTTGTTGTGAGGATCAAGTGAGCTATGTCAAGCCTTTAGAACAGAGCCTGACACATGCCAAGTATCCATTAAATATTGGCTGCTGTTATTATGTGTTATCCTTATAAAGTCAGCAAATTGTGATTTGGAAAAGATATTAGAGATGAATGAGGTTTTGTGGGTTCTTTTGTTTTTTTTTTGTCTTTTTAAATAAACTTCATTTTGGAATAGTTTTAGGTTTGCAGAATAGTTGTAAAGATTGTACAGAGAATTTCCATACACCCCTTACTCAATTTCTCTCATTTTTGACATCTTACATTAGCATGGTACATTTGTCAAAACTAAGAAACTGACATTGGTACATGGCTATTAACTAAACTATAGACTCTATTTAGATTTCACCAGTTTTTCCAGTAATGTCCTCTTTCTTTTTTGCAGGATACAACCCAGGGTACCACATTGCATTTAGTTGATATCTCCCTTGCCTAGAGTGGCTCTAAACTTTCATTTTTTTTTTCCAATAGTTAGGGATGGATTCTTTATAGAAAAGCCTATATTACAACAAGTAATGCTGAAGGAATAAACTGGAGCAGCTGTGGATGAAATGGGGCAGGACGTACCCGCCTTTCTTGCCCTTCCCTGCTTTTTCTATTTGAAGAGGCTCTGGTAAAGCAGGGCTTAAGTGTCAGGGCTTAAGTATCACCATAATCCAGTCTCCTTGTTTTCATGAGAGGAGACTGAGTCCCCTGAATGGGGAGTGATGATGCTGCGTGAAACTGGAAGCCCAGAGAAGGTCAAAAAAGGATCATGGAAATATCCCAATCTTGTCTCTGTTGTTGAATGGATGAGTGAGCAACAGTCAGGGACTCTGGAAGATCTGGGTTTGGATCCAGGCTCTTCCACTCTATGCCTCAGTTGTTCTTACCTGTAAAGTGTGTTCGGCGGTCAGTGATACCTCACCGTACTTAATACTCACAAAGTACCACCATTTTCCTCGTGAAAGTTACATGAGCCAAGATGCTTACTTTTAGTATAGCCTTAAACGTAGTAGGTTCTCAGTAAATGTTTGAAAAAAAGAAGCTTTGAAAATTAGGGAACTTTATCATTAGAACTGATTTCAAGAAGATGGGGGCAAATTGATACAAAACCAAAGCTAGTCATTCATAAGGAAATCTGTGACACTCAGAAATGGAACCAGTGTTTGAGTTGCTGATAAGTGGGGTATATACTGTCTGCTTTTATTCTTGGAGGCTTTTATCATATAATACAACATTATGTTGCAGTCTGACTTTCACACAAATTGGATCCCAAAAGTTCTTATAGGAATTAAAAATACAAACTCGTGGGCAGTATGTGTTTTATAAATTACAGAAAACAGTAGTGTAACGACATGGCATAGTAAGTACAGTTAAGCCTGCGGCAGTCACTGGTACCCAGGATGAGGCGAGCAGGTGTCCGGCGTCGTGCTCAGTGCCAGGAGAGATGGAGGGAGGCCATCTCCAGCGGGGAGGCCGGGTGGAGAAGCTGAAGGCGTCCAGGCAGTGGCAAAATCCTGGAGAAGTAAACCCTTTGTATATCTTTAAAAGATTTTTAAAATTTTAAATTTGAAAGACTTAACTTGTTAAGAGTCGTTTTAGACTCACAGCAAAAGTGAGAGGAAGGAACAGAGATTTCTCATATGCCGCCTGCCCTCTACACATGCAGAGCCTCCCCCATTATCAGCATCTCCTACCAGAGTGGTATGTTTGTTGCCATTGGTGGACCCACGTTGGTACGTCATTATCATCCAGAGTCCATAGCTTACATTAGGGTTTACTCTCAATGTGGTACGTTCTGTGGGTTTGGACAAATGTATATGACATGTATCCATCATTATATCATACAGATTATTTCACTGCCCTAAAAATCCTGTCATCTGCCTATTCATACCTACCTCTCTCCCCAAAACCTGGCAACCGCTGATCTTTTTATTGTCTCCACATATATCCTTTTTATCCAGCCATTTATGGTTGTGCTGAATGGGACCAACTGACTTTTGGAACCTAACCTCCATTACTTCCCCTCACTCTTGCTTCATCATAACGTTTTCTCAGTCTGGATTGCTATTTTCTGCCATCATCACCTGTTTGAATCCAAATTGATCTTCAAAGCCAGCACTTCCTCCATGAAACGGGCCTTGATTTCCACCCTTTGCCCCTAAGCAGGAAATAATCCCTTCATCTTATGATCTCCCTGGCCCTTTATCTGGACTGCGTGCAGGGCACTGAGCACGTTTTACCTTCTATTGTAGTTATTTGTGTTCCTATCTTGTTTGGGGTCTTTAACTTCTTTAGGACATTCATTCCCCATCCTCTGGAATCTGGCAGACGTATAGCAGACACTTGTCGAATGGATGGACGGATGCATGGACGGACGGATGGATGGATGGATGGATGGACGGACAGGTTTGACATTGCCCATAGTACTCTTAAACTTAGTTCCTTTAGAGTAGGATTTTAAGTTGCTAATCTCTACATCCCCCCAGTATCAGTACTGAGAAGGTGCACTTTTATTTGTTCGTTCATTCATTTATTCATTCCACAATAGACTTTCAGGCACTACTTCAGGGTTGAAGCAGTGAATAGTCCATTGTTGATAGTCTGCATAGAGAATAGAGTATTCTTTGGGATATGTTTTTATTCTTGTAAGGTTTATCTGGAATTTTTTTTTTCTTTTGACACAGAAGGACCAAGCAAGAAATGTTTTATTTCATCTACATGTGTTATTGGTGTACAAAGCAAATGCTCTCTCATTCCTTCAGCTGGCTTGGTAGCAAAGAGAGATCACTGGGCTTAGAAAGACACCAGGGTATCTGGCAGTCCCTTACTGACTTCCTTAGGAATAAGTCCTCATCCCAGTTTTTTTAAAGATGGTGCCAGGATGCCACAGTGCTCATGGTTGGGCTTCCTTGCTGATGTCTCTACTTTTATTTTTTTAATATAGTGACAGGATGCATACCGCTGAGGTGGTAAATGGAAAAAGAAGTGCAGTGGAGTTAACTGTCTGTTTCTTGGGGCCTTCTGTATTAGTCACAGGAGGAGGTGTCAGACATGGCCAGATGAGAGAGCCAGCTGCCTGAAGTTCACGTCAGATGGAAATCAGAGTGGCAGAATTGGGAGGACTTTGATGATGCTGAACTGCGGACGCTTAAGGTTCTGAGTGGTTAGGGATGAAAGGATCCAAGCATCATCTAGTGTCATGGTTCTCAGACTCAAAGGAGCACTAGAGTCATCCTGGAGGGTTTGCTGGACCCCATCCCAGAGCTTCTGATGCAAGATCAGGAATCTGTACTTCCGACAAGCTCACGGGTTGTACCAGTGCTGATGAGAACCACCGACCTAGTCCAACTGCTAGTCTGCTGTGTTTTATAGATGGGGAAATGAGATGCAGAGGTATGTGGAAAGGACTTGCCTAGAGTCACACAGCTGTCAGGAGCAAGGCTGGAGTGAAAACCACGAATCCTGGTTGGAAGTCATTTCCATACTGTCACCAGAGACTGCCCAGGAACAATATTATTTTTAGTTCTACTGCAGGGTGATGGTTTGGTTTCACCAGCTTTGCCTGATCTGGTCACAGACTTATTTTTCATGGCCTTCCATTTACTTGTCTCCACCTACATATTCTTACTCAGTTAATCCCCATTTTTGGCTACTGCTGTGCACTGGGAATTGCACTTGAACCCGAGGTGCTGTAGCACTGTGGTAGTCTGAAAGCATGGGCTTCAACTAGTCTGACCTTGAGTAAATTACTTTTTCACTTTCTCATCTGAAAATGAGAACAGTGACACTTCCTAGGACTGTAGGGAGAGTGCTGAGCATGTACCCGGCCTTCACTCTGTGAATGGTAGCTTTTGTTGCCATCATTATTACTAAAGATGGTAAGATGTGGTCCCTACCCCCTCGTGCATAGGTGGCTTCCTGAACTCTACAATTGAGAGGAAGTGGGAAGTAGTGGAACAAACACATGGCTTGGAATTAGGAGAGCTGAGTTCAAGTCTCAGCTTTGCCACTTACTAGCTGTGTGGTCTTGGGCAAGTCACTTGACCTCTCTGAGCTATAATTTGTAGCAAGTAGACTTAGTTTATATAATAGAAGAGCATGATGAGCAAGAAAAAGGACAGAAATTGGGGAAAGGTGGAAATCTGTCTGCCTGGTGCAAGTTGCGGGTTGACGGGGAATGCTTCTTATTGAGGAAGAGGCCAGTAGAAGGAGCTGGGCGACATGAGGCTTGGTGTTGGAAGGGGCAGCAGGCCTGGGGGTGGTCCAGTGATGGTGGTCTGGGCCAGCCAGCCCAGAGAGGGGCTTGCCTGCAACCCCGAAGAGATGTCCTCACTCCCATGTCAGGGACCCCCACCAGTGGAGAGCCCCCAGGACTGGCAGGGAGGGGGCTGCCAGCATTGGAGCATGGCCAGAGTCATGGCATCTGCTTTGGACTAGGGCCTGGAGGTGCACTCATGGTTCTGCACTCTGAACCAGCACAGGATGAAAGACAGTGCAGAGATCAGCACCCAGGATTGACCTCGGCACCTTGGTTTCTGGGCTCATTTAGCAGCAAATAGATTAGATTAGAGAGGTACTCTGTCTTTCATGATTGGTCCGGGCGCTGGGAGAGGCCTGGCTAGAAGTGGGCGTGGTTCTGGGGAAGATAAAGATGAGGTCTCCCACAAGCCTCAGGTTCCTTATCTGTAAACTGGGAGTGATGGTGATTATGCGGACGTCCTCCATTCTGTCTGGATTAAGAATGAAAGTACCTGTCTGTGGGAAGACACTTCAGGGTTATGAAATACCAGAGACCTGCGTGGTGTTCGTATTATAGGGCAGCACCAAAGAGCTGCAGAAGCAGGAGAGATGGGGGGATGGAGCTGCTACAGGAATCTGGGAAGTCATCGCAGAGGATGACAGGGACGCTGGGAGGATGGGAGTATGTGTGTGAGGGTTGTGTAGGGTTTAAGCATCTACGAGAATGTTGCTTGTCCCGGGCTGATTCAGTGCACATTCTTTTCTTTTCACATCCCTGGAGCTTTCGGCTCAGGTGGGCCTGGGGGCTCCGATGGGGCGGACCCTGCAGCACCCTCGGCTCACACGGGTGAGGAGAGCGAGGCTCTTGGGGTCTCACTTCGACAGGGGTGTCAGGGCGGTGGATGGTGCTCCCAGGGTGTCCAGGCTCTCTTGTGGCTCCATAGCCAGTCTGTGCTTGGCGAGACCTCAGGGATTCCGCTCATTTCACAGGTGGGGGGAGTGATCCACGATGGGAAGTCTGTGCCCCGCTGAGTGCACCACACGCCCATGGGAAGGGCCCCCGTGCTCCTCACAGCCCCCTCCCCTCATGCTCCTTCTTCCTCTGGTAGTTTCCCCTTGCACCATACTCCACGTAGGCCGACCCCCCATATCTTGCCTTCTCCACCCATCTCGGTTGGTCTCTCTTCTCTGCTGTCTGGGACTACTCTGAGCTCCTGGCTCCTCGCCTCCCACGTACTCTTCCAAGGTCTTGGAATCTCTTTCTTCAGATCTTCACTCAGGACAGTACGGTATCATTCTTCCATTGTTTGGCTCCTACCCACTGCATCAAACCGCTCTTCCTTGGTTGGAATTAAACTCTAGGTGATCATTTACCTCTTTGGTTCCCTCAACTGTGGGTCACACTGTTGGTGAGTCAGAGTGAGAATCCATCAGGTGTTTTGCTTGGTGTAAAAGGAGAGTCGTAGCTGAGGTGTGGAGCAGAGGACACGTGTTGACTCTGTGTCCACTGTCTGCCATTCCCGGGACGGGGTTGAGAAGATGAATAAGGTACCCTTTCGGCCGTCTGCGAGGTTGTGGTCGACACAGGAAACAGACATGCAAACCAGATTGGGGCAGCGGGCGAAGCAGCGCCGGGTGTGTGTGTGTATAAGACACAGAGGAAGCGTCCCGGCAGCTGAGTGATGGAGAGAGCCCATCAGGGTTGCAGATCAGTGGCTCTGCAGACATGCAGAAATGTTTGGCCATCAAAAAAGAGAAAGAGAGACATTTGCGAGCGTTGATGTGGGCCCTACAGAGCCACAGTCTTCCCCATTCCCTGTTAACCTTGGCGGCGTGCTCAACCCAGGGCTTTTGAGTTTGCCATCCTTGAGGGCTGTGCAGAATCTTCCACAGCGGCCTCCTCTTGCATTGCCTCCCTCTCTGGCTCATCCGTGAACCTCTGCCAGGCAGCCCTGCGATCTCCCCCCGGGCTCCTGCCTCAGTGCTGCAGCTCATTTCCTGCCTTGGCTCCAGGGCCCCTGGAGGCTGGGAGGGCTGGCCAGACTGATCTCCTTCCCCTGGCTTCCCCTGTGATTCCGGAGCCCCTGCCCTTCTGGGGTGCCCATATCTTGGACACACTTGTTTGCCCAACACATGCTCTGCACTTCTAAATTCCTCCCTTGCTCTCGTATTTCCATTGAAAGCTGTTGTGAGTAGGTCCTCTTGTCTCCCACCGACACCCTTCCTTTTGGTTTACTGCAGCCCCATTTCTCATCCTGCTGGGAAGCCAGTCTTGAATGGGACTTTAGCACAGCCTCTTCTCTCCTCCAAGATCATGACCTCCTGCTAGAGGAGGGACCCGCCCTTGCTGGCCCTGTCTTACCTCATCTGCCTTGTTCCCCTCGTGTGAGGCTTTCTTCTTCTCCCTCCTCGTCCACTCAGCCTCCTGCCTTGGGTCCGCTGGACAGAATGGCACCTGTTCCTTTGCCTGGCATCTGTGCCTGACACTCAGAAGTAACTTGTGAAGCAACGCGGAGGGTTAGTTGGGTCTCCTTTTAGGAGGAAGTCAGAATGGCCTCTGACATGCCTGGGACAATAGGAACTTGTTGGTTTGATTTCCCAATTAATTTTATTTCTAGGCACAAATACATGCACAGCCTTGTCAGGAGAAAATGAAGGAGAATCGTTTTGTGAGTGGAGCTAAGTGGAAGACACTCGCCTACCAGTTTTCTCCCTGGTCTGCCTGGGCTTCTGCGATCCCCATCTCTGCTTTAGGGCAGGCATTTCTCCTCCAGCTTCCCAACTGGCCTCTGCCTTCCCCGCTCACCGTCTCCCATGGCCTGTGGGTAAAATCCTTCCCTGGGCACACCTCTGCTCTGCCATCATCTGACCTTGCCTCGGCTCTAGAAGTGTCTCCTGCCAACCCCTGCCAGTCACATGCTGTGCTTCAGCTACCGCAAGTGTGTTATTGGTCACCCCGTCTCACACGCCTGTGTCTTTGCACGTGCTTTCCTCTTGGCCTTGGGCCCTTTGTTTCTATTTGGTGAACAACTTGCTCATCCCTCAAAAGGTAGCACAGATGTCTCCTTCTCTCGAACCTCCTCTCAATCCCTCAGGAAGGATTGTGAAAGCATAAAACAAGGCCAAATTTTGTAAGTATTGCTCTAAGAGCAGTACATGCTCATAATAAAATATTTCAAATATATAGAACCAAATAAAGGAGGAAAATGAGTCACTCATAAATCCATGATTTAGATTCAAACACCCTTTTGTTTTTAATATTACTGAGTAGTGCTTTTCATTACTTTTTTGTGCATTTGACTGACTTAACAGTATATACAGTTTTGTATGTTACCATTTCACCAAACAGTGGAGCCTGGGCACCTTTTTATGGCGTTAGGAGTTCTTCATACATGTAATTTTTGATGACTGAATATTATTCTATCATAAGAATATACCATAATTGTTATTTTTTTTTTGGTAGCTGACATTTGAATTTCTAATTTTTCATCATTGTAAATAGCACTGTGATGAACATCCTTTTTACCAAATTCTTTATCTGCACCTCTGATTATTTTCCAAGATAGATTACTTGGACATGAGATTGCTTGCTCAAAGTACAAGAACTTTTTTTCACCCTTAATTTCAAAGTAATCCATTGTCACTGAAGAAAATAAGGAACATATGGAAAAGCACAGAGAAGAAAATAAAAAACTACCTGTAGCCACTTTGCAATAACCAATGTGAAATTTGTGTATCGTATCTGTGCATCTCTATCTTTCTAGCCCAGGTATCGGCAAGCATTTTCTGTAAAGAGCTGGATGGTAAATATATCAGGCTTTGTAGACCTCATACGGTCTATGTCACATCTTCTCCTCCCCTCCTCTTCCCCTTCTCCCTCCTTCTTTTTCCCTTTAAAAAATATAAATACCACTACTGGCTAGAACCCTTACAGTTCTAGCCTCCAAAGTGGGGCCCTGCCGTACATTACTACTTTGTGTTGCTCTCCTCCACAAGGTAACTACCTCCTCACTGCTCCTTACGGTTTTCTGTTTCAGATATTATCAATGGCTTCTTGCTGGAATGCCCAGGACACCTTGGCTCTGCCTCAGACGTAGAACTAAAGCATTTATTTTTTTTTGCGGTACGCGGGCCTCTCACTGCTGTGGCCTCTCCCGTTGCGGAGCACAGGCTCCGGACGCGCAGGCTCAGCGGCCATGGCTCACGGGCCCAGGCGCTCCGCGGCATGTGGAATCCTCCCGCACCGGGGCACGAACCCGTGTCCCCAGCATCGGCAGGTGGACTCTCAACCACTGCACCACCAGGGAAGCCCTAAAGCATTTTTTATTGCGACTGTTTGCTGAGATGTCTCTTTTCCACATCTTATTCATCTCTGTCTTGCCGGCCCCAGCACATGTTGGAGTGGTACTTAGTTGATGCTCAGCAAATTCGTGTGTGAGTTTACCCCTTCCAAATGCCTCTATTCAGAACACTGCTATTCAAGATTTATTTCTAGGGCCAGTCGCATCAGTATTACCTGGGACTTGTTAAAAATGGAGACTCTCAGCCCCACCTCCGAATCTGCATCTTAACAAGTTCCTGCAATGATGTGTGTGTACCGTAAGGTTTGAGAAGCATCACTCTAGTGCTCACCTCCGCTCTTCTGGGCATATGTTTATTCACAGGCAGCGCTTCCCCGTTCTTTCCATTGGTAGGAACCTCCTGGGGGTGGACCATGGGTCTGCCCTGATTCGGACTGGCTGGGTTGGCCAACACTGTTTCACAGCTGCCATCTCACCTACTAGAGCCTGTGTGGCTGCCGTTGCTTTTGGCTGGGGGGTGGATGTGATGGTGGAAGGAGTAGGCCTTTAACTAGTACCTGTTGTGTGCCAGGCCCCGTGCCAGGATCTTTACACACATTTCCCCAAGGCTGAGGAGTGATGATCTCAGCCGGAGAGGACATAAGGATTTTTTTTTTTTTTGTAGTACGCGGGCCTCTCACTGTTGTGGCCTCTCCCGTTGCGGAGCACAGGCTCCGGACGCGCAGGCCCAGCGGCCATGGCTCATGGGCCCAGCCGCTCCGCGGCATGTGGGATCTTCCCGGACCGGGGCACGAACCCGTGTCCCCTGCATCGGCAGGCGGACTCTCAACCACTGCGCCACCAGGGAAGCCCGAATTCTTTTTTTTTAATTGAAGTATACTTGATTTACAATATTGTGATAGTTTCAGGTGTAGAGCATAGTGATTCAGTATTTTTGCAGATTATATTCCATTAGAGTTTATTACAAGGTAATGGGTACACTTCCCTGTACAGTAAATCTTTATTGTTTATCTATTTTATTTATACTAGTTTATACCTGTTAATTGCATACCCCTAATTTGCCCACTAAGGCCAGTGATTCTTAACCTTCAGAATCAGCCAGAGAATTTTAAAAATATATATATGCCCAGCTGCCACTCCAGTCCTGAATCAGAATTTCTGAGAGCTAGCCTGGTCCCGAGTACTTAGAGAAAATTCCCTAATTTTTGCCAGGCTTCCCTGGTTAACGAACCAGCAGTCTAAGCCAGTATCCAGTTGTGCAGATGAGGAAAGTGAGCCTCAAAGAGATCACTGAGCCTCCGGGATCACCTAGAGTTTAGTCCTAAGCCAGGACTGGATCCTGTGTCTTCTACCCGAGGACGCAGCCCCTGAGCTGCTGACGGGTGGGAAGTAAACTGGGTGAAGAGGAGACAGACGTGTCCCAGGGCAGCCAGTGGCTCAGCAGCCTGGCTGTAGAGGACAGACGTGATCACGTGCTGCTCTTCCCTTTCGTCCCTACCTTTGTCCTCCTTCCTGGTGCCGGCGTTAGGGGCTGTGATTGGAGAGGCTTGAGAACCGTCCACAGTTCCAAGTGGCCGAGGCAGCTGCTGAGGCATCTGATGTCCTTCACTCTGTGGAGTGGTGGGTGGACAGCACCCTTCAAGGCAGTAGCTCAAGAATCTGTGTTCCCCCTGACTTTTCACGGTCCTCTTGGTGCCAGGGTTTTAATGACAGGTGTGGTCAGCCCTTGCTTCCAGTCCTGCCAACCAGTGGCAGACAGAACGTGATGTCGGTTGAGGCTTTGCAAAGACCTTCTATGGAAGGGGGGACGGGCATCACGGAGAGGTCGGGGTGCGATTAGCGCTCTGATTATGCGGCAGGCCGGAATGGGAAACAGGAATAGAACTAATTACCATGATAGCTGCTCTTTATTGAGTGCTCGCTGTGCTGGGCACTCTGCCTGAGTTATATTTCTGTTACTCCTTTAACAGCCATGACAGGCCTGGGGTTTGATGCCTTCTCCCAAGCGGCAGGCTGGAAGGTGAACCCAGTTCTGCTTGATTTCAAAGTCCACGCTCTTAGTTGTCACGTGACACTGCTTCTGCAGCTGGTCCTGTGCTAACCCCCTCTCACCTGCTGCTCCTAGGGATTTAACCAGGAAGCCCATAGAGGTCGATTGAACTCAATATTTAAGAATACATGGTAAAAGATATCAAAAAATGATCAAGGAAAGACTTCTAGTTGTTGGAGGTGTTCAAGGAGAGCCTCTTGGCGGGAGACTGTCAGATGGGGATTGGACTGGCCAAGGTGTTGTAAATCTAATTGGAGGATCTAGTCATAAAACAATAAAAAGTACATTATGTGAAAATGTATAGATTGATCACTGAGAGGTGGTGAATTTTTTTTTTTTTTCCTTTGCGGTACGCGGGCCTCTCACTGTTGTGGCCTCTCCCGTTGCGGAGCACAGGCTCCGGACGCGCAGGCCCAGTGGCCATGGCTCATGGGCCCAGCCATCTTCCCGGACCGGGGCACGAACCCACGTCCCCTGCATCGGCAGGCGGACTCTCAACCTCTGCGCCACCAGGGAAGCCCCGAGGTGGTGAATTTTTGATTTTATATGGCTTACTTCCAGCTGCGAGAGCTGTGCCGTGGTGGTTTTCTGAGTGCCTCCAATGCACCACGACTGTCAGGCTCTGGGGTGTCCTGGGTGTGAGGACCTGCCCACAGGGAGCTCCCCATCCAGTAGGGGTGGGAGGACATGCTCCCCTGAAAAGATAAACTACCCAAGAGCAGATAGTGTGGGGAAAGCGGACAAGCGTGTGCCCCGTAGGCTTAGAGGACGGGGTGGGTTCTATGGGCAGGGAATTGTACTGTTCTGTGAACAGTATTGGACCTGAACTGGGCTTATGAGGATGCTTGGACTCCCTAGGATGGAGCTCACTGTGTGCCGAGATTCGGGCCCTGCTGTGGAGGGCCTCGGCTGATAAGAAATTGAAGAATGAGTCTCTTGGGCTTCTTCCGAAAGTTACAAGGATCTGTTAAACTCTTGTTTCGCAAAGTAGTGGAGAAAGAGCGGGGGTGTCTTATCTAATTCCATTAGCACTTTGCTGTGTGGCCGTTGTGGCTGGAGCGAGCAAAGCCCGCCTCTAAGGATGAGCAGGGGTGAACTCGAAGGAGAGGTCGGGCAGGGACCTGTGAGGAAGAGGGAGCTGTGTAGGTAAAGGTGTGGATGAGACTTGGTTATCTCTGTGGCCTTGAGGTGTGTAAGGGTCCCACATCTCTTGCTCTCCTTGATCTTGACCTGGATTCAGTGCTTTGGTGTGTGGCGCCAGAAAGAGCTGGGAGATTCCCAGTACTTTTGTTTCCGTCTCTCTGTCTGGTATCTTCTAGTAATTGAAAGCTGAAGAAGCTCTTGGAAAAGTTCCTTTTCATCTCTATTTTTTCCCCCCTTTTCTTCAGCATGAAATAGATTCCACTGTGTATTACTAACCTATCAGATGCTGTATCTTCCTCCCACCACTTCCAGCTGGGAGAACTGAAGTGTGTTTTAGCATCTGTTAGAGTGGTCCAGGGATGCTGGCTCATGGGAGATGTGCATTGCTGCCCGTGAGGAGGCTGGGAGTCAGGAGTGGATGGCTTGGTTTCTGCTGTGTCAGTACTTGTTCATTTATTTGCTTGTCCTTGGCCTCCTATTAGGCTGAATATTTTGAGGGCAGCCTCCCTGTGTTTTCAGCTCTGTATCCAGGCACTTAACACAGCATAGTGCCTACATGAATTAATTGCTCAGTACATTTTTGCCAGAGGTATGAATGAAGGACTTCCCTCATCTGCCTTCATATGCTTATGTCCAATGTAAGTTACTTCTCACCTCCGGTTGCAGTATAAGACCATTAAGGATGGATGAGGGAATGCCTGGGAAGTCCCCTTAAATTCAGACTGGAAAGTTTTGAAGAATTCATGGAAAATTCTCATGGGGGTATCTGGGTAGCTGGTAGCCAAGTGGACACTTGCTAATATGTAGCAAACTTACAAACATGGGCCAAGACTTGCAAGGCACAGCTATTTTTTTTTTTTTTGCAGTACGCGGGCCTCTCACTGTTGTGGCCTCTCCCGTTGCAGAGCACAGGCTCCGGACGCGCAGGCCCAGCGGCCATGGCTCACGGGCCCAGCCGCTCCGCAGCATGTGGGATCTTCCCGGACTGGGGCACGAACCCGTGTCCCCTGCATCGGCAGGCGGACTCTCAACCACTGTGCCACCAGGGAAGCCTGGCACAGCTATATTTAAGTAGCTAATCTCAGTACCAACCTTGGTTCTGACTTCAGGAGGCCCAGATAAAGGGCCAGGAGTGTCCGTGTGTCTACAAGAAGGGTTGGGGTAAGAGGAACTGATCAGTGGATGTGATATAGGGAGAACAGTCCTCAGGCTGTATTTTTTTTTAGTTGAACACCAAACTCTAGATTTCTTTTTTGTACAGGATAGCAAAGCAGTGTCCCTAAATCATGGGGTTGCCACATGTAGTGGGGAAACCGGTGCAGCCAGTAGCTGAGTTGTATCTTAAATCTTTGTTTCATGACAAGGTCACGATCCAGTCTTACCTGAAGCCTCCTCTCCCCTCCCCTGTGCCTCTTCTCTTTCCCAAGCAGAGGAAATTTGGCATCACCCCTGTCAAGTTTATGGGGACAGTTTTGGGTGGATATGCAGGGAAAATTAGCAGATGGACACAGAACTGCAGAAGGCAGGCCTCCCTATGCAGGAGAGACATGTGCCAGGAAGAGCTGCTGTTCCAGGACACTCACGCTAGAAGCCTGACTGTATTTGGAGGGTCTCAGGTGGGCGATGCTGAGATGCGAGACAAGGGCATGAAGCTGGAGCTGCTTATCTCCCTTAGGCTTGTGGCGATGGAGCTCAGATTTGTGGGTTTTTGGTGGCTCGTGCTGGGTGATCCTTTCCTACGTAAAGCAGGGACCCTGTGGCGTGCCAAACCCTGGGAGATAAAAGCTGAGCCAGGGCCACGTTTTGAAAGGCTCTAAATGCTGAGATGGTGACAGCTAAGGTGTTGGACGGTATGAGAGGGAGCCCTTTAGACACTGGCACAGGTGCACTGTGAAATTTTGGAAGGTCCTGAAAACGGAAATCCGTGAGTTTTGCTCTGAGCTCTGAGAAAGGTTCACACATGGTCACTGGCCTGTCTCCTTAGCCCCTTTTGCAGAGATGCCTTCTTTTCCTATTACTTTTGGTGGCACAGGGAGAAAAGGCTTGGGTTTGAGAGCTAGAGAAGCCTGGTTTTGAGTTTGTGCCCACTCTACAGCTCCGTGACCTTGGGAAGGTGGTTTCTCTTCTCTGAGCTCCAGGTTCTTCATCTGTAAAACAGGGGGAAAGTGTCTTACCCTGCTGGATGGCTGCAGGAATGGGAGAGAAAGTCTATCAGGAGTGCTGTGTGCTCTAAATTCTGTTTGTGCTCCCCTGTTGGCTCCCTGAGGTCAAGGTTTGGGTCTGACTCATCCCCACCCTCCCTGTAGCACTGAGCACATGCCTGGTACATAGGGGGTGCCCAGTAAATTGGTCTTAAGTGACCAAAAAAAAGTGATTGGGCTGATGGCTGGCATTTCCCTGGCCTTAGAAACCGGAGAGAAGAAAAAATGGTTTAGGAATGGAGTGTCAGGCCAGCAGATTCCTATTTCCTCATTTGGGGTGTAGGCTGGGATTGCCCGGAGCCACAGTTCCTTGAGACTTGCCACCTCGGGCCTAAATCTGCTTCCTTTAATTACCTCCTTTCCAGGGAACAGGAGTCCTTGTTGTCTGCCCAGAAGCAGCTAATTATAGCTCCAACCTCCAGGCCCTGGTGTGCTTCTAGGCCACAGGACTGCACAGGCTGAGCTGTCTGTTGATTTTAGGGCTTCCTCAGGGATTCTTTACATTTTCAAGTTTGCATTGAGGTTGACTTTTTATTTTGAAGCCAGTGAAGAAAATTGAGGGACATAGAGTGTTCAAAATTTTATAGGAAGATAAAGAGAGAGTTAGGAGAGAGTTAAAGAGCTTGGGGAGAGAAGGGGAGAGGGAGGTTTTTAAAAGGGGGCAAAGTGACTTAAAAAGGGGACTGGCTGTACATTTAGTATCTCCGTGCGAGTGTCCTTTTGCAATGATTTTCCCAAGAAGTCCCCTCCACATTTGACCTCTATGACCTCTGGGTTGTGCAATTCCTTTTTCCTTTGAAATATTATTTTTATTATTAAAAAAAATCTTAAATGTTGTTCGAATAAATACTCATAGTAAAAATACAATAAAATACTACAGAAACATTTATTTAAAAAACCCCAAAAAACCAAGAAAAAGAATTTATTGTCCCATCGCTCCCTACCCCAGTCCCTTCCCCACTTGTAACCATTTTTTGTTTTTAATTCTTCTAGAGGTTATTGTCATATCTCTAAAGAGTATGCCTATATCTTTAGTTTTTAAGTTATTAGTTTTAGGTGTTTGACTTTTGTCTTTTGTGATAGGCAAGGACTAACTCACATACACGCTGACACCTCCCATCCCCCTTGCCAATTTTTGACAGTTGGATCATTTCTTTTACTCTCTCTGGGTTAGTTTCCTTTATAAATGTATATACTGTGCATTCATCTCCATCCCTTGCCATATCAACTTCTGGCAGTATCTTTTTACCCACCATTTTGTAAGATGAAGATGTTGAGGTTTCTTTGTACCTTCCATCTCCCACTTTTACTCTTAAAATTTGTCAGTTATGTTTTATGTTACCTTTTGCATCTCCAGCTTTTATAACAGATATATGTCTACATGCACTTTTATACAGTTTTGTAGCCATCACTGAGTCTTCTGTGCTGTGTCTGTGGGTTGATTTCAAAAACTGAAAACAATCAACAACATTTACATTATGATTTCTAGGTAAACATTGCTCAATACCGGGCTAAGTCATGTGCTGTGGTTTCATTTCCGTTTCTAGGCTTCTGAGGTCACCACCTTTAAGCCACTCACAGGGGACTGAACTTTCCCTTAGTTAGCACCAAAATCGAATAGATCCTTCTAATTCTCCTCTGGTTGTTTAAAAGCATTCCAGGTTGTTTATTTCTACACTGAGACTCTTGCTTTTTTTTTGTTGTTGTTAATATTCTTGAATTTTGAGGGTTGTATTTTTTTGATTGGGCAAAGAAAATTAAGTATTTTCTACCATATCCTATATATCTTCTGTCTTTCTAGCTGCTCTCCCACCTGCTTGGAGTCTATTCTGCATTTCTTCTTGAAGTTCCATCAACTTTTTCTTTTATTTTGTACTGGTTTCTGCAAATTTGCGTCATGATTTCTCACGTAGTCTTTTGTTTTTTCTGGAGTTTCTGATTGCCTTCTATTTAAACCCCTATGTCTTTATCATAGCTTCAGATATTTCCAGGCTGTCATGGAGGAGTCATGAGTCATGCCATCAGCTGTTAGTCATCATAATTATTATTCAAAAGAAGGTATGTTATTAAAATATTATCCACTAGTACTTTCTTATTCTTACTAGGCAGTTTTATTTGCTCTTTTCTTTTCTCCAATGAGTATTCATAGACACTTTCAGGTTATTTTATAATTCTCATTTTTTTTTTTTTTTGGCTGTGCCACGTGGCATGTGGGATCTTAGTTCCCTGACTAGGGATTGAACCCGTGCCCCTTGCAGTGGAAGCGTGGTGTCTTAACCACTGGACCACCAGGGAAGTCCCATATAATTCTCATATTTTTAATGACCACTTATATTCCATTGGGTAGATGTACTGTTTTTAAATTTAGCCATTTACATATTTTTGGACATGGATTATTGCCAATTACCTGCTTTTCTAAATAACACTGTTATGAACATTTTAACACATAAGGTCTTTTTCATTAGTTTCTTTTATGAGTGCTTAGTAGGGAAAGATAACTGGGGAACCTGTGTCATCATCTTTGAGGACATATTCCAGTGACTATGCTCGTGTTGGGTTCTAATAGAGTTCACCTGGCATTTCTTATTAAGAAACTTTTTTCTTTTTCGGGAAAAGAGCAGTAGGAAGCAGGAGAGAAGTACCACCTCTGAATCAGCACGTTGAGTCTTCTTGGCGGCTTTAGGAAGATTGAGTGTGATTTATGGCAAACCTGATACTGCTTAGAAATCCACTGAGTATCGTATCAGCCTCTTTCGGTGAGTCCTCTGGGGTCAGCTGTGGCTCTGTGACGTGTGCCCATGATGCTCTTATCGCCCAAAAACTTCATGTGATAATTTTCTTGGCCAAGTATTATTCAGCCTGATCCCCTGCAACTGGATTATCTCCCTTATTCACTGGAATTGTCTCTCAGTGACTGTTGGAAAAATAAGAATCCATCTCCAAAATCAGAGGTACTCCCGTTGAGAATACTCTACAAGATCTACAGCTGCTTCTTCACCAAGTTTATAAGGAAGGGATTTGAGGAATGGCAGGATTATTAGAATAAAGGAACCACTGTGAAGAAATCCATAGTCACGGGAAGCCTAAATTTTGATGTATTGATGAGACTGTCTTATTGTTTTATCCTCACCCTATAGCACGCATTACTCTAAAACTTCATCAGTTGGCAGCATTTACAAAGTCTGTGTGACATAGTTACATGAAAATGCGACCCTTGTTTTTGAAAAGCTTTACAATTCATTGACAACACTGATCACATGCTAAAGGACATATACCCAGTTACACTACGGAAAAATTCTGGGCTTAATGAGTTACAGTCTAATTATTCTGGATAGTGGGTGATAATATTATATTGAAGGTGGTGATGAGACACACAGATCCAGAATATCACAGCTTGGAGAGGATCTGCTCCGACAGTCCCATTTTAATATGAGAGAAAGGGGACCCAGAGGGGAGCAGGACTCACTCAAGGTCATATAAGTGGTTAGTAGCAGAACCAAGTTTAGACTCCATACCCCCTCACTTCTAGTCTGTTGGTCTTTTCTTATACCATCTCTTATAATTTAAAACAGTTGCAATTTTATTTCTAGGTGTGTAAACTGTAGTTCATGGGGTTGAAAATTAGAGAAATATTCCATCATCTACAGAGATGCAGAGTATTTAACAATGGAGAGAATACATTTGCCTGGAATGGAATCAGCAAGAATTTAAGCTCTGAGACACAAGGAATCGTTTCTGAGATGAGGGAACTTGGTGGGCAAGCCAGGGTTGTATCTTAGGGTATCACTGGAGCCATGCTGTTGTTAACTGATCTTTGGGGAACCTGGGGGGTTTGTTCTTGGCTAAGACACTTCCATTCTCTAGAACACAGATTCCACGTCTATAAAGTAAGAGAGTTGCACTTCATGGGCTGGGCTTTGTAGACATTTTTAGCTCTGAGCTCTGTGAGCCCATGATTCTGTGTTATGACCTATGTTCAAGATGACTTGGGGGAAAAAAAAAGACCTTGCTGAATCACTACCAGCATCACCTGCTTTGGTCTGGCTGGGAAGTAGGTCAGAGCTTGGCAGACATGAAAATGTGGTCGTTTGCAGCTGTGAGCTCAGCCTGGGCCTCTCTCGTAGACACTGGCCACAGGAAGGATCTGACGCGGAGGTGGAGAAGGGCGGAGGTGGAGAAGGGCGTATTTGTGGCCCTAGGGGGCTACAGGAGATGGGGGTGATTGATAGGAGGAGACATTTAGGGGTGGGCGGGGGTTGAAGGAAGCACAGCTGGTGACTGGTAGAGAAAGGGAACTGACATTTATTGAGTGCTTATCTTGTGTGGAGCACTGGCAAATGTATATATTGTTTTACACCCCTCCCCAGCACACTGGAGAGTAGGTGTCATCATTTGGCTTTTAAGGATGACGAAATTGAGGCTTGGAGAGGTTTAGTTGTCCACTGTTAGGCTGCTGGTAAGGGAGGGTGGAGGGAGTCAATATTGGGTCTGAGTCCAAATGCTCTTTTCTTTTCCCGGTCAAGTGCACCCTGCTGTGTTCTAGGTGCTGGGATATAGTGATGAAGGAGACAGGCAAAGTCCACGGCCTCGGATTGCTGGCAGTCTAGGGAGTGAGGCAGACAACAGACAAGTAAACAGATGCATGCTTTCAGAAAGTGAAAAGTGCTACACAGGAGAATACAGCAGCTTTAGGACCCAGCGAGCGACAGAGTTGGATGTTGTGTTTTCAAATCCTAGTCCGTAAAATGGTGCCTTAAGGAGATGCGCTTACCCAAGGGAACCCGGCAGCTCTGGATTGAGGTTCTTGAGGTTAGAATTCAGTCGTGGCCGATGTGACTCAGCTGTATTACGTGGTGAAGTCACCTCCCATCACTAACATCGGAGAAAGTAATCCCTGTTCTTCCTACTTCACTGGATGATGAGGGAGGAGGAAGTGAATCAATTTGATGTAAAAGGTGTTTAAAACCCTAATACGTTATAAAAATATCAGCAGCTGCTTTTAACAGCCTTGGTTAACTTTTAAAGGGTAACTTCTTATGTTTATTCACTGCCCCTTGTGTACTTTGAGGAATGGCGTGCCCTTTGGTCGTCTCTGTATTCCTAGAAGGAGGTCAAGAATGAGGACGCCCGTGCAGTCTCAGGAGAGTCTGGATTGGAATTGTCAGAACTGGGGGCCATTGGAGGCGTGGACCAGAGAGCTGGCCTCTCGGTTGTGTCGTTGGGGGGTAAGGATGGACTGGAGGGCCAGCAGCTGGGGTCAGGGGGACGGACTGGGCAGCTGGGGGAGGCGGGAGTCAAACTGGGTTTGACTCCAAAGCTGCACACAGCAGGGCGGTCGGGCAGCAAGTACTGACTGAAAGCCTACTGTGTGCCAAGTCCTGGCTGAGGAGGGAGAACCGTCGGAGACACTGTGAATCACTTGGGCATTTGCTACGAGTTTGCCCTGGGGGGCGTGTTCTGGCTGCTGAGGAATCAAGTGCTTCTGGTCCTCAAGGAGCATCCTAGCCAGTAATTAGTACCTGTCCTGCTCCAAAAAGTATGTAAATCAACGTTTAGTTTAGAGGTGAGTTGTCCCTACAGACAGAGGTGATATTTATATGTGTATAATCCCCTGTGCTGAAGGGGCACAAGCTCTGCCACAGGGAATCTTTTTGTTGCTGGATTGCGGGGAGGTTCGAGGGGTCCTAAGGGAGGGATTGGGAAAACTGAGGTGGCGTGAGGACGTTTAGGGCCTCGAAACAGAAGCTGGGCAAGGACATATTTAAATATTTTAGCAATCTGTATCACCACATCTCTGTGTGCTGTGAATATCAGCTTTGCATGTGGTTATTCAATTATCTTTTAGTGTCATCATTGTAATAATTGATGTGCACACGAAGCACGGAGGAAGGAATGATTAGAATGGCTGCCTGGGGTCAGTGAGGCTTGAGTTGGGTTTTATAGTATGAATAGGAGTTTGGTAAAAAACTTTCTAGGAAAAAGAGCACCAGTGTATGTAAGCGCAGAGGACATGACTGAATGGTTGAAGAGCTTAAGGGATTTTATGGCCAGGTCACTGTGAGCATAGCAGTGCCATTGAAAGAGCAGGGAAGAAAGGAGGAAGAGCACCACGTCTATTTTATCCTTCCCACGAGGGAAAGGAAAAGATCCGGGGGCAGGGGGTGTGTCGGGCAATTTTTATTTTTATTTAAGATGCAGTGGTTCCTCCTTATCCGCAGGGGATATATTCCAAGACCCCCGGTGAATGCCTGAAACAGTGGATAGCACTGAACCGTTTATATAGTACGTTTTTTCCTATACATACATATCTATGATAAAGTTTAATTTATAAATTAGGCCAGTAAAAGATTAACAATAACAATAATAAAATAGAACAGTTATAACCATGTGCTGTAATAAAAGTTATGTGAATGTGGTCTCTCTCTCAAAATATCTTGTATAAATTTAATGCCTTTTCCATCTTAACTAAGTACCTACCATGTACTGTAGCCATAACTTTTGCAGTTTGAGGTGCGACAGCAAAACTAGCATGGATTTCATTTTCCTTCTTCACAATTTCATGGATTCATTCTTCCTGTATGTAGATCTTAGCAACCTCAGCAAACGATTTTTTTTTTTCCTTATTAAGTGGAGAACTTTTCACCTTTTATTGCCAGCATCACTACACTTGCGCTTTAGGCCGTTGTTACATAAAAGAAGGATGACATGAACACAAACGCTGATACCGAGACAGTAGATTCGATAACCAAGCCGGCTACTAAGTGACTAAGAGGCGCGGGATATGCTGGACGAAGGGATAATCCCCTCTGGGGGCGACCGAGCAAGATGGCGTGAGATTTCAGGAATGGCCCTCAATTTAAAACCTATGAATTGTTCATTTCTGGAATTTTCCATTCAATATTTTTGGACCGCATTGACCTTAGGTAACTGAAACTGCAGATAAGGCGGGGAGGACTGTAGTAGCTGCCCTGGGCCAGGTGTTACGCTGTTTGCAAGCATTGTCTCTAACCTGCCAGTAACCCTGGGAGGTAGGGATTTTTATCCTTCCCCGCTTCATGGGTTAAGAAGTCAAAACTCTGCATGTAACTGTCACAGTCATGCAGTGGCAGGAACAGGGTCTGAACTTGGATTTGTCTGACTGCAGAGCCTGAACGGTGCCCCCCTGCACTGTGTCACCACTGTGTCCCATGAACTCGTAGTGACGTCTGTGAGGAATGGGTGCTTCTCTTGTCACGTGGAACAAAACTGCGGGCAGCAGTGTTCTCATCTGCAGAATGGGGATCGGAGTCCCTACTCCGAACATGGGCAGTGCTCGGGGAAGAGAGAGCCTCGGTTGTGCCTTCCAGTCCCCTCAGCCTGACATCACAGGGGTGATGCCTCAATCTATCTCTCCTGCCGTCCCTGAAACTTGGACTTGACCTCACGTCTCCTGAGACCACCTCCTGATGGTGACAGGGAGTATACTGATCTCACGGACACTGCGTATTTCTGGTCTTGTGAAAGGGCTTTCTCAGAGCAAATCAGCTGCTTGGTTCCTCATTAAGATTTGACCTCTCTTGTCACTTGACTTTAGGGAGAGAATGTGCTGGTTGTGCTCCCTTCATATTTCTTACTGTCCATTAATGTTTGTGTTCTCTCCCCCAACAATAAAAACAAGGAGGACAAACAAAACCAACTGAGAGGCAGCGTAGCGTGGAGGGGAAAACACAGGCGTTGAGCCAGATGGCCTAGATTCAGTTCCCGGTCCCACCACTGTCTACCTCTGTGTCTACTTGTGTCTCTGTTTTCTTATCTGTAAAATGGGAATCATGATAATGGTACGTACTTCATAGGGCATGTTGGGAAGGTTATATGAGTTAATATCGGTAACAGGCTTAGAAAATTACCTGGCACATAACAAGTGTTAGTTAATCAACAACAGCAATATTTTATAAATGGACCCTGCCTTCCATGACCAGGATGTACTAGTGTGTTCTGGTTTTTCTTTAAAACCTGGCAGATGAGGGCACAAGTCTGACTTCTGCTGTGTGGTCAGCATAGAAAGGTGATGTGTTCATGTGTGCGGTCGGGTGGAGACTGGTTGTGATGGCTGGTTTGCCAGAAGAACTTTACTGGCTGTGGAAAATGTGTGGCTGAGAAATACCAAGTGGAACAAAGGTTTGTCTTTTGCTAGTAGAACAGAGGTTGGATTAAGTGGCATTTGCAGCTAAGTTTATATATTTAAAAATTTTTCCTGGTATTATACTCTGCAAGCTGTGTGTCAATAGTTTTATCTGGCTGGGTTAATTAGTGGATAATTTTTAATTTGGCTTTTAAACAAATCAGGGGTCACATAAAGGGAGACAACAAAAGATTTGGATTCTGATCAACAGGGTTTAAGGCTTCGAGGTGCCACTCACATAACGTAACCCCAGGGGTAACCCACTCCCTTTATCCCTCTTCTCCTCTTCCTCCCCCTATAACTAGGGACCTGCGCATTCTCTTCTTCTTATTGTTTCTTCACCGCTAAAATTAGGTGCTGGATGGTCAGATGAGCTCCTTCATTCTGGGGTCTGTGAGTGGCCCTCATTCTTGGTCAGTCAGCTGCAGAGTTTTGAGGGAATCTTTTTTAAAAATCACGTTTGTTGATGGTGACCCCGGTCAGCAGAAGAAACAAACTGATCATCTTAATTTTTTTCTCTCCATTTGGCAATTGTGCCCCTAAGAAGTCTTCATTTCAGCTTCATACCTTTTCTAATCTCCCCCAGTATTTGTGTCTCACGCTCAAAAAGCCGAATGAAAGCAAATAGTTATTACCATTCCACTCTTGGGAGTTGAATGGGGTGGAGAAGATTTTCCCTGTTAAACCGTAAGTGGTCAGTCCAATACAGGACATTTTCTGTGTCCCATCTGTTGAAAGGCCATGGAGCCCTCAACTGTACCATCTCCCAGGCTTACTCACATGCTGGACCCGCACTTTCAAGTCTGTACTTGAGGCTGGTGACCACATCTTCTGTGGTTTTTGCAAGGACACGGGAAGAATAGTGGTATTGGAAATTAAAATACTAATGTTAATGTAGCCATGGAGAGTTTTATTTGTTTTGTATGTGTGCATGTAGGCACGATTGGAGTTTATAATATGATAAGCTCATATGGTTTATATTTATAATATGGGGAAACTTCTTGGTGATACCTTGCTTCTGTGTAATACTTTAGTGTTTTCACTATTTTGAGTTTTCAGTGAGTCTATGAGATATGCAGAGTTAGGCATATATATATATATATATATATATATATATATATTTTTTTTTTTTGCGGTACGCGGGCCTCTCGCTGTTGTGGCCTCTCCCGTTGCAGAGCACAGGCTCCGGACGCACAGGCTCAGCGGCCATGGCTCACGGGCCCAGCCGCTCCGCGGCATGTGGGATCTTCCCGGACCGGGGCACGAACCCGTGTCCCCTGCATCGGCAGGCGGACTCTCAACCACTGCGCCACCAGGGAAGCCCTGGAAATCTTAATGTTATCTTTTTCTCTTAGCATTGTCACCTTGCTGAATGATAGCAACGTCTGTCTGCTTAGTCACCCAAGCCCGGAAACTGGGACTCATTCTGGATGCTTCCTCCCTTTACCTCACCTTCCTGTCTATTCATCCTCAGACCTTGTTGAATCAACCATGGTAACTGCTCTTCCTCACCCACTGCAGGTAGCTACACCCTACCTACCCACTCCGCCTTTGCTGCCCCGCCTCAGTTCAGACGCTCAGCATCTCTCTTCTACAGGGTTTCAGTAATGCTCAACTGGCCTTTGTTTTTTTATTCTCACCCTCCTCCATTCCATTCTCTGTTCTTCCAGAGCGATTTTCCAAAAAATGCAAATCCAGTCATGCCAAATCTCTGTGTTTAAAATCCTTCAATGATTTTTGGGTAAAATCCAAACCCCTTTGCATAAAATAGGAGGCTGTTGGGAATTGAGCCTCTGCCTCTTTTCATCCTCATCTCACTAATCTCCAGCACAGATCCTGTGCTCCAGAATATACACGGGATTCTCTGTGGCCTCCACGGCTTAACACACTGTTTCCTTGTCAAAACATCGCTTCTCTCCCACCTTATCGGGGTAGCTCACAGGTTCCTTTCAAGACTTTGCTGTAGTATCAACTCTGCATGTACCTCTGACCTCTGATAGCTCCACTTCCCCCATTTTGGGCTGTTTATTGCAGTTGGTTGTCTTTCCTTGAAGGTGAGGGTTATTCCTTTCATTTCTGTATCCTCAAGTCCAAAATAGGTATGCAAGAGATATTTGTTGAACAAATAAATGCCAAAAAAAAAAAAGGGTAGAGATAAGGCATTGTGGAAATTGTGATGAAAATTCTAGCTGGGTAGGGATGGGAGCAGGGAAGGCCCCAGGAGAGGTGACATTTGAGCTCCACCTTCAAGTCTGGTGGCACTGGGTTGGGAGGATGAAGAGGAGACCCTGGTGGTCATCATCAGTGTGCTGTGTTCTACAGCACACAGGAGTACAGACTGGGCCCTTCCCCTGGTCAGTACCATCATCACCAGAGTCAAATAAGGAGGATAATCTCAGGAGTCCGTCCACCTGGGCTAGTGTCTGTCTTTGGTCCTGAGCTGGGTTGTATAACTGAGCAGAGCCTCCTTCCCCCAGGGCACAGCTGGCATGGCCGGTAGGCACCCCATCCATCCTTGCTCGCGAGCTGCCCTGGAGGAAAGGAATGCAGGACGGTTGCTTGATTTTTTATCTTTACTTCTCCTTTGGAGCTGCCTTTCTGGAGAGCAGAGAGGTGACCTTAGCAGCCAGAGCCGGAAAGAGCACAATGAGTCATCTCAGGCCCTAATGAGGTACATGAGAGACCCTTCCTGAGAGTGAGGGTCAGGTGAGGTCGAGCTGTGCCTGGGGTGAGTTTTGCCTCAGGGCTCCAGGTAGCACTGGAGCAGAGCTGAGCTAATTTTATCCACAGGAGCTGACTGTGCTGAAGGGCAGGGCTTATGACATTGGCCTTATCATCCTGTGATGCCCAGAGAGCTCCCAAGGTACAGCCCCGTTATGTCTGGGCTGGTTTTGCTCCTTCTGTTTAGTACCTTTTTCCATTAGGTGTTCATATTAGCAGGCAGGATGCTTGCTAATATGAGGCGCAGAGAGCGTCAGATTTGGTGGGAGGCCATGGAGCTGGATTCGGATCCTGCCTCCACGCCGTGCTCACCAGCCGTCTTGACCTTGGGAGAGTTAGAGAATCTGAGTCTCAGTTTCCTCATTTGTATCAGTGCAACAGTCCTTAGACCTGTGTCGTAAGATCGCCGCTCGGTTATACACTAGGTGACACGTAGTAAGCGGTGGTTTTGTGCCAGTTGCTCTTGTAACTGCTTTCCTCGTAGTGATCCACCTAATCCTCTAAACAAACCTACGAGGAAGGTACTATTGCTCTTCCTGTGTTACAAATAAGGAAACAAGGACAGGAAGACATTTCTGGAGGCCTTTTCTGTGGGGCTGCACGGAGCAGATGGGCTAGGTGTGCAGCCGGGATGCCTTTGAGGTACGGAAGGATTCAGCGGCAGTTCTGGAAAACAGAGGTCAAGCCAAAGAATTGTCAGGAAAGAGTCAGTAATTATGCTATAAGCGTGCTTCCTTTTATAAGAATTAGAGTTTCTGTTGATCATCAACTAGTTTATGACACCTGCTACTTATGTCCCTTAGGTCTGTTTGGCTCGTTACAGTAAAGTGACATATTTTTCTCCCCTTCACACAGGCAACGGAGAAGGTCTAGGTATAGAGAGACAGAGGTCTCCGTCAGGTCAGAAATAGACGAATGGATGAGCAGTTAATTGATCTATTGTTTTTTTTTTTTCCCCCCTTTCTGCGTGTGTTTCAGGCTTAAGTGCAGGAAAGACATTCCACATAATTTAAATGGAAAGGGATTAATTCGGGGAAAGAGATGCTAAAAAAATTATTGGAAAGGTTGGAGCAGTGGGAGCCAGGAGGCTACATCTATAGCAATTGAGTTTAAGAATTTATTCCACAGCTGCAATCGGGCAGAAGGGAGATGGGCTTAGGCAGCCCCTACAGAGACCCCTGACATTTTCCCCAATGTCCTCATGGTTGGTGGCGGGACATTGGATTAGCAAACGGAACGGCATTTTGACGTATGCTTACAAGGTGTAGCTTGCCAGAAGCAGCAGCAGCAGGAGGCCTCAGCCTCACTTCCACCTTCTAAGTCTCCCACAAGTACATCTTATTCCTGGAATCTAGTTTATTAGCTTCAGGGGAGTGTGGGAAATGTAGTTTTTAGCAGTCTGCTTCTGTGACCCAGGAAGGCACTTCCGAGGGTGTAAGGGAACTTGGAGCCAATTGAGAGAATGTATCAGCCACTGACAGTCATTTAAAAACGCCCAGGGCTATTCTCCCCAAATACTTAATGTGTATAATTCATTATAATACTGTAATATAACGGCTAGAGTGTTCTACTTCATATTTATTTAGATAAAATGTATAACATTACTATAATATACCGAAAAGCGGGCCATTTGCTCAGTCTCAGCCCTGCAATGAGTTCTCCTTAGTATTGACAGTACTGGTTGATTTGTGATTTTCCAGCTCGGTTTAATCTCCTCTTGGGAGTCATGCCCTGGACAGTTGTCTAGTTTGTGTAATTTGTTCATAAATGTTTATTAAACACTTACTGTGAGGCTGGTGCTGTGCTAGTTTGGGCACCAGGGGCAGAGATAAGTCATGGACTCTCCCACTGGGAGCCCTCCCTGGAAAGGGAGTATGTCAAGTATGTAGTGAGAAGAGTACGAGGAAGGTCACTGTCCATGTCCTAGGTAGCAGGCTGAGCAAATCCAGAGGAGAGAGACTCTTCTGGCTGGACCGAGAAGCAAGGGAGGTTTCATGCAGGGTGACGGTGGTCCGGTGACTGTCTGTTTGGGGGCAGTAACATCACTTTAGGGGCATTTGCGAATGTGGTGGAGTGTTTTTTGTTATCTCAGTGCTGGAGGCCAGACCACCGTTGTCATTCAGTGGTCAGGGCCAGAGATGCTCCGTATCCTGTAATGCGTGAGACACTGCTGAAATAACTACCTTTCTTCAAAGAGCAGTCTTGTTCCAGTTGAGAAGTACCAGTTGGTCTTGTAGGATTATCTATAAACTGATCTTGGCATGGGAAAGGGTCGTAGGTCAAGCAAAAGCACCAGGAGCTAAGAGTTCAGTCTGAATAAAGCGAAGAATGTGTGCTGAGTGGGAGTGGGAGGGAGTTCATGGTGGAAATAGAAGATTGAGTCCAAGTTATTGAGAAACTTGAGATATTAGATAAAGCGCTTGGACTGTTCTGTGGCCGCTGAGAAGCCACTGAAGATATTGGTGCAGGGTTCTTGAGAGCAGAAACCTAGCCTCATCCTATCGCTGTGCCTTAAGGAGACATCAGTGATGCTTTTGGAATGAATGAATGCCCCCAGACAAGTTGTTTACAGGAGTTGGACCAGTTGCTATTTGAGTTTTGCCAGATCTAGGACCCTATGGTCCTGGGAGAGCCTGGCAGTGAGCATTTGGACTTCAGGAGAAAGCACAGAGAGGGCACGGCAGCTTGTTCGCATCCAGATGGGAGTGTTCCGGTCAGACAGCAGTTGTAGTTGCTCATGCTAAAGAGAGGAGACGTGCTAATGTCTTCAGAATCTTGAAGGAAAGAGGGATTTTTCCATTGCCCTCCCTCGTGGAGCCCATAGGCCACGGGGCATGTAAGATGCGTACTGTGCTGTCCGCATTCATGCTTGTGCATCTTGAGCTTATAAACTGCTGGTCAAACCAGCAAGCTGCTGACAAGGTTCGTGCACTGTGGCCATGACTGCAGTTGTTCTTGGGGAGCAGCCTGCTGGTCTGTATGGTGGTCCTGCCACACTGCATTCCCTGTGCTGTGTCCTGTAGAGTCCTGGCGGCTTTTTGACACTCGGGTCAGTCACTCTTCCTTCTTTGCGTTGGGTGTGGGAGTTTGGGAGGGAAAGCTTGGGATGGAACTGATGTTACCTTGGTAATTCCCTTCTGAGGTTTTATCTCAGAAATCTTTCAAGGGGAGGGGGAAAGGGGTATGTAGATGTGTGGGATGACCTCAGAGCCCTTATTTTATGGCTTAGAGAAGGAAAGTGATGTGCCCAGGACCATGCAGTGAGCTGGCCGGGAGAACGGCACCTTTTATAGCAGGGTTTCAGTTGCACTCAGCTCTTGGGGGAGAGTGTAGTGTGCAAGGGCTCTGGAGCCAAAGCCCTATGCTTGGCTACCAGCTCAGCTCCTGACTATATCCTGGACCCTCAGGTTCCTCATTTACAAAGTGGGTGTCATGGTCGTATCTTACATTAAGTGTTTAAAAAGGTGCGGCACGTGAAAAGCTTTGTTGACAGCAAAGAAATACACAAATATTTCTTCTTCCTGTGATGTGGATGTTTATGGACCAGTAGTTGGTGGGACCATCTTTAGAGAAAGGATGGGGCAGTGAAGACACTCTTGACTACATCCTGATCACAAAACACTCCCAAGGGTTCTTCTTCCCCACTGCACGGTAAAGAGATCTGACGCTCAGATTTGGAGGCACAGTCCTGGGGGAAGCATGGCCAACCCTTGGAGTTGAGAGGAATTGGGGGTATACTCTTGCCTGGTACCCTTAGTGACAATGTAATGGGAAGTGTGACTGGAAAGATGGGTTGAGGCCCATCCTGGAGGCCATGAGTGCTGGCCTGAAGGAAGTTGGACATTATTTTTTGTGCAGTTCAGAGCACTGGTGAGGGGTCACCTGCAAAAGTTGGGATGAAATTGGGGGTTAACCTGGCAGCACCTTCAGGATGTTCAGGGAACGTGGGGCAAAACTCAGGTGAGAGACAGGGAATCTTGTAGTTGGAGCAGGGGCCTCAAGATGAGGTGATTCCCAAGTTTTGGGCACATTCTAAGGTATTTTTTTCAGTGGTTCGACTTTTTACTTGAGGTTATAATAACAATGATAATAGTGGTTTTTTTTTTTTTTTTTTTTTGCGGTACGCGGGCCTCTCACTGCTGTGGCCTCTCGCGTTGCGGAGCACAGGCTCCGGACGCGCAGGCTCAGCGGCCATGGCTCACGGGCCCAGCCGCTCCGCGGCATGTGGGATCTTCCCGGACCGGGGCATGAACCTGTGTCCCCTGCATCGGCAGGCGGACTCTCAACCACTGCGCCACCAGGGAAGCCCATGATAATAGTTTTATGGCCAGATCCTGGGATACCAAGTCTCACACTTTCTCCTGTGCCAGTGACCTGGTTTTCTCAAACTCACCTTCTCCACCCTGGACTGTCTTGATTGACATCCTTGGAAGCCTGAGATGGCCATGAGTTTCAAAGGTTCCAGAGACAAGATGTAATATTTTCAAAGATGATCTGTAGGGAATTTGGGACATGAAATGTATTCTTCCCTTTAGCTCTTTATTGCCATCATATTGTTTGTTTAGGTTGAAATGTCCATGAGAGCAAGGAGGGAAAAAATTGGACCTCTGTCACTTGTTGAGCATCTTCTTTGCCCTGGATGCAGTGCTACCTGCTTTTTCATCTGTGGACATAGATGGATTTATAGATGGAGTGATCATAACACAGTATTTATTGTTGCATTCTGCTAAGCAACTTATGCATGAAATTAGTTAATTCTCATAAACGCCTTATTAGGTGGATAACAATATTATTTCCCATTTACAGATGAGAGAGCTGAGGCTTAGCAAGGTTTAAATAACTTGCTTCTGAGAACACAGGTCTTTGAATAGATTATCATCCAAGTTTTCTACTTTGAGACCTCTTTCTCCCCTGCTACACCATATATTGCCTGTCTCACTGGTAAAAATGCAGAGCAGCTTAAAAGGAGGTACATCTCAGACGTTGGAAGTTACTAGAATCAGAGCTGGAAGGTACTACGAAGCTCTCAGAGGCTGCTGGTTTTCAAGCTGTGCTCCCCTGAGCCTGGGAGACTCCGAGAGGGGCCTTGGGGTTGGGCTGCAAGGTAGGGAGGCGACAAATGGTCAGAAGAGTAGGAGGGAAGGGGGCTCTGGAGCCCAGTCTTAGCAGCTCTGCTTTTATCTTCGTTACAAGCTCAGCATCCACAAAGCATGTTGCATAATGGAAAAGCTCTACTGCTAGGGAAAAAAAGTTTGAAAACCACTGTGCTGGCCCAGTCTGTCTTTGTACTAAGGCTGAAAGGCAAAGTGGCATAACACAAGTCACAGCTGTGAGGGCCTCGGAGCTTTTTCCTTTTGTCAAGGGAATATGTGTCCTGTCCACCTCCTTCTGATGGGCCTTTGGAGCACCTGGCTGTAGGTTCAGAGTCATGCATCCCCTGAGTAGCTGCAGAGCCTTCGGGCTGCTCCAGGCACATGATTCTTGACCTGTGTCTTTCAACTTGGCTGTGTCTCCCCTTTGGATCTTGGGACCCTCGCTGAGATTAGTTCCATTTCTATGTAGAAGAGAGTGGAAATTACAGCCAGTGCTGTGTTACTTCCACGGCCCAACCTTCAGAGATGTTGTCTAACTGAATAACATGTAATTATTGATTGTCCACTGTGTGTACAGTGCTGAGAACACAGACAAGGTTCCTGGCTCCAAGGACTTTGTGGGGAAACAGAAGCAAATAAGGAATTTTGTCAACTATTTTTGGAGATCATTATGTTTGTTATATAGGATTATTACGTGTGATAGGATGATTTTATCTCATAGAAATGGGATAGGAAGAGTCTGGGCAGTAGGAAAGAAGAAGGTTAGAGATTGGAGAGTATGGTCTAGAATTGCAAGGAGTTGAGTTTGCACTGAGTTAGTTAACCCTGGCCTCTCCCGCTTTCTTTCTCTAAGACTGGCACAGTTTATCTTTAAGCCTTCATTTCCTGATCTGTATTATGGGAGCCAGACTGCCTAGCTCACAGGGTTGTTGACGGGGTTAAATGGGACAGTGTATGCAGCCTGCTTTGTTCAGTGCTCAGCACAGATGAAATACTCTATAAATTATGTTTGTTATTATTTAGCAGTGAGGAGCCAAAGAGACTACTTTTTGAAAGATGATCAGTGGTGTGATCAAAGATTGCTTCTCAGAAAAAGACTGTTTTTAGAACTAGAATCCAGTCACCTTAGCCTCCAGCTATCATTTGGCTTCAGTTTACCTTGCTGAGCTACTCCTTGTCTCCACTCACCTGCCCACCTGTCCCGCTAGTTCCCTACACATCCGCTAAGCTTGCTGTTCACTGGACATAGCTCCTTATCGCCTGGGCTCAAATCTTTCCTTTTGCCTGGAATGTCCTTTACTCCTTCACCTCCCCCTTTTCCTGTCCTACCCTCTTAATAGCTGACCCGGAAATCCATCTCTCCCATCGAGGGGGACCCTACTGAAGTCTCTTGTCCTGTATTATGGTCAGCCTTTCTCTTTCATGCTTGTGAGCTCTTTGAGATGCAAAGTTGTTTGCATCTCAAAGCCCTTTGCTATAGCATCCCTGAGGATGCAGGCGCACACTCATGCTAGGAATCACACATCTGTGCAACAAAACCATGTAGGGTCTTCCTTCACCTTTAAGCACAAGGAAGCAGATGATCAAATGCAAACCAGAAAACAGTCATCGTTGAGCTGTGTGTGCATCAGCCCTGAGAATGGATTTCTGGGGAAGATCCGGCCCTTCCATAAATGCCATGGCTGACTTGGGTCTTTGCAGGAATTGAAGAGAATCCTGATGACTAGTGTGTTGGGGGAGGCCTGAAGGAAGCCAGGCTCTCCCACCTGAGCTCTCAGATCTTCTTGGGTGCCTCCTGGCTCCTGGTGACCTGCTGCAGGACCTCTGGTATGTAAACGGGCTTCTCTGCAGCCTGGGCTGCCCAAATGCCAGGCTGAGCCTCTGTGAGCTGGGCCAGAGGTTTAATGGGTTGGAGATTTCTTTTGGAATCTGCAGCTTGAAATATCCTGTACCCTTGATTAATTCATGCTCGGGAGCTTCCTTAGTGTGCTCTGGTAAATAGCTCCGTACCGTGCGTTTCTTTCCCTGTGGGCTTGTTGCAGAGAGACTGGAGCCTGTGTTTTCTAACAAGTTCTCCAAGGAAAACATTGCAGGTCAGGTTTTCAGAACTGAGACTCTCAGGGGGTCTTCCCAGCGCCCATCTCTGTTACCTCCTTTTGGCCTGGCATTTGCTTGTAGCCAAAAAGGGCGAGTTTGTCTTGAGCAGTCCTGGGGACATTTGTGATGTGGGGCTGAAAATCTGACAGTTGATGCTGAGTTTCAACTGCACGAATGAGTAGCATATAGACAGAACCCTGCAGAACGTCGTATCATTTCCCTTCAATTCCCAGAGCCTTAATGTGTCTTTGTCTTGAGAATGACCTCGCTGTTTTTTTTGTTTGTAATGGAATGCACAGTCATTGACAAGTAATCACAAGAATCCCCTACACTTTTGTAACGCCTACCCATTTTCCAGAGGGCTTTCACTAGCCTTATCTCAGTTGATCCTCATAACTGCTCTGAGAGGTAGGCAGAGGGGCTGTTTTCATCTCTAATTTTCAGCTGCAGAAACTGAGGTTTAGAAAAGTCAAACAGTTGACCAGAGGTCATTTATTTCATATGCAGCAGAATTGGAACTGGACTCTTAAATCGTCTAACTCTTAAACCAGCATTCTTTTCACTACTTACCATCTTTGTGACCTTGGGAATATACTTAACCTCCCTGAGCCTCACTTTTCCTATCACTACAGTGGGTATAATCCTCCAGGGATAGTTGTCAGTAGGGATTGAATGAGATTGTCTGGTAAAGCACTTACTAAACTGTAAAGAATGCAATAATGTAAGGCATCATTATCACACATACCTTGAATTCACATAGTGCCACATCAGAACGGTGGCAGAAAAGAACATTTTTCCCCCCCATTTTGAAAGGACACGGAGGAGAATGGTGCCGGCAGTTGTCAGGGATCACGAGCTCCCAGCCTTGTGTTCAGCCAGTTGGCCCTGCTGTCCTGCCTGCAGGCCGCTTTGTGATTCTGAGAGCGCTTATGTTGGCAAGGCGCTCTTTTCTTACAGAGCTCGCTCTTAATGTTCCTTGAAACAGTCTTGTATCCTGGAGACAGTTTTAGGTTGGCCAGGCTGGAGAGCAGGAGTGGGGAGCTGGGGAGGGGATCCGCATTCCTGAGCTTCGTCCACAAAGGGTGGGAATGTGGTGTGGTTGATGGGGTCCAGGTGGATGAGGAACTGATCACAAAGTCTGTTTTCTCTCTTTTCTCAGTGACTGGGCTTTAATAGGGTACGTCTTGTGAACCCACAAGGCCAGCGGTACCTATGCAGAATGGGTTGCTTAGCACTAATGCTTATTGGAAAAATCCAGAAAGGATGGGCCTCAAGTTGGCAGGAGGCAGCCAGGGTGACCGAGGAATGAGATCTCGGAGAGCTTTATTTCTGTAGCCACATTCACCTACAAAAGTTCCAGACCCATGAGACAGGCATAGGTTGTTGGCATGGTTCAGAGAAGCAGAAGAAGGAGCCAGAGGTTGAAGGCCCGGAAGCCATATTTATTTCCATATAAGGAAGAACTTTCTGTTGGAAAGATGGAATTTACAGCTGCAGGAGATAATGATCTCCACCTCACTGGAGACCTCAGGGATGCCATGGGGGGAGGGTTTGGTTCATAAATAGGAGAGACATTGGGCTCAGTGGCCTTTCTGGTCTTTTCTTCCCCTGAGATCCCAGAGCCAGTGGTTGTCAGGGGTCACGAAGAAGAAAGACACACATACATTAAGGAATGAAGGGTTGCTTTGTGGATATGGAAACTGATCTCCAAATGCTGCTAGCAGAATGGAGGGTAGCTTTAGACTTTTCGTTCTGGTTTTCATTCCTGTCTCTGTAGTTCCCTCCTTGGTCCTTGGTTTACAGAGTTCCCAGGTCATCCCTGGGTAGTTGTTTTCCATGGAATAGCTCTTTCCTCTGCTGAAATGCTCCGGTTGGAATATCGGAAGGAACTCTGAGCTCCTGAAAGGATGACAGTCTTTCTACAGAAGCACTAAGTCTGATGGCTGGTTTAGTGTCAGTTACACACGAGGACCATCTCCTTACCCTCTTCAAGCCTACTTCTGGGACCGCTTGGGAGTACTGCAGTTGCAAGAATTCTGTGCTGAGTTCTGGTTCTAGCATGTGGTGGAAGGTTTTCTGATCCTGTTTCCTTACCTCATTTAGTAACCACTTATATTTATGTTTACTTATGAAACATGCAATGAATAAGAAGTGTTGGCCATTTTTTCAGGTACTTGTGGTGTGCTTGCAAAAATAGAAAACAAGTGATCAAAATAAATGTCAGGACTGTTCGATAGGCTGGACAGAAGCTGCTTTTAGAGCACATAGTTGGACAATTTGGGGATATCTACCCAATTTGTAGATGAGAGAATATAAGCTACGAGAGGAGAAGAGATTTGTCCAAAGTGGTAAGGAGTGACTGATCTGGGCTTAGGGCTTGGGTCCCCTTGCTCCCTGAACAGTGGTGTTTATTGCTTGAAGGTTGCCTTGGGATGAGAAAAAGCACCCTCATGGTGAAGGCCCAAAAAGTAGCAAGTGGGCGATGATTCTGAACAGTGGCTCATCTGACCTACAGAAAGCCTTTACAGCCAACAGTAGAATAAGATTGTGCTGAGAAATAGAACCACTAGGAAGCCAAGATACAGATTCCTTCTCTGAGCAGACCCCGACTTCCCCACACTGCCATTTCATCTCTCTCCTTTCTTCTCTAATTCAGTCTGGAGTCATTTCAGACCAGATTCATCCCTGATTGACTCCACTGGTTCAATTTAGTCATTGGACACTTTTCAGGACCTTCGGGTTAGAATTAATCTTACAAACTAAGGGAATGAATCTTACAAATTAAATTGGGCATGTCACCCTTCTGTCCACCCTCCCCCCCCGCCCCCCCCCCCCCCCCCCCCGCCTCCAGTTTTCTCCTGGAAGTCTGGTTTTATTCTGGGTCTTCTTGCCTGGTGTCTGTCCTATGAAGAACTCATGCGAAACTAAGTTCCCAAGAGGACTCTAGGCCCAAGGGGGTCAGGGATTGGGGTCCAAGGGTTGTTTTCGTACTCATCTGCCACTGAAAGAACTGTGGGCTGGATTCTTGGTGACCCTCTTCAGGTGCATCCCCCTAAACACCCCCCACCCCACCCCATTAATAAATTGACTTCATAATAAATTGACTTCATAAATGTAGTTGCATTCTAGATGGCCCCATTCCTAAGATGAACTTAAAGCCTTTCAAACCAGTCACTTCGTTGTCTGGACAGGGGAGCCTTTTTCCTGTAACAGGAGAGCCTGTGGAACAGTTGAGGCTCCACTTCTTTGGGGGTTAAACATTCACTCTGAGTAAGGAATTCTGTCTTTAGTGGGGCATGTTCTTCAAGTGCCAGAGGAGAGAAGGGTGATTTTTCTGACATCCTCCAGCCTGCTTCTCCATATATGGAAATGTTTACCCACCACACTGATCTATTGGAAGGGAAGGAGGTGACTCAGGGTTTAGGAGAAGCAGGATTTGAATTCTTGCTTCCAGAAACAAAGTCGCCCCCTCCCCCCCACCCCTCCCCCTCCTTTCCTTTGCCCCTTGTTCTGGGAGCCGAGGAGAGAAGGTTTCAGTACTGTTCCCCTCGGGCCTGGGGACCACCTCTTTGCAGCGGGACTCAGGGTGTGTGAGAGAGAGTGAGGGCCAGCGGAAGGCCAGCTGCCTGTGGGGCCTGACGGCGCGTGAGTATTTCGTTATTGCCAGAGCCAGTGACATCTCTGCCCGCAGACCCACGGCTCAGAGTCCTGAGGGCTGGTTCGCTTGCATGGTGATGGGGCATGTGGCTGGGAGCGCTAGCTGCTTTCGTTTGGGGTGTGGACAGCTGCTTTCCCAGGGTAATACTTCTCACAGTGGGATTCAGAGACGGGCTATGCCTGAGGAAAAATTCTATTCGTATATTAAAAATTAGAGTTATTCCTCCCACCTGAGGCCTAACTTAATTTGGGGAGGAAGATAATTTGGGAGTGTTGTTGTCTGTCTGAGTGCTAGGGCTAGAGTAACACCCCAGGAGGGGTGTTGGTGGACACTTGGGGAGGGCTAGTTTTATCTTGAAAAGCAGAGTTATGGTTGGACTTAAGAGTACGCAAAAGGTTTCTGTATAGCATTTGCATGGCATCCACTCCGCAGTAAATACCTGGTGTGTGGACACTGCGTAGATCTGAGGGACTGCCAGAGTTGGGACGATTTGCTTGATCTGTTTCATTTTACAGCATGATGGTGGGCAGGGGAGGCCCAGGAGTGCAGCTCACCTGCCTCGCAGGTACATGGCTAGTTAGGTGGGATTAGAATCCAGATCTTTTTATTCTTGGGTCATTCCTCCTTCTACTACGTGGAAGCTGCCCCTTCAGACAAAGGCAGAGAAGATGCCCATTTTGCAGATGAGGAAATTGGGACTCAGGGTGCCAGAGTTGCCCACACTTATTGATCTAATTTGTGAGAAATTGAGAACTGGAACCAAGTTCTCCCAGGTCAGACCTCTTTCTATCACGTTACATGGACTCAAAGGTTTGAATTTGTTGGTTTTTTAATTTCACTTTTTTTTTTTTTTTTCTTCTTTGGTTTCTACTTACCCTTTTCTTCTTTGGGTCATGTGAATATTGTTTGAATGTGAGCTGCTACCTTCCCATCTGCTCTGCTGCCTGTTATCTTTTTCTTTCCTGAAAGAGGATGATAGCTTGTCCAAGAGGAGGAACTGAATAGTGGAGGCCTTTATTTCAGCTTTACCCGTGGAGATGAAATTATGCACAGGCCTTGAAAGAAACTGATCAGGGCTTTCCATCTAAGCCTCTCCCACTATTCTTAAAGCTGCAAGAATTCTGGAGTATAATTCCCATTCATAGGCGAGCCCTGATTCTGAATAGATTTTCACACACACACACACACACACACACACACACACACACACACACACACACACACACACACACACACACACACACAGAGACTTCTTTAGCCTTCTTTGATGTGACAGAGCAGCATTCGACAGAGACCAGGAGGGCACCACCCCACTACAGTCCCCGCGATGTTACACGGCCCTAATGAGTAACTCTTCGTAGTCAGATCAGTTTCTGATCAGCTTGGGGGCCCCTTTCTCTAGTGCAGGAAAGATGTTGGAGATGTGTTTTGGAGAAGTGCTTTGATGCCCATGGCGTTAGGTGACAGATCACAATAGTGGGCAGAAAGTGCCCTGACACCTGAGCTTGTGTGGTCGGTGAGGAAGGGAGGGGAAGCAGCTCTCTAAGCGGCTCTGAAGAACGGGGGAGAAGAGACAGGGAGGGACTTCCCTCCCGGGAACCTGCGCGCACCCCACCTCCTCCTACCCGCTGTGCCTGGGCCCTGATTGTAGGCTCTGTTCACCAGGTGGGAGGAGCCTACCTTGAAGCCTGGAGGCTTGGGATGTTTTCCTGCTGTGATGCTGACCATGGGCACCAAGAGGTTAGGGTTGGTAGTACCAATGGGAATGCTTTGACTGCCCATAAGGAGAACTGACATGCACTGACTGCTCTCTGGGCGCCAGGCACTGGGCTAAGCACTTGACCTCCATTGATTCACCACTACAGCTACCTGTGAGTAGGTACTATTTGGGGGGGTATTTACTTATTTATTTAAAAATTATTTGATTGAAGTATAGTTGCTTTACAATGTTGTGTTAATTTCTGCTGTACAGCAAAGTGATTCAGTTGGTACTATTGTTTAAATTGTATTTTTAATTTTGGTAGAATACACATAACGATTTTTACCATCTTAACTATTTTAAAAAAATTATTTATTTTATTTTTGGCTTTGTTGGGTCTTTGTTGCGTGCGGGCTTTTCTCTGGTTGCGGCGAGCAGGGGCTACTCTTTGTTGCGGTGCACGGGCTTCTCACTGCGGTGGCTTCTCTTGTTGCGGAGCACGGGCTCTAGGCACGCAGGCTTCAGTAGTCGTGGCATGCGGGCTCAGTAGTTGTGGCTCGCGGGCTCTAGAGCGCAGCCTCAGTAGTTGTGGCGCACAGGCTTAGTTGCTCCGCAGCATGTGGGATCTTCCCAGACCAGGGCTCGAACCCGTGTCCCCTGCATTGGCAGGCAGACTCTCAACCACTGCACCACCAGGGAAGCCCCATCATCTTAACCGTTTTTAAGTGTATAGCTCGGTAGTGTTCAGTACAGTCATATATTGGACAGCCAGTTTCCAGAATGCTTTTCATCTTGCAAAACTGAAACTCTGTACCCATTAAACTTTTACTCCTCATTTTCCCCTCCCCCAGCCCCTGACAGCCATCATTCTGCCTTCTGTCTCTAAGAATTTGAATTTTCTAGGTATCTTATAGAAGTGGAATCATACAGTATTTGTCCTTTTGTGACTGGCTTCTTTCACTCAGCATAATGTCTTCAAGGTTCATCTGTGTTGTAGCATTTGTCAGAATGTCCTTCTTTTTTATGGCTGAATAGTAATAAATTGTATATATACCACCACATTTAATTTAGGTACTATTTTTTACCTCCATTTTATAGCGGAAGAACCTGAGGCTTTGAGGAGTTAATAAGTTGTCCAACACCATGCAGTCAGTAGTGGAGCTGGGATCTGAACCCAGGTCGTGTGGCTTTAGAGTGCATGTGATCAGGAGTAAGCAGATGGTGGAATTCAGCTGGCAAGAGTGTGAAAAACCAGGGTGATTCTCACCTGGGTGGTGACACCTCCTCACACAGTGCTGTGACATTTCAGTAACCAAGTGTTCCCAAGGACCATATGTACACAGGTATTTCCCTCTGGTTTATATTGGCCTCTGGGAAGCTCAGAGCCAAATGTGAAGCCCACCTCTAGCAAATGGTATGAGACATATGGCTTATATTTCTGTCCCTTTCCTTCACCTTATTTTTCCATCTCCCTTCCCAATTTTATTACTTTAAAAAAAATCATGAACGGTGTGCATCTTTTGTCAGGTACTTCAGATTTTTTCTGGAACAAGGCAGACTATATAAATCGATGACATGATATCAGGTATTTTTGTTATTATTATTGTCTAAGGAATAACTGGTCTGTGGAGCAGTGGACAGAGACTAAAGAGGAGATTTTCTAACCTGACTCTGCTGTTAACTCAGTGTCTAACTTGGGCGAAGGCGCATGCACCTTTCTGAGTCTCAGTTTTCCCGCCTGGAAGATGGGGCTGCAGTTGATGACAGCGAACATTTCGTCTGTGGTGAGCCCTGTTCTAGGCGCTCCACATGGTTTATCTCCTTTAATTCTCCCCACATTCCCGCCCCACCCTTAATATTATTTTTCTTTTTTTCCTTATTAATTAATTAATTTATGGCTGCATTGGGTCTTCATTGCTGCATGTGGGCTTTCTCTAGTTGCGGCGAGCGGGGGCTACTCTTCGTTGCAGTGCACGGGCTTCTCATTGCGGTGGCTTCTCTTGTTGCCGAGCATGGGCTCTAGGCGCGCAGGTTTCAGTAGTTGTGGCACGTGGGCTCAGTAGTGTGGCTCGCGGGCTCTAGAGCACAGGCTCAGGAGTTGTGGCGCACAGGCTTAGTTGCTCCGCGGCATGTGGGATCTTCCCGGACCAGGGCTCAAACCCGTGTCCCCTGCATCGGCAGGTGGATTCTTAACCACTGCGCCACCAGGGAAGTCCTGTTGTCCCCTTTTTAGTTGAGATAAATAAGGCCTAGAGAAGTGGGAAAACTTGCCTGAACTCCTACAGCTCCTGACTGCAAGAATCAGTGATCCGCGTCTGACTCCAAAGCCCAGGATGTTAGCCGCAGTGCTGGGCTACTTGCCTTGACGCAGCCTTTGAGGCTTCTGTCATCTGCGGCATGCATTCTAATTTCATTAAGTCTTTATTGGATTCCCAATTATGTGCCTCTTACTGCTCTGGGCGCTGATCCAGTATTGGGTTTAGAGTGAAGAAAAAGACACACAAAACAATGATCCCTTGGAACTTACATTCTAGTAGGGTTGTGTGGAGGAGGCAGATAATAGATGAACATGTAAACAGCAGAGAATAATAAGTAACGCTTAGGAGGGTTCACAGAGAGTGCTCTGCCCGTGAGGGAATGAGGAAGAGCCCAGGAAGTGATGTTTAAGCTGAGGTCTGAATGACAAGGAGCCAGCCATGGGAAAGTCGGGGTTGGGCAGGGAGCATTGTAGGCAGAGGGCAAGGCCAGTGCCAGGGCTGTGGAGTGGGAATGAGTTTGTGTTTGAGGAACAGAGGAGACCAGTGTGCCAGAAGGTAGTGGACTGCTGGGGGAGAAGCACGAGATGAGGGCACGGCCGTGGCTGGTAGGCGTCAGTGAGCTTGAGAAGGGGCTTGGAGCTGAGTTGAGGTGTGAAGATGCTCAGGGAAGCATCTGAGTCACGTTTACCAGCGTCATTCTGACTTCTGTGGGGGAAACGCATTGCAAGGAGTAGAAGCAAGCCATAATCCAGCTGAAAGGTGGTAGTCACAGTGATTAGGGTAGTCGAAGTGGAACCAGAGAGAAGGGGATGGGTTCATGACATGCTTTGGTGGGATCGTCTAACTCTGTAGGATGTCAGGTGCAGTTTCCTCCAGAGAAATGTCAAGCTCAAGTGGGCAGTAATCTGAGAGACCCCGATGGAGGTGGAGTGGGGTGCGCAGACGTGCAGCTGGTTTGGACTAAGGAGTCTGAGTGCTCCCCGCTTTGGTTTCTAGCCTTGAGCTTCTGGCCAAGGACCGGAGGGCAGTGGCTTCCTGCCTCTGACTTCCCGGCTGAGAGCTGCTGGAACGCCCCACGATGAGCCCCGCAGAACGTGCCGCTTCCTTTGCTCTTTCTGGGTATTTGTATAAAGCATTCTTTCCCACCAAGGATGCAGAACATCAGAGTGATGTTGACTTCATGGGCCATATTTAACATATGGTTTTTCCTTGATGTGTCCTCTGTTCTTGCAGAAACTCCTGCCTCTGGTAAACTGTGTGGTGAGGCGCCTTCAACCACCCTGTCAGATGGATTTCGAAGGCTCAGTGGGGGCCCGGAAGAGCTGGGGCTTCAAAGCTCCACCTTGCCTTGGGGACCCTGGTCCAAGGGTACCCCTCAGCCCTCCTCTTTTACTTACATTTGAATTCACACTTGCTGGACCTTGCCCTGCTCCCTGTAATTCCTTTTCATGGGCTGGACTTCCCTGTAAGTACTCCAATTTTCAATGGAGAAACTGGTCTCAGAGAAGTTAGGTGATTAGTCAATGAGTCAGTTTGGGAATCCAAGATTCCTGACCGGGCCTCGTGCTCTGGCCACCAGGCCAAAGTGACCTAGCATGTGACCTTTTCCCAGGGTGTCTCATGGCGATCTTATACTGCACTTGGCCTAAGCCTGGAGATGCTCAGAGATTATAGACAAAGTCATCTGAAATTCACTCCTGAGGCTTCTTGACAAACTCCTCTTCAAATAGTTTGCAGTCTATAGTTGCCAGTGTTTTTTTTTTTTTGCGGTATGCGGGCCTCTCACTGTTGTGGCCTCTCCCGTTGCGGAGCAACAGGCTCCGGACGTGCAGGCCCAGCGGCCATGGCTCACAGGCCCAGCCGCTCCGCGGCACATGGGATCCTCCCGGACAGGGCACAAACCCGCGTCCCCTGCATCGGCAGGCGGACTCTCAACCACCGCGCCACCAGGGAAGCCCTGTTTTTTTGGGTTTTTTTTTTTACACTCTTTTAGCATCATCTCTTAAAAACAATGTTTTGTTTTTTGCTCACTTGAATTTCTTTAAAGTTTCTCTCGTATATTACCCATTCATTTAGTCAACAAACATTTACTGAGTTCTTACTGTATGCCAGGCATTGTGCTAGGTGCCGGGGATGGATTCAAAGATAATTTGGAGGCGTATGGGAGTGGATAATTACAGCACAGTGAGATAAGTGCTATAATAGAGGGATATATAAGGAGCTAGAAATAGCACTATGAATAACATCTCTGAACAAATTGCCTTCTTTTTTTCCTTTTGGATTATTCCCTTATGTATATTGCCCAAAGTGGGATTACTGGGTCATTTAAAAGATGAAAACAATTTGGCACAAAAAGATGTAATGACTTTGCCTGGGGAATATAGCTCAATTTTCAACAGGGGGAAGATTGTTGGCAATTGCAGATTTAGATACTTCACCAGGAGGATTGGGCAGTTTTTATACTATTTCTATCAATGTGGTGGCTTTCGGGGGAGCACCTATTCTAAACATGTCACCCCACATGTAGAAACACATGTCCTTATATTTAATCTCACAGATTCCTTGATAATGCTCACAAGAACCTAGCTATGTAAGTATGATCGTTTCCATTTTACAACTGAGGAAACTGTGCCTTCGTTAAAAGGAAGTGACTTGCTCAGCATTCCATAGTGAATTCGTGGAGAATCCAAGAATCAAGTGTAAGGCCTTTTGATTCTATAACTCCCGTCCTGTACTCCATGCTCTTTTTACCAACTGGGGGGTACTTATGCTCCAGCGAGGGCCTGGAATTCATTTAGTTATCTGTAGAAACTCTTCTCGAGAAGGTCAGTATCCATGAGATAGGTATAGAAGTCCTAACCTCCAGAGGGTCCAGTGTCCCGCTGTACATTGACCTGAAAGGACCTGAAGGCCCTTTATTCCTGACTCTGGCCCAGGTCCTGAAAGGTTAGTGCATGGTCTTAGCGCTGAAGCACAGAATCCCAAGGAAAGCTGAGACCATGCCACCCACAGTCCTGCTTTGAAACATTTATTATTTCCCTAGTATATTCAGCGGCATTTCCCTGACTTATAATTCACTTATTTTGTTATTCGTAACATTTTCCTAGTATTTTTGGCATTTAAGTAAAAACTGCCCCTGCTACCCAGGGCTCATCATAACCAGACAGCAGTAGCTTGTGAACACCCTTGATGTTCCCACTCACTCATTTTTTCACCTTCATGCTGTAACTCATGCTGTTCTTCTAGCCTGAGATGAACTCTCCCATCTTCATCCCTAGAACTCCTGCTTCTCCTGTAAACTTCTGCACAGATGCCACCTTCTGAATGAAGTAACCTCTGATCACCATCCGTTCCCTACCGTCCATACTCCCTTAGAAGCGATCTCTCTGTTCTGCTAACTCACAACACAGTGGGCCAGGAGGCAATAAAGTATAACCGTATGGTGCTTACAGGCATGGGATCTGGATTTGAGTTTTGGCTCTGATGCTTCCTAGCTGTGTGATCTGTGAGGTCAGTTAACCTGATGAGTTGCCTCATCTGTCAAGTGGGTACAAATAATCACACCAAGCCACAGCGTGTTAGGAAGATTTGTACTGTCATCTGTGCTGCTTCTGTGGCACCTGCCATCACCTACTTTATATTTTATCTCTGTTTCTAGACTGGGAGCTCTTTAAGGGCAGGAAGGGTCCCATTTTAGCCTGTGTTCTTCTGGTTCATCAGATTGCGTAGTGCTGACATTTCCCTAAAGGCGGAATGGAAATCCTGTTTGCAACACGAGACTTGGTTTCTTTTCTGGGTCTTCCATGGGTGAGTGTTCCGGACTAGAGCAAAGTGTCAATGGACGGGTGGGTTTGGGGCAACTCTGAGGGCCACCCTCTCCTCTGACTTCTCTGGGTGGGGCCCCAGCGAAGGGTCCCTCCAGAGGAAGCTTTCGTGTAGACACTCCCACCCTTGCTGTGCTTGGAAGCTGATTACGGAAGGGGATTCAGTTCCATGTAACTTTCTCTTGTGTCATTTTCCAAAATGCGGTAGCCATGAGTCTCAAGAGCCCGTGCTTTAGCCTGGCACACGAGGTCCTCCATGCTCTGGCCACAGCATTCCTTTCCAGCCTCATGTCCCACCACCTCCCTCCATGTATTTTTGCCACTGGCCTCACCAGATTAGTCACTTTCCCCGAGAAGAACACCCTGAACTCGTCTCCTTAAGGCCTTAGCACACTGTGTTCTCTGGGCCTATTTCCCTCCTCCTCATACTTGGAAATCCTCTCAGGTCTTCAGGCCCAGTTTAGAAGGCGTCATCCGCAGAGCTCTTCCTGACCCTCAAAAGGACACTGCACGTACTGGTACTTTGCACACTTTTCCTTCTGTCTTGTCACGGGCGAGTGTGTCCCTCTTGAACCTGTGAGCTCTTTGAGAGCTCAAGGCATGTCTGACTCAGCGCCTGTATCTGCGAGGCCCGTACACTCTGCCTTCTTAAGGACAGGAGGTACCAGCAAATGCCTGTTTTGTGCACCTCTGAATGCAAGGCATCGACATCGTGGCAGCTAACAGTTGCGCCGGGGGGTGTTCAGAAGCTCATGCTAGGATTACCCGTGATTCATTTGATCATGAGCCCAGACACTTGAATAATGTTTTTGAGTTGCCCTGATAGTAGCTCATTGCTAACCTTTCTCAGGCCTGCTTCTCACATACCTGGCAGATGTCTGCTTAGTGCCAGGGCTCTGAGCTCTTTATTTCACTTAAGACGTAGCGGCAAGATCATGTGGCAGCTTCTAGTTTTAGTTTTTTGAGGAACCTCCATACAGTTCTCCATAGTGGCTGCACCAATTTATGTTCTCACCAACAATGTAGGATTGTTCCCTTTTCTCCATATGATCCAGCAATCCCAATCCTGGGTGTATATCCGGACAAAACTATAATTCGAAAAGATACGTGTACCCCTATGTTTATAGCGGCCTTATTCACAATAGCCAAGATATGGAAACAACCTAAAAGTCCATTGACAGATGAATGGATAGAGAAGATGTGCTATATATACACAATGGAATACTACTCAGCTATAAAAAAGAATGAAATAATGCCATTTGCAGCAACAGGGATGGACCTAGAGATTACTATACTAAGTGAAGTAAGTCAGAAAGAAAAAAAACAAATATATGATATCATTTACATGTGAAATCTAAAATATGACACAAAAGAACCTATCTATGAAACAGAAACAGCCTCACAGACATAGAGAACAGACTTGTGGTTGCCAAGGGGAAGGGGAGGTGGGGGAGGGATGGATTGCAAATTTGGAAGTAGCAGATGCAATCAATTATGTATAGAATGGATAAACAACAAGGTCCTACTGTATAGCACAGGGAACTATATTTAATATCCTGTGATAAACCATATTGGAAAAGAATGTGAAAAAGAATATACATATATACATACACATATATATCTGAATCACTTTGCTGTACAGCAGAAATTAACACAACATTGTAAATCAACTCTACTTCAATAAAGTAAATTAAAAAAAAAGAACATAACAGCAGGGTGACATTCAAGAAGGATCTATCTGCTTTTAATGTGAACATTTTTTAGTTTGCAAGTTCAGACTTCGTTTTAAAATGTGAACACAGCAGAAGATTTTTTTCCAGGTATATTTCTGCCTCTAGCAGAACAGCTGTCCATAGTATAGTTTTAACTGCAAAATAATAAAACACAGGTCGTGGAGCTTGATTTTGAAGACTTGGGGTCAAGTCTTGGCTTTACCATTTACTAGCCCCCAAATCTTAGACAGTTGTTTGACCTCCCTGACCCTTAGTTTCCTCAGTGGACAATTGGGAAATCTTTTTCATAGGGCTGATGGACAGTTGAAATGAGGTCTTGGGCATTAAATTGGGGTTTTTACTACTGTCTGGCTCATCAATTGGAGTCGAAGGACATTTTTAGATAGCGGTTCCAAAGAGTTTGCCTTTGGTGGAAAATGCATGGATGTATAAGTTTTCAGGCATGTATTTTATTTTGTTTTATTTTTTGGGTGACGAAATAAATGAATTTACAGTCAGGGGACACACAGTATCTAGCAGGCCTAGTGAACATACATGGCTTATAAGACTCAGTTATAGTTCTAATAAATTAGAACCACAGAACCATAGGCTTTGAGAAATTGTAGACAGAAGCTTTGGAAGATGAGGGGGTGAGAATTGATTAATGCACACTGCCTGCAGGCTCTGTGCTTTGCATGCTGGGTACGGCATCCCAAGAAATGATTTCATACACCCTGATGGGTAGGTGATATTAGCCCCACTTTGAAGACAGGAAAGCTTGAGCTCAGGGAGGTTAAATAATTTACACAGGTCCCATAGCAAAGCCTTGAACTTCGCCCTGTACTTGTGATGGCCTCTAGAAATCCTTTCCATTTACAGAAGTGACAAGACCTGCCTTTATCCCTTCATTCCAGGGCAGCCACAAGTTCTGGGCCAGATAAAGCAATGGAAATGGGCAGTCTTAATGTCCCATAACTTGTTTAATGAGTCTAGAAGAGTGTCTTGACGTTTCCTGCCAGGAATCTGCTCATTTGGAGCTCCTTTGACTGCACTCATTCATCAGCCTTTACTTCTCTTTCTCCCTTTTGGGGAGATAATTGCCATTGGCCAGCTGCACTTTTGAGGTCAGGGGTGTATTTGAAGATGACTTCATATTTTCTTTAAGAAAAAAAATTACAGGTGGAAATTGAATCTGTTGAGCATTTCCCATCATCTCCTCCAACATGTGGTAGTGGGAAGAGGCAGCACGGGGCTGGGAGGTAGGGAGTTCTCACCTGGCGCCTATCACTGACCAGTGAGAGGACTTGGGCCAAGCCTTCCTTTCCCTTTCAGGGTTTCAACGTCTTCATCTGTAAACGGTGAGGGCACCATCAGGTGACTCCTAAGATTTTAAAACTGCATGTCTTGTGGTGTCAGAACCATCAGTTACTGCTGAGCTGCGTAATCCTGCAGCTGTTTCTCTGCTACTTTCCAATCTTCAGGTTTAATCTATTCAACAATGTGTAATTTTTTAAAGGGAAGCTTTTATAGACACTTCTGAAAATAAAATGGGGGGGGGAATAAATGGATGTTAAAAAATAGAAAACAACCAATTAAATGGTGTATAGTATGTAATTCTCCTTGGAAACTTACAGAGAAATCGAGGCGCACTTTAACAACTGGTAATTTAAATTGCATTTGAACTCTGCTAATGGTTTGTTTGCATGAGAACTTCAATCATTTCACAGTGGTTTTTTAGCAGAACTGCTTGTTCTCTTTATGGAAAAGAAGCAAAAAAATTGTTAGAAGAAAAGTTGACAGTGGAAAAGGGTAACCCTGTTCATTTGTGCATGGAGAGAAGCTAGCCAGTGCCTGAGACATTGCCCCAGGCCCAAGGTGGAGAGCTTTACCTTTCAGCGAGGTTTGAAAATCTGGGAAGTCAGCTGCCCTTTGCTGCTGTTGTAGAAACGGTATGATTGATATCTCCCTCTGCAAGGAGAAGCTTAGGTTTCCTGGGGCTTGGAGGTGGGGTCTTTTTGTTTTTATTTATTTATTGTTTTTGAGATTTTACTGTTCACAGAGCCAGTGTTGGACTCCTCACATTCCATCCCCTCAGCAAGTTTGAAATTATGCCTTTCTCTCATTTTAGTGAGATGGCTTTGAAATTTCGAATGCCCGTCAAGAGCGCTAGCTCTCAGGAAACACATTGCTTTGCTGGACTCACCTTGATTATACTCCATTTTCCCAACTTAGTCTCTTTCTGCTGTTGGGCTATATGCAAAAACTTTTTTTTTTTTTTAACATCTTTATTGGAGTATAATTGCTTTACAATGGTGTGTTAGTTTCTGCTGTATAACAAAGTGAATCAGCTATACATATACATATATCCCCATATCTCCTCCCTCTTGCATCTCCCTCCCTCCCACCCTCCCTATCCCACCCCTCTAGGTGGTCAAAAAGCACGGAGCTGATCTCCCTGTGCCATGCGGCGTCTTCCCACTAGCTAGCTATTTTACATTTGGTAGTATATATAAGTCCATGCCACTCTCTCACTTAATCCCAGCTTCCCCTTCCCTCCCCCCGTGTCCTCAAGTACATTCTCTCTGTCTGCGTCTTTATTCCTGTCCTGCCCCTAGGTTCTTCAGAACCTTTTGTTTTTTTTTTAAGATTCCATATATATGTGTTAGCATATGGTATTTATTTTTCTCTTTCTGACTTACTTCACTCTGTATGACAGACTCTAGGTCCATCCACCTCACTACAAATAACTCAATTTCGTTTCTTTTTATGGCTGAGTAATATTCCATTGTATATATGTGCCACATCTTCTTTATCCATTCATCTGTCGATGGACACTTAGGTTGCTTCCATGTCCTGGCTATTGTAAATAGAGCTGCAGTGAACATTGTGGTACATGACTCTTTTTGAATTATGGTTTTCTCAGGATATATGCCCAGTAGTGGGATTGCTGGGTCACATGGTAGTTCTATTTTTAGTTTTTTGAGGAACCTCCATACTGGTCTCCATAGTGGCTGTATCAATTTACCTCCTACCAACAGTGCAAGAGGGTTCCCTTTTCTCCACACCCTCTCCAGCATTTATTGTTTATAGATGTTTTGATGATGGCCATTCTGACAGGTGTGAGGTGATGCCTCATTGTAGCTTTGATTTGCATTTCTCTAATGATTAGTGATGGTGAGCATTCTTTCATGTGTTTATGCAAGAGCTTTGAAGCCGGTGTTCTGAGGTCTGGGTGTGTAAGTCCTGGTTTTCCTCTGAAGCTGATTGCGTGGCTGATGGCAGGTCTCTTGCCAGCGAGTGTCGGTGACCTCTTCTGTTACAGTGGCCGTACCTCGGTCCAGTGGAGCGAGCCCCGGACTTGAGCCCTGGGCTGCCTGCCACTCACTAATGGTGTGCTCCTGCGTGGCCACCTCCCTCCTCTGGCCCCCAGGTTCTTCTCCTGTCAGTTGGAAGAGTTGAAGTGGGTCATTTTTAAGATCTCTCTCAACTTTGAGCTTGTACAGGTATTTGAAGATTGAATGGGATCATATTCACAAAACAATTGTATGATTGGTTCAATACTGTTTAAAATGACAGCAATGAAAATGGGAGTAGTCATTTTTCTGGTATGTGGATTTCCCCTGGGTCTACAGAAGACACGTTTTGTAACAACCAGCTACCCTGGAATACTTGTCTGTTGGAATATATATTGCAGAATCCATAGCAAAATACTGATTGTTCTTAATGAAATAAATAAAGTCCTCCAGTAATGAGGACTTCCCAGGAAGCATCAAGGTGTCCAGCCCTCTGCTGCTCACTGGCTCTCATGTTTTGGGCAAGGAAACTGAGGTTCACAGCGGCCACTAGATCCCATAGTTAGAAATCTATCTCCAAACTCATACTCCTTATCTCTGTTTATTTATTGTAGTTCAGATTTTGCTGTTAATTTTTCTTGCCTAAAATGTGAGTATCTAATTGATCTATCTCTTTTACTTCTGATGTTATGGTGAAGCCATATTCCCCCCGAAAGCTGAGGTATGAACACTGGGGTACCAGCCTTCTCTTTCCTCATCATTCTAAGGCACATTAGTGAAATAGAAGTGCGAGGAGCTGACTGGCCGCTCAGGAGATACCGAGGTCAGCCACTAGATTTGCGGGTTTCAAGCCTGGTCTTCATTCCCAGTATGGTTTACCCAGTAAGTTCATAAACTTGGGAAGTTCTACAGCTGGTAAGATCCTAGAGATTCATAAGCAACCTTCTTCTCCCATTTGCACAGGTGGGAACATTGAGGAAGCGGAACTGAAGACAGAATCCAGTCCCCTGATTCCAGTTCAGTGCTTTCTCTGTTGTTCTGCAGGACACTCATCGGAGGGAAGATATCTGTCCGCAGTTGGTGAGTCCTATGCAAAGAAGAAAACTTTCTCCTTTTGTAATCAATATGCATATTTTAATGAGTTTTAAAAAGCAGTGGTTTCCATTTAAAGCATGGGCACTGGTAACTAGGATGGGCTAAGAACTAAGAAGAACAAAAATGTTCTTCCTGTCTTCTTGAGCCGAGTTCATTGGCAATGGACAGGATATAATAATGCTAATAGAATGTGTGGCAAAGCAAAGGCAGGACTCAGCTCTTGGAAGGTGGCAGGAAGAGAAATTGGAAGAAGATTTGGACGAATGAGGATTTTAGATTGCCAATAATTGCATTGCTTCCTTCTTTCTCCTTTGTCATGGAGGGAAGTGTTCTTGAAATTGAAGGACCAGAAAGAAAGTGTCAGTGCACAGTGTTGTGGGCGTTTCTGAGGAAAAGAAGTACTAGTATTGAGCGGCTCTTGCTCTCCCCGGTGCAAGATGCTTCTTCTGTGATCTTACTGTATTTTCACATCAACCCTTTGAGGTAGGGGAAGCTAAATTCGCTTAGTCAAGGGTGTGCACCTGTGTCTTAAAGGGCCTGCACGGGCTCCACAGGGATCTGAGTTTGAATCTTGGAATCCTGTTGCACACTGAGAAAGGAGAATGGTGAGCAGGTAAGGGAAACTTTCCCTTGTGTTTTGGAATTCCTCTGTGTTTATAGCAGGTAGAACATCGTATTCTAGAAAAGAATCGATGGTGTGGGATACCCTGGGCTGTAGGGGGATCTGAGGAAAATAGCTGGGGGATTCTGGGAAAGGCTTCTGTTTAGAATTCTAGATTTTTGCTCTCCATCTCCAGGGCCAGTCCCTATATGCCCCACCTCTGGCTTTTTACCAGATAAATAATATGTGTTGCCATGTTTATGGTGTAGTTTTTCAAAAGGGAGCAGATGCTGCTGTGATCCATAAAACCTAATTTCATTTAAAAGTATGGCTGAGTTTCCAGTTACATTTTGTCACCCTTTGCTTTCTTAATCGATGTATATTTAAAGAACACCCAGTGTTCTTTGCACCTATGGATCTGCATAAGATGAAAGGCTGGAAACCACTGCTTGGACTCTGTTAACATTTCAAACATGGTCTGAGATGTTTTGCCCTAAGCATATACTTTGAGCATCAGATGTAAACCTTTGTTCTCCGCTCTACTGCCTGAGTTTTTTCAGTGCTTAAAATTAAATTGTGATGAATATGAAGCCTTGTACTTGGATTCAAACAAAAAATCGAGTGTGTCGTGACAGAATGGGAGAGAGCACCTAACCAGGAGCACGTTGGAAGAAACTCAGAAGCGTCTGTTGTCCATAAGCTAATTATGAGCCAGCAGTGGTCTTCCAAAACACTGACGCAGCCTCAGATTGCAGTACAGAGAGAACGACGTGGGTGGGTGACCCTGCCAGAAGCTGGCAAGTCCCGAGGTCAGGTGGGCCTTAGGCTCAGTTTGAGCAGGACCTGGGCTCCGTTTCTCTGCAGTGCTCCTTGCTCTGCCCTCTTGTGTGTGTGTTGGCTTCATCCTCAGGATGTTTCCCCTCTTGGTCACGAGCTGGCTGCCTGCTGTCACCTGGAAGCTTATGGCAGCTACACAGTGGAGAAGAGGTGGTTCCTCCGAAGAGTATGTGAGTGCTGATACGGGGCAGAGAGAGGACTAAGGCTTTGTGGGCGACCATAAACCTTTTTTTCTACCCTTCTGTTGGGGCTCTCCTAGGGTGTTGGACTTTAGTCCTTGCCTCCTCCTCTGAAAGGGACGTTAGCCAACTGGCCTCTCCACACTAGGATGCTGAGAGGACCGGAAATGATGTCCCACTGTTACAGGAATGAGACCGGTAAAGGCAGGATGCAGGGCACACGTGACAATGGCCTTTAAGAATATAAAATGGAGTCAGAAGAGGGGCAGCATCTCCTGCTCATATGTGTAGCTCCACAGGCTAGTGGGATCTCTGGCACGTAATAGGTGCACAGTGCATTTTCCTGGATAGAAAGACTAAATCCAAAGGTAGTGACTGGCCCTTTTCCTGAGGGTGTTCTATCAGGTGCTGGCCAATTCTCTGTTGGAAAGCTTTAGGAATTCTAGCACAGATGAGGCTGAACTTCATGGTTTTATGAGAATGAAACAAATAACTGGACAGAAACAGGCTTCTGGGACCAGTACACCTTAAGAAGTTTGAGAGTGCATAAAAACGCAGTGAGTGTGGTGGCATGGGGTATCAGAAGACCTGCCAAATATTAGATGTGCAACCCTAGAAAACAACATCCCTCCACCTTCATTCCCCTGATCAGAGAATTAGGAATAATAATCGTTGTCCTGCCCACCTCTCGTGTTTGTTTAGAGCAAGTGGGTTGATAGATGCCAACTTGTTTTGCAAACTGTAAAGTGTGGTCCATACATGATAGGTCATTACACTTGTTTCCTTCTTTAGTTTCAACATAAAGAATATAAAGAAAAATAAGACATTGACAATAAAGAAAAATATTGATCTTGAATATAAAGAAACATAAGACAATGGAATGTGCAATCCCCTGCACTGTTCCTGGTGCATAGTATATGCTCAGTGTGTGTCCTTCCTTCCAACTCTGTACCCACATCATCCCCAGGACCGGATGGGCAGTAATTTGTCCGCAGTCTTGGAAAGGAGCTAGACCTGGAACCTAGCTTAATGATCATCGTTGAAGTTGAGATGAAGTTGTGTATCATGATTACTTTCCATATTTGTTTTTGCTCTAGGCGGCAGGAGGTGGAGGGAGGTAGATTCAGAGACTGAGGAAGTCTCAGTGCTTTGAGAAATTCCCTAGAAGCTATAGTCTAGCCATTTGAGACTTGCATTGTTTGAGTAGATAATCACACCTGCTCTAGGCGTGACTGGCCTAGTGGGAGTCAGGAAGGAAATTATTTCCCTCTGTTGATACTAGTGTACAATTGTTGATGGTAGCCAAGGGCTTTCAGTTTTAATATTTCCTCTTTGGTCCTCAGAAGAATCAGGTATTAATCTCTGCCGGAAGCAAAGCATTGGTCACTTCCGTCAGAGGTGAAGGTCTTGGCTCCCTGCAGCCTGTCAGTCAGGTGATTTCTGGGCATGTGTGACCATCTGTATAGCCAGCTTTAATGCTTTTATGTTACTGCTTCAAAAGTTACGAAAGGATTTGTTGGGTCTGAGCAGGGACTCATCCAGACTCCTGAGGCCCTGTGGCTGTTCTGTAACCAAGGGATGAGTTGTCGGAGATGTTTTGCTGTCCATGTAAGTAGAAGGTGGAGCTGGCTCTTTTGTTTCCTTCCTCCTAATTCCGCATGCTTCTATTTCCTGACCTCAACACAGTGGACACACTTGTACTCTACCTTGGGCAGAGCCCTAGGTTGTCAGGAGTTCTCAGGTTCTCCCCCATTGGGCTACTATGTGGTGGAGGGGGGCTGATGGCGAATGGATGGAGAGCCCCCTGAGTCCTGTATAGATTGCTGCCAACTATTTACTCCTGGTTCACAGGGCGTGTGCTTGCTCTCTGCCCAGGTCTTTTTTTTTTTCTTTTCTTTAACATCTTTATTGGAGTATAATTGCTTTACAATGGTGTGTTAGTTTCTGCTGTATAACAAAGTGAATCAGCTATACATATACATATGTCCCCATATCTCCTCCCTCTTGCATCTCCCTCCCACCCTCCCTATCCCACCCCTCTAGGTGGTCAAAAAGCACGGAGCTGATCTCCCTGTGCCATGCGGCGTCTTCCCACTAGCTAGCTATTTTACATTTGGTAGTATATATAAGTCCATGCCACTCTCTCACTTAATCCCAGCTTCCCCTTCCCTCCCCCCGTGTCCTCAAGTACATTCTCTCTGTCTGCGTCTTTATTCCTGTCCTGCCCCTAGGTTCTTCAGAACCGTTTGTTTTTTTTTTTAAGATTCCATATATATGTGTTAGCATATGGTATTTATTTTTCTCTTTCTGACTTACTTCACTCTGTATGACAGACTCTAGGTCCATCCACCTCACTACAAATAACTCAATTTCGTTTCTTTTTATGGCTGAGTAATATTCCATTGTATATATGTGCCACATCTTCTTAAACCATTCATCTGTCGATGGACATTTAGGTTGCTTCCATGTCCTGGCTATTGTAAACAGAGCTGCAGTGAACATTGTGGTACATGACTCTTTTTGAATTATGGTTTTCTCAGGATATATGCCCAGTAGTGGGATTGCTGGGTCACATGGTAGTTCTATTTTTAGTTTTTTGAGGAACCTCCATACTGGTCTCCATAGTGGCTGTATCAATTTACCTTCCTACCAACAGTGCAAGAGGGTTCCCTTTTCTCCACACCCTCTCCAGCATTTATTGTTTATAGATGTTTTGATGATGGCCATTCTGACTGGTGTGAGGTGATACCTCATTGTAGTTTTGATTTGCATTTCTCTAATGATCAGTGATGCTGAGCATCCTTTCGTGTGTTTGTTGGCAATCTGTATATCTTCTTTGGAGAAATGTCTCTTTAGGTCTTCTGCCCATTTTTGGATTGGGTTGTTTGTTTCTTTGATATTGAGCTTCATGAGCTGCTTGTAAATTTTGGAGATTAATCCTTTGTCAGTTGCTTCATTTGCAAATACTTTATCCTATTCTGAGGGTTGTCTTTTCATCTTGTTTGTAGTTTCCTTTGCTTTGCAAAAGGTTTTAAGTTTCATTAGGTCCCATTTGTTTATTTTTATTTCCATTTCTCTAGGAGGTGGGTCAAAAAGGATCTTGCTGTGATTTATGTCATAGAGTGTTCTGCCTATGTTTTCCTCTAAGAGTTTTATAGTGTCTGGTTGTACATTTAGATCTTTAATCCATTTTGAGTTTATTTTTGTGTATGGCGTTAGGGAGTGTTCTAATTTCATTCTTTTCCATGTAGCTGTCCAGTTTTCCCAGCACCGCTTATTGAAGAGGGTGTCTTTTCTCCATTGTATATTGCCTCCTTTATCAAAAATAAGGTGATCATAGGTGCATGGGTTTATCTCTGGGCTTTCCATACTGTTCCTTTGATCTATATTTCTGTTTTTGTGCCAGTACCATACCGTCTTGATTACTGTAGCTTTGTAGTATAGTCTGAAGTCCGGGAGCCTGATTCCTCCAGCTCCATTTTTCTTTCACAAAATTGCTTTGGCTATTCGGGGTCTTTTGTGTTTCCACACAAACTGAAATTTTTTGTTCTAGTTCTGTGAAAAATGCCATTGGTAGTTTGATAGGGATTGCATTGAATCTGTAGACTGCTTTGGGTAGTACCATCATTTTCACAATGTTGATTCTTCCAATCCAAGAACATGGTATATCTCTCCATCTGTTTGTATCATCTTTAATTTCTTCCATCAGTGTCTTACAGTTTTCTGCATATAGGTCTTTTGTCTCGAGTAGGTTTATTCCTAGGTATTTTATTCTTTTTGTTGCAGTGGTAAATGGGAGTGTTTCCTTAATTTCTCTTTCAGATTTTTCATCGTTAGTATGTAGGAATGCCAGAGATTTCTGTGCATTAATTTTGTATCCTGCTACTTTACCAGATTCATTGATTAGCTCTAGTAGTTTTCTGGTAGCATCTTTAGGATTCTCTATGTATAGTATCATGTCATCTGCAAACAGTGGCAGCTTTACTTCTTGTTTTCTGATTTGGATTCCTTTTATTTCTTTTTCTTTTCTGATTGCTGTGGCTAAAACTTCCAAAACTATTTTGAATAATAGTGGTGAGAGTGGACAGCCTTGTCCTGTTGCTGATCTTAGAGGAAATGGTTTCAGTTTTTCACTATTGAGAATGATGTTGTCTGTAGGTTTGTCATATATGACCTTTATTATGTTGTGGTAAGTTCCCTCTATGCCTATTTTCTGGAGGGTTTTTATCATAAATGGGTGTTGAATTTTGTCAACAGCTTTTTCTGCATCTGTTGAGATGATCATATGGTTTTTATCCTTCAATTTGTTAATATGGTGTATCACATTGATTTGCGTATATTGAAGAATCCTCACATTCCTGGGATAACCCCCACTTGATCATGGTGTATGATCCTTTTAATGTGCTGTTGGATTCTGTTTACTAGTATTTTGTTGAGGATTTTTGCATCTATGTTCATCAGTGATATTGGCCTGTAGTTTTCTTTCTTTGTGACATCTTTGTCTGGTTTTGGTATCAGGGTGATGGTGGCCTCATAGAAAGTGTTTGGGAGTGTTCCTCCCTCTGCTATATTTGGCAAAAGTTTGAGAAGGATAGGTGTTAGCTCTTCTCTAAATGTTTGATAGAATTTGCCTGTGAAGCCATCTGGTCCTGGGCTTTTGTTTGTTGGAAGATTTTTAATCACAGTCTCAATTTCAGTGTTTGTGATTGGTCTGTTTATATTTTCTATTTCTTCCTTGTTCAGTGTTGGAAGTCTGTGCTTTTCTAAGAGTTTGTCCATTTTTTCCAGGTTGTCCATTTTATTGGCATATAGTTGTTTGTAGTAGTCTCTTATAATCCTTTGCATTTCTGCAGTGTCAGTTGTTACTTCTCCTTTTTCATTTCTAATGCTGTTGATTTGAGTGTTCTTTTTTTCTTGATGAGTCTGGCTAATGGTTTATCAATTTTGTTTATCTTCTCAAAGAAGCAGCTTTTAGTTTTATTGATCTTTTTTTTTTTTTAGTTTTATTGATCTTTGCTATCATTTCCTTCATTTCTTTTTCATTTATTTCTGATCTGATCTTTATGATTTCTTTCCTTCTGCTAACTTTGGGGCTTTTTTGTTCTTCTTTCTCTAATTGCTTTAGGTGTAAGGTTACATTGTTTTTTTGAGATGTTTGTTGTTTCTTGAGGTAGGATTGTATTGCTATAAACTTCCTTCTTAGAACTGCTTTTGCTGCATCCCTTAGGTTTTGGGTCGTCATGTTTTCATTGTAATTTGTTTCTAGGTACTTTCTGATTTCCTCTTTGATTTCTTCAGTGATCTCTTGGTTATTTAGTAGTGTATTGTTTAGCCTCCACATGTTTGTATTTTTTACAGATTTTTTCCTGTAATTGATATCTCATAGTGTTGTGTTCGGAAAAGATACTTGATACGATTTCAGTTTTCTTAAGTTTACCGAGGCTTGATTAGTGATACAAGATAGGGTCTATCCTGGAGGATGTTCCATGAGCATTTGAGAAGAAAGTGTATTCTGTTGTTTTTGGATGGAGTGTCCTATAAATATCAATTAAGTCCATCTTGTTTAATGTATCATTTAAAGCTTGTGTTTCCTTATTTATTTTCATTTTGGATGATCTGTCCATTGGGGAAAGTGGGGTGTTAAAGTCCCCTACTATGATTGTGTTACTGTTGATTTCCCCTTTTATGGCTGTTAGCATTTGCCTTATGTATTGAAGTACTTCTATGTTGGGTGCATAAATGTTTACAATTGTTATATCTTCATCTTGGATTGACCCCTTGATCATTATGTAGTGTCCTTCTTTGTCTCTTGTAATAGTCTTTATTTTAAAGTCTGTTTTGTCTGATGTGAGAATTGCTACTCCAGCTTTCTTTTGATTTCCCTTTGCATGGAATATCTTTTTCTGTGCCCTCACTTTCAGTCTGTATGTGTCCCTAGGACTGAAATGGGTGTCTTGCAGACAGCATATATACTGGTCTTGTTTTTGTATCCATTCAGCCCCAGTCTATGTCTTTTGGTTGGAGCGTTTAATCCATTTACATTTAAGGTAGTTATCGCTATGTATGTTCCTGTTACCATTTTCTTAATTGTTTTGGGTTTGTTATTGTAGGTCTTTCCCTTCTCTTGTGTTTCCTGCCTAAAGAAGTTCCTTTAGCATTGGTTGTAAAGCTGGTTTGGTGGTGCTGAATTCTGTTAGCTTTTGCTTGTCTGTAAAGGTTTTAATTTCTCCATTGAATCTGAATGAGATCCTTGCTGGGTAGGGTAATCTTTTTTTTTTTTTTTTTTTTGCGGTACGCGGGCCTCTCACTGTTGTGGCCTCTCCCGTTGCAGAGCACAGGCTCCGGATGCGCAGACTCAGCGGCCATGGCTCATGGGCCCAGCCGCTCCGCGGCATGTGGGATCCTGCCAGACCGGGGCACGAACCCATGTCTCCTGCATCAGCAGGCGGACTCTCAACCACTGCGCCACCAGGGAAGCCCTGGGTAGGGTAATCTTGATTGTAGGTTTTTCCCTTTCGTCACTTTAAATATGTCCTGCCACTCCCTTCTGGCTTTCAGAGTTTCTGCTGAAAGATCACTTGTTAACCTTATGGGGATTGCCTTATATGTTATTTGTTGTTTTTCCCTTGCTGCTTTTACTATTATTTCTTTGTATTTAATTTTTTGTAGTTTGATTAATATGTGTCTTGGCGTGTTTCTCCTTGGATTTATCCTGTATGGGACTCTCTGTGCTTTCTGGGCTTGATTGACTATTTCCTTTTCCATATTAGGGAGGTGTTCAACTATAATCTCTTCAAATATTTTCTCAGCCCCTTTCTTGTTTTGTTCTTCTTTTGGGACCTCTATAATTTGAATGTTGGTGCGTTTAATGTTTTCCCAGATGTCTCTGAGACTGTCCTCAATTCTTTTCATTCTTTTTTCTTTATTCTGCCTTGCGGTAGTTATTTCCACTATTTTATCTGCCAGGTCACTTATCCATTCTTCTGCCTCAGTTATTCTGCTATTGATTCCTCCTAGAGAATTTTTAATTTCATTTATTGTGGTTTTCTTCATTGTCTGTTTGCTCTTTACTTCTTCTAGGTCCTTGTTAAACATTTCTTGCATTTTCTCCATTCTATTTCCAAGATTTTGGATCATCTTTATTATCATTACTCTGAATTCTTTTTCAGGTAGACTGCCTATTTCCTCTTTATTTATTTGGTCTGGTGGGTTTTTACCTTGCTCCTTCATCTGCCGTGTGTTTCTCTATCTTGTCATTTTGCTTAACTTACTGTGTTTGGGGTCTCCTTTTCACAGGCTGCAGGTTCGTAGTTCCCGTTGTTTTTGGTGTGTGTCACTAGTGGCTAAGGTTGGTTCAGTGGGTTGTGTAGGCTTCCTGGTGGAGGGGACTGGTGCCTGTGTTCTGGTGGATGATTCTGGATCTTGTCTTTCTGGTGGGCAGAACCGTGTTCGGTGGTGTGGTTTGGGATGTCTGTGACCTTATTATGATATTAGGCAGGCTCTCTGCTAATGGGTGGGGTTGTGTTCCTGTCTTGCTAGTTGTTTGGCATAGGGTAGCCAGCACTGTAGCTTGCTGGTCGTTGAGTGGAGCTGGTTCTTAGCGTTGAGATGGAGATCTCTGGGAGCGCTTTCGCCGTTTGATATTACGTGCAGCCGGGAGGTCTCTGGTGGATCAATGTCCTGAACTTGGCTCTACCATCTCACAGACTCAGAGCTGACATCTGGCCAGAGCACCAAGACCCTGTCAGCCACATGGCTCAGAAGAAAAGGGAGAAAAAAAGAAAGAATAAAATAAAATAAAATAAAAAAGTTATTAAAACAAAAAATAAAAAATATATTAAAAATAGAAAAATTAAAAAGTAATAAAAAAAGAAAGAAAGAAAGATCAACCAAACCAAAAAAACAAATCCACCAATGATGGCAAGCACTAAAAACTATACTAAAAAACAAGCAAACAAAAATGGACAGACAGAACCCTAGGACAAACGGTAAAAGCAACGCTATACAGACAAAATCACACAAAGAAGCATACACGTACACCCTCACAGAAAGAGAAAAAGGAAAAAACAATATATTTATATATATAAAAAAAAAGGGAAGAGAGCAACCAAATCAATAAACAAATCTACCAATGATAATAAACTCTAAATACTAAACTAAGATAAACATAAAACCAGAAACAAATTAGATGCAGAAAGCAAACCCCAAGGCTACAGTTGCTCCCAAAGTCTACTGCCTCCGTTTTGCGATGCTTCGTTGTCTATTCAGGTATTGCACAGATGCAGGGAACGTCAGGTTGATTGTGGGGATTTCATCTGCTGCTTCTGAGGCTGCTGGGAGAGATCTCCCTTTCCCTTCTTTGTTCGCACAGCTCCAGGGGCTCAGCTTTGGATTTGGACCCACCTCTGCGTGTAGGTCACCTGAGGGCGTCTCTTCCCTCAGGCAGGATGGGGTTAAAGGAGCAGCTGATTCGGGGGCTCTGGCTCACTCACACCGGGGGGAGGGCGGGATATGGAATGTGGGGCGAGCCTGGGGTGGCAGAGGCCAGCGTGACGTTGCACCAGCCTGAGGTGCGCCGTGTGTTCTCCTGGGAAAGTTGTCCCTGGATCACGGGACCCTGGCAGTGGCGGGCTGCAGAGGCTCCCGGGAGGGGAGGTGTGGATAGTGACCTGCGCTTACACACAGGCTTCCTGGTGGCTGCAGTAGCAGCCTTAGCGTCTCATGCCCGTCTCTGGGATCCGCACTGATAGCTGCAGTTCGCGCCCATCTCTGGAGCTCGTTTAGGCAATGCTCTGAATCCCCTCTCCTCACGCCCCCCCAAACAGTGCACTCTTGTCTCTTAGGCAGGTGCAGACTTTTTCCTGGATTCCCTCCCGGCTAACTTTGGTGCACTAGCCCCTTCAGGCTGTGTTCACGCAGCCAACCCCAGTCCTCTGCCTGGGATCTGACCTCTGAAGCTTGAGCCTCAGCTCTCAGCGCGGCCCACCCCAGCTGGTGAGCAGACAAGCCTCTCGGGCTGGTGAGTGCTGGTCGGCACCGATCCTCTGTGTGGGAATCTCTCCACTTTGCCCTCCACACACCTGTTGCTGTGCTCTCCTCCGCGGCTCTGAAGCTTCCCCCTCTGCCACCCACAGTCTCCGCCCACGAAGGGGCTTCCTAGTGTGTGGAAACCTTTCCTCCTTCACAGCTCTCTGCCACTGGTGCAGGTCGCGTCCCTATTCTTTTTTCTCTGTTTTTTCTTTTTTCTTTTTCCCTACCCAGGTACGTGGGGGTTTCTTGCCTTTTGGGAGGTCTGAGGTCTTCTGCCAGCGTTCGGTAGGTGTTCTGTAGGAGTTGTTCCACGTGTAGATGTATTTCTGATGTATCTGTGGGGAGGAAGGTGATCTCCGCGTCTTACTCTTCCGCCATCTTGAAGGTCTCCCTCTGATCACCAGGTCTTATATTAGGTGCTTGGGAAATCGAGGTAATTAAGTTATAGCTTCTCAAGGGGCTTAGATGAAAGGACGGGGAAGTGGAAAGTATTGGGAACATTGGGGAAGGTTTCTAGGAGGAGGGGGCCTGACCTCAGAACTTCTCAGTGAACCATGGAGCTGCAGTTTGGCTGGACAGGTTCTGATGGTGGTGTAGCTGATGGCAGAACACAGCTGGGCAGGCAAGGAGCCTTTCACCTTCCACATGTGTTTCAGTCTCTGGTTTATTTCCCATCACTGTACTGCTGCCGAAAGCATCATCTTGATTTTGATATTATTTCCATGATCACCTCCAGGTGGCCAGAGCATGCCTGGGTATATGTTACCAAGCCAGCAATCATCTGTACATTCTGTGGGACACAGGTTCCTTTCAAGAGTTCCTGATAGCCAGTCTCTTTTGGTCTACTCCCTAAGCCTCAAGAAAAATGGTGGTGTTGGTAGAGGCCTTTAAAGTAATCCAGGACTGGACCTCTCAGATTGGAATGCTGTCTTCTCTATCTATCGCTGCATAACCAGTTACCCCAAACTTAGCACTTTAAAACAAGAAACATTATGTCACAGGTTCTGTGAGTCAGGAATCTGGGAACAGCTTAGATGGGTACCTCCAGGTCTGTCCTGAGGTTGCAGTCTCATCTGAAGATTCCGCTGGGGAGGACCCGCCACCAAGCTCAGTCACATCGTTGGCAGGATCCAGTTCCCCACGGGTTGTTGGACTGAGCGCCTCAGCTCCTTGCCGACTGTTGGCTGGAGGCTGCCCTCAGTTGCTCGCCTTATGGGCTTCTCCATAGGCAGCTCACAACGTGGCAGCTGACTTCCCTCAGAGCAGGTGAGCAAGACACAATCCCTCAGACCAAGTCACATCCACAGCCTTTTTGTAACCTAATCCTGGAAGTGACACACCACTTCCTCTGCCTCGTTCTGCTTGCTGAAAGCAAGTCACTAGATCCAGCCCAGTCAAGGGGAGGGACTGCACAAGGGCCTGAAGCACAGGAGGTGGAGTTACAGGGGGCCCTCTGGGCGCTGCCTGCCTCAGACACCCAAGCTTACATGGCAGGTGCTAAAGTGCATATTCTCAGTGCACCTCTGTGGATCAATTTTATTTGAAGACTTTTTTGGGGGAGAACTCCATTTAAAATCTGAGTATACGCATTGGTATGTAATCACACAGAATGCAAAACTAGCATGGCTTTTCAGAGGAAGAACACAAGTTTTTTTTTTTTTTTTTTTTTTTTTTTTTTTTTTGCGGTACACAGGCCTCTCACTGTTGTGGCGTCTCCCGTTGCGGAGCACAGGCTTCGGACGCGCAGGCTCAGCGGCCATGGCTCACGGGCCCAGCCGATCCACGCCATGTGGGATCTTCCTGGACCGGGGCACGAACCCGTGTCCCCTGCATCGGTAGGCAGACTCTCAACCACTGTGCCGCCAGGGAAGCCCAGAACACAAGTTTTTAATTAATGCTGTGCTACTCTACCTCTAACTCTTTGCCCTCTTTAGCAGTTAGGGCTGCTTTGGTGGAAACGTTTGCATGTTCTTACTTGAGCTCTTTGCTGTGCAGATGAGATGCCAAGACCCAGAGAGGGGACAGACTCTTCCCAGGGCCACAGAGCCAGGGGTAGCCATGGGAGGGACATCTAAGGCACCTCAGACTCTGGCCCAGTGCGTCTCCTCCACCTCTCTGCACAGTCTCTGCCTCCAAATCAGTCCATACAACTTTTAGGCATATATTCTCTGCTTTTCGCAACCTCTGTCCTGTCCCAGAAAGAGATTGGGGAAAATAGGTCAAAATTTGGAGACTTGAGCCTTGGTGTTGTTCTTTTAGTTAAATTTCAGGGTGTACATCTCCTATTGAGTCACACTGTGTCCTGAAAAGTTGCATAAATCAGTATTACTTGGCTCAGACAGTGTGTCTCTGCAGTTATGAATAACATTTGTATTAAGAACAGTGAGCCAATACACAACATTACTGTGAGACTGACAGGATCAGACAGAAAACCTCAGTCAATACTTTCTGTCTGGCAGAAAGCCCTTTTCCAGAGCATCCGTCTCCTCCCCCCACCAAAATAGTCTTTTTATAAAACCAAGCTCGGCAGTACATTTTATAGAAGATGACAGGTTCCCTTAGAGCCCACCTTAACATTCCTAAAAATTAATGGAAATGGGAGACTTAAAAGGATGGTCAAACTCATTAGCAGCCCTGCAGCCAAAACAAGGCAGGCCAGCTTTGGTCATTGAGACCGACACTGGCCAGAATGTTAATACTATTCCCGGCTCCACGGTTCCTTTTGGATGTCAATATTTTTTTTTTTTTTTTTTTTTTTTTTACTTTTGGTGCTTTCAAAGTGTTTCTTATCAATTATTTAACTTTTATTGAAAGTCGATAGTAAGACGTAGTTTTCATTGGGGGAAAGCAATGAGCTAAGTGGAATTTTTTTTTTTTTTAAAGGATAATAGCTTTATTACTGATACGGTGCCAGGCAAAGGGGGACACGTCGGGCTCCTGCCTCAGAAAACCACGTGTCCCTGATAAAGCGGAATTGGAATAGGGAGACTGTCATATACCAGCTGCATAATCTTCCTTAAGTTGTTTGATCATTTTTAAACGGGTTTCCATATCTGAAAAGTATTGTACCAGCAGCACCTAGCTTACAGATTCTTCTGTGCTCACAGAGCAGCATGGCGTATTTAACGTGCCGATTGTGTATGCTTCTTAGTGCACAGTTGGTGAACATTGAACGGTTTCATTTCCAATCTCCTTAATAGTCTGTAACTGCCAAAAACCACCCTGGTTCTTTTCTTTGTCAGACCATTATCTCGATGTCCGCACTTTGCACTGTCTCCTCGGCTTGGGCCAGACCTGCAGCATTTGCATATGTCACCCGGGATTTCATCTTTTCCTGAATAACTAAAAGCCTTAACATTTATAATTTTGCTCAATGGCTCCCAAGACGTAAATACAGACATCAGAATATGCTCATGTTTTCTGGTCTTTGGAAATATAGTCGTTTTGGGGACAACTGTGTGTACACTGTGTTTCATGAGGAAGGTCTATTAAGAAGTCATTGTTGGTTTTCATGACAAGATTGTTCAGTCCAGAGGATGAGCTCCACTCAGCTACCATCAGCCACCTCTTCCTTTGTAAATGGAAGCTTCTCTGGGACCTGCCCAGGGCTGACCCTCTCCCGTTCCTCTTTGGACTCCTTTAGGATGACATCACTTCCCCCTGCTTCAGTGGTGACTGGCTTGAGTTATATCAGTTATTAAAAATGATCTAATATTTTCCTCTTAAATCTAGGGCCCTGGTTTGTTCTGTGATTAAGCTGGTGATTTATTTATAATATGGTACGAGAGACGGCTACAGCCACTCTATGATGTAATCTAAGAATGACATGAAAACAAAATAGGCTTTTACATAATGAAAGTGTTCCTGTAATACAGTTTAGGGCAAGGCTTTTTTTCCGTTGAGAATAGAGATGGATTCTTTACTTTCCCTCCAGTCCTTTCTTATCTCTGTTTCCCATTTGTAAGTCTTAAGGACTTTAAGTCAATTAAAAAAAAATCAGCATTTAAAACCCCACAAAGACTCTGGTTGGCTCTTCTAATCTCTTCTTGTCATCATCTTTGTTCCCCTCCCCCAATGCTCTCCTTGGCCTCTGTTTTGGCTACAGCTCTCTCAGCAGCCCTTAGCCTCCTCTCATCACACCATGGTCTTCACCATTCCTTTGCTTATGCTGTTCTTGCTTCAGGAAATGCTTCCCGCATCCTGAATCTTCTTCGGCAAAAGGCAGATATAGCTCACTGGTTCCTACAGATAGCAAACTTCTTCAGGCCAGCTCAAGTGCACCTCTTCCTCCAAGCCTTCTCTGAAGCTTCTGTCTCCTATTTAGAAACGCTTTCTCTGTATTTAATACCACAGCACTTAATACAACAGCAAGTTCCCCATCCCCACTGCAAGGAACACTGATAGAATATCAGAGTTGGAAGAGGAGAAAGGACTCAGGAAAACAGGGAGGGGGACTTTGTAGTTCTGGTTCTGCTCCTAACACTGAGACACAGGGAGGTCACGGCCCATCTTTGAGTTTCAGTTTTCCTCATCTGAAGAATGAGTAGTTTGGGTTTCATTTCATGTGGCCACATGGTGGATTGGTAGTGGCTCTCTGAGATGCTGTGTTGAGAAGGATTCTGAAGCGGTATCCTGACCGAGAAGGAAAGAGTTCGTGATCATTTAGCAGTGTCTGCCATGGCTGTGGGTGGGGAAGGGAGGGTGGAGGCGCACAGGAGGTCTCTGGGCAATTTTTGGACTGGATGATTTAGAGCTCTCTTTTTGTTTTACCTTCTGGGATGCTTTGATTTGCTGACTTTAAGTGTCTTGCCCAAGGTCACACAGGCAAGTAGTGGTTAGAATCCAATGCTCAGATGTAGAGATGGTTAAAAACTACATATTCTAATGCAGCCTGGCCATGGGAGTTGAGAAGCTGGGATCAACAAGACTAGAGGGACCATGGTTTACCGGAGGCACAAGACTCCCCAAATTCTTCGTGTCCTTGGGGTGGAGTGGGCTCAGGAGATGCTCTCTACCTCTTTGCCTTCTTTGCTTCCAAAGAGTTATAATGCCTACAATATTCTAATTTATGTCAAAGGTGGCATTTCAAGGTCAAGGTCAGAAAGTTAGGTTATTCTGCCAGGGTCTTCTTCCTGGGTCAAGGCTCACAGAGTTAACCCATGTTCCTTTGGATCCTCTGTGCCTCTCTCCCAGACCCCAGACAAAATGCTCAGCTCTCCAAAGAATGCTAACTTGCTTGAGCACTAGGTCAGCTCCAAAAAAAAAAAAAAAAAAAAAAAAGTCCTGGAACAGTGAGAGACAGAGAGAGTTAGACGAGGGAAAGGAAGGGGGCAGTTTAGGATGGATGAAAGAAGGAACCAGAAGTGGTTAGTGTGGAGAAGAGAGAAAGGGGATGCATGAGGAGGGAGCAGAGTGGGACTCTGCCATGGAAGGGGCCATGAACTTGCTCTTTGTGACCCCAGAAGGAGTTCTGGGAGCAGTGGGTGGAAGCAACAGAAAGACAGTGTGAGGGAGAATGTTTTAGTATTAAGAGCAGACCACAGTGGAATGGGCCATTTCGGGCGTTAGGGTTATTTAGGTAGAGGCTGATACTGATGGGTCCTCGCAGAGGAAATAAGATGTTGGACTAGATGCCCTTTAAGGTCGTTCCTGTCCGGAGAGCATGGAATTTTCTGTAGACATGTTTTGTGTGCATTTTGTGTGCAAATTAAATAATTTCCATTGTAAAGCGAAGGCTTTATGGAGGGAAGTGATTCTTCTTTTCTCCATGGTCTTGGCACACAGAAATGCTGACTTATCTTGGGCAATCTTGTTTCACTTAGCATTATTGATGAAGGAAAGGAGGCTAACTAAGGATGTCTTAGTGCTTGTTTGTGCTGAATGCAGTTTTGAGGATGATTTCTGAGCTTCTTTTCAAGACAGTTCCAAAGAATTCTGTTCTCTTGGTGTCCTTCAATCCGCTCCCCACCCACTGCCCCCTCCAATGTCAACAACTTGCTCTTTCTGTACTATCAGAGTGCTTTGTTTATACCTCCAGTGCAGCATTCACGTTGCTTTGCTCTGCTATGTAAGCAGATTTCTAGTCTTCCTTCTCCACGAGGTTGCAGAAGCTTCCTAAGAGCATAAATCCTGTCTTATTCCATAAGAGGACCCATGGTGCCCAGTGTAGTGGTTTGCAAATAATGACGATGACTCACTAACCTAACAACCGTGTATTTAGCACCTACTGTGTGCTAGACTGTTCCAGGTGTAGGGAATAGAACCGTGAACAAAATCAGACAAACTTTCTCTTTGATGGGAACAGGCAACACGTAAATCAATGAGTAAACAGATAATATTTAGGTTGTGATCTATTTTCAGAAGAAAAATAAAGCAGGTTAAGGGCACAGAGTGTGGGGATGACACAGATTTAAAATTCATTGGTCCGAGAAGGTCTTACTTGGGTACGCAGGCACAGGGGCCTGCAGGCGGTGAGGCAGTCAGCTGAAGAGAGGGGAAAGAATGTTTCAGGCTGAAAGAAAGCAATTGCCAAGGCCCCGAGGCCGAAGCATGCCTGACGCATTCCAGAAAAGTGAGGAGGCCAGCGTGGCTGGAGTGGAGTGACCCGAGGTGAAGAGTGCAGGAGAGGAGGCCGCCCATTCTCATAAAGACAGATGCAACAACAAATATTTGTTAAGCACGTACTGAAGATGCTCAGAAAAAAAAATTGCCTTTGTGATTTAAAGAATTCACAGCAATCTAAGAAAAGGATGACGAAAGCTTTTTCTGGCTTTCAGCTTTGATACAGGGACAGTGGATGGAGAGCTGGGACAGTACCGGGGGGCAGCTCAGAACAAGTCCAGTTGCGGAGGGTATGGTTTCCCTCCTGTCGCTCTCTGTGGTGGAGGACCCTCCTTTCTGAGTCTCTGCTCCTGCGTCAGGCGCACCTGCAGGGAGGCTGGGGCCCCCGGTGCAGATGGGCAATTGCATGCCTAATCACCCATTCAGACACCCACTTATTTGTTTTCCACATGCAAATATGGGTTTTTTGCAGATGGATTTAATATATTTGTTGCTTCCCCATTTTATTTAAAACAAAACAAACGACCAACCGTGTCAGTTGAGGGCAACAAATAGAAACATGAGTATTATACGGTCTTCGCTATGCGCGCTGATTACATGGCTGAGAGGAATCCTAGGCAAATCAGTCTTTTCTCCGCTCAATTTTATTTTTACTTTATAGTACTCCTCTTACTCTCATTATTGTTTTAAAAAAATGTTTTAAGAGGGATGTGGTATTATTTACCCTAAATCATCTTCTCAATTTTTCGGGCTCCATGTTTTTACTGTGTGGTTTCCACGTTTACCTTTTTAGTTTCTGCACTTCTGGTCCATTGTAAAAAAAAAAAAAAAAAAAAAAAAGGCATCATGGGATCTCCCAAGGCCAGTAGCAGGTGGTTCCTACAACTTCTTTAGCCTGGAAATAAACAAATAAACAAACACAAATTAGAAGTACTTGCCCCTATTGATGCGCTATTATTACTTATTGTGCAAGATCATGCAAAAGTCACTTGCATTTACCTGGGAGCCTGTAGGTCAACACCAACGTCAGAGAGAGGGCTTTGGAGGGTGTCTGTTTTGATGTCCGATGACATTTCAGAGCTCTAGAGAAGAACGTCAGAATTGGTAGTTAACATCGGCATTTATTTTATCCCGAGTGCCTCACTTTACAGTTAGGGGAACTGAGGCCCAGAGAGGTAAAATGACTTGTTCAAGGTGTCAGAGTAAGGGGTAGAGATCATACTTGAGCAGCTGGAGTCCTGGCAGGTGGCAGCCTCTGTGGCCAGGGGATGAAGAGACTCCTGGAGCCCCCAGAGGATCTCATCTCAAGGTGAGGTCTGTGTGTAAAGGGAGGGCCATGTGTCCCATTTTTTTCTCTCATAAACTGATTAAAAAATCCTTTGGGTATCAGATCTTAAGCAGAGAAGCAGTGATTGGGATTGTGGATAGAAATTGCTTGCAGTTTGCCTAAATAACAAGTTTGTGGACTGGATAAGAGGGATGTTGGGGTGGATTGTGTGTGTGTGTGTGTGTGTGTGTGTGTGTGTGTGTGTGTGTGTGTGTGTGGCGGGGGGAGAGAAAGAGAGAGAAAGAGGAGTGGGGGTGGGGAGGGAGAGAGGGGATGGAGATGAACAAACTAGGAGGGAGAGGGCAGACCACTTGGCAGCAGGAACTAAATAATTAGGCGCAAGATTTCTGAGCCAGAAGGAAGTCTAAAGCTTATTGAACTGGACTGCTTTATTTTGTAGAAAAAGAAACTGATGTCCAGAGTGGTTGAGAGCCTTGCCGCCCAATCATCCAACTTGAACTGAGTAGTTAGAATATCACACCGGCAACATCCTTTGATAGAAACTTTTATTTGAAAAAGTACCGATCATCACTATCAAGTCGTATTTACTGGTTAGCCAGTAGGGCCACTCATGTGAGAGGAAGCATCTGCCTTCTTAGGGGTTCTTTTCTCAGAGGTGGCTTTGCCAGGAGGAGATTGTCAAGGTCTGTGACAGCTCCAAGCACAGGTCTTCTCTGTTCTTGCAGCCGTGACAGATACCTAATCAGACGTCAGATGAACGCTTGACCGACCACCCCAGTGGCCATCTTCCAAATGATTTTCTGAAAAAGTAAGGTTTGGAGATGAAGGCCAGTTAAGTAACATTTTGTGGATCTCTTACATGTCCTTTAACGTAGGACCCTTTCACTTTTAAATGTTAAACGTTAGGTTGCTGGATTGCCGGAGATGTATGCGAAGTCCAAGGTGATATTTTCGGAGGTAGCCTGAGAGCAGGAAGGTCCGTGTGTGTGAAAAGGGCAAACTTGTCAGGAACATATTGAGAGCGGGTCAACGGGTAGTGGCGGCAGGAATGATGAATGGTTCTGGGGACAGCCTTGACCCTGAAGGCCTCCGGGAGTCGAGTGTGGTGAGCGAGGGAAGGACTATTGATGTAAGACGCATTCAGCTTGCCGTGTCGGCTCTGTGCAGGGGCCCTCTCTGCAGCTGTCTGCCCTGAAGTACTCGCTGTCTTTTTCTCCTGCTGATACTTTGTGGCTTGATATAAATGCTTCCCACCGTGGGCTGGACAATGCCAGACACCGCCCGCAGCCTCTGTGTCCGTGTCAGACACAGCGTGTTGGGCGTTCAAGTGACTCCATCCTTATTCCCATGTCTTTCTCTTCCCTCCGCCCCACCATGCCCACCCACCTCCCCGCTTTGAGAAAAAAATCACCCGAATTGTTTGAAGGTTCCTTTATGTGGATTTGTTTGTATTTTTATTTTATTTTATTTATTTGTTTGTTTTTGGCTGCGTTGGGTCTTCGTTGCTGCACGCAGGCTTTCTCTAGTTGCGGTGAGTGGGGACCACTCTTTGTTGCGGGCTTCTCATTGCGGTGGCTTCCCTTGCCGCGGAGCACAGGCTCTAGACGCGCAGGCTTCAGCAGCGGTGGCTCGCGAGCTCTAGAGCACATGCTCAGCAGTTGTGGCGCACAGGCTCAGCTGCTCCGCGGCATGTGGAATCTTCCCAGGCCAGAGCTCGAACCCGTGTCCCATGCATTGGCAGGCCGATTCTTAACCACTGCGCCACCCGGGAAGTCCTGTTTTTATTTTGTTACTAATTTGTTTACCGTTCGTATCTGAAACAAATTCACCTTATGTGAGACCACATTATAATATACTTGAATTCTCTTTGGCTCTATGATTTCTTTTGTTTTTTCTTTTACTTAAAAAAGGGATATTTCCTTCTCTCCTCAGACCTCTAGCTTTCTCATCTACACAGACAATCTATTTTTGAAGACTCTTTAGGGAGTTGCCAACTTTGTTGGAACTATTAGCGTAGAAGCAATTCGGATGACAGAATCCCACAGTTAACTTGCTTTTCTAGAAACAATTTATTTTCCCTTTAGCTTCAAGGAGTAGCAGTGGGGAATAGGGCATTCTGAAAATAGGAAAAATGTGCCAAATGAGTTGCTGATTTCCAGCGAGGCACATGGAAAAAAGGTTTTGATTTCAGTGACCTCTCTGCTCGTTGGAAAACTCTAGGCTGGTAGATTTCATGATCCCGAGACTGAGTGCTCTCAGGTTACAGAGAGTGATGAGGGGAAATCTCAGGGTGGAGGGTGCTCTCTTATTGGGCTCAGGGCTGTTACAGAGACATAGTGTCCTTTGGCATTAAGACACATCATTTCTTCCAGTTGGGTCATGTTTAAGGACTAGTTCCACCAAATCCCCAAGTACTCGGAGCCCAGAGGGAACGCAGAGCGTTTGAAGAGTCAGCCTTAGCATGGATTGTGTTTCAGCGTGGCCAGTGGCCAAACTTGGTGATGCCTACTGGCTTTGTTCAACAAATTTCTTACGTCTAGACACAGGCCTGCATCTTATGTGCCCCCCCCTTTTTGGTGGTGTCCCTATTTGATTCGTCTTGCATTTAGGTCTATTTGATCTTAAAAATAACACACTAAATAAGAGGGCGGGTGAGCTGAGCTCCGACCCCAGCTCTGCTACAACCATCTGTGGAACTACCCTCAAAATTTTCATTTATTCAAGAAATATTTAAATGAGTACTTTTTACACATCAGTTACCTGAGACACAAAAATTGTGTAAGACACGGTTCTCACCTTGACTGCTTACAGTCGGGGATAGAGGACCAAGTACAAAAATAGATCACGAAGTGCTTCTCCTTTCTGGTCTCCCTTTTACATATGGAAGAGTCAGAGCTGGGCCAGGTTATGGCCACGTCCTTTCGGAGGCTCACATGCGGTCATTTGTACAAAACTCATCAAACATCTGATAGTCCGTATCTAATTAAAAACTGACAAACATTTCCCTTTTCTCCCCAGTTTATCAGGGGTGATGTTGCAGATGAATGAGGAAGTATCTATAGAATGCTTTAATAAGCAAGTTGGAAAAAGACGTGCTATAACTTTGAGGCGTTATTATTAACGGAGAAATGAAAACAAGGGCTGATGTTTTTAGAGAGAGAACAGATGGTTCCTTTGTTTAGAATTTGAGTATAAATGAGAGAGGAAAAGAGATACTTGCCATATTGTTTAGGCCCTGAATGTGAGTGACTTTAAAATGCCAAAACAATCTGGTGAGGAAAGTCCCATGGATTCAAAATAGCTCCTACACTGATCAAACTATAATTAATTTAACAAAAAAACGACAGTAAGAAAAATCCTAATAAGAATTGCCACGGTGACAATTGACAGAACCTAACAAAAACTCCCATTTTTGTGTCAACTCTAGAAACTTAATTTTTCCTGTGTTCAGGACTTATACCACACAGCAGAACAAATTAGTGGGAACTGATTTAAAACTGTGTTTCTTTCTAAAGTCATCCCCGCCCCCCGAGTTATTTCAGTTTCCCATGACTCAGAAAGGAAATCTTCAGGATTCACGAGAAATTGGCAATCCTCTCCCACCTTTGCTGTTGGAGACTGCTGGAAGAACTGAGAGTTGGGGCAGATTAACATGGGAGAGCAAACCTCAGAGGACATGGGTTGGGATGGCAGAAGGCAGGGTCTGGGAAGGCTCTTCGAGAAACTTGTGGACAAAATGTTGTCAAATGGTTTCTTTCTCTCTTCCTTCATTTCTTCATTTCTTATATCTGCCTTTGCAGTCCACAGTTAATTAATGTATCCTTTTCGTGTGGTCCTTGCCCTCTTGAGCTGACAGAAAACGTGGGCTGTGAGAATGAGGTCTTAGGCCACCAGGCCTTTCACCTTGTCTTAGGAGGCAGCTTGTGCGCTAATGCCTCCCGTACAATGAAGACGGCAAAGTAAACTTAATAATCAAACAATAAAGCATGTTTTCTTCTCCAACCCCCACATTTTTTGTAGGTCAAAAAACTCTGCTTTTGGGTGTGCTCTGCTAAAAAAAAAAAAAAAATCAAATAATGGTAAATATCTCGTGCTGCTCTTACCGTTCTCCTTTGTCCATGAAATCGTAATATGTTGGGGAAACAAAGATTTCCGTTTCTTGACTGTAATTGTTGAAATATATATTCAGAGTTTTCCATTTTATGTATTGGCTGATAGCATAAAATAGTGAGACATGGTGTAAGGATTTTCTAATGGAGAAATGTCTGAGAGTATCCCTTGGGTGTTGTATATGCTTCTTAATTGTTCTGTCATCTTGACAAAGTTTCTTTATCCCTTGTCATTTCTTGATCTCTAAAGTGAGATTATCAAGATGATCTCCACAACTTTTTTTTTTTTCCTCATTAACATGAAATCCATGGTATCTGAGAGTTTGGGGAACGGACAGATACTTCTAGGCATCTTCATTTTTCTGACCTTTAAGTGGAATGATGACCCCGTAATGCATGTAGTCATCAGCCTCAGTAGTTTTCAGGCGCCTCTAGGAAGCAGACACCCCGCACTTCATTGCACTCATTTGTTTGTGATTAACATTCTCTGCTCTTTCTCATATCCCAAGCTCATGTTCTGAAATGTAACTATAGGATATTCTTTCCCTCTTGCACTAAATACCTTGCTCAAAGTTATTAATCTTTAAGTGACAACAACATATTGACATCTAAGGCTTTTCTTTCATTTTACGGCCTTAGATGAGAAGTTTTGGGGTCTCAGCCTCCTTCGCTAGAGGTTAGTGAACCAAGGCCTGGTGAGGGGACTCTGGTTGTCTCGTCACCTGTATGAACTAGAACAGGAACTGTAGTCATCTTATACTTTAAAGGCCCGACAGGAAGGCCTCTGACCTTCAGCAATCCGAGAGGCATGTTGGTGTGGAGTTGTGGGACGTCAGTGTGGCTAAGCTCAGATCACCTGAGCTTTCTGAGCCTCACTTGACCCATGCGTGAAATGGGGTAATGACCTCTTTTCTACATGAAAGCGGAGGGCTGTCCAGACAACTTGTGGGGAGCGCTTCCTACCCTGGGATCTATGATTCTGTGAGCAAGTACCACTCCCAAGGTACTAGTTGCCAGGTACTTGGGTGGGGAAAAGAAGGTTGAGGCTATTTTCAGAGGCTTAGATTGCTTATAGACTATTTGGTGGGAGAGCAATACCTTTGAAAAGTTAAGGAACGCTTTTATATATTATGTAAGGAAGTTGATAAAAACGGATACATTTACAAAGTACCTTAAAGTCTATCACCTTTTTTTCCTCTAGCCTGGTGAAATTGGTTTGTCATTTTTGCCATTTTATTTTTGTGGAAACTGAACCAGCGAGAGAAATAGTAGGATGCTGTCAGTGTCAGTCTAAGGATACTGTAAAGCAGCAGGTGGTTGAAGTTTTTCCTAGAGCTTAGGGGCTGCAGAGGAGTTTACAATCTTCCAGTCCAGTGGTTTGCAAGCCTGGCCACCTATTAAAATCTCTGGAGGAACTAAGAAAAAAAATGCCCTGGGACTTCCCTGGTGGTCCAGTGGCTAAGACTCCACGCTCCCAATGGAGGGGGCTCTGGGTTCGATCCCTGGTCAGGGAACTAGCTCCCACATGCTGCAGCTAAGAGTTCGCATGCCACAGCTAAGACCCGGCGCAGCCAAATAAATACATAAATACAAATATTAAAAAAAAAAATGCCCTGTCCTTAAGCTGCTCACCTGAATTAGAGTGTCTGAGCTTCAGTCTTATTTTAGAGCTGCTTGGAGACCCATTGATCTCGTCTTGATCTTTAACCTGTGTCTTTGGTGGTATCTTGGTAAATATCTCTCTCCATGGGCTGTCACACCCCTGACACACAAGTGAAACTGCTGGAGGACCAAGAATTTCACCCAAACAACACGAACGCACTGGGAACTCTACTTGAGAAGGCTCATAAGTTCTGTGAGGCCTTAAAATAAATATGAAGGGAGAGAAGGGCTTAATATTTTTTACACTGGTACGTGCCTTCTTTTATGCTTCTAAGAACGTATAAAATGATAGCAAGGAATATATTTCATTGCTTTAATTGTTCAGGTCTTTTTAAAGTATGTGCAATAAAATACCATTTAAGCTAACTGAACTTTATATTTTAATGCTTTTTGGAAAGGAACAATACCTAGTATTCAGCTGCAGTATAATTTTTAATTTATATATATATATTTTTCCCCCAGTCAGCAGGCCCTGGTTTGGAACCAGAGGGCTGAGAGTTCTGCTGCCTTCCCAGATATTTTACCTGTTTCTGTTTAAACATCAAGTTCTATTTGGTTGATGGTTCTTGACCTCATAATGTCTAACCTTCATATCTTTTTATTTCCGTCTCCAAACTTATCCAGGAAGAAAACTGCAAGGCCTGATTCACTGTTTTTTCCTCCTGCTGGGAAGTTTAGGTGTGTAGCACATGTGACCTAATCTATATTTTAACAAAAAGAATGCTCCTTGCCCATCCCCCTCCCCAGCACTGTGCACTTGGTGATCCTTAACCTCAAAGGCCACTGCTGATAGATTTTAAAAAATTGATACTAGCTATTCCCTTGTTAGATATAGCTCTTCTTCCAACTCTAAACTTGCTCTTTCTAGAAGGGAAATAGTACTCGGATTGCAAATGTGGTGAACTGGAATTTCAGAGGCTTGAATTGACCTACAAATCTTGTAATTGTAGCCCTGGTTACATATACACTGTGGCCTTGTACATGTTATGTATTATTTACCCCAGGAGTTTTAGAAGAAGAAATGATAGGATAATTTTCCATGTTAAGAAATTAAAATGTGCAAAATTCTTTGTGTTGCTATGAAACATATGGACACATATTATATAGAATGAAGTAGTTTTGACTTAATTTATTAATTACTTTCAAATCCTGTTAGAAAATAGAGCTACTTCTTTTTTTTTTTTTTTTTTTTTGCGTTATGCGGGCCTCTCACTGTTGTGGCCTCTCCCGTTGTGGAGCGCAGGCTCAGCGGCCATGGCTCACGGGCCCAGCCGCTCCACGGCATGTGGGATCTTCCCGGACCGGGGTACGAACCCGCATCCCCTGCATCGGCAGGCGGACTCTCAACCACTGCGCCACCAGGGAAGCCCAGAGCTACTTCTTAATTGCTACATTTTTTTCCCTTCTCTTTCTCAGTGGTTATTACTTTAATTTAATTTTTTACTGTAAGTGATTTCCAACATAAAAAGTATAGTCCAAACAATACCCATAAGCTTTAAAAATTTTTTAAATTATTTTTTTATTGAGATATAGTGGATGTACAATATTATTTAAATTACAGGTGTACAACATAGTGACCCACAAGTTTTAAAGGTTATACTCCATTTATAGTTATTTAAAAATATTGGCTATATTCCCTGTACTGTACCATATATTCATGTAGATTATTTATTTTATACATAGTAGTTTCTGCCTCTTAATCCCCTACCTGTATTTCACCCCTACCCACTTCCCTCTCTCCAGTGGTAACCACTGGTTTGTTCTTTATATCTGTGAGTCTGTTTCTGTTTTGTTATATTCACTAGTTTGTTTTATTTTTTAGATTCCACATGTAAGTGATATCATACAGTATTTCTTTCTGTCTGATTCATTTCACTAAGCATAATACCCTCCTGGTTCATCCATGTTGTTGCAAATGGCAAAACTATTCTTTTTTATGGCTGAACAATATTCCATTATATATCACATCTTCTTTGTCCATTCATCTGTTGATGGACACTTAGGTTGCTTCCATATCTTGGCAGTTGTAAATGATACTGCTATGAACATTGGGGTGCGTGTGTCTTTTCAATTTAGTGTTTTTGTTTTCTTCACATATAAATCCAGAAGTGGAATTGCTGGGTCATATGGTAGAATACCCATATGCTTTCATCAGATTCATCGATTGTTAACATTTTATCCCATTTGCAGTCTCCCCTCTCTTTCTATTTTCTTCCATATGTGTATATACACACACACACACACACACACACACAAACACATATACATATATATATTTTTCTGCAGTATTTTTTCTGCAGTGATGGAGAGGAAGTTGCATATATCATGATACATCATGGCCCCCTATGCCTAAGTGCAGTGTGTATTTCCTAATAATAAAGATCATCTCTTCATATTCACATTATAGTTATCAAATTCAGTACCCATAACACTGATTTAATACATTTTTGAATTTTATTTATATAAGTTTTATACAGCAGATTCTTATTAGTAGTGTATACATGTCAATCCCAATCTCCCAATTCATCACAGCACCACCCCTACTGCCCCCAGCTGCTTTCCCCACTTGGTGTCCATACGTTTGTTCTCTACATCTGTATCTCAATTTCTGCCCTGCAAACTGGTTCATCTGTACCATTTTTCTAGGTTCCACATATATGCGTTAATATATGATATTTGTTTTTCTCTTTCTGACTTACTTTACCCTCTATGACATTCTCTGGATTCATCCATGTCTCTACAAATGACCCAATTTCGTTCCTTTTTATGGCTGAGTAATATTCCATTGTATATATGTACCACATCTTCATAATCCATTCGTCTGTCGATGGGCATTTAGGTTGCTTCCATGACATGGCTATTGTAAATAGTGCTGCAGTGAACATTGGGGTGCATGTGTCTTTTTGAATTATGGTTTTCTCTGGCTATATGCCCAGTAGTGGGATTGCTGGGTCATAGGGTAATTCTATTTTTAGTTTTTTAAGGAACCTCCATACTGTTACCCATAGTGGCTGTATCAATCTACATTCCCACCAACAGTGCAAAAGGGTTCCCTTTTCTCCACACCCTCTCCAGCATTTGTTGTGTGTAGATTTTCTGATGATGCCCATTCTAACTGGTGTGAGGTGATACCTCATTGTAGTTTTGATTTGCATTTCTCTAATAATTAGTGATGTTGAGCAGCTTTTTATGTGCTTCTTGGCCATCTGTAAGTCTTCTTTGGAGAAATGTCTATTTAGGTCTTCTGCTCATTTTTGGATTGGGTTGTTTGGTATTTTAATATTGAGCTGAATGAGCTGTTTATATATTTTGGAGATTAATCCTTTGTCTGTTGATTCATTTGCAAATATTTGCAAAAGGGTTGTCTTTTCGTCTTGTTTGTAGTTTCCTTTGCTTTGCAAAATTTAAGTTTCATTAGGTCCCATTTGTTTATTTTTGTTTTTATTTCCATTACTCTAGGAGGTGGATCAAAAAAGATCTTGCTGTGATTTATGTCAAAGTGTGTTCTTCCTATGTTTTCCTCTAAGAGTTTTATAGTGTCCGGTCTTACCTTTAGGTCTCGAATCCATTTTGAGTTTATTTTTGTGTATGGTGTTAGGGAGTGTTCTAATTTCATTCTTTTCCATGTAGCTGTCCAGTTTTCCCAGCATCACTTATTGAAGAGACTGTCTTTTCTCCATTGTATATCCTTGCCTCCTCTGTCATACATTAGTTGACCATAGGTGCGTGGGTTTATCTCTGGGCTTTGTATCCTATTCCATTGATCTCTATCTCTGTTTTTGTGCCAGTACCATATTGTCTTGATCACTGTAGCTTTGTAGTATAGTCTGAAGTCAGGGAGTCTGATTCCTCCAGCTCCGTTTTTTTCTCTCAAGACTGCCTTGGCTCTTTGGGGTCTTTTGTGTCTCCATACAAATTTTAAGGTGTTTTGTTCTAGTCCTGTAAAAAATGCCATTGGTAATTTGATAGGGATTGCGTTGAATCTGTAGATTGCTTTGGGTAGTATAGTCATTTTCACAATATTGAGTCTTTCAATCCAGGAACATGGTATATCTCTTCATCTGTTGGTATCATCTTTAATTTCTTTCATCAGTGTCTTATAGTTTTCTGCATACAAGTCTTTTGTCTCCCTAGGTAGGTTTATTCCTAGGTATTTTATTCTTTTTGTTGCAGTGGTAAATGGGAGTGTTTCCTTAATTTCTCTTTCAGATTTTTCATCATCAGTGTATAGGAGTGCAAGAGATTTCTGTGCATTAATTTTGTATCCTGCAGCTTTACCAAATTCATTGATTAGCTCTAGTAGTTTTTTGGTGGCATCTTTAGGATTCTCTACATATAGTATCATGTCATCTGCAGGCAGTGACAGTTTTACTTCTTCTTTTCCAATTTGTATTCCTTTTATTTTTCTTCTCCGATTGCCATGGCTAGGACTTCCAAAACTATGTTGAATAATAGTGGTGAGAGTGGACAACCTCGTCTTGTTCCTGATCTTAGAGGAATTGCTTTCAGTTTTTCACCACTGAAAATGATGTTTGCTGTGGCTTTGTCGTATATGGTGTTTATTATGTTGAGGTAGGTTCCCTCTATGCCCACTTTGTAGAGAGTTTTTATCATAAATGGGTGTTGAATTTTGTCAAAAGCTTTTTCTGCATCGATTGGGTTGATCATATGGTTTTTATTCTTGAATTTGTTAATATGGTGTATCACACTGATTGATTTGCATATATTGAAGAATCCTTGCATCCCTGGGATAAATCCCACTTGATCATGGTGTATGATCCTTTGAATGTGTTGTTGGATTCTGATTGCTAGTATTTTGTTGAGGATTTTTGCATCTATGTTCATCAGTGATATTGGTCTGTAATTTTCTTTTTTTGTAGTCTGATTTAAAACTTTATTGTTTTGTACTCCTGTTTTGTCAACTTGCCCAGTTATATAATATACTTGACAGCATTTTTCCCCTCTAGTAGAGAATCCAGCCTAAAATCAGGCAGTGCATTTAGTTGTCATGTTTCTTTAGTCTCTTTTAATCTGGAACGTTTTCATAGCCTTTCTTCTTTTTTTATGACATAGACATTTTTGAAGAATACAGTGCCCCCCTTTTGAGAAATATAATATAATAGTCCTCATGTTGGGTTTGTCCACTGTTTCTTTGTGTCCTCCTCAGGAATTCTGTCTAGAGGTTTACGATGGTGAGTCAAGGTATTGTTCAGTTTCTCCACTATATAGTTACCATTTTCCCCTTGCAGTTATTAAGCAGTCCACGAGGAGATACTTTATTCTTGCTCCTCATCAAAAATTTCCTTGAAATTCTTGTAAAACCAGTCTTTACTATGATGTCTGCAAAATGATGTTTTTCTATATTTAGTGCTTTCTTAATGTTTATTATGCAACATTCTGCAGTCTAGTCTAAGCAAGACTCCTTCCCTTCTCTTTCTCTCTGTTTCAAATATAGGTATGGACTCCAGATTTCTCTTTTAATCTTGTATAATTCATTAGTGCTGTTTAATTATTGTGATGCTTACATTGTCCCAGACTATTGCAGTGGAGCCCCTTTAAGCTGGCTCCTGTGTCCTTGTGATATGTCCCCATCTTTGTTGTTGCTAGCACTTATTTACCTGCTCAGATAAAAAGGTATTTTAGTTTAATCTTGTATCTTCTCTGCTTGAGCTCTGAAATCAACCATTTCTTCAGTGTGTCCTGGTTGTTTTCAGTGGAGAATGGTGTTAGAGACCAATATTTGAGTGCTACGTATGCTCATGGGTACTGTGGTGCCTTTGGTCCTATGCCCTTCCAATGGCCAGAGCTGGGAAATTTTACACATAAAAGTATATAGGCAAATACATGTATATATATAGCACCCACATATATACATACCTGTGCTATATGGATGTGTATCCATATATGTGTATACAAATAATAATAATGATTTTATTTTTATTATTGTACATGACACAAAAGAAACCTGCTAGAAAGAGTTCAGGGTTTGCTTGTGATCTTCTCCCCCAACTTTAACCCTTCCCAGGATTGAGGGTATATTATCAAATACTGTGTTTAGGAATTACCTGGATTGGTTCTTTTTTCTTTATGATCCTTCCCCCCAACCCCTCAGTGTCATTATGCTGTTCATTTGAAATTTGTTTGAGTTCAGTTGTTTCATTTGGCTTTGGATTTTAGTTTCTCTCCTTCCCACCCTTGTCTTGTTGATTTAATTTTAATTTTTGAATACGTAAAATGTTAACAAGCTTCAAATGTTAAAACTAAACAAAAAAGTATACTCAGAGAAGTGCTACTCCCTCCAATATTTCTTCTACCCTGTTACTCCCTTCACCTCTTGTAGGTAATCACCCTCATTGTTTTCCTGGTTATCCTTCTTGTGTCTCTCATATTTCCTTTTCTTTCTTACATACAAGGTAACATATATGCTCTTTTGTACTTTGCTTTTTAAAAATTCTTTTCTTCTTTCTTTCTCTCTTCCTCCCTTCTTTCTTTCTCTCTTCCTTCCTTCTGTCCTTCTGTCTTTCTCTTTGTCTCTCTCTTCCCTTCTCTCTCTTTTCTTCCTTCTTTTTTTCCATCTTTTTGCCTTATTTTCTGCCTCTCCTTCCTTCTTTCTTTCTTTCTGTCTCTGTTTTATATGACTGATCTCCTGTGCTTGGACAGTTGAGTAGTTTCCTGCCATGAATAATATTATGCATATTTATTTTTATAATGTTGGAGGTGTATCTTCAGGTTATATTCTTAGAAATGGGAATGCCAGGTCAAGGGAGAATGTTTTGTTAGGTATGTAGTGACATATTCCTCTCCATGGGGGTGTCCCACCAGCATCCTCAACCACAGAGTGTATCGTCAAGCTTTTGAATTGCTGCCAATGTGATGGGTGGGAAATGATATCTCAGTGTAGTTTAAATTTGCATATATCCTATTATGAATGAAGTAGAACATCTTTTCCTGTGTTTAAAGACTATATTAGTTAATTTTATAAATTCCATTTTTCTGAATTGTCTGTTCATATCTTTTGCCCATTTTTTAAATTTGGATTTTGGTCTTTTTTTCCGTCAAAAATATCTCCGTAAATTAACCCTTAATTTATGAAATATATTATGAATATTTTATCCCAGTTTGTTTTTTGACTTTGTTTATAGTGCTTTTCTCTTTTTGTCATGAAAAAAGGCAACATTTATATTTATATAGACAAGTTTAACAATCTTTTTTTATTGCTTCTGTTCTTTGATCATAGTTTGAAAGCATTTCCTGACACGACGTTTGCTCGCGTTATCTTCTAGTACCTGCATAGTTTGAGTTTAAAAAAAAAAGTAATTAATTAATTAATTAGGCAGCTTTGGGTCTTCGTTGCTACGCGCAGGCTTTCTCTAGTTGCGGCGATCGGGGGCTACTCTTCCTTGTGGTGCATGGGCTTCTCATTGCGGTGGCTTTCCTTGTTGTGGAGCACGGGCTCTAGGTGCGCAGGCTCAGTAGTTGTGGTGCACGGGGCCCAGCTGCTCCGTGGCATGTGGGATCTTCCCAGACCAGGGCTCGAACCCGTGTCCCCTACACTAGCAGGTGGATTCTTACCCACTGCACCACCAGGGAAGCCCATAGTTTCACTTTTCACATTTAGATCTCTGATTCATTTGCAGTTTATTCTTTTTTTTTTTTTTTTCGCTACGCTGGCCTCTCACTGCTGTGGCCTCTCCCATTGCGGAGCACAGGCTCCGGACGCACAGGCTCAGCGGCCATGGCTTACGGGCCCAGCCGCTCCGCGGCATGTGGGATCTTCCCGGACCGGGGCACGAACCCGTGTCCCCTGCATCGGCAGGCGGACTCTCAACCACTGCACCACCAGGGAAGCCCTGCAATTTATTCTTATATGTAATGTGATGAATGGCTCTAATTTTATCTTTATCCAAATGACTGTCTAGGGCCCCAACACCATTTAGTTAAACAACTCTTTGTGATTTGAGATTGATGGTTACTTTTTAACCTATACCTTGACTAGATGTGAAGGAGAGTGAATGATGGTGAACAGTGGAATAGGGTGATTAGAGGAAAATTTAGAGGTTCTGGCTAAAGACTGAGACCAGAATCAAACCTGTATCTCCTCACTTTCAATCCAGAATACTTGACCTTTTATAAGTCAACCTCTCTTATCCATTTCCCCTAACATATTTACCAGGAAAGGTGTTTAAAACAAAAGAGGGGCTTAGGCATTATCTGTCCTCTCCTCCTTTTCAGTGATCTGTAACCACTCCTCCTACCTGAAATAGATTATGAGAACTTGGCTGCATACTTTCTGGTGAGCACCTGTGACTCTGTCTGTTGTCTGTAGCACCTGGTCACACGCTGTTTACTCACTTTGCCCACTTCTGCCAACTGCCTTTGTTTCAGTGACATGTCTGCTTGCAGCCCATAGCCACATGAGGTGAGAAGAGATCCCAGAGGTTTTAGGGTTTTGGGGGGCTGGCTTTACAGCTCCATAAATCTCCATCAAGTTGGGAAATATACCAAAATCTCTTTTTCCTAGATTTTGGGGAATGAAGAATTCCAAATAAATAAGTTTCATACCTTAAGGTGTCAAAATTTAAAAGTTTGTTAATTTTTATAGAACGCAGAATAAATGTCTCCTGTCTTCTTTATAAGAGCTCACCTGATGACTTAATATTGATGGCACAGGCATTTTTGTGCATTTTGCAAACTGAGTTCTGCTAAACGTTAGCCTTCTTTGATCTGTGGATAGCTATTCCATGAAAAGGGAAATTTTTGTGGTCAAACATGTTTGAGAAATGACAGCTTATGCAAATTTAGACACATTTCTTTGCTGTAGGACTTCTCATAGCTCTTAGTATGAACTTTTCAAATTTCTTTAATCAGGAACAAATAACTGCCCCCCTCCTCCCAACCCATTTACACCTATTACTAGCTTTGATACTTCGATCTGTACCATCAAGTGTATTTGGGCTGCTACTATATTGTATCATATAGTAGCAGGATTCCATATCCCCTTTTTGGTTTTATTGTTTCCTCCTAAACTCTTCTGAAGTTAAGCTCTGTGAAGGCGTTTATTCATTACTGTGCTACAAATACCTACTGTGCTACAAATACCTGTGGTGCCTGGAGTGTAGTAGGTGCTCATTAAGTATTTCTGAGCTTGAAGTTGTCAGCTCTCATTGACCTTGATACAGTGTTTCTGGTTTGGTTCCCCTTCCAAAGGTATATGTTTTAAACAGCAGTTTCTTTCTTTTTAGTCCTAACAATCGGATAACATATTTGCAAAGAATTCTGTGTATAACTTCCTGGCCTCTCTAGAGGTGTAAATCTTAATCATGAATCATTACTACATAAATGATATAAACATTGCCGCTTGTCACCCCGAAATACACACATAGAAATGCCCCTGGGAGAAGCAGCTAGTTTACCAGGCAATACCTGTGCTCGGGAGCTCTGCCCGCCTGCATTTTCCATTTAGGACTTGGACTGGAAACCACGGTTGGTTTTCTCTGTCTTACAGATTTGAATAGCTTTTCTGATCAGCGACTGCACTGATGTATTCCAGTTTCAGCTGCTCTGAAAGATGACCACCTATCTCCTGGAGCTTGTCCAATCTTCCCTGCACCTTCCCATTCCAACCAGGATCTTACAGAGGAGCCCATATTTTAGGTTAGTTGGTATCAGTCATAAATGTGTACTTAGGTGCGTGCATGCACGTGCACACACACACATCTTCTGAGTGAGGGGCTGAGGTGTCAGATATCTAGGTTTAATACAGGAGCTCTTTGGGAACTCAGAATTCTGAGCTATTAGTGTGCTTTCTTTTCTTTCCTTTTTTTTTTTAAAGTTAAATGAACTGTTTTTTTAAAAATTTATTTATTATTTATATTTTTGGCTGCGTTGGGTCTTTGTTGCTGTGCACGGGCTTTATCTGGTTGCTGTGAGCGGGGGCTACTCTTCGTTGTGGTGCGTGGGCTTCTCACTGCAGTGGCTTCTCTTGTTGCAGAGCATGGGCTCTAGGTGCGCGGGCTTCAGTAGCTGTGGCACGCAGGCTCAGTAGTTGTGGCCCGCGAGCTCTAGAGCGCAAGCTCAGTAGTTGTGGTGCACGGGCTTAGTTGCTCCGCGGCGTGTGGGATCTTCCTGGGCCAGGGCTCGAACCCGTGTCCCCTGCATTGGCAGGTGGATTCTTAACCACTGTGCCACCAGGGAAGCCCTTTCATTATTTTCAACATTATATTTGTGTTCTTTTTGAATATACAAGTAATTAATTTTCATTATAGAAAATTTGGAAAACACAGGAAAGTATAAGGAACAAAATTTGGATTGCCTGTAATCCTATTACCTCAAAATACATTATAGTGAATAATGTTCTATCCTGTATATGTGTGTGTGTGTGTGTGTGTGTGTGTACACACTGCAGACTGCTGTTCTGTGGCTTGCTTTTTAAACCAGTCCTCCATTGTTAAATAAGTCCTGTATTTTTAACATTACAATTAATATTTATAATATTTATGTATTGCAACACTCAACAGTTAACCTTTACTTAGTGCCTACAAGGCAAATCATTGTGCTACGTGAGTCAATGGTTGTAACTTGGTTCACCTTTGTACTTCTAGGGGCTAGCTCGGGACCGTCTGTGCACGTGGTTTTTGCTCAATAAATGCATGATGAATTTCAGTGACTAGACATTAAACCAGAATTGGATATGCCCACCTATTCTTAAGAAGGTGATATATTCTAAAACTACAGAAGAAGGTGAGAGCCACTACAGATGAAGGTGCCCGTATAAGGGCAGGACAAGTTCAGTAAGATTGTACCAGTTCAGTAGGTGTTACCTCTGCTGATTTGAAAGTGTCTGCCAGTTATGAGACAGGGCCTCAAATTATTGTGTGGTCAGCACAGTTTGTATCTATCTGGTCCTCAACATTTTAGGCCTGGAACCTCCCACTCCCCTTTTTTAAAATAGCGAATCAGGGTTTCGGTAGTGGGATGGGGAGGAAATTGCATTAGTCAGATACATGAGGCAGCCTGGGATCAACTCAGTGCCACTTTCATACATGCCTGGGAGCAAGAGCTTTGCATTAACTGGCTTGCCGGTGTCTGTGCTCTGCCTTGGATGCTGTTGAAATGGGATTGGTTGTTAGAGACACTGCATGGTGAAGGAAGAATCGGAGCAAAGCGTTCGGAGGATCTAAAGGAGAATATTCGCTGCTCCATGGGCATCTTCCTTTCAGGGCCCCAACAAGCTTGTGCCCACCAGATGCAGTGGGTAGAATTCCTTCACTGCCTCTCCTTTGGTGGAAGATGTGGCATGTGTAGGTGAAGGAACAAAAATCACCCAGGGCAGGCTTCCCTGGTGGCGCAGTGGTTGGGAGTCCACCTGCCGATGCAGGGGACACGGGTTCGTGCCCTGGTCTGGGAAGATCCCACATGCCGCGGAGCGGCTGGGCCCGTGGGCCATGGCTGCTGAGCCTGCGTGTCTGGAGCCTGTGCTCCGCAGTGAGAGGCCACAACAGTGAGAGGCCCGCATACCGCAAAAAAAAAAAAAAAAAAAAAAAATCACCCAGGACAACTGTTATCGAAGGATAGTCACCTTCTTGGAGTGTAACCTCTCAACAGGACTTCTAACAGGAATTGATGCCTAAATATTTAGATCCCTGAGGCTTTGTCTTTCTCAGCCATACTCACCAGTCACAGCATCTGCTTCCTCTGTGTAATGCTGGACAAACACAGACAAACTCTCACATCCCGACTCACTCCCACCCCATGCCAGGGAGGTTATAAAATGTTTGAGTGGCTTACTTAAGTGTTATTCCTATTATGGCTTCTTGGGAAAGTACCCTCTGCCTTGATGGAGTTGTGGAAACATCTTGGTTGTTTCAACCACAGGGTTAAGAACCATTTGGCTGCGGTCATGTACTAGGCATGTGCATTGATATTGGGAAAGGAGCAAAAAAGATACAGAATGCCGTATCCACAGCCGGGGACTGTGCTAGATGCTTCCAATAAATACCTTGTACAATCTCTCCATCCACTCAAAATAGAGATGCTACCCCATTTTACAGATGAGGACACTGAGGCTCATATATTTTATGTTACTCTCCCAGGTCACAGAGGGTGGTGGTCACAGAACTGAGACTCAAAGCCAGGTCTGGAAAGCCATGACATTTGTCACTCTTCCTGTCCACCCTGCCATTCTAGAGCACCACTGTTTCTCAGAGATTGTGCATAGATTCAGGTCATGCAGCCTCCATTTGGGGCTTGAAAGTCCTGTTCTGTGAAGGTTTTCCTGACACCCTCCGCCCCACCACACACACTCTGTGCCAGACCTCTATGAACACAGTGATGGTTGTTGTGTACATATTTGTCTCCTGTGCTGAACTGTGAGTTCTAGGTATCTTAGTACGGTATCTGATTCATGTCAGGCCTCTGATATCTATGTATTGAAAATGCTAGTTTTTGCCCCATGTTGTGTTTCCACGCTAAGACACTAAAAATCTAGAACTGCCATTTCATTTTATTTTTTTATTTTTTATTTGTTTTTTTGCGGTACGCGGGCTTCTCACTGTTGTGGCCTCTCCCGTCGCGGGGCACAGGCTCCGGACGCGCAGGCTCAGCGGCCGTGGCTCACGGGCCCAGCCGCTCCGCGGCATGTGGGATCTTCCCGGACCGGGGCACGAACCCGCGTCCCCTGCATCGGCAGGCGGACTCTCAACCACTGCGCCACCAGGGAAGCCCTAGAAGTGCCATTTTAGAATTAGGCAACTCAGTTGCCTTTAAGGATGCACTGACTTGGGTTTTTGCTTTAGTATTTTGTGTAAAGATGCTCTTTGGCTTAGATCTCTGCTTCAGCCCTTGGAAGGGTAAGATAGCCATATGCCTACTTCATTAATATTTTGGGCATCTCTGTGCAGGAAGCGATTGAGTGCTAACATCACATAAGTTCTGTCATATCAGCATAAAACCATTTGCAATATGAACAAACATGTATTTCAGATTTGTTGCTTATATCCAGATATTACTTTCCACGTAATATATCTGGCAAATTAATTTCCATATTGTTACTTTCAAATATAGGTGAATATTTTACATGTAATTTGTAGTGAAAAGTCTTCTACAAGTGTTTTGTACCCTGAAATTCTACAAATTATTGACATATAAAAATATGTAAGTGCAAAATGCAACAATATTTAATGGTGATTGTGAAAGTTGTTAGATTTATGGGTAAAATAATTATTAAGAACTTTTGAATTGTTAAACAATTAGGGAAATTGATAGTAAATGCTAGCATTAGATTAGTGAAATCTTAGTTAATAGGGTACATTAGTGAGGTAACTTTGGGAAGAACATCATATTCTTTCTTAGCTAATAAGTGTTTATAAAAATATAAGTTGTAATAGAGGCATTGTTATGAGATTAAATTATATTATAATTTGAATCATTATAGGATTGGTTGGTGAATGCATTCATAATTAAAAAGAGTGACTATTAGGAATTGTTTTTAAGTTTCAGTATTTAATTTTACATAAGGCCATGAATCTTTCCAGAAAAGTCCTATTTAAGAATTGTTTAATTTTTTTAAAAGGTAAATTACAGGAAGATTGCCAACTTTGTCCCCTCAACATTTCGTGATCAGGAAAACCTCCACAATCATGCACAACAAATAATTGATAAATTATCTTCAACACAGAGAAATTTTGTATTTATTCTTGCATGAAGGAAATCTAGCTGATGATGGTAATAGATTTCAGTCTCAGTTTTGGCTTAGTATTGATTTTTAACACTCAGCTATTTGGTATTTGGCCCAAGTGGGTAATGGGTACAAATCTTCTATCAGTGGATTTTTATGCTTCTGTACTGAGAGACAACATGTAGGTATCTCCAGCTCAGACTGGAACAAATTCCTCACGTTTATCTACCGTTAATTTGTTTACAAATGGGTTCCATGGTCGCCATCTGCTAATTCTGCTGGTGATCCTTAAGGATCAGGTGCTGGGGGACCCTGAACATTTGACCCCATCTCCATTCCAGTGCTTGGAATGCCCCAGACCTGGCTTTTAGTCCTGGCTTTGGAGCTGTTCCTGGCACACGTAGAGTAAGGCATTTAATTTCCATACTGCCTGTCTTACGAGAAGAAGTGTTAGTAAACTCATTAATTAGGGTGTGTTTATAGTTCTATTCTGAACATCAGTAGCTTCTAAGTTTAATTAAAATTGACAACCTTCTTGAGGACAGACGTGCTCCTTACATGCTGTGTGTCCCCGTCAGCCTTGGTTTCCTCTCTCGCTTGCAGTGAGCCTGATGGTCATGTCTTCTCCAGAGACCTTTCAGCTTTGTCTTTCTGTTGTGTGATAAAGGGTGAATAGAGGAAAGGTGAGTCTTGATGACTGTTGGAGTCCAAGCCAGTTTGTATTTGCTGACAGGTATGACTGAGGGCAATAAATTACATTCTAGGTTTAAACAGGCTGGTTCTTAGTTGTCACTGGAAGTGCAAATAATACTTCTTCCTGGTGTATGAGATGAAATTGGTTGTCTGCCACATATATTTCTTATTTTTGTCTTTAGCTCATGGTGTGGTCATGGAATACAATTTTGGGGACAATTTCAGGTGAGTTTATTTGCTCAATAATGATAATAATATATTCATTGTCATTTAATGAGCATCTAGTATGTACCAGACATCTTTTTTTTTCTGTATTTTTATCTTATTTTATTTTTTATTGAAGTATAGTTGATTTACAATGTTGTGTTAGTTTCAGGTGTACAGCAAAGTGATTCAGCTATACATATGTGTGTGTGTGTGTGTGTGTGTGTGTATATATATATATATATATTCTTTTTTAGATTCTCTTCCCTTATAGGTTATTACAAAATATTGAGTATAGTTCTTTGTGGTATACAGTAGATCCTCGTGGGTTACTTATCTTATATATAGTAGTGTATATATGTTAATCTCAAACTCCTAATTTATCTCCCTGCTCCTTCCCCTTTGGTAACCATAAATTTGTTTTCTATGTCTGTGGGTCTATTTCTGTTTTGGATATAAGTTCATTTGTATCAGTTTTTTTAAGATTCCACATAGAAACGATATCATGTGATATTTGTCTTTCTCTGTCTGGCTTACTTCACTTAGTATGATAATCTCTAGGTCTATCCATGTTGCTGCAAACACACAGCATTCTTAACCTTAGAAGAAAAACGACATGCAAGGCTTATATTCTAATTCCCATTTTGCAAATAAGGACTTGCTTAAGTTCACGAAGAAAGTGGCAGAGTCAGCATTTACCTAACTGCAAAGCCTCTAGCCCCACTTCCACGCTGTCCCGGCGTTGAGGTCTGGAAACTGAGATCCACACCCTCTTCCTTCCTCCTGTCCTAGTACAGTGGGAGAGAGAACTTTACATGAGCCAATGCTGGCTCCTGCTGCCCAGGTGTCCCTGACTTGTGTTCTGATGTGGGGGACATACCTGCATTAATTACAGGATGCTGATGACCCTCCAGAAGGCATCCGCTGACAGGCCCCGGGGGAAGCTGACCCCCCCCCTCCCCCGCCAAGAGCTCACCCTGGACTCCCCATCCGAAGGGAGGATTCCTTGACAAGGAGCTGGTGCCTGATTGGGATTACTGTGCTGCTTGAGTTGAACTGCCAGTCAGTTCTTTTCATTTATTTGCTGTCTTGCTTTCCTTTGAACATTTTATCCAAACTTCCAGCAGTGACTCTCAATCCTGGCTGTGTGTTAAAATCACCTGCGGTTTTAATTATAACCATGCCTGTGTCCCTGTGTCCCCCGTCTAGACATTCTGATTTAAATGGACTGGGGTGGGGCCCTGGGTATCAGCATTTGAAAAAAATAAGTACTCCAGAGGATTCTAATGTCCAGCCCAAATCAATGCTTTAGGGGGCAGAAAAGCCCTCTCTTCACTCTTTTGTTGATGTGGTATGTTTTCTTCTGACTTCAGTGAACCCTCAATCTTACGATGTTATCATTCCATTGAGAGGTTGAATTTACTCATCCAAAGCATTCATGCTTTTTTTTTTTTTCACTGCTGTGGTCTCTCCCGTTGCGGAGCACAGGCTGCGGACGTGCAGGCCCAGCGGCCATGGCTCACGGGCCCAGCCGCTCCGTGGCACGTGGGATTTTCCCGGACCGGGGCATGAACCCGTGTCCCCTGCATCGGCAGGCGGACTCTCAACCACTGCGCCACCGGGGAAGCCCCCGCATTCATGCTTTTTTGAGGTGTCTTAGACTTTGGAGAAGGTGTTACGGGAACAGACACAGATACTGAAATCAGTGGCCTTAGAGGACGGGAATGAGCCACTTTGGAGCAACCAAAAGACAGAGCCATGACTTTTGCCACCTGACCTCCTAATTCATTCTCTCCCCCCACCCCGGCACCAGATCTTCAGCGTTGGAAGGAATGTGTTTTCTAGTTGTGGGTTTACAATTACTTCCAACGATTTTACTCTTGAGCCTGTTGTGGCTTACTTACACTAGCTTGGATATATGTTTATAGGTAGCCTCTTTACTTTCTGTTTACTGATTGAATTTACTGCTACGTAGAAAAGACTGGCTTCACCTGACAAGATCACTGCACGCAGAGGCACTGCATCTTGCTCCGGTGGAAGTACACCCAACCTCCCAGGCTGGCATTCAGAATTCTCCCCATCGTCTGATGCCAGTCTTTCACTCTGGAATTAAGGCCACTCTTTACGGTCTTTGGGCTCCAGCCAGCTGAACTGTATCCTGGACCAGGGTCTGCCCGATCCCTGCCTTTGTTCCTTTCTCGTCCTGCTGGAACATTACCTCAGACCCTCATCCCAGAGGCTAGAAATAACATTTTCTTTCCTAGAACCCCACACTGCTTTGAGTGGGAGCACGTTTAGAACTTATCACATTGTACCTTGAGCTATTCTTATTTATGCGTGTGTATAATTCTTCCCCTTCTGTAAGCTTCTGGAGGGTGGGGCAGCCTCTTAATTTTGGTGTCTTCTGCTGTGCTGAGAATATTGGAGCCGTTCCCTGAATGTTTTTTGAGTAAATGTGTTACTTTTAGTTCAACTCAGCAGTTGTCCAAAATTAACCTCATGAGATGTTGGTAGCTTTGGTGAACATTTGGAGAGGTCTACCGTGATAGAGTGAAATCCGGTGACCTAGTTACAGAATATCCCCTGCAGGCTCACTGGGGAGGGAGGCTCATGTTTAAACTCTGTGAAAGAAGAGCCTGGATTTTTTATGGTGGCGGTTGTTTACATGTCTTTTAAAATGACCCTTCCCCCCTTTTTTATGGCTTCATGATTTAAAAAAGTTCTTTAGATAAAATTGGATATTATCAGCTTTACTCCTGTAGTAATTCTAAGCAAGATCATTTGTTATTTGAGGACATATTGACTAAACGTTTATTTTTCAGTTTTTAAAAATTTTATTGAAGTATAGTTGATTTATAATGTGTTAGTTTCAGGTGTACAGCAAAGTGATTCAATTATACATATACATATATTCATTCTTTTTCAGATTCTTTCCTCATATAGGTTATCACAGAATATTGAGCAGAGTTCTCTGTTCCATACAGTAGGTCCTTGTTGGTTATCTATCTTATATATAGTAGTGTGTGTATGTTAATCCCAAACTCCTGATTTATCCTTCCTCCCCACGTTTCCCCTTTGGTAACCGTAAGTTTGTTTTCGATATCTGTTAAGTCTGTTTCTGTTTTGTAAAGTTCATTTGTATCATTTTAAAAAATTAGGTTCCACCTATGAGTGATATCACATGACTAAGCTTTTAGAATGGGGCTGGCACCCTGCTCGGCGCAGGCATTAACCAGAGCCGGAGATGCTGCTTCCGCCCTCCGAGCCTCAGCCTGGCGGAAGCGCGCACACCCGGAAGCCGCACGTGCTGCGGTGCGAGGGTGGCTGGGTGCGCGGGGGCCACAGGGGCAGTCATGACAGTCTATTCTGTTCTTCATTTACCAAAATGAAGACACTCACATTGTCAGTGAGCTTCTGGACTCTCCCGACATTCCCTGCAGGTAGGATTCCGGTTATTATTAAAATTAAGTAATAATCAAATTAATATTAAACATAGTGGTTCTTTTGGTAAAAGTAACATGTGCTCATGTTGTAAATTTAGAATGTGGAGGAAAGTGTAAAAAAAAAAAAAAGAAAACCGCTTGTAATCCCACCCTTGACAGGTCAGTGCTTTGACATTTTATTTGTGGAATTCTGTTCGGCTCTGTGACCCCAGGTTTTTTACCTGAACTCACTCTCCACAATCTCGTTCTCAGCTCTACTTTGTATAATATTTTTAAAGCATTTGAGATGAAAAAAATACTGTATTTCAACCAAAATGCACATTCATCTCTTTTGAGGCAGGCTAACCTCATACATACACACACACACACACACACACACACACACACACACATACACACGCGCGCGCGCATGCACACGCACACGAAGGGGAACGATCACTCTGGTTGAGAACCAACTTCTCATTTTACAGATAGGAAAACTGAGGCCTAGAACTTGTCCAAGATCACATTAAAAAAAAGTGGCAATCGACACTTCAGCCCAGGTCTCCTGAATTCCGGTCCAGGGCTCTTCCTACTTGACAGTGATACCTCCTTACTAGGTCATAGAAGCAGTGGTGGAAAGAGAAGAGGAAAAACACGTCAGTTCTAAAGAGTGCAGGTTCCCCGCGTCCTTTCTCAGAGCTATTTTTGTGACTATTCAATACATGTACAATGCTGCCTCTCGCAGCATTCTGGCTGGACCAAGAGGCCATTCACTGCTGACTGCAGCCATGCTCTCCCTCTACGGCAGGCTCCATGGGATTCTGGGCCCAGAAAGCAGATGGGAACAGACTTTTTCAATCAAATTTCAGGGTCTGAGTGTACACAGAAAGAAATGACTGCGTATCCTGTTAAACTTGTGTACTTAATGAAACAGTGACGGATGAGCGTGACTGACCGGGGTGGGGCAGGGAGTGAAGTTGAGGTGGATTCATCTTAGTCTGTAATTCATTCATGAGCTCCAATAAGTCTTATACCCAAATGCAAATTATTCATTCTCTCTAAATGTGACCCTGTTATTCTAACTCCCCAAACCTTCAGTTGTTTCCTTTTGCATACAGAACAAAGCATGGACTCCTGCCTGGCATTTGAGGCCCTCTGTGATCTATCCTTGACACTGATATAATATGGAGATGTAATAATGTAGCAGTTAAGAGCCAGACTGCTCCACCGCCAATTAGCACTCTTACCTGGGCAGGATACTGCACCTGTGTTTCCGTTTCCTCATGTGTAAAATGGCAAGAAGATTGTTCTGGGGAGTAAGTGAGTTAGGATTTGTAAAGGTTTACCAGTGACTAGCTCCTAATCCATTACATAGAAAGTGCTTTCTTTGTTTACTAAATGGGTACCTTTCCAACTCCTCCACTGATAGCATTTCCCTTTTGCACTAGACTTCTGGTCATTCCTGAGACGGTCCCCTCGTTCTCCTGCCTCTGTGCAGCTGTGACCCTTAACTTTAACATGTTGGCTCTCTCATTTCATGTGTGTCCAAATCTTAATCATCCTTTTAAGGCCAGGCTCAAAGGCATCTTTATCCATTTCTTTCTTCACTAATTCACATATTCTTTATTCCCTTAACAGATTTCTTTTCTTTTAGAGATTCTGTTGTGTGCTAGGTGCATTATTTAGGAAGGCGTCCATGGTTCTTGGAGCTGGGGGAGGTCCATCACTTCTGCCATCACCACTTCTGCCACATCACCATCGACGTTGCTTTACAGTTTTGGGTGGGTTTGTTTGATCTCCCCTACTAGAATATTAGCTCCTTGAGAGCAGAGTGCTTATTAGTAGGTGTTTATTAAGCTATATTTAAATTGAATAAATGAATGAATAAAGTTACACTTTGTGGGTATTTATTACCTTCTAATAAAGGCAAGAAAATAGGAACAACACGGTGTGTTGTTCTATCTCTGTGTTGAAAATAGAACCAACTTCTCATTTTACAGATAGAAAAAAATAGGAACAACACTGTGTGTGTTGTTCTGTCTGTAAAATGAGAGAGGGAGAGGGAGAGAGAAGAGATATTTTGAATGGGAAGAAGGATGAGGCTAGTTCTGAGGGCAGAGAACCCCTTCCAAGTTGAAGAAAGGCAAAAAAGACAGGAATGAAAGGAAAACTGCAGAAGTAGAGAGAAACGGGATGAGAGAGAAGGTTATTCTCTGAACTGTAAAGCAGTCGCTCCAAGAAATGGTTTTCCTTAAGTGGTATAAAATGTGAAGCGAATTGGGTCTCACTTTATCTTTCCCTCTTTAGGAGGTTGGAGCTGATTTTTAAAATGAGGTGGGGGAGGGAGGTGGAGTTTGGAGAAGGAAAGTGAAAACTGTTTTCTGAAGTTCTCTTGCCAAATAGCTCCCTGGAGAGAAAGTTCAGAGGGAGGGCCTGCCTAAGCAGACTAACTCGCTCTTTCTTTCGTCGTTGTCCTGGTCACTCTCCCATCCCTATTCTTCACTTCCAAACATCATCTTTCCTTCTTCCTTTTTCTGTTTCTTTTTTTTTTTAAATCGTATAAATATTACAAATGAGAAGCTGGAGGAAAATTAAAACGAAACACAAGGCAAGCAGATAATTTCGATCTCAGTTATAAAAATGATGTGTTTTAGATTTGTTTCCCTGATCTGTTTCCCACTGGGAGCTTCCCCTCCTGCCACCCCTCCTCATTTCTTTTCCCAGACTTCCACCCACTTTCTGACTCAAAGCTGGAGAGGAGACTGACCACACAACGGGATTTGAGAAGTGAGCAGGGCAGTTTTCAAGTGCTGATTCTAGAGGTTTAACATGAGCAAATTCCTGGCCTTTTTCTGAAGATTTTTCAGCTCACTTTTTTTTTTTGGTCTCTTGAGTTTACTACTAAAGATGCTTTGGTGTGGAAGGTACCAAGTTTCAGCGATGGGCTTGCCTTCCTGAGTGCTTGGCATATGCAGGCCTCAAGCTATTTGCGGGGGGATGCTGAGATAGGAAAATTGGACTTCGGACTGCAAGGGCTTGGCTGTGTGTGTATGTGCGTGCACATGCGCACTGTGGTTGCTGTGGGGCTTCTGGGGATGGAAGGGGGGGCCGGGAGTAGGTAGATGGGGTTGCCCACAACTGGTGATCACCTGGAGGTGCTGTTTGCTGCTGCTGGGGAAAGCTTCACTGGGGGGTGTGGTGTTGAAAGGTCTTGAAAGATGGCTGGGACTTTAATCAACAAGGAAGAGAGACATGCGTCTTCAAGACAAAGGGAGCAGCAGAGGTACTGGAAGACATAGAAGCGTGGGGAGTGGCAGGCTGCGGAGGTGAGGAATCATAGAAGGGGTAAATCCTGCACCCTCCTCTAGGTTTGGGGGCTTTTTCCCCTGTAAGCAGAAGGGAGGGATTATGAGTTTTAGAAAGAGCTGTGATAGGATTACTCTGGTGCGTGTGTGTTTTATTTTGCTTTTACTTTTTAATTTTCCGAGTCTTTTTAGGAACTGTGAGGCAACCTTGACTCTGGGAAGCGTGCACTGCCTGTCTTTCTATGTCTTTTCTTTCCTCTTCCGGCCTGGCCTGGGGCCTTGTCTGGCTTCTGATAATGAAGTGTGGCAGGGCCGGCTCCTGGGAGCCGATGTGAGGTCTGAGCAGACCCTGGGCCTGTTCTTCACGGTTTCCCATCCTTTTTCCTCCTCTTTTTCTCTCCTCACCCCCAGCAGGAGCAGCAGCCCTCCCCTCCCTAAAATAAATAAACCAGTCGCTCCAAAAGGTTCCAAGCACATTAGTCACATATCCCAGAAGTTTAATACAGAATTATTTTGACAGTGAGAACAAGAAGTGTTTTCTAGTTGAACGCACAGAACTTGCTTCTTCCAACTGGGCTTTCTGCCGCAGAGACAGATGATGTGTTTTTTAGATGGATCAGCCGTGCAGGAGACTGCGTCGCTTCCCTTGGAAGCGTGACAAATTGCTCACTACCAAAAGTGGTTGGGGAAAAGATGTGAAGTGAGAGAGAGAGAGAGAGAGAGAGAGAGAGAGAGAGAGAGAGATCGCATCCTTATCGGGAACATAACTTTCTCCCTAATAACTTCAATCAGCCACTGAGAGCTTTCTATGTGTTTGTTTATTTATTTGGCCGCCCCTGGAGCTGTGAAGTCCTCTTTTAAACCTGGGCTCATGGGTGTTCTAAAAGATGAGGACAGATCGAGTTATTGCAATGCGGGTGGATCTCCAAGCATTCCGGTTGAATAGCTCTTCCAGAAATATTTCTTGACTCACTAATTTAGCACTTTCTGTTGCCGTTACTAAGCAGATTGGAGAGTCCTGCCTGCGATTTCGCCAGACTCCTCTAAGGTTGACGTGGATCCTCTTATTCCTATCTGGCCCGTGGAGAGGTGGAGGAATGCAAAGCTGAAGTCTACTGGCGCCCAAGAGGGACTTTAACCTGAGCTGCCAGAGTGCCATCTGAAGAGCCAGAGAAAAGCGTGTGCTCTCCTGTCCCGGCTTCGCCCTTCTCCTTCAGGGCCCAGCCACCATGCAGGAAGAGGCTTTCTTCCAGGGTGGCTGACCTGGGTGTGAAGACCCAGAGATGAGCGTGGAGGACAGAAGTTAAGGAACTTCCAGACCTGGGATACCTGTCCTTCTGGCTCCCATGATCCTCCACTTCTTGCTTCTCAAATCTCTCTAGAGATTTCCAGCCTTTTGGTGTGTGTGGGGGGAAGTTGACCTCTCTGATTGCAGTGCATGCTCTCTGGAGCGCTTTTAACCCCTTCTGATTGTTTCTCATTAGCCCCTCATTCCCAGGCCTTCATCCAAGAAACATTAACTGGCCCTCATGGGAAATCCCAATGCAGGTTTCCCCTGCTATCCGGAAGTAGAGCGTTCGTATAAAATGTTTTATGAGCCGAAATGGAGTAAAGCGAAAATCCTCTTCGGCTTTCTTTTGGTGAGTGAAAACAAATGTAATGTAGGTCTTTCATAAAAGCAAAGTGCTATAAAGAAAACTTTCGAAAAGCAGAAGATACCTGAATGTAGAATAACCGAAGTATGGTTATATGGTGATGCTGTTGTTAACTAGGCTTCTATCCAGGGCCAAGTTCTCATCCAGAACTCCGTGCCTCTGTGGAGCCCACTTTGAAAACCATTGTAATGGAGGTGCTTCAAGACTTCTGGCAGCCCTGGCGACCACGGTTCTGGCTTCTTTAAGCTTTCCGCCTTTCTGGACATCTCTCAAGGTTGAGAAAGTGGCACCTGTGCAGATGAGGAAGATGGGCCCAGAGGGAGACATGATCTTACACTGGCTGTGAAATCCCACGTTTTGAGGGCCTGTTGGCTCGCTTACTTCCGGTGGCTGTTCTCAGGCGGCTGCTCGGCCCCCAGGCCTCCTCACCTGGGCCTGCCCTGGCCAGCACCTCATAATTGTTCATTGCACTGCACTGAGCAGTCATCTCAGTAAACTCTTGCTACCATTGTTGGGCCCACAGCCTCTGTCTCAGGAGCATTATGAGGGGAGTAGCATGGCATTCAAGCCATTTTTAAGGAAACCTTTTTTTTTTTTTTTTTTTTTTTAAAATGCTGAATTTGCTTTTTGGCAGAAAAGTAAAGCATGGGCCATCTCTCATTTCTCTATTGATACTTACGCGGTACCTACAATCGTATGACACTCTACTGTTCCCCAAAGAAGGTTCTGACCTTTATGATCATACTTTACATTTTCACATTGCAAGACAATTTCTAAAGAGCTTTTTTTCTAGGTAAGATCTCACTTGAGCCTCACGATAATGCAGATGCAAAGGAGACTCAACGAGGTAATACATGTAGAATCAGAGTTAGGCTCGCAGTTCACAGTCAGGTTGGGAAGAATTACGGGGATGTGAACCTTAGGCTCCCTGACTCATACCATTGTAGCGAAGTATTCTTTCTCCTTGTAGCAGGAATTATGAATGAATATGCTACTAACAGCTACTGTTTATTAAGTGCTTATTTATTTGTCAAACACTGCTAGGGAGACACTTTGTGAAAAGCTCATTTAATCTCTTCAGCTACCGTATAAGGTAGAAATGATCATGTCCGATTTGAAGACGAATCCCTGGAGATATTGAGAGGACAAGTAAGTTGCTGAAGGTTCCTCTTCACAGAGTCAATGGACCGTGTATTCCAACCAGGACTGCTTGCCTCCAGAGGCCTTTCACATAGAGGATGTGATCTCTGCCCATCCTTGGTCCTCACTAGGGAGACCAAAAGTGCTCTCTTGAAAACGACAAGGCTAGTTTGTGGGTGACCACACGCTACAGTGAGTGCCGCATACTGTTGAGAGTTAACAGGTGGTCATTTTCTCTCTGCTCTTGGAGCTTGTAACATCTCTATGCAGTCTCTTCTTTCCTTTTAGATTTTATGTGCTCACCATGGGAAATTACTGATCCGCGCACCATGGGGCAAGTCATTTCTATTCCTGGGCCCTTGGTTTCTCCCTCACTCAAAGTAGCTTTTCTTTCCTGATCTTTCTGTCCTAAGTGTACATGTCTGGGGAATGTGCTTATTGAATTCTCTTCGTATAAGTCCTTTCAAAAATATTGTTGGGAATTATAGATGCTCAGTAAATGCTTGTTTTAAATTGAAATGATAATTGCAGGTAATGCCAGTTTTCAAAGAGATTTTCTGCTTCTGAAATGCAACTTGCCAAAGTTTGAAAGTCAGACACCACATGAAGAGGTAACTAAGTCGTATCAGGGAAGATGAATGCCTAATACATATTCTGATTGGTTTGCTGGTGATGTCTTGCTTTCTTCAGTGTCAATTTTGTCTTTCTAATTCTTGTATTAGGACAACTATCCTCCCCTCCCCCAAGACACACATCAGCATTTGCAGACACAGAGGCACAGACACACACGCGTGCGTGCGCGCACACGCACGCGCGCGCACACACACACACACACACACACAGAGTTCTTGAGCAAGAGACCCTCTTACATTTGTTAAATTTGTCACTTTCTCCACAGAATCTGGTTAGCATACCTTTGGGTGAGCAAAAGAAAAATCTTTTTCTCTGTGCCAAGTTCAGGGTGTGAATCAATTCTCCCTGGCTTTTGCATTTTAGTAAATGTTTCCTAGATGGATTCATCGAATTTCCAGTAAAGACAAACAGCTCAGAAAGCAGATTGCTTTCATACCCGAGGCCTGAGTTCTGTGACCCAGGCGTTGGAGCTCAGTTCCATATATGGCCAAAAGAGAAACAGGGTGAGGGAGTGGAGGGAGAATACCAGACATAAAATGCATTCCTGAGAAGTGTGCCTTCGCAACTGACAAAACAGGACCCTCGTTGGTTTCCATCTTCTGCAGAACATGAAACTGTGACGTTTTCAGAAAGAAGCCAATGTTCCAGGCATCTGCCACAGGGAACAGTTTATTTTCCCTTTTCTTTTGGGTCACATGTAGGTTTAATTTGGAGTCAGTGTTGAAGTCAATGCTAGCAAGCAATGAGGACTAAAAAATTATTCTTGGAGTCAGCAGATGTGGGTACTCAGCCCAGTAAGACCGCCATCCAGCTGTGAAACTCTCTCTGGCTTGTTTTCTCTCAGTGTCAGAGTGACAGGGCTGGATATGATGATCTCTGAGATCTCTACTATTTCTGTTGTCTTTGGTTCTAATTTTGCCTGAGATTTTCCAGTTCCTGTGGAATTCCCCACAGAAAGTAGTTTCTAATTCTTCCAAATACTTTCTGTGGTTTGAACTTAAAAAGACACAATAAAAACCCTGGTCTTGAATTTTTCTTTGTGATTTCCTTAAATATAACTTGGACACATTGTTATTAGCCTTTCACTTGGCAGATAGCTTCTTACTGAGGGTGGAGATGGGTGCATTTACTGCTTCCTCAAGGTCTTCCCCCTCTGCTGGTCCCTCTTGTTGGAGAACAAATTCAGGTATGCCCAACACAGAGTTGTAGGAACAGGTGTGCACTTAGCAAATGCAGCCTTGTAGTGGCCTTATCAGTTGTCTGCGTCTTTTATAAATTCCGTCTCCTCTGTGGGAGAAGCGGGGCTGGTAGGAGGCAGCTCCAGAAACTTCCTCACACCTCAGGAAATGGGACTAGGGATGTGAAATTGAGGTGTTGGCTTTCCAGTTAGTAATTGGATGAGTCACTTGCCTGTCACACATGTTAAGAAGGTTAAGAAAGAAATAAAAATACGAAATTTTGGCCCTTGAGAGGACCGCAGTCATTTCTACTTTATGAGGCCAGACATGATTTCTTTCTTTCTCTCATTTATCTCAGTTGAGATAAAGGGAGGCTTCTCTGTTCCCTGACAAAATGTTCCAGCCCTCGGGCTTTCCCATCTTGATGGCAGCCCATGGCCACCAGCACGCTGAGCGCTCGTGGAAAGGTGCTGTTTGGAGGAGCCCACCGTGGTTCAGCAGGCATCCAGGGGAGCCCCTTCTCCCTGCTGAGGCTCAGCTCCGGTGCCGCTCTGCCTTGCTGCGACGGCCCCTTCGATGGGACCAATAAATGCTCCCGCATAGACGCTAAGTCCTAGGTGGTGGAGGAGGAGACAGGCAAGTACTGAGAAAGCAGAGAGCGATTGCTCCAGAGAGAGTGGGAGCTAAGAGGTCTGTGTTCTGTTGGCACCTGTGCCGTGAGCTTTCTTTGTGACTTGGTCAAGATGCTTCAGGTCTCTAGGCCTTCATTTCTCCATCTGGAAAGTGAAATGCTAGTGGGCCTTGGAGGTTATTTAATTGAACGTATTTCCAGATCGTTGCTTCATGTCTCATATTTCTCCTACTTCATATCCCCAGTCACACTGAGCTCATCAACTTGCACAGAGTTCTGACTAGTCCTCCTTAATGTCCAATAGAACAAAGACAGGATGGCTTCTCTGTGGGTTCCCACTCATTATACTATTTTGACCAAATTTTTTAGCAAGGCATTCAACTCCCTTCACAGTCTAGTTCCAACTGATGGTTGCAGCCTTTCCTTGCATGGGTGGCCTTCATCTTGACTTTGAGCCCTCTGGTGCCACGGAGGTAGGTGTGTGTAGAAAAAGAGGAGACTGCGCACCATGACCAGGCAGCGTAACTGGGGCTGGAGTGGAATTGAGAAGAATGAATCAGGATCCTGGGCCTCTGTGATAGACTCTACTAGTGAGTTAGGGGATATTTAAGGAAACTGAGCACAGTGTATCTTCTGCTTTGGTAGAAAGCATACATTGTAATGGTTACAAACCCTTGGTGCTATTATGAGAAAACCACAGGGAAGACCAATCATATAAACAGTAATAATTTATTGGCTGTGACTAACCCTTCGGGGAGTATGATATGTGATGTCGGTTTCTACAGGGCTTTCCAGTGGACTAACCCTTTTCCACACCCATTAACTCATCAGATCCTCATAGGTGAGGTGGCAGGCTGAAGAATATACCATCACTTTACTTCAGAGCAAACTGATGCTCAAATAAAGTTGAAGAGGCTGCCCAGTGTCGCAGGGTAAAAGCTGGCACTGCAGAGATTGTCTCGTGCTTTTATGCCTGCACTGTGTTTCTTTTTGAAGCTTCAGCCTATCCAATAAATCAGGATAAACATAGACGCGCACACACACACACGTGCACACCCACCTCCCCCATCAGAGGATGGTAGAAGATGCTATTTAATTAGTTGTGAAGTGTGCGAGCCATAATATTTGGTGAATCAGTCTTGGTGATGAGTAGGGTGATGTGACAGTCAGTTCACTTTCACAGCTGAATTCTCAACTAGGGCACTATGACAGGGAACAGAACTGAGGATTTCTAGTTTGGGACTGTTCATTCTTGGCACGTGTACTTTCATTTACTTAAGACAGCAAAGAACTAAAAATTATCAGACATTTAATATGTGCCAGGTTTAGTGCTAGATGCTAATCCGTAGAAGTGAATCATAAACCAAGGGTTGGGAAGGACTTTAAAATGTGTGTAGAATACCCCATCTTTCCTCTCATCCATCAGTCCCTCCTCTGTTATTCTCATCAGGTGTTATGTCCGACTGTACTTGACTACTTCATGTGATCTCTTATTGTAGGGGGTCGTTGCTCCAAACGCTTTGATCTTTAATGTTTAGAGAAACACCCAAACTATTTGTAACTTCCATCAGTGTTAATGTATTCATCTGTTAAGTGGCTTTATGAAAATGGAATCCTTCTCTTAAATTTATGTTTTCTTCTTAGAGTAAGTTCCTTGGGTTGGCTGTCTGCTCTTGAGAGAGATTATTAACTCTCATTTCTCCTAAAATTTCCTCTTACATGATTTGGGGCTGCTTATCTTGATTCTGGAAGGTGAAAATTGGGGGAAATGAGCCCACATTGTACTCTTTCAACTCCATTTTTGGGACCAGAATTATATCTGTATAATTGCTCAAATTTTGGATCATGTAGGAACATGTTTCTGCACACGGGATTTGAAAACTATTTATACTTTCTTAGAAATGCAAACTCTTCAAGTTGCAAGGGAGCATAAAGATTCCCTCAGATAGCCCTAGACTGCAAATTCCTTGAGGTCAAGAGCTGTGTCAGATGTATTTCTGTACCTCTTACTGCCGGTACCAGGGGCCTTGACAAAAGAACTGGATTGATTGGATTATCAGTTTTTGTGCTTTCTTTGCCCCTTCCTCGACTTGTTCAGTCATTGGGAGGAGTTGGATGGACCCATCGAGTGTGATGAATAAGTAAATCACAGGGTTAACCCCCCTCCGCTAGGGCTTTAGCTGTGTTTAGATTTAAGAATGCTGAGTAACTCATAAAACACGATTCCAAAGCACTTTGCAGATAGAAAGTGCTTCATGTGTAATAAATAATAACGGGCTATAGAAACTTCTGATAGATCTTATGGTGGTAGAGTGAAATGGTTGGTGTTGACCCCTCTCATCATTTTGCAATTAGTGTTTCCATCTTCAAGTCACTGTATATTCCTCATTGTGGGCAAAGTTACTTTCTGAACTGGCTAGGAATTAAGCCTTCCAGTTACCGTTAGGAGAGGGATGGAAGGAACATCATGAATATTGATAGGCGAGTCTTTAAATTGATAGGCAAGGCTTTAATTCTCTGCTTAAATCCAGTCCTTTCTGGATCCCGTCCTCTTCCTCAACTGTTATGTCTTTTACGGAGTCTGTAGTCGTCACCTCTATTTTACTTCCAGACCATCGGTATTCTCAAGCAATGGAAAAGGGCACCTTTCTCCAAAGGAGACAGTGGAATGGTCAGGGCCTATCCTGCCTTTGAATCATCAGTATAAGAGGGATTTCATCCAGGGAATGGCCTGCCTTTCCTTTGTCCTGAAGCGTGGGTCAGTCTGATTCAAATTTGGTGAATATGCGGTGACTGCCCACCAGGAGCCATGAACTACATTTTCACCTGTGTTATCCCACCTTATGAGAGTGAGTGAACTGAAGTATAAACAGAATCTTGCTGTTTTTCTTGGTGACTTTCAAAGCCTCTTTCTTCTCAGCAACAGTGACCCACTGTAGCTGAGCATTATTCATTCAATTAGTAAATATTTATTCAGCACCTACTATATTCCAGGAACTCTTCTCAGCGAATAAAACAAAGTCCTCTCAAGCTGACATTTGAAGGATTTAACACAAGTATGATTTTTAAAAAAATGATCTGGCAGAATTATGCTTAAAGCAATAAACACCACAAACAACACACCAGCTCTTTCCTTCTGCCCTTTCCTCCTACTCTTTCTCTTGTCTCTCATTTTTTTCTCTTCATAACCTGACTCAGCACCCTTTATTCTCTCACCCCGTCTTACCAAGAAGCCCATATTTTCTTCATTCCTTTCTTTGTCTCCTCTTTATGTCTGCTTGTGCCTTGTACATGGGGGCGCAGCAGATGAGCCCTGATGCTGGCTTGCTCCCAACTTGGTGCTCACCCTAGCTTCCCTGTGCTCCTGCTTCACCTCCAGGCATGGAGTGGTGGGTAGATGCCCATGCTGCCAATTGGAACCTGGAGGGAAGGGTGGCTGGTGGCTCTGGAGCTTTTGGTTGCCCATCCAGCAGCACTGCATTGGCAGGATCCTGTTGAAGAGATGGATGTGGCCCCAAATCCTAGGTGCTCCAGCAGATTATCAGCTCATAGGTGCTTCTCTCAGGAGGTCTTCCTTGATTCTCTCCTCTCAATTCTTATCATGCATCTTTGCCAGAATAGAAGCTCAGTAAATTTAGTTTCTTCTGCTTCTCTGAAGTCTCATGTCTCTTTATCTGGGCTTGACTTAATGGGACTTACTCTTTAATTTCATGGTTCTTGTGCCCATTTCTCACCTCCCTAGGAAGCATGGACTGTGTCCTTGTGTGTTAAAGTCTGTTAAATGAACTGGGGGTGGGAGGGGGAGCATTTTACAAAAACTAAAATTTGTTTCTTGTTTTGGGATGAGACTCTTGGAGCCACATTTATTACTCAGTCCTAGGTTTTAGTGGCTCAGAGGCAGAGAGCTGACCGTTACACTGATCAAGTGATTGAATTTTCAAGTGCTTCTGGATTTCCACTCAAGTCTGAGGTTTGCAGATGCCTGACCATTTCTGGGTTATTGTCATCTACCCCTAAATCTGATATTTGGGAATGCGACCATGATAACTCCCTAGTAGATACAAAGTAGAACTGGTAGGATAGAGCTTTTCTTCTCTGTTCCCATGATCTTGACCTCTAACATCGTGCTTTACTTTTTCTTTTTAAATAAATTTATTTATTTATGGCTGCGTTGGGTCTTCGTTGCTGTGCGCGGGCTTCTCATCGCGGTGGCTTCTCTTGTTGCAGAGCACAGGCTCTAGGCGCGCAGGCTTCAGTAGTTGTGGCTTGCATGCTCTAGAGCGCAGGCTCAGTAGTTTTGGCACGCAGGCTCAGTAGTTGTGGCTCGTGGGCTCTAGAGTGCAGGCTCAGTAGTTGTGGCGCATGGGCTTAGTTGCTCCACGACATGTGGGATTTTCCTGGACCAGAGCTCAAATCCGTGTCCCCTGCACTGGCAGGTGGATTCTTAACCACTGAACCACCAGGGAAGTCCCATGCTTTACTTTTTGCCTTTTGTTTCTGTGCTGGATTCCAGCCCCCAGTCTCTCTGGTTAGCATGATAACTCTTGTTTATTGCACATGTACTAAATGTCAGGCACTGACTAAATTGTTTTCCATGTTTCCTTTCATTTAATCCTCGAAGCCAGCCAGTGTAGTAGGTAGTAGTATTATCTGTGTTGGATGGATGAGGAAATTGAGGCTTAGAGAGGTTTAAGTAACTTGCCCAACATCACACAAAATGTGATGACAGGGTTTGGCACCAGCTTTTGATTTCTGAATTACTCTACTCACCCCTGGTTGCCTCTCCCGCCCTTTTCTGCTCGCCTTGCTTATGAGAGTCAAGGACTAGGTATTGGATGGAAGGAATGCTCTTTCCTCACTTCTTTCCCCCATTGGCACCTGTAGCCAGAGCCCTCTATTCTTCTGACCTCTCATCAGATTCTAAATTGGCTCTCAAGGCTGGATTTGCTGACAGGTACCTTCTAGTGGGTTCATTGTTTTTCATGGTTTACTTGGTTTATCACCAATGAGGGACAGCTTGACATTTACTTTCCTGTCTGTTGGATTCTGATCTCCTCTCAGTGTTTCTCCACACTTAGCAAAGACTCTATGACCGTATGAACTGATAGCAAGTACCTTCCTGCATATCCATCATAATACAATATGTTATAATAAGATCTAGAGGTATAGTTGAGATTTTGAGAGCAGTCTAAGAAAAGAGAGTGAAGTTTGGAGAGAGGCATGACCTTCACATCTTCTGGTGGATGCTGGTGAGCACAGCTCAGCCCTTTGAAATCATTTGCTCTCCAGGGACCTGCCTCAGCCTGGGCCACTTATATTATTGGTGCTTAGCATTTTTGTATTAGTTTACATTTGCAGAGTGCTTTCCAGTGATTTATTAGCTGTTCTTGTTTTTAATAGCCCCTGGGGGTAAGTTGATATTCAACCTTCTGAGAACATAAACGCATAGAGAAGGCTCATCTCATCAGATATTATTGGATCTGGGGTCAGGACTTTGAACTCCTGGGATAAGGCCATTTGGTGTCATTGCCTCATGAGGATTAATAGGAGACCAAGTGGACTTTACTTTAGCTCCCAGAGTCTCTAAGGCAGAGGTGGAATGATGGTAGCTATTTAAGGAAATGGCCCAGTAGCCATTATCAAAGGACCTGGATTCCAGTCCTGACTTGGCTGTTGACCATCTGTATTGACCTTGAGCCATCGCTTTGCCTATCTGTATCTTGGATTCACTCTCTGGTAAAACAAGGGTCATCTCCCAAGTCCCTTTAGATCCAACATTGTGTTAAATATAATTCTATGACTTTGGACCCCTTCTTTGGAAGGGGTAGTTGGTGAATGATACGACAGGGAACATGGGTATAGATCTCAGCCATTAGGGGATGTATATTCAAAAGGTGTTCACCTTCCCTTTTCCAGGATCCAAGGACAACCTGACAACGATAAGCCTTCAGATTTATTTGAAGAAGCACATCATAGTCCTCATTCACTGTAAAACTAAGGTACTGAGTGGAGCTGCTAGAGGGAAGCCAGACTGGAGCCAAGAGCATCAATCCTGTGTCTTATGGATGTTGTAGAAAGTAATTAGTAGGCTTGATTATCTAACTGGTTCAACAAACGTTTTGGGGATATGATGTAATGTGAGGAAACATTTAGTTGTCAGATTTTAGGGCTGTATCAAATTTATTCTTGCAGGAAAAGTCTAGTTGTCCTGGCAACCTGAAATTGATTTTCTTTTTGCTCTTGTCAGCTGAAACTGGTCCCCTTTGAATCATTCCTCTAATTTAATATAGAGAACTGTATGTCCTCACCTGGTGACCAAATCGTTCTTAATGACAGGTGACCCCAGCAAATGGTTCCTCTTTCCTACCTGAGCCAGAGGCGATAGTTTATTACTGCCTTCACCCCATGTTGTTCTCTTTGTGGTTATTTATTCATCCGTGGAGTCAGGTGAGGAAGTAAAGTGGCATTCACTTAATTAAGAGTTCAGTCAGGCCTGTAGAGCAATGATGTAATTGGCAGCCAATCACAGCCTTTCGTTTCCAGTTACTTCTTGGACAGGGATGGGATTAGAATGGGCTCCAGGGGAGGGAGTCCTTTAGTATTCTGTAACCTGGGGAGGGTGATGTAATGGCCCAGATGACTGTTTTCTGCCTCTGTCAGTCATCTCTATCAAGGGAAAGGGGATGATCTGTGAGCTAGGAAGGGTAGAATCGACGTCATTAAGAAGAAATTGATGTCCTCGACAGAAGAGGAGGTTGCAAGAGAGCAGTCTGCTCTACTAAATGATTTCAAAGTTCATGGGACACATGTACTGCATCTCAGGATACAGGGAACGTCTGATGGTGACTGTGGAAGGGAGGCCAGTAATTCTGAGGAAACCTGGAAATCAGCAGAAATGCCAGAAGTGAGAGATGAGGAAATAGATATCAGTTACCAAAAAAAAAAAAAAAAAACCAAAACAAAACCCAAACAAACCAGTATCCGGAGTCTAGAATCTGCTGACTTTATTGTGATTCCCGGTATAATTCTAGGCTTGCTTTCTCGACAGATGATTTATGAGTCTTTGAAAGGAAGCTGTGTTCACCAGGAGCTGGAACAGGGTCACCTCGCCATTTCCCTTTTTGTTTCAGTTAATCAGCTGGTGGATTAGAGTGATATCATAGACATAGTGTAGACCGGGCAGGTTTTGGAGTCAGGTTGTCTGGGTTTAAATCCAGCATCCTCTGCTTCGTAGCTACACGATCTTAGGCAAGTTGCTTAATTTCTGTGACTCAGCTTCCTATTCTAGAAAGTGGGGCTAATGATAGAACAGAGAAAGACTCTATGAAGTAATGCATGTGAAATCCTAAAACAACACCTTGCACATATTAAGCATTCAGTAAATGTTGCTATCGTTACTCGTAGTAGGGAGACCTTTGAATTTAATAAAGCATTTAAAATCTTTTACATATTTATAGATAAGATGGAGACACGTAGGGTGGATTATGAAACAGGCAGTGGATTAATTTATGGGTCCATGAATGAATACACACTTTGTAGTAACATGGGTAGAGAAGCTTGAAACTTACTTTGCAAGGGTGAGGATGCAGGGAGTGAGTGAGTTTGTGAACCTTTCTGCAACTTACCAAACCCCTTCCTACTCCCTCATCCTTTTTTCTCCCAAGAAGGAACCATCATTAAAAATTTAGTATGTGTCTAGTTTTCCCCTGTACATTTATATTGCTATAAATATATATTTATTTCTTGGTTTTAAAAAAAACCCTCAAAAATTATTTGTAAAAAGTTTACATTCTTTGTTTTTTCAAAAGAATACCAGGACTATCAAAATTGGAACAGTCACTTGGAGCTGCAGTGCCGTGTTTGACTTATTTATTTATTTTTTTAGTTGAAGTACACTTGATTTACAGTGTTTCAGGTGTACAGCAAGGTGATGCAGTTCTATTATAGATTCAGATTCTTTTCCATTATAGGTTATTACAAGATAGTGAATGTAGTGCTCTGTGCCATACAGTAGGTTCTGGTTGTTTATATATTTTATATATAGTAGTGTGTTATCTGTTAATCCCAAATTGCTAATTTATTTCTCACCCTTTTTTCCCCTTTGGTAACCGTAAGTTTTTTTTTTCCTTTTTTTTTCTATGTCTGTGAGTCTATGTTTGTTTCGTAAATAAGTTCATTTGTTTCATATTTTAGATTCCACATGTAAGTGACATCATATGATATTTGTCTTTCTCTGTCTGGCTTACTTCACTTAGTATGAGAATCTCTAGGTTCATCCATGTTGCTGCCAATGGCATTATTTCATTCTTTTTTATGACTGAATAGTATTCCATTGTATATATGTACCACGTCTTCTTTATTCATCTCTTGTTGGACATTTAGGTTGCTTCCATGTCCTGGCTATCGCAAATAGTGCTGCTATGAACATTGAGCTTCATGTATCTTTTCGAATTAGAGTTTTCACTGGAAATATGCCCAGGAGTGGGATTGCTGGATCATACAGTAACTCTATTTTTAGTTTCTTTAAGGAATTCCCTATGTTTGACTTATGTATAATCATTCTTTATCCGTAGGCAGTGGTACCTATACTGTTTTCCCTTCTCACTGTGGCCTTGGGAGACTTTCCTTTCTTCCTTTACCTACCCTTCCCTTCTCATCTGTTCCCTCCCTTTCTTCCTTCCTTCCCTCCCTCCCTGGTTATCTACCTTCTTACCTTTCTTCCTCTTTTCATTTTAAAAAATCTCTGTCCTTAGCTTAAATTGGGTCTTAGAGACCATACTTTGCATGATGTTAAAGGCCTTTGGAGAATCAGGCTTTGGCCACGCAGTTCCAGCTCTGAATTGCCAGGTCTCACCAATACATTTTCTTGGGCTTCCGTTTCCTTGTCTTTAACACTGGAGGTTGTGGTACCATGTCCAGACTCAAGAGGCCATATTGGGGCATGAGTGAGTGATAACATGTCTTTCCTTGTTCTGTCTGTGGCATGCTAGGAGGTTGGCTGCATATACATGTACATTCCTTGGTTTTTTGGAGGGGTAGGTTTTATTTTGCTGGGGTGCCCTGAGAGCAGTGAGCTCACAGCCTCTGTCATGAGACTTGCCTTGTGTTTTTCTGGCCTCTCGGTGCCCTTAATTTACGTGATAAGCCTGCACAGGGCCCTAGCCGATCTGACTTCAGGCTGCCTTTCCCCAGCCCCCTGACTCCCCCTATCTACCCCATGCTCATACTCTCCATCCCACATGGAGGGCCATTCTGCCTGGCCGGCTGTGGAGGCCCGGCAGCACCCTTCCATACCTAGCTCAAATTCCGCCTTCTCAGAAACATCAGCTTTCCCATTTGGAATCAGTCTCTTTGCTCCTACATTCCCCATCCCATGGTTTGTATTTTCAGAAACGCTTTCTCAGACCATCTTGTAATTTAATGGGTGATATCTGTTTCTGAGCTCTGATCTGCAGAAGGCGGGTATCTCTGAGCCTTTGGAGCTTAGCTCAGTAGCTGGCATTTTCAGGCACTCTGTAAATATGTGTTAAATTGAATTACTTAGGAGGCCTGAGGGGTTGGAAGGTTATCTACAGTTAACCCAAGGAATTAGAAGGGCTCCTGGGAACTGATCTAGGGACCTATAGCTCTTAAGAGCAGCGATCAGCTTTTCCCTGCCTCCTTCTTAATCCTGTTTTTCCAGAGGCAGAGGGAAAGGTGATGTCTGCTTAAGATGCTGGTGACATTCCCAGTGAGATAAGTCAAGGTGCACCATCTCTTCGTCTAGCTCTCAAGTTCTTGGAGTATCAACCTTCCTTCTATCAGGAAAGATTTCCTTTCTAAAAACAATTTTATTAATTAATTTATTTTTGGCTGCATTGGGTCTTCGTTGCTGTGCGCAGGCTTTCTCTAGTTGTGGTGAGCGGGGACCGCTCTCTGTTGCGGTGCGCGGGCTTCTCATTGCGGTGGCTTCTCTTGTTAAGCCCGTGCGCCACAACTACTGAGCCTGCGCTCTTGAGCTTGTGAGCCACAACTACTGAGTCTGCGTGCCACAACTACTGAAGCCCGCGCGCGTACAGCCCGTGCTCCTCAACAAAGGAAAAGATTTCCTTTTGAAGAGGAGGAAGTGGTTTATGTGATGACCTCTGGATTTCTGACTTCGGTTATAAATCTTCTTGAAAAAGACTTTGCGGTTGCCCCTGCTACAAGGAAGGTGGACAGGTCAAGGTGTGCTTTGTGAAACTGAGTGAAACTCCAGCCTTGCTTTGTGACTCTGACCCTTGGGAACAGTCCAGGGTCAGGCTGTACGCACATGGTGTGCTCCAGAAATCCACCTTCCACCATCACTATTGGGATCTTAACTCAATTGCTGCTTGTGAAACACCTTTTCTTGACTTGCAGTGCAGATTCTGCATGGACTACTGAGTATTGCTTCTAGTGACTCATGCATAGAAAAACGCTTTATGTTTAACACATCACAGATAGAGATAGAGACTTCAGGTGTGAAAAAGATGCGTGATACAGAGGAAAGAGAAAAAGAGCAAGTCTAGGACCCCTGCTTCCAGTCATAAATGTGCCAGAGACATATTGTGTGGCATGTGGCCTTAATTTCCAGATCTGTAAAATGGGACACTAATAATTACTAGGAGGGGTTGTTACGTATGTTAACTGAGATTATCTAGGCAAAGCATCTGGCAGGTAGCACCGGACATGGTTCAACAACAGAGAATCTCAGTGACATTGTATCGACTTGGTTATGAGCCCGGCTCCAGTAGCAGCTTGAATTAGGATGATTTATATAACTTCAGTGAGACTGAGTTACTAAACCTCTCTGAGCCCCAATTTAAGTGGATTTTATTTGGCATTAAATATACCTTGCATGCTCAGTTGTAAAGATTAGAGAATGTTTGTAAAAGCCCTAGCAAGGTGGTGTTTCTCAGCATCTGGCCCGGGGATTGACCCTTCCCGCTGCCCCAGCTTCTCTGGAGTGGTGAGATGTATGCTGTGGGGCGATGTGTCTCAGAGGTGTTGACTGAAGTTCCCCTTAGCGCCATACTTCCTTCCTGTGTCCTGGGCACAAAACCTTTCTCTCTAGAAACCAGACCTGTAGAATAGAGTTAGTCATGGAGATGCTGATTTTAGGAGGATACCAACCAGAGCATGTCTGGAGAAGTGCAGCCAGTCCAGTGGAGGATGTTTTAAGAGCTTTCATTTGTTGGAGAGCTGGCAGTATTTCAGTTAGGGAAAGGTGGATTTTGGATGCGAGGGGAAGGTTGAGATTGGTGATGGAGAGAGAAGTTATTGCTGGTCCAGGATGGAGGTGACCAGGCCTAACAGAGGAGAGTGGCAGGTGAGGATGGAGAAGTGGGGCTTAGCAGAAGGAGGATGGGAATTAGGAAACCCAAGGAAGACGTGGAGGGTTCTGGTCAGAGTATTGGGTGCAGAGGCTGGAGACACGTGAACAATTATGGAGCAGCTGCGGGACTTCTCAGGATAAGCAGGACAGGGGCTTTCTGTTGTCACCACCCCACTAGAGGAAAGAAGGGACGGTCCTAAGGTGTGTGTGTGTGTGTGTGTGTGTGTGTGTGCGTGCGCGCACGCGTGCGTCTGTGTATGTGCATGTGTGCATAAGTGTGTATTAGGAACAGGACCAAAGAGGTTGGGGATTTACCCAAGGCTATGCAGCTAGGAAACATCTTTCATTTGCTTAAAGCGCTAAGTTTAGTAATGACTGTGAGTGACAGAAATGGGCAGGGGGAGCATGTAGGGAAAGGGCCTCAGCCCCATTTCCTGCTCCCTCCCAGGCAGGTAGTGAGTAGGAGTTTTAAGTTTCACTGTTTGATAGCATCACCTCCTCTGCTTTCCCAGAAATTATTCCTCGAAGTATGACTCGAATCGTTACTCTGTTGGGAGATGTCTCAGTTCAGAGCTGACTTTCTGCTGTGGTTGTTTACTAAAGAGATGGTGGCCCTGGCAATTCAGGGGTGGCTTAATCAAGTGGAAAGAACAGGGGGCCTGGGTCTGGGTGCTGGCCCTGCTTTGTGAGACCTGTGAAAATTGGGCGAGTGAATAGACTTCTTAGTGCGTGGCTTTTTGATTCCTACTTGATGAATTTGTTGTGATGATGCTTTGCAGATTGCACTGTTGGTCCTCATATGATAAAGATAAAGGGGTGCTGGACTTTCTAGGTGTGTGAAGCAGAGGGGGATGGTAGCGAGTGGGTCAGCTCCCATGGGTGGTGTGATCACTAATAGTAAAAGAATACCAGAATTTTCTCTTGTTTGGAGGTGGTGTGTCTTGGAACGTTATGCTTAACGCCTATAGAATCTACTGGCTCTACCCTGCCTTGGGGATGACCACCTGTACCAGCATTTCCCCCTAACCCCCAGCTATGGGCTGAGGATCTCCTAGCTCTTGTGTTATCTGGGGGGAATTTCTGAATTTTTAGGCCTTCACGTCTTTATCTGCAAAATGGGGACAATAGTCAGTGCAGCTTCGGCTGCACCGTGAGGATTTGCTGAAGAAAGGGATGTGAGGGCCCTCTGTAAGCTGCACTGAACTCTGTATTTTTGAAGCCCATTTTCTCTCTCTTTTCCCTTCTGCTAATGGCCAAGGGACATCTTTTGTCTTGAAAAGACGAAGCGGCACAGAGGAAGAAACGGGGGCTTATAGAGGAAGGGGACTCTCCAAGGCCCCAGAGTGAATTGGAGTCCTGGGATCTGTGCCCAGTTTTGTCACAACATGTCCAATTCCTCCATTCCGGGCAAGCCTGAATTTTTCCATGCCTACGACCTACCCGGGGGAGATAGAAACTTCTGGAAGGAATGTCAGCCCTTTGAAGGTGGTGGGAGAAGTCACTGATGTGGCTGCTGCAGGTGTTGAGGTCCCTGTTCACTGCCTCTCTTGTCCAGCAGTGACTAGTAACTTGGGTATTTGGGGTGAGTCAACAGGCCCATGACCGGAGGACCTGAGTGTGCTTGGCGGCAGGCTGGAATTAGTCAGAAGGCAAAACTGCTCATCCTAACCCCAGAACCCACGTACTCTGGCTGGATGAGGAAGTCCTCTCTGATTCTTAATTTTCTTATCTACAGCAGCTTCTGGAGAAGAGGATTTTCTCTTTCCTGCTTTATGGGGTTCATATGGAAATCAAAGGAAAGAAGGATTTTTTTGTTTTGTTTTGTTTTTTTGATACGCGGGCCTCTCACTGCTGCGGCCTCTCCCGTTGCGGAGCACAGGCTCCGGACGCGCAGGCTCAGCGGCCATGGCTCACGGGCCCAGCCGCTCCGTGCAGCATGTGGGATCTTCCCGGACCGGGGCACGAACCCGTGTCCCCTGCATCGGCAGGCGGACTCTCAACCACTGCGCCACCAGGGAAGCCCCTAAAGAAGGATTTTTTTAAATAAATAATATTGCAATATTCAGATAGCATTAGTTTCTGCTGCTTAAAATAGGCAGCTGACTTCTCTGCTCCCTCCCAGAAGTAATGTATTGATACCAAAGAAGGAAACCAATTAAATTCCTGAGGACAGTTGGTAAACAGTCCAGTCTTGTTTATTTTTTTGTATTTGGTGTCTGAGGTCTCTGAATTTAAGCTGAACCATCCCCAAATATATACTGGGGATACACAGTAAGGAGGGACCGTGTAAATGTAAATCAAAGCACGAGTTCTAGAATCTCAGGTTCCCATGGTGTGTCTACCTTGGCTTATAATATTTCATTCTTCATAGACACTGGGGCTTTGGCCCCCATTTTTTATGTCTGCCGTGGAGACTTGTTTCTCAGAGACACTTGATCATGGGGCTCTGAAGGTCCCTTTGTAGGAAACCGAGTCCCATCAAGTCCTCCCATGGAGGAAATGGCAAAACTCAAGATGAGAAGGCAGCTCTTTGGATCCTCAATTCCCTGTCCTTTCTGACACATCACTCTTCCCTCCTGTCAGGTGAAGAGAGAAGCCAGATGGTTTGACAAATGGTTCTTGTTGCTGTCAAATCTGCCTCCTGTTTCTGCTCAGAAGGACAGTTCTTACCTTCCCTTTTTGGGGGGATTAGATGGGATGGGCAGAGAGGGAGGGAGGTGCAGGAAGAAACACATTTTACTGCCCGATTCTTTCCGTGGCAGAGATGACCAATAAGTTCTCGTTTCTCTGTCAAGAAGCAACGCTGAGGTAATGAGGAATCGTCCCCTTGAATTTAAAGCACACAGAGGCCCCGAAATGGCAGGCTGTATTAGGAGACAACATTGATTTCATATATATTCATCTGAAAGAAACCATGTTTAAGATGCCATATCCATAAATACTAATAAGGCTGTCTGATTTCCAGTTTTCAGATGAGATGAGCATTTCATCGAGTATTTTATCTGTCAGATCCAATAGTCAATGTACCATCCTCCCAGGCTTATTAGCATAATTGCTGTGCTTAAGCAACAATGAAAAATTCAGCAGTAAAACAGCAGTTAGTGCAGGTAATTTGTTATCAAAAGCTTTTACTTAAGGACAGCTCCAACCTGCATTTATTAGCAAGGTAGGGTTATAATTTATTTTTATTTGGAAAAACAAAAGGGGGGCAGATCTTTGCTATTTTGTTGTGGAAATAATAGAGAAATTAAAAAGCATCACCTCCCTGGAAACTGTCTCTATCCCTTCTTCCTGTGCTGAAAGCAGGCTGGGATGGGAGTAGATTCTACTTCTGAGGCACGGTGGCTCAGATGAAAAGTCGCTCTCCTCCGCACTGGAATAAATGGGTTACTAACGCCCATTTATGTTTGTACAGGTGTTTCCAAAACACTTTCATATCTCTTTTGTTGCTTAGATCGCACACCAGTCCTGGGGGCGGGGGGGGCTCCATTCTGAGCATAGGAGACTGAGTTGAAATGGCTTGTTCCAGATGGGGCAGTTGGATGACACAGCACAGCTGGGCTGTAAATCTAGTCCTCCAGTCCCAGGGCCCTGGCAGCACTGTGACCCTTTGCACGCTGCCCAAAACTCCTGGTGTGGGCACCCCTTCTCCCGCCTAGTGGTGGATGGTTTTTTCATCTTAGCTCTTTTTCATATATGTGCGTGTGTGCATGCACACATACACACCTAAACACACACACACACACACACACACACACTTTTTTCCTTTCCACCAAATTTAATGATGTACTTTTACAGCTGTTTTTCCTTTCATGTCCTGGTTGAAGCAGTTCTGCCAGTTTTCTTTTAATGTCAAATGTCCTCTATTTCTTGTATTTACAATCTCCCCTCCCATCTCTCTCTCCCCCTCTCTCCCTCTCTCCCTCCTTCCTTCCTTCCCTTTTTCCTCTCTTGTGCTCACTAGTGAATGACTGAGGAAAGCCCTGTGATGACCATCTGTGAAGGACCTGATGCAAAATAAATGATTTTATAAGTAATGTGGTAGTCTTTGTAGAGAAGACAGACAAAAAGTTTAAAAATGTGGAGGTTGGGAAATCATTTTTCTTCTTTATTTCTTGAGAAATGTATCAGAAATAAATAAGAACATTCAACTGAGGCCTTTTAGTGTGTTTTAGGACTTCAATTACGGGTAGTAATTTTCACATTGAAGGTAACATTTCCGGTGAAAATGGACAACCGAAGCTCCCAACCTTTCAGAGAAGCTAGCATCTTAGATTAGCATCTTAGATTTTCTTTCCTCAGTAAGTTCAGAGAAGGATCATATGATCCTTGACTCTGAACATCTCTAATGTGCAAGTTATGTGCTGGCCATGTGGTGGGGTTTAGGGACTGAGTCAGAGAGGGCTGTGAGACAAGACATGTTTAGACTATCAGAGGAAATGCACAACAAATGAAGATCAGTTTTGTCTTTGAGCAGCTATTATATGACTGGAACTCTACTAGGAATTGTTCTTAGATTATGCCATTTTATCTTCAGGTTTCACTCAATTATTAGTGAATTCTTATTCAGCACTGATGATGTATTGGTCACTGTCATAATGTTGTACATGCATCATCTCATTTAACTTTTATAACAGTCCTCGAGGTGGTGGTGGGTACTGTTACCATTGTTTTTATTGGTTCGATGAGGAAACTGAGGCACAGAGTAGCTAAATAATTTGTCCAAGTCACACACAGCTGGTGAGTGATGGAACCTCTCTGGTCTTCCTGTTTCCTAAACACATGTTCTTTCTGCTGCACCACTTGTCATAAACTGAATGAGTAGATAGCTAGGTAGATATAGATAGATAGTGCTAATGATGATTAGAGGACTGTGTAGTTTGCTGCTGTCAGAGCTGGGGCAGAACCTGGATGTTTACAAAGAGTACCAAACTTGAAGTTGGACAGGGGTTCAAATCCTAGTATGCTTCTAAGTGTTTGTTAAAACCTTGGTTAAATGACCTCCTAGAGTCTCTGTGTCTTTGTCTGAATTCCAGATAATAGAATCTGTCTCCCAATGTCACTGTGAGAATAAATTAGAAAATATATGTGAGAGCCTCCAGTGGTGCCTGGCTCCTGGTGGGTGTTCAGCCAGTGTGGGAAGTACCCAGGGATAGGCAGAGTGTGTGCGGGTAGGAACGGCCATCAAAGCCAGACCACCAGTGTTTAAATCTGCCCACTACGTGTTGTTACAGAGCCTTGGGCAAACAACTCCATCTCCTGGTGCCTCGGTTTCCTCATCTCATATACTTACCTCATAGGGTCGTTGTAAGAGTTCAATAAGCTAAAAAATAAGTTAAAAATGTGTGTGAAGCATATTTAATGGTGCCTGGCACAGCAAGCCCTCTGTAAGTGTTAGCTCCCATTATTCCATCCTGCTACAATGATGGACGGGTACCAAGTGAACGGTTTAGGCCTGTTTTAGGACCCTGGCCTGTTCACTCAAGGACCGGGAACCAGTTTAGCCTGGGACATAGGAATTGCATTTGCACAGCCACTCAGGACCTTGGAAAAGTTTTGGCTTCTCTGTCCTTGATCTTTGCTTATCTGCAGATGGTAGTTGAGAGAGTCAACTTCAGATGATAGAGTGCACGTGGGGAGTTGAAGGCACCCACATCCCTGATAAGCTGCTTCCTGGAGCGTTGCCATGTGGCTCTGAGGGTCAGTTTGCTGATCCAAGATGGCCTGTAGGGTGGAATTTTTCCTGGGTCATCCAGGCAGGTCCTGTCTTCCCTCAGTCTGCACGTGCCTGGTCCTGTCCTCAGTGCTGGCTCCCATTCCCCTCCTCTCCAGACGACATTGATACACGCGGGGGCCGCTTCTTTCTGGGACCATTTCTCCTGCACCAGAAGGAGGTGGGTGGGGATTTTGGCATAACGGTTTTTGAAAGGTGATATACTCTAAGATATTTCACACACCTTCAAAAAATAAGATGCACTGAAAGACACTAATTTTAAAGTTGTGCCCATGAGGATAGCTCAGAGATGGAAGATTCTTCAGGAGCTGGTGTTTTCTTGGGCTTATTGTCTTATACAGCACTTATCGTTAAAAAGCTTGTATGTGTGTGTGCGTGTGCGTGTGTGCGTGTGTGTGTGTGTGTGTGTGAGAGAATGAAGCTTCCTGGAACTGGTAGTGCTGATTTTGGGGCTGTTTCCTTGGCTTATTCAAAATAGAAACAGAAAGGCACAAGTGTTTGCTCATGTCATTAAAAAATGTCTTTATAGGAAAGGATATTGAGATAATGCCTCATATTATGAATACCTCACGTTGTGTATGGGGCTCTGCGGTTTGCAAAGCACTTAAATACACATTTTCTTATGTGCACCTTACGACAGCCCCATGAGGTAGGCAAGGCGGAGCTTGTCATTCATTTCCCTTTTAGAGATGATGTAACTGAGGTTCAGAGAGATGAGGTGAGTTTTCTTAAAGCAGTGATGGATGCAAACCTAGGACTTTAACTCTGGGCTGCTTTCTGCTTCACCACCCTCGTTCGGGTGTAATACGGTCTTACCAAGCGCTATCTAGGTTATATAGAGTTGCAATAAACCTGAAAAATGCTCCCCTTTATTTTTCTTTTTTCCCATTGGTTAAAAAGTTGACTATGATTTGATATTAGCTTGTTTCTCCCCAAGTATAAGCAGCAGTGAATCTCTAAAACTTTCTGTTAAATCAGCATGTGTTTTTTAAAAATCAAATGTCACAGTATTTCCTGAAACTTGCTTTAATGAACAAGAGAGGTGAAAGTAAAATTCCCTTTTTTGCATGAGGTAATTAGGAAACAGGATGTACGAACTTGCTATAGGAATTTGAAAAGGAACACTTGTACTGATGTACAAACTGGATGAATATATTAAAGAGTTTCATGCTGGTAGAAATTTTAAGTCAAAGAAGCTCTCATTAAGTGTGTCAATTGTTTTTGGTTTGTGTGAAAACCTAATGTTTCATGTTCCATGAGTTGGATCCAAGGAATGTATACATCCCTACACTCCAAAAAACAGAAACATGAGTTGGACTTCCCGTTTGATGGCAAAGTACCTTTGTCTGGGAGCTCAGGTGTGTCCTCGGAATACAGGACAGAGGAATGGAAGATGCTCTTGAGCTTCTTAATGACTAGGAGTCAACTCTACACTTGCTTAGGGGGTGGGAAGGACTGAGTTCTCTTTGGCAAATGTCTTTGAGTCCCTTAGACATATAGCACCAAATAAGCCCAGTGCTGTGTTATTGGCCTCATGTACCAGAGTATGGTTAGATTACATGTATTTTGGAAGCCTATTTCTTTCCTTCACAGTATATGGTTTCTTAGGTGGCAACTTCTGGGTGAATTGCCAGCTTCCTGACAGTGTCTTAAAAAGCCTGCTTTGAAGGAGGCAGAAATTCCTTTGGTTTGGACAGGTGACCCCCTTGACTTTCCATCTTGGATGGTTCTTTTTTTTTTGTGGTATGCGGGCCTCTCACTGTTGTGGCCTCTCCCGTTGTGGAGCACAGGCTCCGGACGCGCAGGCTCAGCGGCCATGGCTCACGGGCCCAGCCACTCTGCGGCATGTGGGATCTTCCCTGACCGGGGCACGAACCCGTGTCCCTTGCATCGGCAGGCGGACTCTCAACCACTGTGCCACCAGGGAAGCACGGATGGTTGCTTTTTTGGTCTACCTTATCTGGTGATGTTAATCATGTGCGTGCTGAAGTTGGCTCTGTTTTATGCTCCAGATGCAGATCAGTTTGTACCTTTTTAGGACACTCATAGCTATGAATTCTCTATCTCCATGAAAGTCTATGTACTATCTATGATTGTCATGTTGTAATTAGCTCCCACTCTACAAACAAGGTTAGAAATGAAATCACTAGCATGGCAAGTGAGATGTAATAAGCTAGAGATTTCCTTCTCTCAGTTCACTCACACTCTTAATTCTGTTCATCTGGCACTGATTTGTCCTGTGTGGATTCCTTTGGTCTTTTCTACTAGATTTTAAACCCCTGTAGGGCAGGTGTCCTATCTTATTAATCACCATGATAGCGCCTGGCACATCGTAGGTGCCTATTACTAAGTAGTTGGGTCATATCTTAAGAAGCTGGAAAAGGTGGCTTTCCTAGAGAGAGAAGTGGTTGCTCGTGTTGTCCGTTCAGTGCATTCCAAGTGATGCTGGGCGCCTTGGGGAAGTTAGAGATGCAGACATGGCAGTTCCTTCCTCAAGGAACCACTGTCTAGCTACATGGCGCCAGCGAGAGCTCTTTGTAAACTGTGAAGCAATGCGCAGGTGGGTCAGAGATGAGCTTTCACTTTTGAAAGGCTGAGGCTGCTAGGCTCTGCCGCCTCCTCCCACATGTGTGAAGCCCTACTACAACCCCACTTACCTTATGTGTCTGATGGTGACTGGATCATGAAGGGGATTAGCAAATTATCTGCCAGGCTGAGTGCTGCTAAGTAATTTGCTATTCTTCGGTAGATCTATTTTATTTTTATGTATTTTTTATTTTTTTTTGTGGTACGCGGGCCTCTCACTGTTGTGGCCTCTCCCGTTGCGGAGCACAGGCTCCGGACGCGCAGGCTCAGCGGCCATGACTCAGGGGCCCAGCCGCTCCGCGGCATGTGGGATCTTCCCGGACCGGGGCACGAACCCATGTCCCCTGCGTCGGCAGGCGGACTCTCAACCACTGCGCCACCAGGGAAGCCCTATTTTATTTTTAAGAGGCAGATTGCTGAATGGATAAGCAGAATTTGGTATATCCATAAAACAGAGTAGTAGTCAGCAATAAAAAGGAATGCAGTCCTGATACATGAATGAATCTTGAAAACATTATGGTAAGTGAAAGAAGCTAGTCACAAAAGGCCACATATTATGTGATTCCATTTATATGAAAAGTCTACAGTAGGAAAGTTCGTAAAGTCTATAAAGACAGAAAGTAGATTAGTGGTTGCTGGCAGGGGTCGGGTGGGGGGTAGGGAGTGACTGCTAATGAGTATGGGTTTCTTTTTGGGGCAATGAAAATGTTATTAAATTAGATTGTGGCAATGGTTGCACAACTCTGTGAGTATTTTAAAAACCGAATTGTAGACTTTAAATGGGTGAATTGTATGGTGTGTGAATCAAATCTCAATAGCTTTATTAAAAAATAAAAAAATAATCAGTACATTGCTTTTCAACCTACAGTCTCTGAGGGTCAGTCTAGATTGTCAAGTTTTTAACCCACCTTGATTTGTCTTGGGCCAGGAAGTCATGCGTACTTTACAACGGTGACCATCACTAGGGAAAAATTGATAGTACAATCAGAGCCACCAGACTTGAAATCTTTTCTCCCCAACTTCATGTACGGTCTTTTCAAGAGCTTTAAAAACTTACATTTCCAGAAATGTTGATTAGTGAGATATCTGATAAGAAATAACAGGGTACTGACAGCCCTGATTGTATAAATAGGCGTTTGGGATTGCGTTCATGGTTTGCTTGTCAGTACAAGAAAAGTGTGTGATTATGTTGAATGATGGTTAATTTCCTTATCTACCCATTTGAAAAATAAAGATGTACGGCTGGGAGACAGGTGCCCAGGGAGAAAAGGAGCCCTGCAGTTTTGATAATGAACTCCAAAAAGGAACAAGTTTGTATTGAGGAGTTGGCATTTGAGTCCTGGCCAGTGTCAGACTGTCGCTGATGAGCTAGGGAACCGTGTCTAGTGCGGTATAGAGGATTTATCATTGATTCCTGTTTTATGTTTGGACAGCTTTTCCCCCTTCTCTTTTCAAGATCGCTGTCCCACCCTCTCTGACTAACTTACTGTGTCAACAGAGTTAGAAGAGCAGCCAGTGGAAGTGTGCAGAGGCTGGAGAAGAGCTGTGCTTTCTAGCTTTGTATGTGAACACTTCATACACAAACACTTCTCTTTGATTAAGTATCCGGTGAAACCAATTCACATGAACGCCAATTAAACTTTAATGAACAAGTGGGTGTATTAGTATCAGCTGAGTAATGCAGGCAGCACGGATTCCAGTAAGTGAGTCACTTCTCTGAGCAGCTTATCCCCCATGCACAGTAAGAGTTACTAGAAAGCTTCCAGCTATATTTGAGTGGATCTGGTCTGGGCCTTGTAATTCGAGCAATCCTGGGGCTTGTTATTCATCTCATGACAAAACCACACGGATCCAGACCTCTGTTTTCAGAGCAAGGATTCAGGTTGGGGAGCCTTTTCACATTGAGCAGTTAGACCTTCCACGGAGCAGTGACCACCTGGACTTTTTCTCCATTTTCTTCTTTTCTTTTTTTAAAGTGAGACTTCTTTTCCTCCTTAAAGCCAGGGGCAAGTGTAGGTGAAGGTCAAGGTCAAGGCAGTGAAGGTGGAACCTTCAGTTTGGGACTGAATTTAGTCCCCCTGAGTCTCACTTCCCATCCCCATCTGCTGTTCTGTCTCAAGTCTGCAAGACTCCCATAGTTACACCAGACACAGTGAGATGTGCTTGGCATGATGAGCCTTTTTGAGCACAGACCCTGTTCCTTCTAGAGAATGATAACTGTACCTACTTCCTAGGGAAGATTAAACAAGGTAATGAACATAATGCTCTTAGTTTCATGCCTGGTATATAATAAGTTCTCAATAAACACTAGTTAACTTTTGCCAGTGGAGCAGTGACGGGGAGGAGGTGATTGGGACTTGACAGTGAAGGAACTAAGAGTCTCCCAGAGATTAGACTTACATTTAAAAATATCTGTGATTACAGAGTGATAAAGACCAAGAGAGAATGAGCAGTGAGGATTCAGGGAATGGAGAGGTCCCTGAGGTTGGCTGCATCTGAGAAGGCTAGGTAATCCTGGCCTGGGGGTTGGGTGGGGCCAGCAAAGGATTTGGAAAGGTAGTTCGAGGATGAATGAAGAGTGTGAGTGAAGGCAGAAGCCCCAAAGTACCCCGTGCAAGGTCGCGTGCAAGATCGGGTGTGTTCATTGTGGTCAGACTAGGTGATGTGTCGGGGTTGGAGGGAGTTCGTTGAGGCTTAATGTAGCCTCTGCCTTGGCCCTTAAGCCTCAGTTCCAGCACCATTTGCTATCCTGCCTCCTGTTCTTGTGTGTTCATCTAGAAACCAGTTGAAGGCAATGCAGCGTCAGGCAGCTGGAGATAAAGACTAGTTGGAGAATGGGCTTTAGGCCTGTTAGCTCAGTGGGCTTGTTAACATAGCATTCCTGAATCAAAGTTACCCTCTTCCTCTCGTGTATCTTCTACCTGTGAAAACTCCCCCATAGGGGACTTGGCCTATAAAATTCCTCACCTTGAGCGGCAGGGAGGGTATGCTTCCCGCAGTCAGGTACATCCTAAGACTGGGAGGAAGGGGCTGAATTGCCCATGCCCAGTTCCTTCTCCAGAGTCAGTAATTAGATAACTCACCCCTTCTTCCCTGTGGACAAGGGGGGTGGAGAGAGTCCAACATGGAAGGGCATAAAGCAAGGTAGAAAAGAGATGTTCTACCATCCCCAGATTCCTCACCCCCCCGCCCCAACTCTTACCCAGATCCCAACATAGTTTTTTTAGGGGCAGTAGTGGGAGGCTGGAAGGAAGGACAGAGCTGTATTGTGAAGTGAGGGGCAGTTTTCTGAGCAGAGAGTAATGTAATTCAGTCATTCAGGTTGGTTCATCTATTTGGGAAACACTGAAGGACACACTTAGATAACTCAAACTAGAGTAAACAGGTCTCAGGGTCTATGGTCCATCAGTCACAGAATCAACCCCCATTTCAGAAATAGCAACCATGCCTCAGTGTTAAACTTCAGACCTCACACGTGAATATCAGACTCTTTGCTTCCCTCCCAGACTTCTTTCCAGAGAATGTCATAGGATAAAGAAATCCACAGGGTAAAGGCATAGCTTCCATAATGATAACAGAAGTGGGAGAATCTAATCAAATAGATAAATTCCATATTTGGAATTCTGGATAAAGCAGAAGGGATTCTTGAAATTCAGGTTTGAATAGGTTGATGATGCAAATTGGGAACTAGATGTTGCTTTTAGAAAAACAAAGCAAACGTAGATCTTAATTATGCAATTCATTTATTTAGCAATTAGAGCTAAGTATTTCATTATTTGGCAACTGCCTAGGGTATTATTTCTTTTTTATACTGTGGGGAGAAGTCTGTTATTCCCATTTTACAGATGAAACAATGATAGACAAATATGAAGATCATTATCCTAGCACACCTGGACTAGGTTTCATCAGCCAGATTAATCTTTTGTTTTATATCGGGGCTTTCGTACTGACGTGACAGCATTTGTTTATAGGGACTCATAAGACAAATGAATTGGACTTGGTTTTGACATCCAGAGGGATCAGGGAGTTGTAATTAGCTAAGCGCTCTACCTTGTTGTGGCTGAAGAGGTTTGTCATAGACATTTAGTGGCCGTGATGGATTATACATCTTGGACTTGGGGGCCGATGACAAATTTCTTTCCATGCAGGGTTCATCTGGATCCTGTTGTTGTTACAGCAATATTTAAAGAAAGGTGCAGAGGATATGCTCATCTATTTTTATCTGCTGTCTGTTTTCAAGATAATAAATTGAATATATTGTATAAATTGATTAATTAGCCTTCTTGAGGTGAATACCTTTTGCAAACCCATCCCCATCCCTGCAAAACCTTATTCCTGTCCAAATTTCCCTGTTTATCTCACTCCACGTCTCCTAAGTGGATCCTCTTTTCTGGAGATCTTTGACAGGACAGACTGCTCTTCCCATGGGGCACCTGTCTGTTACCCTGGTTACTCTCCGGTCCTCCTTTCCTCCCTTTGTCCACCATGAATGCGGGTTGCCTGTGGGCCACTTGGTCCTCCTGGGGACACTTGCCCAGGTACCCCATTGCTTTTCTTCCCATTGGTTCTCCTGAGTTCCCAGTTTGGTGATTGTTCCCTGTAGCAATAGTTTCTCACCTGAATCTGTGGCTCGGCATCCCTTAGGGAAGTTTTATCAGAATTCAGATTTGCAGTCTGCATCCCTAAATCTTTGGGTATGGACATGGGCATTTGCATTTTGAAAACCTTTTTGGGTAATTCCAGTGGGCACTCCAACTTAAAATCTACTCTTTTCAGTTAACTTATGTCGTGCAGTGCTTAGAGGTAAAACTTTTTAAAAGATATTTAAGCTGTGGATTCCAAGACGGGAAGGACAAACTCAGAGCCTGAAAAGAGAGTCAAGGAGGGTGGAGAGGAAGCTGGCTGATGTTATAAGGGAACCAAGGCTCAGTGTCCTGACCATCCACTTCTTGTCTTCCCCAGGCTCATGCCCAAAATGAGTGTTTATTTTGCCCAACAACATTCTCATTGTTCCCACGTGTATGTGCTATGGGTTCTGTTCTAGAAGTTTCCACAACACAGGGACCGAGAGCAGGAGTTTCTAACTCATTCCCACTAAAGATGAGGCCAATCATGAGGCTCTATCTTATTCTATAGGTTTCAACCTTTTTACAAAAACAACCTCTATTCCTGCCCACAGGCCCCAAGCAGGCCCAGCCTTTTCATCTATATATTCCCCACCTAACTAATCTGTCTTATGCCTTTAGTAATACACCAGGTTTTGTCAGAATCAGCTAATTCTTTAGTAAAAAATCCAGAACAGACTCTGGTGTGTTTACTTAGTGGTAGAGGTGAAATGGAGGCCAGTGTTCCTTCAACTGACATTTTACTCTCCTTGAGCTTTTTTGAGTGTAGTACGTGGAATCAGTGTTATGACTTTTCAGTCATATCTCCCCTATTTTAAAACTGCAGAGTTGGGCTTCCCTGGTGGCACAGTGGTTAAGAATCTGCGTGCCAATGCAGGGGACACGGGTTCGATCCCTGGTCTGTGAAGATCCCACATTCTGTGGAGCCGCTAAGCCCGTGCGCCACAACTACTGAGCCTGCACTCTAGAGCCCGTGAGCCACAACTACTGAAGTCTGTGCACCACAACTACTGAAGCCTGCACACCTAGAGCCCATGCTCCGCAGCAAGCGAAGCCACTGCAGAGAGAAAGCCCGCGTGCCACAATGAAGAGTAGCCCCCGCTTGCCACAACTAGAGAAAGCCCGTGCACAGCAACAAAGACCCAATGCAGCCAAAAAAAAGAGAAAAAAACCCCAAACTGCAGAGTTGATCTTACCACCTTACTGGGGAGCACCTCGGCAATAAATCTAATGGAAAAAAACTTGTCTGATGAATGGGGCAGGAAGGCATCACAGCAGTGCTGGTGAGTCATCCCAAGACCAGCAAGATTTGAGCTGAGGTGCTTCTTTGATGCTGCTGACTCGAAGCCTCCCTCAGTATTCTGTCATCTTAAGCAGCTTTCAAATCCTTGTCTCAGATTTCTTTATCTAGGTCAGACCGTGTCTTTTAAAAAAGTTGTGCCTGGACATGCCCTTCATGGATTGGACTGGTCCCATTAGGATAATTGGCTTTATATGCTTTGAAAATAGCAACAGTGGGACATTTTGTCATTCTTGAACAGTATTCCCTTCCTACTCTGGGGTGAGGTGTTAGGCAGCCCAGGTATGCTTATATGTGTAGTTTTTTTTTTTTTTTTTTTAATAGCATGTTGACAGTTTGGGGTTGGGAGGAGAGCAAAACAAGGTTGGAGCCCCTTTAGAAAAACATCCCTGAAAAAGAAGACTCTTTTGCTGAGATAAATGAATGGACCTTGTAAAGAAGACGATATTGTACCAGGACACCTTGAGTTGGGTCTGCTCTGTCCCATTTTGCTAAATGAGCTTGACTGCTCGTCGGTGGGGATCCTTGACCCCATCACTCTGAATTGTTGAATGGATCAGATGAGCTACTAATGCATATGAAAATACCATGTCAACAGGAAAATCAAACAAACCTTCCTATTTGTTACCTTAGCACAGCTGCTGGACATTTTCCTAAAACAAAATAAACTTTTCTTTTTCAGATATAAAAGTTATATACACTCATTTTAGAAATTTAAAGTTCATAAAAGTACGAAGAAGATAATTAAACCCCCCATAACCCATCATCCAGAGATAACCACCGTTCTATTTTACACATATAACCACTCTATTCTTTTTTTAAAGAGGGAGCATGTTACACATATTTAGTTGTATACATTTCCTTTATGTAATACTTTAGTGTCACATTTTCCCATGTCATTAAATATTCTTCAAAAGTACATATTTTAATCACTGCATGATGTTGCGTTATGTGAGTGCTGTGTTTGCATTTGTTGTGATATATTTGACCATTGTTTCTATTATTAAGTGCTGACTGTTTATCAAGAAGAAAACTTGCTTTAAAACAAGGCAGGGGCCCTTGACACTGTTTTTACAGTAGAGGAATTTGACGTATTTCACTTCATCCTATAGTAATATATATTGGGCTGGAGTTTAGCAGTACTTTTAGTTATCTCAGTTTTAAGGTAAAATTACACCTGTGAATTGTTAATTTAGAGAAAATTCTGATGGTAACAAAATCTATTAGGCCACCTTCTCTTAATTAACATAACATTAATTAGAGAAACATTGAAACATAGTAAGGGTAGTCTCGTGAATGTACTGCATTAGAAAAGTTGCTTGATGGCTTCTGGAAGAATTTTTATTTTCTCTTACTAGGAGGATATGGTCAATTTGTTTTGCCCAAAGGGTTCAATTTCCATTGCTGGGCAGATACATAATACTATGGTTACCATATATTTGAATATGATGATGTAATGATGAGAAACCTTTGGATAGTCTTAAGAATGGAGATTTAAGGAGCAGTGGGCTAGAGAGGGAGTTGTGTTAGTATTTCGGTCCTGAGGTTGAGCTTTTTTGTCATAGATTTATCTCTTTGCCTCTTTATGAATTTCTGCATGTCTGTGTGGCATCTTCTCATATACATTTGCCTGACTTCCATGCCTCCACCCATCCATCCTTCCGCTTATCCATCCAAGCATCCATCTAATTAATCATCTCTCCCCTGGCCATTTCATCTACCCACTCACTTATCTTTCTCCGTCTCCATCGCTCATCTTTATCCATATCTAGTGAAGTGTGACTATATGGAAGCACATGCATTTCTTTGTTCCATTTTACAAAGGGGGTCGCAGGAATCAAGGGTGCAAGAACCAGAAAGTGAAAATGACTAGAACTTGACCATTTTTGTTTCACCTTGAAATCAGAGGGGATGTTCAAAACTGACCTGATTACCTACTCTATGATGCTCATCAGGGGGTTCTTAGTATATTTGCATTTTAGGGAATGTTGTTTCAAGTAATAGTTTGCTAGAAATCAGTCACCAGGAGAGAGACTAAACAAGAGCTATATTATAGCTTTTTTTTTTTTTTTTTTTTTTTGCGGTACGCGGGCCTCTCACTGTTGTGGCCTCTCCCATTGCGGAGCACAGGCTCCGGACGCGCAGGCTCAGTGGCCATGGCTCACGGGCCCAGCCGCTCCACGGCATGTGGGATCTTCCCGGACCGGGGCACGAACCTGTGTCCCCTGCATCGACAGCGGACTCTCAACCACTGCACCACCAGGGAAGCCCTATAGCTTTTGAGTAGTAAATTCTGAGGGGAACAGAATTTTCTTGAGTTTGGATTAAAAGTCAGAGATGTGCAAATGACATCTTTCCAAATTTATTGCCTTAATAAATGTATTGTAACATTTTTAGGGGATTTAGATATATCAAACAAGGGTATTTTTGAGGTGTAGGGGCCTGTGTTGAACTTTTTAATGTTCAGAAGAAAGGAACCTACTGTTACTGAAAACCTATTTTCTTCTCGTTCTAAGAAAGCTGCTTTGCACTTAACTATCTTCTTCGATTCTCACATCAGCCCTGTGATGTAACTTGTATTATTCCCATTATGTATATAAGAGGCAGAGACTTGAAGAAGCTAAACAATTTTCCTAGTTTACATGGTTAACGAGTGGCACGGCTTTCTTGGAATTAAGACTTGTTTGACTCTAAAACTGTTCCTCTTTGCAGTAAACCATACTGACACTGTGCTGAAGACTTGTAAAGCCTTAGCTGTATGTCAGCTCTCCACTTTAAATTTTATAGTAACTCAGCCTCTGAAAAGGATCCTGCAGTTTTCAGTTCTTTTCTTGAAAGATGAGAGCGTTTGCATATGGACATGATAAAGAAGACAGTTCTGAGGATATGGATATAAGACCGAATCTATAAACTTGACTTCTTTGACAGAATGGGGTTTTCCTCATGTGCAGCTCTGTGTTTGTGTTTGATTTAACATGAGTCTTCTTAGCTTGATCCGAAAGACACAAAGTTCCCTCCACAAGATGCATCTAATGAAGCAGACAAACCAGTGAAATACAATAACAACTCTCCTCAAACTTTTGTAAGCTCTGGAAAGCCAGACGTAACAGCTATTGTAATATATTTTGCCAGACCAGCCGGTATGATCACAGGTGGACCTGAAATAGTCATGACTTTTGAAGACACAGCAAATTTATTTAGTTCTTAAATTTTCTATAGGTTTGAAAACTTATCCCCTCTCTTTTTATCATCCTAAACTGTAACATTGCTAATAACATGCTAGAAATTGTCAATTATTAATATTTTGACATCACTAGGAATGAAGGTAGAGCGTAGGTAAAAGAGGCTCTGCAATAGGACCTGCCTTACATGATCTTTTTTTTTTTTTAACGTCTTTATTGGAGTATAATTGCTTTACAATGGTGTGTTAGTTTCTGCTTTATAACAAAGTGAATGAGCTATACATATACATATATCCCCATATCTCTTCCCTCTTGTGTCTCCCTCCCGCCCTCCCTATCCCACCCCTCTAGGGGGAAAGGTAAGCTGGGATGAAGTGAGAGAGTGGCATGGCCTTACATGATCTTATTTCTCACTTTCCATCTTCAGTTTATTCTCTCAGCATTTGTTAGCGCCTACCGTCTACCAGGCACTCTGCTATGTGGGGATCTACTAGAACGGGGGTCAGCAAACTTTTCTGTAAAGGGGCAGGTGGTAAATAGTTTAGCCCTGTGGTCTGTGTGGTCTCTGTCACAGCTACTCATTCTGCTATCAGACAATATGTAAAATACTCAACTCTGCCATAGACAACATGTAAACAACTGAGTGTGGCCATGTTTCAAGCACAACCTTTAACAGCAACATGCAGTGAGCCACATTTGGTCTGTGGGCCACAGTTTGCCAACTCCAGTACTTGAATGCCCATGAAATTGTGAACTTTGTCTTGTTCATTGCGATGTCACCACTGCCTAGAACAGTGCCTGGCATGTGGTAGATGCCAAACACTCAATAAATATTTGTTGAGTGAATGAACTAATGAATGAACGAATGAGACTCCTCCTATGATCTCTAAGAGTTCATAATCCAAGAGAGGAGATAAGAATACATATATGAGAGTAGAGGAATCAGGTGGTATTTTAACTGGATCCTGAAGAATAGGTAAATATAAGTCACCAGCCAGAGATGGGAGAAGCACACTGCAGGCAGAAGAAACACACACATTGACAAGAAGCAGGTCATTTGTGATGAATAATGAGTAGTTTAGATGTATACTGTAATAGGATTTCCCTGACCTGCCTAATCATTGAAATTGCTTGTTATTAATAATACAGATTCCCAGTACCTTCCCTAGAAATTCTGATTTAGTAAGGCAAGTTTGGCCAATACTAGCTTATGAATAAAGGTTTGCAAGGAAGTAGTAGTGGGAGATGACACAGGAAAGATACACTGGGGTCATTTCTGATGGGAAATAAAATTTTTACTTTTCCTTCCCAAAGAATCGGTATTGACTGATGGCAGCTGGACCTAGATTTGTCCTGTACCTTCTGCCCATAGAATGGAGGAGGAACTCTGGTAGATATCCACCATAATTATCTGCCCACCTTCATATGTCCCCTACTGATCTTGTAGGAGTACTCTAGCCTTTATGATGGGGTGGCATGTAATTTAGTCAGTTGTATAAATGATAATGAAAACATCAAATTCCGTGTAGCTTCTAGATTTATTGCTTTTGAATTCTTGATTGGCAAACATCTAAGAGGGCAAATGGATTCAAACAACACAGTAGAGAACTTGTTTTCTCTTGCTGTAACTCCAATTCAAAAGGTCGTTTAATTGAATGCCCAGGTTTGTAGACTGTGACCACTGGGAGGGCCATATGTCTCTTTAATGATGGGGGAAACTGAACTAAAACATAGGCAGTGACTTGCTTAAGTTCTGTCACCAAAGTATTGGCAGAACCAGGAGTGTAACGCAAATACCAAGTTATTCAACTTAGTTTTCTTGTCATAGTGCAATGCCACATTTATCAATAAAGGTCCTAGTTTACATAATTTCTCTTCCCCTTGACTCTCATAGCCTTTTGCCCATACCTCTTGTATGCTGCTTATCATCAAGTTATATCCTAATATCTTCTCTTGGACCCATATCTCATTGTTACCCCAAATAAACACTGAGTTCTGTTTCCCTGGAGAGCTTAACATATTTCCTGGCACTTTAGCATGTATTCAGCAAGTAATTGTAGACTTGAAATATCTTGAGCACCCTTTTTGTTTCTTGTGTGTTTTGACACAAGTTTCTTTGCAGTTATATTGTCAGAAAAGTCAGGCTTTTACAGAATTGCTGAAATACAAAGATACTTTCTCTTAAATTTCTTTAAAAAAAAAGTTGAATTCCTCATTATGGCTGAGACCTTTCTTAACAGCTCTTTTGATAGTTAAATATCAGTAACTGCAAAAAAGAAATGTCAGTAAATTATCAGAGAAAGAAATTGCATATTTATTTGGGTAAGATATATTTTAATTGACCACTTAAAATAAAGATTATAGCAAACTCCTGAGAATTTCATATCTTGCACATTTCTCTCAACTGCCAGAACTTTGTTTGTATATCTTTAGGAGACTTAATTTTTATTTCTTTTGCATTATGGTTATATATGTACATTTGTCTCTCCCAGGAGATGGTGAGCATCTTGAGTCAAAGCTTTTAAAAAAATTAATCTTTGCATCTCCACACAGCCTAGCTCTGTAGGTGCTCATACTAAGTATACATTTACTTAAAGAAACATGGATAGAAAATGGTCAGTCTTATCTTTACGTATTCACGTAATTCATTCTTATTTCGCATCTGACTTTGTGCCATGCTTTGTGCATAACATTGATGGTAGGGCTGCACTGGGGACAGCATAGAAAAGTGAATAAAAGATGGTTCATTCTCTCAGGAATTCTAGTTTGGTGGGGATGTTGACATATAACACATAAATATAATGTGATACAGAAATCTTAGATACAAATAACCTGTGCTGGAATCTGGAGGCAGGTTAATTCTGATGAGGTGAATCGAGGGAGGCTTTAGCCAAGAGACATTGTTTGAGATGAACCTGAATGTGTCTTGCTCTTTCATTTTAGCTACTGGTTTTGATCTTTGTCAACACAACACATACATACACACCTGTACACACAAGGTGATGGTTTTTGTTTTTTGGGTTTTTTTTGCAATCTGTTGGGCTGTAGATTTAAGAGTAGAACTATCTTTACATGGGACAAAAGGTAGAGAGAGGAGCAGGTTTCATCGTGTCATCTGCAGGTTTCGCAACATCCAAAAGACACAGATGGCCTTCGTCATCAGTGGCATGGACAGCAAGCCTGTTGGCCAGAGAGAGAGTATCCTGTTCTAAACTAATAGTGTTCTTTCCAAGAATTTTCCCATCTAGTTATTGTTCACCTCAGTAGTTAAATTACACTAAATCGTTCCCTGGGTGGAGGGAGCATCGCGTGGTGGAAGAAGTTTCGACTTTGACGTCAGAAGATTCTGGTTCCATACCTAACTTTGCCATCTATTATTGATATGACCCAAGACCGTTGCTTATCCTTTCCAAGGTTCGGTTTCCTCATCTTGAAAATGGTCGTAATGGAAAAGTAACCCCTGGAGTTGTGGGATTAAAGGAGCTAATGTTTGCCAAGCTCCTATTTCAGTGCCCAGGATATGAGAGGTCATTTGCCTACAGAGTCATGTGAGTTATGTAAAAGAGGGAGCAGACGATGTATAAGTTTCTCGCTTTTGACACAGACACACTGCATTGACACAGTTCATAGACAGAGATCCTTGGCTGTCACAAAGAAATGCTTCTGGTCCCTTTGCTTGAAACACAAAGCCCTTTTATCTAGCTTTCCTTCTCCCGTCTTAGAGTCTTAGGAGCAGGGCATATTTTGTTTTCCTTTTTTTCGTAGGTAAGATAAAAGTGCAAGTGTGCTGATGAAATGGGACTTGTTCTTGGCCACAGTCTGAGCATGTGTCTTGGGGAGAGAGCTGAAGGGGGTAATGGGGGACATGGAGAGCTTGAGAGGGCTGTCTCTGAGAAGGGTGGCGCTGCCTGGCACTGATCAGTTATTGCACATAGGAATGCATGGTCAGATTTTTTATGTTACGTGTTTAGGTTTTCGAATGTGGGTAACTCATTCAAATACATTTAAAACATTGCAAGAGATACTTTCTCTTGGAAGGAGAAAAATGCAACTTATGATCTCAGTAACATCAACTTTGGCTCAAAACAACAACAAAGTGCTTTAAAAGTCCACACTGCTCATGGCAAACAGAACCCATCTAAGGACCTGCTTTGACCTGCAGCCCTCCAGTTTGCATCTTCTGTGCATATTTTTAACTGTTAAAGGTAACAGTAAATGATGGCTAACACTTCCTGAGTCCCTTCCATGTCCTAGGCACTCTTCTTTGGACTTTACATATATCAGTTATTTCTTTTTTTTTTTAAATTTATTTTTATTTTTGGTTGCATTGGGTCTTTGTTGCTGCGTGTGGGCTTTCTCTAGTTGCGGTGCGTGGGCTCTCATGGCGGTGGCTTCTCTTGTTGCAGAGCACGGGCCCTAGGCGTGTTGGCTTCAGTAGTTGTGGCACGCGGGCTCAGTAGTTGTGGTGCACGGGCTTAGTTGCTCCGTGGCCTGTGGGATCCTCCTGGACCAGGGCTCAAACCCATGTCCCCTGCATTGGCAGGCGGATTCTTAACCACTGTGCCACCAGGGAAGCCCCTCATTTAATTCTTACAGTAACCCAGAGGTACTGTTACTATTGTTATCCCAATTTATAGGTAAGGACACTGAGGCTCAGAGAGATTAAGTATCTTTCCTGAGATCACACAGATCATATGTAACCGGTGAGTTTCAAACCCAGGCCTGTTCATTTTCAAAACCAAGCATGCCAGTGGTTCCAACTTGATTGTATGTTAGAATCACTGGAGTACCCTCAGAATACTCTTTCCCAAGCCTACCTCCAAGCTAATTAAATCAGACTATCTGGGGTTGGGACCCAGGCATGGGTATTTTTTAAAAAGCTCCAAATCGGTGATTAGAGGTAGAAGCAATATAGATAACAACCTCTCTCTCCACATCAGGCACTCCTGACCTTCTGTACCCTGTTTTATTTTTCTTTAGAGCATTAATTACTCTCTGAAAGTTATGTATTCATTTACCTGTTTGTGAATTTTTTGCCTTTACCACTGGGATGTCAGCTCCATGAGGGCAGGAATTTAGTTGGGTATTTTTTGCTGTATCCCCACCATCTAGATTAGTGCCTGACACATAGTAGGTACTTAGTAAATATTAATATTCTTTTTTTTTTCTTTTTTTTTTTTGCGGTACGCGGGCCTCTCACTGCTGTGGCCTCTTGCGTTGCGGAGCACAGGCTCCAGACGTGCAGGCTCAGCAGCCATGTGGGATCTTCCCGGACCAGGGCACGAACCCATGTCCCCTGCATTGGCAGGCGGACTCTCAACCACTGCGCCACCAGGGAAGCCCTAAATATTAATTTGAATGAATAATCAGTCCTTCATTACGGGGTACTTACATTCTGGTGAAGAAGACAGATAATACATATTTGGTTCTATGAGAGAAGCTGGTAACAGTGATGGTCATGCCGACTTCACTGAAACTTGGAATACTGTTGTTTATCACTTGTATGTTGTTAGGATAAATTGTCTTGACATGTACTGAATGGACTGTGTGGCATTTTTGCTCATCTGCTGTGCTGGACTGGATCCCTTCTGTGGTGTGTGTGTGTGTGTGTGTGTGTGTGTGTGTGTGTGTAAGTGTAAGTGTAAATTGAGTCATAGGTAACACACTCATCTTACCCTGTTTGGGTACAGTGTTTTAGTGAGACAGCTAGGGATTACAAGCAGGGCATTCTGAGTTTTTTTACCCAAAGATCAGGCCATAGAACAGGTTCAGGATTGATGGTAGAGGTTTACCCAGTCTACAGGGAATTCAGATATTCTCTTTCTAGGAAAGCCAACTTCTGTAGGTCACTCTGCTCCCACCACCTACAGCAGTAGTTCTCAGCCTTTATTCATCACAGACTCTTACAATAGATAATATTCCTATAACAGAACACCATGGGCTGTGACCAGCGGAAGGCAGGCTGAGGTTACATGGAATAAGTAGAGACCTAGCTATAGCTCTGCCTCTCGTTCTTCCATTTAAGAAAGTCAGTGGGAGTGTGCTCGACAACATCATAGGGATAAACCTTGATAGAGCACTAGTTTCTAAATAAAAACAATTCATTTGGAACTTTAGGACTTTAACGATGACAGTAACAAATTGCTTGTGACACATCTGACAGCTGAAGGACCTCGGTGACAGTGAAAATACTTAACCGCTGGTGTGGCCCAGGCACTGAACCACCAAAACCGACCCTGACAGGATCAGTTGTGCCATCAGGTACAGCCTTGCTAATGGAGTCAGAGCCTGTCATGACAAAGCAGCCAAGAGCCAGCGATGTACACAGGATGGAGGGAGACTCTGGGCCGCTCTCCCAGACGGGGTGGGGAGTGGAGGAGATCTTGCTTCCCAAAGATAAAACTTGGGTTGAGGCCCTCTTCTTGCTAGTTCTTGCTGGAAGCTTCTGGGCAATTCACTTGCCCTTTCTGAGCCTAAGTTTCTTCTAATACAAAGTGAGGGAGCGTCATTTTGGCGACCCCTCATTTCCCAGGCTTGAGAGGATGGGAAATAAGCCCCCGTGCGAGACAAAGCACTGAAACCAAGGTGAGGATGATGATGAAGGGAGCGATGACAGCAGTGTTTTTTCTCCTCTTGTAGAATGATAATCCCTGCTTTCTCTGTCCAAATGTAGCCAAAAGTGAAGGTTGAGAGGACTTTGGGGGAAAGGGGAGAAAAGAAAAGGCGGGACTGGACTTCCTTCTGTGCTTTTCCCGAAGAGTTATGTTCCGTGGAGTCCAAAGATACAATTTGGGCAATCTGTTTCATAGTTAAGACTGTTTAATGCAATAAACTGGGTCTGAATAGACTCATGCCTCTATGATATTCGTGAAAAGCGCCATGTCTGAGGTGGCCTTGTTGTTTTGAAAATGGGCTGATTTTGACAAAGGGGAAAAATTGGGATTCGTTTACTGTAAGTCGCAAGTAAGAAACAACAGAAAGTTGAATATTAGAAGAACTTGGCTATCGCAAAAACCACACACTTTCACATCAGTAAAACATGGAGTTCTGATCTGAGTGGAATGTGAAACTCCTTGCAGACCACAGAGAGTAAAAAGGAGTACTTTTGTTTCATTATTAATACCCTTGTCCTTATTTCTCTAAATGAGAATTGATAGCAACCATAATAGACTCTTTCTCAAAGACCCAACACAGAAAGAAAAATAAAACAAAATAAACAAACAAAAACCTCCCCACCACCATCCCCACTAACAAACGCCAGTACGCAGAGGATGCGTGGTCTCTAACTAGCCATCTTTAAGTCATCACATTCTAGGGGAAGGGGCCTGCATTTCTTAAAACTATTTGTTTCTTTTTCTCCCTTTTCTGGAGGACGGGTAAAGTTGGCCATTTATGACGCTGCAAGAAGGGTAATTTTGTCCTCTAAATGTGTATGAGCATCCCGACACAAGATGACTTTGTATGTATTGGGACTATTCAAGTTTACTAGGGGAGAGAGGCCAGAGATGCCGGATTGAGGGGTGTGCTATAGAGTAAAAAGGGAGCTCTCTGGAGGTAAAACAAAGCACCCTTTAAAAATGAGAGAACAGTGGAGTTGAGGGAAAGAGGCCCATTCCTTGCCAACACATGACATGTGGTGAAAAGTCCATGGAATGGAGGTCAGGGACTTGAGTGTTCATCCCTTGGGACTGCCACTTAACCACAGCTGGTCTCTGCTCATTTCTCACTGAAATGTGGGAGTTGAAATAGATGTTTTCCAGTCATTCTCCTGAGTAGTATTTAAAATTGGTGATTATTTATTCAACTCTTGCTTCATGGGGACTTGGGGTGTCGTGGCCGTGGGAAGGGAAGCTGAGGCCAGGGGGTGGGGCGTGGGTGTTTGGTTGAATGGATGTGGTTGAGCAGAACAGCACTAGAAAGATTATTATTATTATCGTTACTATTAATTCAGGAATGGTCCTTATAGTACGGGGAGCTAACGTTTATTGAACATATATTCCTTGCCAGACCTTGGGCTAAGAGCTTTATACTTGTTATCTTATTTAATTTTCACCACAGCTCTGTTGAGGTGTGAATCTTAGCTTTCTGTTTCACAGCTGTAGAAACTGAGGTATTGCAAGAATAAAGCACTTCCCCAAAGTCAAAGCTATTAAGTAGCTGCTTTAGGCTTCAAACCCTGACACCTTTGTCATTCTCATTCCGCTGTACCCTGTTCAGTTGCAGAGTCTGAAGGTTGCTGGCCATCTAGCAGGCTTCCTTCCCCTCCATTTGAAGTTCTCACTGATGCATTGTTGGTCAGACTTTCTCTAAAGAAAACTAAAAATTAATCTGAGGAATCAACACAAAAAGATAGTACACAATTAAAAAGTTACAAAAATGCATGTAATGAAAAGCAAATCTTACTCTTATCAATGTCTTATCTCTTGACTCTGCCCTCACCCCCCCCTCCCTGCAAGAGGCAAACACTGTTATCGGTTCCTTATGTCCCTTTGTAGAAATAAACTGGGTATAAACAAGCATATATAAGTATTTATATTCCTTTATATCCCAATGTATATAGAATATTTACACAAAGGGGAGCATACTACACGCATTATTTTGCATCTTGCTTTTTTCATATAATCATATATCTAGATGATTTCTGTATCAGTATCTTGTGTCTGGTATCTTGTAGATTTAATTTATATTTCTGTTTAGTGATTTTTGGACATCATTTTAAATAGATTATCCCCATTTGTATTTCCTTTTTTTGTGAACTGCTCTTTGCCTCCCTTTCTATTGTATTGTTGGATTTTTTGCTTATTGATTTATTACAGTTAAGAAGATGAACCCTTAGTCTGTGATAGGAGGAGCAATACCCTGCCATTTTGCATTTGTCTTTTTAACTTACAGATCAAAATTTAAAATATATATATAGTCAGTTCAACCTTTTGGTTTTATGGTTTTTGGGTTTTGTGTAACACTTTGAAATGCTTTTTCCACTTTATTTAAAAAAATCTTCTAATTTTCCTTCTGGTTGTTTCATCTGGTCTCTCTCTGCCTCTCTGTCTCTCATCACCAATTCATTGAAATTACATTTTGGTAAAAGATGTGAGGTAGGGATCCATTTTTATATTTTTTCAGATCCACCTGTCCAAAAGCTATTTACTGAATAGTCCATCTTTTCCACACTGATTTGAAAAGCCACCTTTATTATATATTAAGTACTTTAGTGCTTAAGTACTTAAATATTTAATACTTAGGAATTTGCCTCATTTTGGGGGCCTTCTGTTGCATTCATCTGTCACTTCATGCATCATTATCAATTGCTGTAGCTGTGTAATGTTTTATTATCTGATGGTGCTACTTCACTCTGATTAGTTCCTTTTTATCCCAAGTTTTTGTCTTTTAGCACTTGTTTATTTTTTCCATGAACTTTAGAATGAACTAGTCCAGTTTTAAAAGTAATGTCCTGTTGACATTTTTATGGGAGTTGCCCTAAATTTATTCATTAACTTCATACATTATGCATTATAAATTTGTTATTTCTTGTTATTAGAACACTATGCCTTTCCATTTGTTGAAGTCTTCTTTTGTGTCCCTAGGAGCGTTTAAATATTTCATGTAGACCATGCATGTTTCTTCTAGGTTTGTTTTCCTAGGTATTTTCTGTTTGCTCTAGTTAATGGAAATTTCTTATACCATCTAACTAATTGTGTGTGTGTGTAGCCTCTTGGTTTCAGTATTTTTTCTACACAGTCGCTTTACTAAATTCTTTTATTACTTGAATAATTAAATTTTTTCTAGTTTCTTCTTAAGTAATCATATAATCTGCCCATAATTTACCTTCCTCTTTCTAATTTTTATAACTCACAGCTTTTTTCTAATTATATTGTCTGTACCCAGAGAAGAATGAATATAAAATAGCAGTGTTAGTGTTAGAGTGAATGACCTCTTCTTTCTGACTTTAATGGGAATGCTCATAATGTTCCCTGTTCATTGTGATGTTGGGTTTTGTTTTGAGAAATAGGTTGTGTTAAAAACTATCCATCCTTATTCTGAGAGTGTTTTCTTATTTTTATTTTTTTAAGTGGAGACTCGTTGTTAAATGTTTATCTAATACCTTTTTGGAAACTATGGAAATAATCATACATTGTCTCCTTTTCTCTTTTCTAAGAAGAGAGTTGTTTTTCTCTTTTATCCTATAAATTTGGTGAAATATATAAACACATTTTTCAAACAGGAAATCATGCTAGTGTTCTTGGAATAATATCCACTTTGTAACAGTTTGTGCATTATTTTATTTTATTTTATTTTAGTGTTGTTGGAATTTAGATCTCAGTGATTTATTAACAATTTTTGCATCAATGTTCATAAAAGAGACTGTTTCAAAATATGTTTGTGTATATGTGTGTGTATTTGCATTGTCAGATTCTACTATTAGTGTTATACTTAAATCATCATAAAAATAATTTGGAAGCTTTTCTTTTCTTTGTTCCTTTTTGAAATAGTTTAAATAACATTTATATGATCTGTTCTTTAAAAGTGTGTTGGAATTCCTCTGTGAAACTGCCTTGACCTGGCGCCTTTTTTAGAGCGGTGGAGGTGTTTGCTTTTTAAAAACTTTTTATTTCTTCTATAGTAATTTGACTGATTTTCTTTTATATCTTTTCTGTGGCCACTTTTGTTCATTGTATTTTAGGAAAGTCACCTATTTCAAATTTATTTGCATGGAGTTAAATAATTTCTTGTAATCATTTTCATTTCCTCTCTGTTTATGGTTATTTCCACATTATTATTTAAAGTTTCGTGGTTTTGTCCACCCCCCATCCTCCTTTTGATTAGTTTAGCAAAAGTTTTATTATTCATTCAAAAAACAGTTCTTGCATTTATTATTGGCTGTACCACTCTTTATTTTCTCTTTAAAATCTTCAGTAGTATGTTTCTTCTGTTGTGACTAGGTTTTTGTTGTCATTTTCCTAATTGAGCTTGACTTTTTTTTTTTTTTGCGGCACGCGGGTCTCTCACTGTTGTGGCCTCTCCCGTTGCGGAGCACAGGCTCCGGACGCGCAGGCTCAGCGGCCATGGCTCACGGGCCCAGCTGCTCCGCGGCAGGTGGGATCTTCCCAGACCAGGGCACGAACCCGTGTCCCCTGCATCGGCAGGCGGACTCAACCACTGCACCACCAGGGAAGCCCGAGCTTGACTCTTAATTCACGTATTTTCCTTTCTGTTTTCTTATTCATATAAATAAGGAATACATTTTTCTTTACACATTTCTCTAGCTGTATGCCATACATTTTGTTTTTGATTTAGTTATTTGGCTATGTACAATTTTCTAAAATACCAGATCCAATTATAATGTAAGCATCACGAGGATAGGAACCTGTCTGTTTGTTCATTTTGAGCCTACCATAGCACCTATCACATAGCAAGTGCTTAAGAAATATTTTTGTATGAATAAATAACCCTATAAAATAATTATGGGATCTGTGGCTGGTTCTCTCCTGTTGCTCTAGTTCATCTGCCATCTTTGGACATTCTCTCTCGGTATCTACTAATGTGGAGGCATGAGAAAATATTAGACATGCTTCACGTTCTGTTTTCAGGGTATGTTATTAGTAGATTTATTTTTAAAGTCTACCAATACAATTTCCCCCAAATCAAATAAACCTGAGTAAAAAGAATTTTGTAAAGATTAGCCCAGAGAAAATATATTTGAGTAGAATCATAATGTGAGAGCTGACGAGTTATCAGAGATCATGCACATGATTTTTGTGGACTTGGGTCCTTTGTTCAAGCTAAATCTTGCAGACAGGCCCAAGTCCAGAATGTAAAATGATGAAAACACACCTGCTCTAGTAGAGGGGAGGGCACAGAGTCAGGGAAGCCCAAAACCCTACTGCTGGCCGCTTTCCCTCCTGACCTCCTCCCATGTCTCATTTGAAAACCATAGTTTAAGTTCAAAAACTCTCAATTTTCAGATGAGAATGAAAAACAAAAGTGCAAAGAAGGCAAATGATTCATTCGAAGTTACTCAGTGAATTAGAGGCATAAAGTGGGACTACAACTCCGGCCTTCTGTCTCTGCATTTAGTGGTATTTCTGGGCTCCCGGGAGGCCTCCTGTACTTTGCACCAGTGTGTGCTTTTTGATGGACCTGATATTTGATGACCTCCCTCGGCAGGCTTAACAATCCTTGCTAAGGCATAGGCAGTTTATTTGCTGATCCTGGGGGGGGAAGCTGTGATTCAGGCTCTGAGGTCTAAGAACTGCAGACTAAGTTTCTAGTCTCCTGATGAAATTGCTAATCTGGGTGCCAATGGTGTTTCTGCTGCACGGACACCTGCCCACATAGCATAATTAGAAATTATAATGACGACGACGATGAGTCTTCCAGGACACCCACGTTCTTTACAAGATATTTCTGCTAATCGTCTCTACCAGAATCAGTTGGAGAACTTTTTTCTTTGAGTTTTCCCCCCTTTCTAAACCAACTAAAAATGCTGGTCTAATTCTGGTGTAGGTTAAGATTTGTCCTCTCCGTTCCTGGTGTGTCTTTTGTTGTTCAGGGGATCGTAGAACCTTGGGATAACGGAAATCGCCTTGGGTCACATATGAGAAGATTTGGGTCCCAGTTTCAGCAGTGCCAGAATTTTCCTGTGAGCCCTTGGTAGAGGTTGCTTCCCCTCTGTTAAATGGGCATCCAGTTCTCTTGTGCCTATTTACTAGGGTGGTGGGAATCAAATGAGGTTAATAAGTAAGGAAATGCTTCATTAGTTCTACACTGTAAATCGAGAGGGTTGTTATTGAAGTTATTTTTGCATTGTCGATAATTTAGTCTGTTAAGGTTATGTTTACTAGGTGTGAGAGCTGGGAAGGCAGATTGTTGTATTTATCCAACACTGGGGATGGTTAGGACAGATAAAGGGCCAAAATAATGCCTGAAATGTAGTACGTGGGCTCTACCTTAAACCAGGAAAAAAAATGCTGCCATGAAGGGATGGCGCCCAGGGAGGAAAGAGACGATCTTAGGAACTGGAAGTCTCAGTGGAAAAGTATAAGTAAAAATTAGAGGTGGGAGAATAGGAGGATAGCGCCAGGGTGTGTGATAGTGAAGGAATGACTAGAAAAATACCGGCAGTGGCTTTGAACCCTGTGTATCTGGAGTGTGAGAAGACAAACAGAGAGGCTGCAGGGAAAAGAGTATCCTCAGAGAAGAGCCCATCTCCAAGGAAGCCCTCCACATGCCCTCCAAGGAGTGTAAGAGTGGTTCTAAAGCTCCTTAGGGTCGGGGATGGCCTTGTCTTCTTTATTTGTCTCCATATTCTGCCATTAGCATGACACTTTGTTCACAATACTTGCCTTTAAAAAAAAAAATTGTTTTGGGCCTTGCTTTTTAATTCAAGGTTCAATATCTGAAGGAGTGTTTAGGAGGGGTTCTGACAGGAAAGAGCTGATTTGTGTAATTCCATTTCTGTTTTAGCTTCACTGTTTCCTCATCCAAAAAGTGTTGGGCTTCATGACTTGGTTTCTATAACACTCACTACCTTTGTTGAAGGGAAAACATTTTTCTAAAACTAGGGCTAAAAAAATTCTCAGTGAATATGTTGATATTCCTGTTACAGTGCCAAGGCTTCGGGAAGGAGTAAAATGTTTCCAAAAGTCCTTTTCCTTTAATGGAGGACTTCAGCTTACATACTGGGCTCAGACAGTCTTAGCTTTTATTCTTGTTCTCTTTCTCTCTCTCTCCCCCTCTCCCTCTCCCTTTCTCTCCTTCTCCTTCCCTCTCCCTTCCCCCCTCCCTTCCTTCCTCCCTCTGTCTACTCTCCTCCCCACCTCCCTCCCTCCCTCCCTATCTGCCTATCTATAGAAGATGGTATAATTTAGTTTCTCTTATGCTTTAGACTTTGGTTGGTTTGGCGAATCAAGTCAACTGAGTTGAAGAAAAACTGACTTTTGAAAGAAAAATTTGAAAAAAAAAAAAGTGTCATGATTCCTTGAAAAGGATTTTTTCCAGCCTAGGTTATACAGTTTCACAGACACTTGGGATGGGAACTAAAAAGTCTGGACACACTGCTATCTGAAAACCCTGTGAATGTGTTGGCTAAGCATTTTTTCTTCTTAGCACAGATGGAGACAGACTCTTTTTCAGTAAAACAGAGCCAATATAATCTTTGAAACTTTCAAACATGATTTGGGAAGATGATTCCCTATATAATGCCGTTCCAAATACAAAATTAAAAATTTCAATAATTAGCAAACATGTGACTTTTTCAGTTACCAATATTTTTTTTGGCCAAGTTGTCCTTTCACATTCTATTCCTTTATTTATAATTAAAAAAGTCTTTTTAATTCAGCTAATTTCTAGCTTGCAGTGAATCTTTAAACTAATTGGAAATGTTTTTTAAATTTATTATAAGAACAACAAAAAGCAAGAAGTCACTTTATGTAATGTCTTTTCTCGTAGTTCAGTGTCGTCAGCTCTTTTCCTGATCGAGTTTTGGTTTGGCTGGAAGCAGCCTGAGGGTGTTCATTTCCCCAGTAATTTTTACCTGTTTCTGTTTGGTGAGTTACGAAAAGAGTAGAAAGTTCCTTTATACACTTCGCCCAGGTTCTGCTACTGTTAATAGCTCACGTAACCAAAGTACATTTATCAAAACTAAGGAAGTATCATCAGTTCACATGATTAATTAATCTACAACTTTTATTTGGATTTCCCCAGTTTTTCCACTAATGCTTTTTGTCTGTTCCACATTCCAGTTCAGCATACTCTGCATTTGGTCATCATGTCTTCTTAGTCTCCTGTCTGTAACTGTTCTCAGCCTTTCCTAGCTTTTTATAACCTTGGCACTTTTTAAGTGTACTGGGCAGGGTATTTTGTAGAATGTCCCTCTGATGTTTTCACATAATTAGACTAGGCTTGTGGATTTGGGGAAGACCACCATAGAGGTAAAGCCCTTCTCATGGCTTCATATCAGGGACTACATTATATTAACGTGACCTCTCACTAAGATGTTAACATTGCTGTTGATCAGTTTTGTTTTATTATGTTTTAACTAAAGACTATTTGCCTGGGACTGTTAGCACTCGGACATCTTGACACATTAGTGGTGACCATCGCTGACTAGTCTTCAAACTACCAGCTTCATACTAACGGAAGTGCAAAACTCCTAAAGCAAGTGTCTGCCAAAGCTCAGCTAGAAAATGTGGTTCCGACGTGAGGCTAGTCTTGGGGCTGGCTTCAACATTTCTCCAGTCCTAACCCTGGGCCTTGCCTGTGAGGAGAGTTGAACGACGGTGCTGGTTTTGTGCATTCTTACCCAGTGAACAACACAGGGATTGGGGCCCACCTTAGAAACCAAATCTCCAACAGAAAGGAGAACACTAGGGAAGGCAGGAAAGAGAGAGAGATGGGCTCTGCCAGACTTCTGGAGATGATCCTTCTCCTCGATTGGCGTGGCTTCATGGATGCCAGCCATTATCATCCTCCTTCCTATCTTGGGGGAAAAGTGATAGAGGGAGAGCCCTTTAGCATTTTACAAGGGAACGGAATCTTCCATATTCACGGACCCAAACCAGAAGATATGAAAAGGTGAAGAGTTTCTCACTTCTTTTTTTCTGTAGCTTCATGCATTGACGCATTGCATATTTACTGAATTTTTACCTACCTTGTCTTATTCTCAGAGGATACACAGTTGGGTTGGGAAGAGAAGTACTGATGACTAGAGTTGGAAAACAAACTTGATTCAAGACACAAAAGATTTGAGGGTAGAACCTTAGGTCCTCTATGTGATGATATCAGTATCCCATTGGGTAGAGTGGCTAAGTTGCTACTTTTTTAAAAATAAATTTATGTATGTATGTATGTATGTATGTATGTATGTATGGCTGCATTGGGTGTTTGTTGCTGCGCACGGGCTTTCTCTAGTTGCGGCGAGTGGGGGCTACTCTTCGTTGCGGTGCACGGGCTTCTCATTGCGGTGGCTTCTCTTGTTGCAGAGCACGGGCTCTGGGTGCGTGGGCTTCAGTAGTTGTGGTGCGCAGGCTCCGTAGTTGTGGCTTTCGGGCTCTGGAGCGCAGGCTCAGTAGTTGTGGCACACAGGCTTAGTTGCTCTGTGGCTTATGGGATCTTCCCGGACCAGGGCTCGAACCCGTATCCCCTGCATTGGCAGGTGGATTCTTAACCACTGCGCCACTAGGGAAGCCCTAAGTTGCTATCTTGTTGGGCATAATCCTTGGTCCTCTTTGGTTTTCCTCATCCTCACATATGAGATGGAGCATTTTCTCTCTCTTGCATTTGCTTTCACAGTGACCTACAATCTCTTGGTCTCGAGGTATAAGGTTGAGAGAAATACTTTGCAATATTGGGTGAGTTGGGTCTGCCCATGGGAGTGGAGTATCTTAATAGCTATTGCAAAACTTGTTACCTTTCTGCAACAAATGTTTCACTCTGTTAGGTGAAGGTTGAGAAGTTGGAGGTGTGCTGTCCAGTATGGCAGCCACTAGCCACGTGTGGCTGTTGAGCAGTTGAAATGTGGCTTCTGCCACATGCTGAAAGAATAAAATTTTGTATCTATCTGTAAAATAAATTTCTTTTTAATATTCTTTTAAAATGTGGTGGCTAGAAAATTTTAAATTGCATACGTGGCTCACATTATATTTCTGTTGGACAGTGGTTAGAACCTGGGAAAAGTATGGAGCACAGAGAATTGACCTTGTGTTCTCCTCTGAGTTCTAATAATGTTGGCATTAAAAGGAAAGGCTTCAACAGTCATACTTTTCATTTAAAAAAAGTCTGATTCAGAAGAATTAGTTCATTTTACATGATTGCTTGGACTGGAGAAGAATCTGACATTTGGTATTTTCATAATTGAGAACATAACTTGCTGACTTAAAAAAAAAAAATCACAACATTTTGTGCTTGGCCTCAGGTACCAGACTCTGAGCTCTTTGAAAATAGGGATGGTGTCCTTTCTCTTTCTACCATCCTTTCCCGCCAAACCACACACTAACACATAGAAGGTGGCTAACTGGCATTTGTTGAGAAGCAAAATAACTTTTAAAGAAGTGAAAACCTTATGAAGCTACCCTATATTTATGGTTGGAAGAGAGAAATATCCCCCTTTATAAGGCAACCTTTTTTCTTAAGTCAGTCATGAAAAGTAAAGAACATTGATCCAGGTGTTTATTTACTTCTTGATTTAATTATCATTCTCATCAGGTGTCCCTGTCAGCTTTGCTTATGATAAAGAATCTTTTCAAAATGCTTAAGTTTACCACCCCCCGGGTAAGGGGAGACAGAAAAAGATGCTGCGTGCACAAATTAATCCTCATCTTGTTCAGATATTAAATCCAAGGGCCTGAAGACTGGATTATTCTTACTTTTCCTCTTGTTGAATCCTTTTCATTATCTACCTATGCTTTGGAGGATCTAGGAATACTAATGAAAAATGAGTTTAAGCTTGGGCTATATTAACTTTTCATCTGGTTTTTAAATTTTATTCTGCTTCATGCTGAGCCAGAGCCTCTGTGAACACATGACTTACAGGCCCTTACTCTTCCATTACGTTCATTCCCTTGAGTGTTCCTTCTTCAGTATAAGCCCTGGGGCTGGGTGAGAGAGCAGGCTTTGTGCTATGTTGTTATTTGGCCTGAGCCCTGTGCTGGGAAATCCAGGAGCTCCATGATTTTTGATTTTACATGAATGGTGCAGACTCTACCTAATGTCCAGATGCGGTCCAGGACACGTTGCCTCGGTTAGAGGCAAGGCTTACAGGATCTACAATGGCTTTGTAGCTCAGTATTCCTAATAAAGGCCTCTCAAAGGAGATTTTTTTTGGTTATATACAGCCTATTTCTAAGGCTGTTTGAAGCTTTGATCCTTCTGCTGAACAGAATGGAAGGTAGTGGATTCTCTTGGAAGTGTGTACATGGCAGCTCTAATGAGTGGAAAAAGTATTGGCTTTGGAGTCAGAAGACCTGTGTTTACTTCCTAGCTCTGCTATTTTCTAGTTGTCAGACTCTAGACAAGTAACATATTATCTCTGAGCATAAATTTCTTCATCGGTTCAAATGGGACAATATCTACATCACAGGGTTCTCATATGTTAATAAAGGTGCAGTACTTATTTTAGGGACCAATCCTTAGGCTTTACAAACACTAAATGAATTGGTTTTCTCACACAGGTCTTGTGATTTTGCTGGTGAGAGACCACTAGCCATCTTCTGTCTTCATTTGGAGGTGGGGGAGGAGGGCACTGCGGTGATCGTGTGGTAAAATCCACTTTAATTCTAGCCGTGAGAAAAAGAGCAGGGAAAATGTGGTAAACAATTGCTTCTAAAAAGCTCGGACTAAAAGCACTTGATGGATTTGTGCTGGTTTCCCGGTAGACTCATCTCTGTACTGCCCGCATAGCACAATTAATAGTTACTACTCAAGAAAGAACAAATAAAAAAAGAGAGAGAGCAGGCATAAAAACATGCTTTCATCTTCCTGAAGACGGTTCCCTTTGTCAGGTCCGTGGAGCCATACCTGTGAATCATCCTGGGAAGGCGCAGTGTGGGTGACTAGAAGGAAGATCTTGTGGTTCATCTCTTACCCACTTCCTGGGCTGGCAAATGTCTAAGCTCATCTTTCTTACCTGCTGATGCCTTGTCAATATCCACTACCGTTCACCATGCATCTTCACCAACGAGGGCCTCTTTCTCACATCGTTACTCCAAACACATCAATGTATAGAGAGCCTGTTACTCTCCAGGCAGAAAAAGGTATAACGCAAAGCAGAATCAAGTTTGAGAGGGTAAGCCTGGGGCCATGGAAAAGCACATGGAGTAGGTATATAGAAATGTGAGTGTGAGCACAGAAACACTCAAGCCATGTTTGTTTTGTGAGGGTGTGAAATGAGTCACAGCCTTGCTGCAGACAGGCCAGCTGACCTTGGTTGCTTCACTCCTATGCTACTAGATAGAGTCCATGGATCAAGCTTTGCCACTTGCAGTCTTAAAGCTTAGTCATATTAGAAGAGAACTCTGACTTTGAGGATGAATGCCCTACATGGGCATCTAATTCTCCTATAGATTGAACTTCGCAGGCAGGATTGAGGTGAAGGTCATGGATTATAGGGTCCGTTCCTGTGTTTGAGTCCAGCCGAAGCAGGAGTGATTCTGGGCGAGTCTACATGCTGAGTTTCAGTTCCATCTCCTGTGAAACAGGGATAGGGCTGTGTCAGTACTGGCGGTAGCACATGGAGTAAGGTGCCTGGCACAGAATAAGCTCTCAATAAATGACTGGTATTGTGTTTGCTATTGTTATTGTTATTATGTCACCACAATCATTTTCCTTGATGCTGCCCTATAGGGATAGACTGTGGCCACAGGAAACATTAGTTGTGAAAGGGCTTTGTATTAGAAAGATGGAAACTATCTACTGAGTGAACAAAGTCATTAAAGAAAGCTTGGAATCACTTCTGCCATCTTCCTTTATATTTGCACTCATGGATCGTTCGGCCTCAAGTTTTGGATATTATCTTTTTTTGCTGCATCTCTGGGATATTTTCCCTTTTCTCGGTTCCACCTATTATTGCCCTAAGACACGTTCTCATTGCCTCCTGCCTGACTGGTGTTCCTGCCTCCAGACTCTCCTAGAACCTTTGTTCTCAAACTGTGGTTCCCCAAGCAACAGCATCACCGTCAAGCCTCTTAGCTTGCTAGACAGATAGCATCTCAAGCACCTTCCAGACCTGCTGAACCCTGGGGCACATTCCCTACTGGGCTGCATGGCCTACATCCAATGCCACTTGCTACCACCTACCCCCTTTGCTCTGCTTGGCCAGTGTGTGTTTGTTCTGCCTCTGGAATATTTCCTGGTTTTGATTGTTCTTACTACCTCTTTTGTAAGAGGTGGTTAAGCAGGTGAGCGTGTGCTGTGGAAAAGCACTGGGATAGAGTAGTGACCCAGTCGAAGTCACCATTCATAACCTTGGCTATGGCAGTAGAGTCTGAAACTCAATACTTTTATGACTTACCCTTGTGACCTTTCTGCATACTTGCTGAGTGCTTACTATACACCAGGCACTGCTTATAGTATACTCTAATGGATTAGGTAATTGGATTATCTCATTCTCTTGAAGTATTATTTATTGATACCTTTATCTTCCTCCTGTTTTAGGATGTCAGCTATCTAAAGGTGGGGACCTTGTCTGTTGGCACTGTATCCCCAGCCTGTGGAAGATTGCCTTACATAGGAGAGGCACTTGGGAAATGGTTATTTAGGGAATGAATGGGTCCCAGAAGATTGTCATTTGGAAACAAATCCACATGCAAGGAAAGAAGAGTCTCTTTCCTCCCTATTCCAGATATGTTCCAGGAGAAATTAACCTTAAGTTAGTCTTTAGTCTAAGAGGTGGAGCAGGCATTGGAATCTGATTTAGGATTTGCTCTAGTGGCCTTGGGTACAGATGCAGGTCCTGAAAATCTGGGAGAGAGGTTCTTGGGTGGCACCTTAATGAGAACAAGTCTTTCTAAAGCCTTAAGTTTGGCGATTGGTCTGGTAGGAAATACAGGGCCTTCCGAGTTTTATGTTCTTTGTGCGCACGTTGTCGACGTGTGTATGTGAACCTTTGATTATTATGGACTCAGCCGGCAGTAACCATGGTGAGTAGACCTATCACACAGCATTTTTCTGAGTCAGTTTAAAATGCTGACAATTAAATATACCGTACTCTTTTAAGCGATCCATCAGTCTCCCTTGTTGTCATGGTGACTGGAGTATATTTAGAAATGTGACAAGTACACTGAGTTCAATTGCACTTTTGCCAAAACATAGTTTTGCAGCTAAAATTGAATTTCCTGATTGAAGATCCAAGTGCTGTTAAGGGGGCATGATCGTTTCTATACATTATTCTGGAAGCATAACTTACATCATTCTATTAAATCAGCAGTTGAAGTCTTATCAGGCTAGTAAGATATTGACACTAGAAGTGGTTATACTTAGAGTTAATGAAATAAAGTGAAATAAAGACATCTTTTTTTTCCCCTTTAAAAGTGAAATTTGGGCCTCATCAATATAACTAGTTTGATGATTAGTACCTTTAAATATTTATAAAAATTTGGAGGTAAGTGTGCCTTTGTCTGTTCCTCCAGATTATATTTTTTATTTAAAGAAACTTACCAAGACTTCCCTGGAGGTCCAGTGGTTAAGACTCCACGCGCTTCCGCTGCAGGGGGCATGGGTTCCATCCCTGGTCCAGGAACTAAGATCCTGCATGCCGTGCCATGCGGTCAAAAAAAAAAAAAACAAAAAAAAAGAAAAAAAGAAAGAAACATATCAAGGACCTCCTCTCTCCTACTTATAATCCATTCTTACCAATATTAGGGCATCTTTTTTCACTTTTGGTCTGACCATGATTGACAAGCATCCTTATTTTCCCCCAACCTCATTCCTTTTGTGTTTCAAATGAAGTGGAGTAAAGAGATAAAATGAACATGACTTTTTGCTCCAACAAAGGAAAAGTCAAAGTTTTGTCTAATCAGGAACTTGGTTTGAATCCTCACTCCCGAGCTCTTGTCCTTTGTCCTGCCACCACAGTGCTGAGAATGATGCTGAGTATGAACTGCTTGCTCGTTTGACCACAGAAAGTTTAGGCATTTATGCAGTGGCTGGGTCATCGTTACAACCCTGATTTCATTCCTGGTCACAGACAGATTCTTGTTCTTTTTTTTTTTTTTTAAAAAAAAACATAATGACATTTTATTTATTTATTTATTTATTTACTTATTTATATCTATCTATCTGTTTATTTACTGGCCTCGTTGCGGCTTTCAGGATAGCAGTTCCCTGACCAAAGATTGAATCTGGGCCATGGCAGTGAAAGCCTGGAATCCTAACCGCTAGGCCACCAGGGAACTCCCCAGATTCTTGTTCTTGAAGTGAGAAACAAGTGCTCCTGGATAATTTTGCTTCTATGTTTCCATGGAGCTGAATGCTTTGGTAACTGGGGTTGAGTTTTAAGCCCCTGATAATATATATGTTAAACTGTTTTTATTTCTTTCATGTTCATGGCAAACAGTCTGTTTTGGTAAGGGACATTCTAGTTATAATAACAGTTGGTACGATTTACTGAGTTTTTACTATAGGCCAGGCGCTGTGTATACTAAGCTTTTCAGTGGATCATTTCACTGGAGCGACACAGTAATCTTGAGTGGGTCCTAATGTCATGCTCATTTTTACATTAAAGAAACAAGTTTAGAGAGGTTTTGTATCTTGACCAAGAGCATCCCTTAAGTAGTAATGGAGTCTGGATTCTGGTCCACGTGCTGTATTAACCAGTGGCTGCCCCACGGAAGGCACCCAGTGAATGTCTGTTGACTAACCAAAGGACTACTCCATGGTGAAGCCATACAGATGTTTCAGTGTTCCTAAATGCTCACTAACATTGCAGCTGCGTTAAGGTAAACAGGTAGCAGGATCTGAACGCAGAACTGAGGCCACTCTGTATCTTCCCTAAAGGTTTAGAACCAAAGAAGATTAGTACGAGGTGGGAAGGGAGCAGACATAAATTCCATCAAGTCCAGTGGTTTGGTCTCAGGACCTATTTACACTCTTAAAAATGAGTTTTTGTTTATGTGAGTGATAGCTAATGCTATTCATTATCTTAGAAATTAAACAAAAATAAAACCAATATTTTAATAAAAATATTTGTATGAGAATAAGTACATTTTCCAAAATAAAGAAATTAGTGAAAAAAGTGGCAACTGGATTCTTACCTCTGCGTTGTATTTTTTTGCAACATGTATTTTGATTAAAATTTATGAAGAAAATCCAGAAAGGATTTACAGAAAGGATTGGAAAAGGAAGTAAAAAAGAGGTAATTGTGGATTTTCTTCTTTGATAATACACCAAAATTTGACAAGTGGTAGTTTCTTAAAGTTTAGTTGCAATGTGAAGTCTGAACTCATATCAATAAATCTTTTTCTTTTTATAATCCATATATTAAAATCCACTGGTCTAATATTTACTTTGAATTGATTTTCACCTTTGATTGTGTAACATCATTCACTGGTTATTTGGTTCACGGAGTTATGCATATCTTCCAAATGTTGACATGTTTTATTCTTTAGCATTTAAAAAAACAATTACATTCATTAATATCACCACTGATTTCATCAAAAAAATATTTTAAGTATTAGGAAGATGTCAAGTGCATAATAGTAGATGCAAGGTTTTAAAAATTCTAATTTTCACTTTAACATTTGAGTTTTATCAATGGCAATAAATCCTGTTAGTTGTTTTTCTTGAAATGATAGGTTCTTTTGGTTTATTTTTGAGAAAATGTATGATATGACCAAGTCAGAATGACCACAGTTTGTCCGTCATTCTTCCAAATAAAAACGGTGTTTCATGCAAAGAGCTGTTAGTTCATCTCTCAATATAAACAATCACACGTGTGTTTCTTGGAGGCAACCATTATAGTTTGGGATTCAGCAGAAGTGCTTTGTGAGTACTTCCTACTATCTCACACAGAATATTAAAAAGATGTATCAGTCTTACGAAGAAGATGTGAAAACCTCAGGACCGAGATTTAATAAAATTAAGGATTTTTAATGCGTTAAGGACAGTCTTAAGTGAAACAGCCCCCCTGAACCCCCCTCTACTGTGGGTGCTTGGTGGTGAAAAGTACAATGACTATCAGTACATTTGGTTCCACTTCCTTAATTCATGTTAAAACTCCAGCCAGTTTTACCCACTTATTGCTTTTGCACCATTGGTGTAAATTCCACGCAGTGAAAAAGATTCATAACGTCTTAGTATTATGAACTTACACTTTCCTGAAAAGGTCTAGAGGACCTACGAATTTATGGATCACACACTGAGAGTCACTGATCTAATCCAGTCTTTGCAGTTTATGACAGAGGGGATCTGGAAAAGACCAACCCAAGACAGCCCCACCAGTTAGTGGTAGAACAGGGACAAGAACTCAGTTGTTAGTGCATTCCTCTTTCTTTTTTTCTTTTGTTTTCCTGTTTCAGTTTCAGAAATTTCAAGGTAGATGTTCGTGACGTTCTTTTGTGAATATGGTGATGCCAAAGCATATAATTATTGAACATATTTAGGAAGATTTCTATATTTTTTGCATATTAAACCCTTTGCATATTTTCCCTACTCTGTACTCACCACTTCACCACTGCTCTCTCTTCTGCTTTTCAATATTTCAGTAGTTACCACTGCTGCCTCTTTAAACAGCATGCTTTGTCTTTGCTGAGTGGAGAGAAGGTGAGGGAGCAGTTGACTGCTTATTCATTTTCTGGTTTAGAATTCCAGCTTTGTGGGGAGAAAAGAATCAGTGAGTTTGGGCTGAAGCAACGACTTCCCTCTTCACCTAGATTAGTTAAAAGTCACAGGAAAGGAAATTGTACACACAACCATTATCTTTCATATCACGACAAGTCATCTCACCGGCCAGCCACCCTCGACCTTCAATTCTCTATTAAAGCTTGACTCTCTCTCTCCCCCTCTCTCCCTCTCTCCCTCTTTTCCTCTCTCCCTCTCTCCCTCTCTCTCTCTCCCTCTCTCTCCCCCTCTTTCCCTCTCTCTCTCTTTCCTTCTCCGCTTCCCTGAAGGAGGGAGGTTGTCCAATAAAAATTACTCTTAATTTTGCTTATGTTAATGTTTTATGTGATGTCTTCTTCAATAAAAATTGGTCAGATTTTGAAATTGTAATGAAGGATGCTGAGAGAGGCAGTAGAACCAGACCTAGGCATTGCATTTTCTCTTTAATACCTTCCTCCTGTTTTAGAGTAGTTTTGAGGGAGGTTGGGGGTTGAAAGAAGTTGCAGTGTATGAAAATGAGTATGTCTGGCAAGCCGTAAAAGTAGGTTTGCAGACCCTCAAATGTATTGTTCTCTCATTTTCAAATAAGTTGGATGTTCTTTTGCAAGATGTCATTTTTTCCTATTTCTCATCCAACAATGATTGCTTTCCCTTACCTGTGAACTTTGTGAGCTAAACTTTGTTTTCTAACTTTCTGATTCTTCCCCCATGTCTGTTTTCATTACCCCAAAATGTGATCAGATTTGGCCTTTGGTCACCCCTGTGAATCAACTCTTCCCTAAACCTAGGCCTTTGGTAACTTCCTTTTCTTTCCACAAAACTGATGTTTCCGGTCCTTAGTTACTTGCAAACCATTAAGTCTTTTTTCTTTCTTTTTTAGACTTGTAGTTATGGTTTTTCCCAGCCATTTATTAGGCTCAGAAATTGCCTAGCAATAGTTCTCACTCTTCACAGTGTTTTCTGCTGTCTTGTCAGAACTTCTGGAGCTTGGGTCTGTCCTATGCTTGGTGCATCATAGGAGCTCCATGGGTGTGTTGAGTGGATGTTATTTTTATCTCTTCTTCAAAGAACATTCTTCAGATTTTTTTATTTTTTATTTTTTTTTTGCGGTACGGGGGCCTCTCACTGTTGTGGCCTCTCCCGTTGTGGAGCACAGGCTCAGTGGCCATGGCTCACGGGCCTAGCCACTCCGCAGCATGTGGGAACTTCCCGGACCGGGGCACGAACCCGTGTCCCCTGCATTGGCAGGTGGACTCTCAACCACTGCACCACCAGGGAAGCCCTGAGCTGTTGTTTATGTCTCAGTATTGGCCAGCTAAATCTCTGAAACACAAAGCTGCACTGGCCCCCCTTCTCATGTCGAGTCCCTCCCACCAAATGTCATGCATTCCTTTCCTGGCAGATGGCCACTTAGCCTCTACTTGAACACTTGTAATTCTTTGGGGGCAATTGGTTCTGCTGCTGGACAGTTTCATGTTTCATGTTCTCCTTTGCATTGCTCTGAAACTGGATTTTCTATCATTTCAACCCTAATAGTTCCAGCATTGTAGATTATTCAAGAGTATAATATGACTTATACAGGACACATCCTCAGATACCTCAAGATAGCTTTGATTCCCCAACCATCTTCATTCCTCCTTCAGTCTTTTTCTTGCTACTTATGTCCCAGGATGCTCATATTCTTTACGCCTTCCCTATTTCATACCACTTTCTAGAGTTCCATCTTGCCATCCAACTCTAAATGCCCCTTTCAAACTGACTTCTTTTCTTTGTTATTATACTGAGAACAGTATGAGTTTGGGGGCCTAAAAGCTGGGATATGAATTTTAGTACCGTAACTTACTAGGTGTGTGAACTTGATCAGATGACTTACTCTTTCTAAGCATTCCTTTACTCAGATGCAAGAGGGAAGTATAATGATTTATAAGCATATTTTTAAGGATTAAAATATGTGAAGGGCTTAGCTCAGTTATAGAAACATAGCATGTAATAGATATTACTTTTGACTTGATCAATTTTTTAAAAAATTTTTAATTTTTTTATTGAAGTAGAGTTGATTTACAATATCGTATTAGTTTCAGGTGTATAGCACAGTGATTCAGTTTTATATATATATATATAGTTTTATATATTTATATATAAATATATATATATGTGTACACACACACACACACACACACACACACACACACACACACACACATACCGTTCTGTCTTTGATTTTTTTTTCCCCCCACATATGACCTGGTTTTTAGTATTCATTATTTCAAGAATCTGTCCTTCCTCTTTCCATTGTTCCTTGTTTGGATTTTATTTATACCTATAATTTTAAAAGAAATTTTCATTATCTCTAGATTATTTTCCCTCTCTATTTTTAAATTTTATATCATTTAACATGGTTTTCTTGACAAGTATTGTTTTCCTCTACATGAATTTTCTCAACTCCTGCCTACATTTCTATTCATATGTTCAGCCTTTATTATTCTTCCTGTGAAGAACGTTTCTTCACCCCTCTACTGGGTTAATGATGGCTGGGCCACTGCAGGTTACTTAACTTTTCACTGAACCACTTACTTAGTAGCTTTTAGAATCATTTGGTTGAACAATATGCTTTTTAAATTAACTGTTCAGTTAATTTCAATTCAACCGACATTTACTAAGTACTTGTTATATGACATGTATTGATCTAAATGCTATAGGAATTACATAGAACACTTTTATCATTTGTTCATGCAGTCATTCAGTAAACATTTTCTTGAGTACCTGCTAAGGACCAGGTTCTGGATTTGGGGTTTGGTTTCAAGAAATTGAATTGGACAAGGTTTCTCCTTCAATACATAGAATCAAGGAAAAGTTATAAAACAGTGTGGTAATTTTAGTGATCTAGATATGAAACTAGGCATTATGGTCATCTTTGGAGAGACTGCTTCACCAAACCCCTTTGGGTCAGGAAAAGCTTCATAGCAGGAGATACGCTTAAAGGCTGAGTAGGGGCTTAGAGTCCACTGGAAAGATAAGACCCATATACTAGGGGTTAGTTATGTTTGGTTATAAAGCCAACTTCTAAGTTCTATGTGTTATCATTGACTTCCCCACCCCTGCTGCCCAGAATTGCATACATGCAACATTTGCCTTTTTTCTGGTTAGTTTAGGGGCCTCAGAACTAGTGTTTGGGACCTAATTACTGCATGAATGCGTATTTCTGTATTCCAAAGTAGGAATAATAACATAAATACATAAAAATAATCTCATGCTGGTAGGACACATTACAAAGTCTTTCCCCATCCATCATCTCATCTCACCTGTTCTTATAGAACAGGTTAGTGCCTGTGGGTTTCCTTACTGAGTATCTTAAGCATTGTTACAGATAGATATTAGCACAAGAATTAGCACTGAATAATTATGTATGGAGGATTTACAAATAATTTTTTCTCTCTTTATTTCAAAGTGATCATACTGTATTGTCTGATTTTATTTAGCTCACAGACCAGCTCTGCCCATAACCAGGTATCTAAGGAAGAGTCCCTTCTCTACTCATGTTTGTCGCTTGTCAAATAGGAATATTGCCACTATTGTAGCAATATTGTAATATTACAATATTGTAATACTAACAGTAATACCAATTTCACCTCATTGGCTTGAGGTGAAGAATAAAATCATTAATCCATGTGAAAACACAATATATATAACTGATCACAGTTGAAAATACAAAATGTATCTTTTGAGTGACCAGATTGTTGGCTACTTTGTCAAGGTCAATTCAGCTTAATTAAATAACTTTCACTTGTTTCTTAAACTTTCTGAGGTAGCTTTGTCTTACTTTCTTCTGTTTACCCAATAGTGACTGCTGGCAAGTGCGATATGTTCAGTAAACACTTGTAGATTGCATTTTTTAAAGTACCGATCTTCTGGAGTCCAGTGCTGGAAATTTGTGAGCTACTTATATTTCTGCTTAGCATTCCTAAAGCCTCTGATTTAATTTCTAGATTATAAGTTCCATTGATAGAACCCTTATAAATATCACATGAAGAAGATGAGCATTACCTTTAGGCCATGCAATTTACTTTTTAAAAATATGATTAATTTCAACACAATCAGCCAGGATGTCAGAAGATCTCAGTGCCTTTGATAGATGCTGACAGGTGAGGAAATTAAAATCAGGGAGGGAAGCAATTAAATACTGGCAAACATTACTTTAATGAGACAACCAAATTGTTCATAAGCCATGGAGTACGTTGTATTCTTGATAAATGTCTTAGGGTATCAGGTGAGCGTGCATTTAAAAATGTTCTTCATACGGGATTTGATGATGGGAATGAAGGACATTCCATGTCTGTCATCTAAAGCCTTTGGCCTAATCTCACATTTCAATTGCTTTTGGGGTCAGACTTCCTAATAATCATGTTTAAGATTATGACATTGTTTAAGTTATAAGTAATCCTCTCACCACCACCTTTACCAATCCATAAAACTTACCAAAATGCACAAAGTCTAGACAAAATAATTCTTGGCCTTTTCACAGTGGTTTAGGGACAACCATGGTCAAGACCCATGGAAAGAGAAGTAGAAAAATGTATATTTAATACAACTTCTGATTTAAAAGACTTGGGAATTGTAGTGCTAAAACCAGAACCCAGGTCCTCAATCCCCATTCCAGTGTTCTTTTTAAGATAACCCCCCTTGTTCAGAGAGAAAATCTGGGACCACAAGACTGAAGACTTACTTGTTTATTGGCTTAGAGGAAGTTTTTACAAAGCTCTGTCAACTGCTCATTTGTACTATAGCACTTGTAAAGTATCAAGTATTAAGGGGCATCTATACATTGACCTTAGTGATTCTCATGCCATTTGGTTGGAATTTTTGTTCGTAATGTCAGGATCATCATCTAGAGTTATGTTGCCTAAAAAATGTTCTGGGGTGCAGTGGTCAATCCAGAGGTTACCATGGTTTGTGAAAAACCTGTCGAAACAGGTCTCTCTGCTCTCTTCATTTCTCATGTCCTCCCATTCCTCTCTTCTTTTTTCCTTATTCCCCATCATTTTTCTTTCCCTCCTCCCTCCCTCCCTCCCTCCCTCCCTCCCTCCCTCCCTCCCTCCCTCCCTCCCTCCCTCCTTCCCTCCCCCCCCCTTCCTTTGGCTCCATTGTTCTCTCCTATTTTCCCCCAAATACAGTAGAAATGATGAATTATTTTATACTAGTCCCAGCTAGGTTTGGTGAGTCTTGCTTTTGCACTGATTCTAATTAATAAAGTTGAAATTTTGTAAGTTAGAGTCTGATCATCCTGATTTCTTTATTTTTGGTTGAAATTGCTTCTGGAGATGAGAACAGTTTTCTTGGGAGAGGATGGGTGATTTGATAGAGGATGCAGACCTGCCAGGTTCTGGGCCAGCAGTCATAAAATCTACAGAGGCAGCCAAAGATAACTGACTTTATTACCAAGACGCTAGAGTGGGATTTGTTATTTGTCCCAGATGTCTTTATGGGTCTAGTGGAGAACTCCACTGTATTGGGAAATACTCGAGTTACTGAGGACACGTGCCACTCAAACCGTGTGAGAAGAGGACGGTGAACTTCTTAGATAGAAGGTTTCAGCTTTTCTGCGGTGTGAGATGAAACTTAGTGATGGAGACCCCTTTACGAAAATTCAGTGGTACAGCCTTCTGTTGTTTCTGTGGCTTGTGTTTCAATAGCTTGCTCAAGGATGTCGCATCTCTGAAACTTCACTGGGGAGAGCTGAGAAAGTGTTCATGGTAACCCTGCATCGAACAGTCTTTTGCCTCAGCTTAGTAATGTGTCACCTTCTGGTTAGACCACAGATGTGAAGTCTCTCTCCTTTCACTTGCCAGTGAAGCAGGACTCAATACTAAATGTGCTTTGGTGCCTTGACAATGGACTTTTATTGGGTATATACTCATTTTACCTTTCCCTCCAAATAGAGCGCCCCCAAATGGAAGCCTGCGTCGTGTAGTAGAAGAGTCCTTACTTGTTTGGGGATCAAGATACAAGGTTAAACTTTTGTCTGTTCCATGTTAACCACGTGATTTTTGAAGTTTGGTTTCCTGATTGGTGGAATTGGGGTAGTAAGGTTTCATTGGGGTTATGTCGAGGATGATTTGAGAAAACATGGTCATGAAATATTTTTCAAACTATAAAGCATAATGTTAAAGATGATTAATGTTTTGATATTGGTGGCATATGATAAGAGTTTCTTGCAGAGTATCCTATCAACCATGCTCTATTCATATCATCTGATTTGAGCCCTGTATGAAAATGGGATATATTCATAAAACTTCTCAGAGGTCTTTACTTCTCAGTAAATCTATCCTTATGTTAAAACAAATCCCCTTGTTCTTGCACTCCTGTTGGAAGCTCCATCTCTCTGAACCTAAAGCATGATACAGGCACAAACTTTAGAATGATCTGTGATAAACCTTCAGGCCATTCACCTAAAGCAGTTTTTTTTTTGCTTTTTGGGGTTGAGGGGACACGTGATTCTTAACTTTTGAGGTTTTGTCATTTGGAACAAAAGTTCTTTGTGCTGCTGTTAGGTGAGACCATGTTAAGATTGATCTAGATAAATATTATGGTATTTTAAAACTAGGGTCACAAATCAAGCAAATACCCAACCCAGAGATATCCTCTAGCCTTGTGTGCTTAGAGCATCATTCTTTGATCATATAAGTGTGGGCTCATAGGAAGAAATGTTACCGTTTTTTATACCACCGCTGTCCATGCCTATAAATATGAAATAATGTAGGAGAATCTTCCACAAAAAGTTTAACTCATCTTTGGCTATGAAGTAGGTATTATGTGCCACATTTACGTGTAAGGAAATTGACATTTGGGGCTTAAGTAACTTGCCTAAGACCATTGGTAAGAGGAAGACAGGTCTGACTGGCTCTAAATCCCATGTGTTTTTGCTACTTCTTCACATCAATCAAATAGCTGGTTTTATTTCATTATTCCCTCTTCCACTAAGTCTAGTGGATCTAGTCAGTGAGTTGTCTGTCCTTGTGTTTTCCCACCTAATATCCTAGGTATAAAGGAAAGACCACTGGACGAACAGGCAGAGCTCAGAGGGTTCAGACTCTCACTCTGCCATGTACTGTACTATGTAGTCTTGGACAATTTACCTACTTTTTCTGAACTTCAGTTTTCACATCTGTAAAATCAAGACAGTAATACCCATTTCCCATGACATTTGTGAAGTTAATCGAGAGATGTTAGTTCCCTTCTCATCCTCCTTTTCACTCTGTGAGCTTCTGTTTCCTCACCTAAGAAGTGGGTAGAATAATCTCTTCCTGCTTCTTCACCAGGTTGTCATGGGGTGAAATGAGATAATGAATGTGAAAGTGTTTTGCAAACAAGAAACTGTGGTATAGATAGAAGAGTTTATGATTGTTAATGAATAAATAAGAGCTTGGAACCTAAGAGTAACCTTTACCTGTTTCATTTACAGACACTAGCATTGCAGTTTGCTGAACCTTGTGTCCACTGATCATTCCAAGAGCTAGCTGTCCAAGGTAAGAGAAGCTTGGCATCATCAAGTTTATGAAATGCTGGTAGGCATCTTAGCCAGTAAAGTTTAAGGTAGATTTCACTCCCAACAGAAGAAATAGTAAGGTATTTCATGAGGATCAAAACCTGAAAAATGGCCAAGACAGTGAACTTTGCCCGTTTTATGTCTTCTTGATTTGATTTCTCTTTCAATTCCTAGCTTTTTAAGGTTCAAATCAAAAGCACAAAAGTCTGGGCACCTTGGAAGTATTTAAGTGTCCACAGTATGCCATGTCCTAGGATGGCCTTTTTTTTTTTTTTTAAATTAATTATTGGAGTATAGTTGCTTTACAATGTTGTGTTAGTTTCAGCTGTGCAGCAAGGTGAATCAGCTATACATATACATATATCCTCTCTTTTTTGTTTGTTTGTTTGTTTTTGCGGTACGCGGGCCTCTCACTGCTGTGGCCTCTCCCATTGCGGAGCACAGGCTCCGGACACACAGGCTCCGGACACACAGGCTTAGCAGCCATGGCTCACGGGCCCAGCCACTACGCGGCATGCGGGATCCTCCCGGGCCGGGGCACGAACCCGTGTCCCCTGCATCGGCAGGCGGACTCTCAACCACTGCGCCACCAGGGAAGCCCTATCCTCTCTTTTTTGGATTTCCTTCCCATTTAGGTCACCGCAGAGCATTGGGTAGAGTTCCCTGTGCTATACAGTAGGTTCTCATTAGTTATCTATTTTATATATAGTGTCAACAGTGTATATATGTCAATCCCAATCTTCCAATTGGGATTGGGATTGACATATGTACACTATTGATACTATGTATAATAGTATCATAGTCTTCCCTCCCTGCCCCCCCGCTCCCCCTTGGTATCCATATGTTTGTTCTCTACCTAGGATGTTCTTATCTAGTGCCTTCTTGTATCCCCAGTGAGTATATAGCAGGAGGGCTTTCTCTCCAGTTTCCTGGCTGTCGATTGAGTGCATTTTTCACTACACTATGCTACCAGTGTTACCTGGCTCTGAAGGGGCCAAACTTTACTCGTTGGGTCTGTCACTGCCTCTTAACTGCCCAAAACACATCTCAAAAGGACATAATCTAAGGCTACAACAAAAAAAATCTTAAGAATTCAGGACATGAGTTAGAGTCTTTCGAAACCCAGGGCCTATAGTGTCTTCATTCCACTCTCCTGGGGAACCAGTGTGAAGGAGTTGGGACTTTGGCAGAAGAATACATTCTTCTTGAGTTTGTCAAGAAAACAGTGACCAGTTTAACAAAGACCCAGAATAGCCAAGGCAATCTTGAGAAAGAAAAACGGATCTGGAGGAATCAGGCTCCCTGACTTCAGACTATACTACAAAGGTACAGTAATCAAGACAGTATGGTACTGGCACAAAAACAAATATAGATCAATGGAACAGGGTAGAAAGCCCAGAGATAAACCCACGCACATATGGTCACCTTACTTTTGATAAAAGAGACAAGAATATACAATGGAGAAAAGACAGCCTCTTCAATAAGTGGTGCTGGGAAAACTGGACAGCTACATGGAAAAGAATGAAATTAGAACACTCCCTAACGCCATACACAAAAATAAACTCCAAATGGATTAAAGACCTAAATGTAAGGCCAGACACTATAAAACTCTTAGAGGAAAACATAGGCAGAACACTCTATTACATACATCACAGCAAGATCCTTTTTGACCCACCTCCTAGAGAAATGGAAATAAAAACAAAAATAAACAAATGGGACCTGATGAAACTTAAAAGCTTTTGCACAGCAAAGGAAACCATAAACAAGCAAAAAGACAACTCTCAGAATGGGAGAAAATATTTGCAAATGAAACAACTGACAAAAGATTAATCTCCAAAATTTACAAGCAGCTCATGCAGCTCAATATTAGAAAAACAAACAACCCAATCCAAAAATAGGCAGAAGACCTAAAAAGGCATTTCTCCACAGAAGATATACAGATTGCCAACAAACACATGAAAGGATGCTCAAAATCACTAATTATTAGAGAAATCAAAACTACAGTGCGGTATCACCTCACACCAGTCAGAAAGGCCATCATCAAAAAATCTACAAACAATAAATGCTGGAGAGGGTATGAAGAAAAGGGGACCCTCTTGCACTGTTGGTGGGAATGTAGATTGATACAGCCACTATGGAGAACAGTATGGAGGTTCCTCAAAAAACTAAAAATAGAACTACCGTACAACCCAGCAATCCCATCACTGGGCATGTACCCTGAGAAAACCGTAATTCAAAAAGAGTCATGCACCACATTGTTCATTGCAGCTCTATTTACAATAGCCAGGACATGGAAGCAACCTAAATGTCCATTGACAGATGAATGGATAAAGAAGATGTGGCACATATATACAATGGAATATTACTCAGCCATAAAAAGAAACGAAATTGAGTTATTTGTAGTGAGGTGGATGGACCTAGAGTCTGTCATACAGAGTGAAGTAAGTCAGAAAGAGAAAAACAAATACCGTATGCTAACACATACATATGGAATCAAAAAAAAAAAAGTTCTGAAAAACCTAAGTGCAGGACGGGAATAAAGATGTAGATGTAGAGAATGGACTTAAGGACACAGGGATGGGGAAGGGTAAGCTGGGACAAAGTGAGAGAGTGGCATGGACACATATACACTACCAAAGGTAAAACAGATAGCTAGTGGGAAGCAGCCTTATAGCACAGGGAGATCAGCTCGGTGCTTTGTGACCACCTAGAGGGGTGGGATAGGGTGGGTGGGAGGGAGATGCAAGAGGGAGGAGATATGGGGATATATGTATATGTATAGCTGATTCACTTTGTTATAAAGCAGAAACTAACACACCATTGTAAAGCAATTATACTCCAATAAATATGTTAAAAAAAAAAGAAAACGGAGACAAGTTTAAAAAAACAAATAAGGAAGCATAAAATTTATTTTATGTGTTTAAGGAAGCATAAAAAGTTTTAAAATTTGGAAAATGTGAGTTTTCCTCTGCAGATAACCATCTGATATCTGTACTTCCCAGCTAGCTCCTTTATGCTCTCTCTAATCTTCTAGAAGTCTTAGCCAAAAAGAGGTGAAGTAGTCACTATGGTGATCCTAACTGCAGGCCCTATAGAATAGCAACTTTGTGGAAGATTTGATATCAGCATTTCAAGTACTGTAAACATTTGTACTGATGAATATTTTGATTATCCCTTAGGTATGTTCTTTCCATGATCTTTTTTTTTTTTTAATATTTATTTATTTATTTAGGCTGTGCCAGGTCTTAGTTGCGGTACGTGGGATCTCTTAGTTGCCGCATGCGGGCTTCTTAGTTGCGGCATGCATGTGGGATCTAGTTCCCTGACCAGGGCTCGAACCTAAGCCCCCTGTGTTGGGAGTTTGGAGTTGTAGCCACTGAACCACCAGGGAAGTCCCTCTTTCCATGATCTTAAACATAATTTTTTTTTTTTTTTTTTTTTTTTTTTTTTTGCGGTACGCGGGCCTCTCACTGTGTGGCCTCTCCCGTTGCGGAGCACAGGTTCCGGACGCGCAGGCTCAGCGGCCACGGCTCACGGGCCCAGCTGCCCCGCAGCACGTGATTTCCTCCCGGACCTGGGCACGAACCCGCGTCCCCTGCATCGGCAGGCAGACTCTCAACCACTGTGCCACCAGGGAAGCCCAAACATAATTTGAAAAAAAAATTTTATTGGAGTACAGTTGATTTACAATGTTGTGTTAGTTTCAGGTGTACAGCAAAGTGAATTAGTTATATATATGCATACATCCACTCTTTTTTAGATTGTTTTACCATACAGGCCATTACAGAGTACTGAGTAGAGTTCCCTGCAGTAGGGAATTCCTATGCAGTAGGTCCTTATTAATTATCAATTTTATATATAGTAGTTTAAACATAATTTTAATTACACAGACCTTTGAAAGAATTGAGGTTTGTTGGTACTGACCCATATTTGCAGGAGTTAGCAATTTAGAAATGAGTGGAAATTTTGGTGTTACATGAATACGGTTTTCAAAGCTGATATTCATCATACACATGGAATAAGAAGAGGTCATGTGCAAAGAAGGCTGGGGAGGGGGCACATATGGACTGTGAAACTCTTCTGTGAGCAGATCAGACCTAGAAGCCACTTGTGTTGTTTAGGCTTTATGCTTGTTTCTACAAAAGAGAGGTTTACTAAAAAAAAAGTTGGTAGCCAAAAGTACAGGAGTGACTCCTGCCCATCTTTTTGTCCCTCTCTAGTCCATAAAACACCTCTGCAAAAAAAATCCTTTCCTATGTACTTCATGTATTTTCAGGGATAAACACATCAGAGAAGAATGTACTGTAGACATGTGATACCATAGTTTCTGGTGGCTCTGTTAGGCAGAGATCTATTTGTTCACTCAGAAACTGCAGTTATTATATTAACTTTCCTCCAGATGCCAGTTGTTAAATATTAATAAAATAAATTTTGAAAAGTGGTTAACTCTGCTCCCACTTCCTCACTGAAACCCATCTTGAAGCTACAAAGAAGAGTTTAAGCAAGGCTGGAAAGCTTATGAAAAACTGCTCTTGAGAAAGAGGAATTTCATCTCTCTCTCTATCTCTCTATCACTCCACCCATCCACCTATCCATTCATCTATTCATCTATTTTTTTATTTTGGAAGTAGATTTGGTGGGGAAAAAAGGATAAAATCTTCTCACATAGCCTTTGGAAGGTAGAGAAGTAAATATTCTGGGGGCATGCTACAAGAAATTTAAAATAATCTTGTGGTAATAATTGGTGTCAGTGGCAGTAATGAAGAAAGAATAACAGTTTAAATAAATAATTAGACTTGACAGTAGATGTGTCAACAGGTACCCACTTAATTAGTGTAATCATTGTGTTTCTCAGCTTTCAACATTGATCCACTGACTGTGGTGTGTTCCATGTCCCATTTCCAAACCGAATCTATTTAAAGCTGTACTCCATGGAATCTGAAACCGTATCCCCTGTTTACTATTTAGAGCTGATACCTGATGTTCTTTAACAGGGAAGATCTGTACTTGAGCAAGAACAGGCTTCTGCCTTTGCTAGACTGTTGATTATCCCTGTTTTCCACAGGGTGATTCATTAGCAAGGATGAATAATGCACAGTTAATTCTCATGGACTTGTCTATATTGCTACAGTGAATTGTTTATTATAATTTGATAGAAGCAGCCCTAGTCTGCCTTAAATCCAATAAATCAGTTATTGTTATTTGAGGTAGAGTTATTGTTATTGAGTTATTGTTATTTCAAAATATTTGAAATTATTTTCTTAGTTACCTGGATAGAATCTCATCGCTTGCAGGAGTGACGTAATGTGTTATGGGTTATGTTCTACGAACCGGGAGTCATGAGAATATAATTCTACTCCCAGCTCTGGCTGTGTCACCTTGGACAAGTCATTTTCCCTCTTTGGGGTCCATTTCAGTATCTAACAACAGGTAGAGTTGGACCACGTGCTTATGGCATTATTTCTAGTCAAATGTCCTAATATCCAGGATTTTATTTCTTGGTCAATTCTTTCTTCCTCCTGCTGCCACTTTTCCAAAGTCATAGGAGAGTTCAGTGTGTGAAAATAGTTGTTCTTTTTAGCTTTTGATTCTTGTACATACCTGAAGGGCAGTTAGTGATTTGAATTATATATACACTGTGATTGGGCATTTATGCATTGCTTGTTCCCTACCCCCAGCAACATTCAGTTTCTGGTTAGAAAGGAAAAAATAAAAATCTATCTTCCTTCATGTTTCTCTGCTTGATAATCTGGGTCTCAGTTTTGAGGCTCTGGTAAACTTCACTAGCAATATTGAGAGGTTCTTCTTCCGTTGTTTGATTTTTCCAGGGTTGAGTCAGTGACCTGTAAGGAGAGGTCAGAATGTCAAAGGCAGAGGGAACTTTAAGGACCCATCTAGCCAAATCTCAGAGATGGAGATTTTGGGGTCAGGGAGGGAATATGATTTGTCTAAGCTTTTCGTGGCAGATCCTAGGCTAGAATTCTTTCTTCTGACTCCATAGTTGTACCTCTGTTTTAGGAGAGGGATCTCTGTATGTGAAGTATCCTTTCTCTTCCCACCATTTAAAGGGACATTATCTTTCAGGCAAAACCAATCCTATTGTTAACACAGGGATGTGAGATGCCCTTGAAACATAAGTGGATGCCAGACTTATTCGTTCATTCCATGAAGCATGGAATAGAGGATTCTGGCTGGCCTCTGCTCTCTGTGTTTATTAAGAAGCTGTGGATTCCCTTGCAGTTCTTTCTGTACGAGATTACTTGACCCTGACATCACACTGTTTCCTCTTGCCCTTTTCTGATCCAATGAATTATAGGAAGCTAAGGATGAGTTCCTAGCTGGCTGTGTACTGTGCAGAGTTGGGAACATTAATAAAGAGAAGGCAGATGCAGGATTAATACGCAGGAGGACAGGTGAGTAATAGCCAACACAGTGAAATCTAGTTCAAGGCCTGCAGTTCCCAGTCTCTGTGCTGCACAAGATTAATAGCAGCATCTCTCATTCTTTCAGATTTTCTCTCTGCCTTGTTCTTGTGGGACTGGGCTGGGGCTGAGAAGCAGCTAGAATGATCTTTGCCAAAACCAAACTAATGTTTTCATGAGATTTCCAGGTCCAGAGAAGAGAATCGTAATTGTCTATCAGTTGGAAGATAACTTAGAGGCCACTGGGTCTAAACACTTACCTTGTACTTCATAATAATGACACACTGAGTGGAAATCATTTTACTGGGTCTGAGGTTCAAATCCTGGCTCTACTTTATGTGCTATGACTTTGGTGAAGGCATTACCTTCCTCTGAACCTTAGTTTTTCCATCTACGAGATGCAAGGAGGAGAAGGAGGGTGAAATAGATTGGATGTCAAAGCTTCCCCAAATCCTGGTTTTCCTGAGTCTCTGATTTGCCTAAGGTCCTGTAGCAAGTTTGCAGCCAAGCTGAGTCTTAGATTCAGAGCTCTTTTCTCTGGATTGGAGCGCTTATCATTAAAACTTCCACCGTCTGTACTTTCTAAACCGCATGCTTGTATCTTTCAGCCTTGTTTTATTAAGTGAAATTTTTCTCTCTCAGTTGGCAGATCCCTTTCTGTCAAGGGACTTGCCTAAGGCAGTAGTTATTAATTCGTCCCTGTGTGTGTGTGTGTGTAGTGGTAGGGGAGAGGATTACGGAATATTTGGAAACTCAGATGAATCTATGAACTAGTTAGAAAATGCACATCTGCATAGAATGTTGTCTACAATTTCAGGAGGTTTGTAAACCTTCTGAGGGCCATACATAGGTTCTAGGTTAAGCGAAATACTTTTTTCAGTGTGCGAAGTTTGAGATGACATTTGGGTAACACATTTCCTTTGCTGTTGGATTTCTCCCACAATTCACCTATTGTTTTGCTCTGAGTGTCAGACTCATTTATGAGTGTGACTCTGGACATTTATGTTTCAAACTGTTGAGTGATGTTTTAATATTGAAACTCTTATTCTGCTTGCTCTATTCATTTATTCACTCACTCACTCACTCAAAGGTACTTTTAACCCAGAATCTGTTAAGTGCTATCCATTTTAATACATCATTTCATTTAATGTCATAAAATAGAAAATTATTTTTTCCCACTTTTCATATGTGGAAACTGAGCTCAGAGAGGTTGAGTAATTTGCCTAACGTCATACAGCAAATGAATCGCAAAGTTTGGATTCAAATCCAGATCTGCTTGAAAATATGTGAATACCTCCAGAGATAACACTGAATGTGAATAGGGACAATGAAACAATTCTATAAACGATAGAAATTCCTGGTAGAAAATGGCCAGTGGTCCCCTGAGGAGTACAGTGAATGTGTGCTCTGGGAGTTCAGAGAGGGACAAGATCACATATCCTGAATCATTTTTATGATAATTCATTAATTAAATGCCCTTCTGGTACTTTAAGGTAGAATAAGAAAAGCTGGGCAGTTGTATAAACTGCATTATAAATAACTCATGTTTTTCCTCTTCTTTCAAACTTCTGTCAGGTTAGTGGTCTCAGACTCTCCATTTTTGTGAGTGAGTGCAGGAGGAGGCAGAGTGATTAGGGTCATAGAGCCCTGACCATACTGCAAGTTATCAACTGAATTGGAATTTTGATGCTTTGGGGAATCCGTTGGTTGTTTTCTCCCTGTTATATTGAGCGTGAGATTTTTTTTTTTTTTTTTTTGCGGTTCGCGGGCCTCCCACTGTTGTGGCCTCTCCGGCTGTGGAGCACAGGCTCCGGACGCGCAGGCTCAGCAGCCATGGCTCACAGGCCCAGCCGCTCCGTGGCATGTGGGATCTTCCCAGACCGGGGCACAAACCCGTGTCCCCTGCATCGGCAGGCGGGCTCTCAACCGCTGCGCCACCAGGGAAGCCCAGAGCGTGAGATTTTTTACTCAGAGATAGACTTCTGGCAGTGCACAGATCAGCACAAATGCAGATGTGAGCAGCTAGAATTTGGATCGTGCCAAGATGTAATGACTGCCACATGTGTGAATTTAATCTCAGTGCCTGGTGACCCACTGTGAGTCTGTGTGGGAGCCCTGGGAGTGAAGCCGGTGTTAGACATGGAAGAGGCCTTGGAGATCTTCAGGGGCAACAGCTTTGGATGGGAAGACGGAGGCCCCGGGAGGGGGCAGCAGAACAAGAACCAGGCTTCATACTGGCACTCTGCAGTCATAGCTGCTTAAATTTTCTGTCTTCCATCAGCTCATGCTCCTACTGGACACTGGATTGGGAGCCTAGCATTATGAGCTGCGTGACTTTGGATGCATTACTTGATTTCTTTGGGTCTCAGTTTTGTTGTCTGTAAAATGGAAATCACACCCTATTGGCAGGACTGTTGTGAGGGTAAGTGAAATACCACTGTGCTGTACAACACACAGACGTATTATTGTCCACATGATTAACAGTCCCCATCCTATCCCACTGAGACAGGCACGCATGTCCTGCTCTTACAGATTCTACTTCCTCACTTCATCTTGATACTTTTCAGGTCAAGTTGCTTCTCAGAGTTTGGTCTGAAGGCCAGGAACAGCAGCATCACCTGGGAGCCTGTTAGAAATGCAGACCTCAGGCCCCACTCCAGACCTCCTAATCAGAATCTGCATTTTAATAAGATCCCCAGGTAGTTCCTAGGCTCATTAGAGTTTGCGAAGCATTGTTTTCCGCCGGAGACCGATTCCAAGACTGTTGGCCACCGGCCTGCTGACACGGACTGAGTCTGAGCCAGCATTCCGTGACATGCCTTCCCCAAGCCTTAAGAGACGGGAGGAAGCCCTGTGAAGTCGCTCCCTGAAAGTAATGGAAGGCCGGGTTGCAGGAATCCAGCAGGCTTTATCTTTTCAACGCCCTTCATTTCCTCAGAAGTACTATTCACCAGGGGTCAGACTGGGATTGGATCCCCAGGCTTTGGGCTCCCAAAGTCTGTGTTCTTTTCATTAAACCACGATGTCTCAGTCAGGAGGAATGCTGGGCTGTGTGGATGATAGCTCCTCCTTTCCCATAGTGCCAGTATTTCCACGCTTGCTGTTTTACTCTATTACTCAATTCCTAGAGGGGAAGAATTAAAAAAATTAAATTAAATTAAAAAGCTTGAATTGAAAGCCAGGATCCTGCAGCTTAATCAGTTATTTTCGTTTTTTAATGAGGGAGACTATTGTGAAATAAGTAATTATTAATTACTCAGAACTAATGAAATATTTTCGTTTCCTTGCTAAAAAAGCATATGGAAGCTAAAAGAAAGCATATGGGTGTTTTTCCGGAAGCATATTGGTGAATGGACAAATTACAGTGGTGCCAATATGCCTTTGCTGTCTGGCTGGGGCCATCACTGTGTGTGCTGGCATCCGAGTCCTCTTGTGTTTAAAGGGATTATTTAAAATTCCCATCTGATGTGTGCCTTGGGTTGCACAGCTCTACCTCATGAATCTTTCTGCCATGTTTCACTCTGACATTACTGGTGGAGTGTCACTCAGTATGAAACCTTTGCAGTCGAGGGCTACCATGCTCTTCCTTTCCACGGAACGGACCTGCCTAGCCGATGGCTAGGTATTGAGACTTTGTCCATCTCTCAGTTTACCACGGCATCCTTTCAGACCGCAGCACTGGACCTCCTTGCTCCACTGGGGACTATGTGTGCGACTCTGGGCCCCCACCGGTGTCTGCACTGCAGATTTCTCCCTGGTAAACCCGGAATGGTGATTCCAGTGCATCTCAGCTCACAGGCATGGCTCTTTATCCGATTTGCAGTCCATGCCCTTTGCTCCTCCTCTTCTTTTCTTTATGTCTCTCCTCTCTTGCTGTGTGTTTAGTCGATCTGGTAAATAGCTTGATGGATTTGGAGGTGGTTGAAGCTCTTCTGGCTGCTCTGAGGATTGCACACATCCAGGCTTGTGATGGTCAGAGGCAGCAGATATGTCTGAGAGGGTACTTAGCCGAGTGTCAGAAAACCGAGGTGCAGACCAGCCTAACTTGAGAAGCATTTCCTTAGCACTTACTGAGAAAGGTGGCTCACTAAGACATCGAAGGAGGGAGCTGGCAGGTGTGTGGAGGTGAGTTTGATTCAGGGCCAGCCAGGACTCAGTGTGGTGTGTGGGCTCAGAAATTATACTTCGTGAGTGAGAGAATGTGGGAGCTCTTTCTACGGGAGGTTTCATATAAAACCAGGGACTGGAATTGACTTTGAAGGATGATTGAATGGACTTTGATGGGATATTACAGGGACTTCAGAGGAAATCTCTGGCAGGCAAGAATCAGCTTGAGGCAAGTCCCAGAAGCAGGTGAGTACCAGCCCTGCCCAGAGAACTGGGCACAGATGACAGAAATGTGTAGTTGAGAGAAATCACTTCTTCTCTGGCGGACCTCGGTCTCCTCAACAGCAAAGCATGACCTTTGGACAGTTTGGTTCTCAAGAAGCCTCAAGAACTCCAACTGGAATTCTTCAAGATCTCCTATCCCACATCTAGATAAGCCATTTAGGTAAAGGCTGGGAGCTGATAGTGGCAATGGAGCAGGTCTCAGAACCCAAGTGTCCTGTTTCCTATTTCACTGCTCTTCCTGTGACCCCACAGAGCATGATGATGCTGAGTGGGTGGGATGACCATTATTATTCTGTCCTTTAATGTGTGAAACACAGAATTTTAAAATAATCGAAGACATAAAACAGACAAGGTATTTAACCATCTTACAGACCTGATGACCCTTCCACTGGGGAGGGTCCACTCTTTTTAAAATGCTACCTTTGGGCTTTGCTTTCCTGTCTGAGGGACCAGCACACATCCCTCCCCCTGAGGAAGCCTTCTCTCTCCACCCCTTGCCTCAGAAGTATAGTCTTAGACTTGGACTCTGTTTTATAATTGACTTTATTTTGTACTGCCATCTTTTTGTATTTCCTCTTATCTCCCCTCACCAATATGCATATATTATGAGAGTTCTGAATCTAAGGACTACTTCATTCTGCTTTTCTGCATTTCCTCTAGCTCCTGGCACAGGGCCTTCTGTATCGTGCTCAATAAACACACGACTGTGTTCTTCAACGGTTTTCCCCTCTGTTGCTTGTTTTTAAGATGGATATGACACTTAGAGATTTATAGAATTTCAGAATGGGAAAGGAACTTAAAAACTCTCTGTCTAGTCGAGCCCCCTCCCGGGGAAGAAATGGCTTACCCTACTTTGCCTGCCCAATTAGTGGCAGGTCTGAGAATGGCGCCCCCATATGACCAAGCAGGAGAGGGATGGCTGGGACCTGAGCTCTCGCTCACCACTCGGCAAGCCTTGGCTGGGTTCCTTCTTTCTACGGAGAATGTTCGGAATAAAGGTGGTACACGTGACGCTGTTGCCGTATGAGACAGATGGAAGCAAGCAGGCGTTTACTGGGTGTCTACTGTGACGTACTATGTGGCAGGCCCGTGGCAGGTGCTTTCACATCGTTCAGCTCGGTCAGTCATCGTAATCTAGAATTCCCACCCCTACACGCGGGAGAGAGATTGGAACAGGACATTTAGCCAGAGCCCTTCCCTGTAAGCTCCGAAGAGTGCACGGTAGTGGATAGGTTTTTGCCTCCTAGAGTGTGGGCAGAGGGCTCTGCAGAGTGGTACTCTTGGCTGTTCTAAGGGGAACTGATGGGGGAGACCAATGAAAGCGAGCGGAGGTGGTGATCACAATTGCTGTGGGAGGACCTATACTCCCCCGAATATAAGAGAGGACTCAGCTCTCCCCCTCTCTCCTCCACACGTGCATCCCTGAGTCTTTGGAGAACTGAGACAAGAATGCCTCACACTCGGGGGTTGGTTGTATTGGCTCCTACTTGCTCTGGTTACGTCTTACTCCCGCCTCTCCCCTAGCCTCCAGCCCCACTGCGTCTATTTTTCTCCCTTCTATTCATTCGCCTTCTCCCCCTCCCTCCCTCTCCTGAGTTAACCCTGGGTGGCCTCAGGTTCTGAAGGCTCTCCAATGGCAGAGTCTCCTGTACTGGACTGTGAAAACGCTGGCAGGGAAGACGGTACACAAATCTGTTAAATACACAGTAAAAATAGCTTCTGATCTATGGGACTCGGTACTAAGCAAGATGATATTAACGAGGTTTGAGTGCTGTGCTGAAATGTGGCAGTGGCACACGCATCGTGGCTGCCTTTCCTCCCTGCCTCTGGCAGCTTGCGAGCAGTGTTGCCATGACACTCCTTGGGCTCTGTTTAGATCAGCTATTTTCTGAAGGAGTCCCTGACCTTCCCCGCGGTAGAAATGGTTGATGTGGTCATGTCAGTGCCTCTCCAGGAGGCCTGGGACTGGTGGGCCCCCAGTTATGACTTGGAAACTGTTGGAAGCTGTAGGTCAGGTCACAGACGTTGAACATTTAGGAGCAAGAAGCCTGTTAACTATCCTCTAGTCTCCTTTGATGAGTGAGGGTACTGAGGCCCATTGAGTGGAAGTGACTTGCTCGAGGTCGCAGAGTGAAGTAGGGACAAAGCTGGGACAGGAACTCAGGTCTCTTGATTCTCGGTGCTCTAATGTTCCAACTGTGCCACCCTTACGCCTGCCTCAGGGCCCTTTCCAGCCCAGATGGCTGTGGATGGAGATGAGCCAGACCCGGGGACACGGCTTCCCTAGGAATGGGCAGAGGAGGTGAAGAGAGAGGGGGAAGCTCAGTGCAGAGGGAGGAATGAGGAAAGGAGGGGGGTTACGGATAGAGTGGGGGCGATAGAGGCCAGTGTAAATGCCCGAGGGGCCCCTCAGCAAGGCCCATCCGAAGAGACTCTTTTCTGTCAGGTTCCACAGGTTGGTCCACTGAGAAGTAGATGCTTACAGGGGCAGGGGAATAATTAGGTCACGTTCTCTATTGCTCTGAACACTTTCCTCACCTCATGTTACACCTCATATAAAACTACCATTAAAAGCCATTGTCAGCACCACCCTTTTTGGGATAGTTTATTATATAGTGTTAAGTATTCTTCAGAAAGTTCATATGTGAAATGCTGTCTCCTTCACAAGATTACAGGGTCTTGGGGACAGAAATTGTGTCTTTGCTGGACCTTCCTCCCTTCCTTTTTCCTCCCTCCTTCTCTTCCTCCTTCCCCTGCCCGCCTTCAATTATGGCACCTGGCAGAGACTGAAATCACATACAGTGAGCATCCAGGAAGTTTTTGTTGAGTTGAACTTAGTTGAATTCAGATGACCTCTTAACATTTTTATTAATGGATGGTGAAAATTGGCAAATAAAAGTTTGGGGGAATAGTGTTCTGACCAATTAGGATTCAGTGAGATTTCTTGTACACTCTTAGTTAATCTTCATGAAACCCAGTACACGGTCCAGTATTATCCTCATTTTACAATGAAGAAACAAAAGCCAAGTGACCTGCTCCAATTCACTTCAAGGAGTAAATGGTGAGGTTTGATTTGCATCTAGATCTCCTGTCTTCAAATGTTATAATGTTACTTCTACTCTTCCCCAGTACTATGGAAGAACAGTTCTTCCATAGACAGTGGTTCACCCTTCTATCGATGAGTCTCCAACCTTTGAAGGTTGTAACCTACCCCCTTAAGAGTTTGGAAAAGTACGTATGAGTCCTCAGATTGAAACAGTGACTTATGGTTTGGACAACCTTAGGCTGCTTTTTTTTTTTTTCCAGCAAGCCGAGGGAAAAATAGCGCATTTCTATATTCTTTAATTTGCTTAGTTTGAAAGAAACTTTGAAATGGTGTGTAAGACTCTTTGAACTTTTAATACATTTGGATACATCCAGAATATGGGGATAAAAAGGCCTTCTGCCCTAAATGAATTGACTAATTTAGCTAAAAACAAAATTAGAGCACTTTTTTTGGTTACGAATGAAGGACGCAAGAATTTTTTGATGCTGCAGCTAAAGCCTGGGTTTTGGTTGATATTCATGTTTAGTAGGTTTTTCTCAATATTTGTCATATACATTAAATGATATCCATTATGCCTCCTAACTCTCATAGGATTTGGAGGCATTTGGTTGATAGCATCCTGCATCCTTTCTGAAAGAACATAAATGTGGAGCAGTCTTCCTTTTTTATGTACGTGCTTTGGAAGACCACCGTTGTCTAACTTAAATTTCAGTACAGAGGCAAAGCTTATCTGTAGTGAGCATAATATCTTGATATATATAGATCTCATGTTTCCTTTTTGTGTCTAACTTTCAAGGTGTTTAAATAGGAGAATGATTTGAATAATAATGATATAATGTCCAGAGAGAAAGTTGAATACATAAAACAAATATACGTGGAATCTATTTCTGTAGTGTGTGTGTGTGTGTGTGTGTATGTGTGTGTGTGTGTGTGTATGTGTGTGATTAGCTCAGTCTTTTTATAAAGTTGTCTATACTTTGAAAGTACATAATAACTTTGAAATTACCAGAGAAAATTGAAATCAAAACTTGGATGTTTAAGGGGATGAATATCTTATCTTTTGTTTTAGAGCTGTAGGTAAAGTGAAAGGTTAGAAGAGTGTATTGTGTGGTGTTAGATGGAAACCAAACATTATCTTTATATTTTCTTTGCGAAGAAAGCTTGGCTTGGGAATCTGAGTATTCTTGCAAACTTTCTAAATTTCTTCAGCCCCCACTGATGCCCATACTTTGCTTAATTTGATTGAATTAGTTTACACTGAGCTATGGCTTAGAAAACATGTTATTTATTATAAGCAATGCACATGCACACTAAATAAATAAAGGAAAGGAAAAGAAAGAAGCAGCACTTTGCACTTTTCTTGCATGCGTGAAGCAGTCTGCCTTGCTTTAGAATTGCATGTGTGTGTCTCTTTAAATAGATTGGGAACACCTTGAAGACAAGAGAAATGTTTTATGCATGTTTGTGACAATGATTTTGTGAACTCAAGTGCAGTAAATCAAAACAACTTTGATAATGTCCTTTCCTTGGAGTTGATAGTCTTGTTTAGAATTTCTTAGAAGTCATCCTATTACTTTTGAAATTCCTCTGCTTCATATACTTTCTGTGGAATGAAGAAATGTTGTCCATCTGCCTACTTGCAAGAAAAATGGATCGTTAAATAGTGCAATATAGCCTGTTTACATACTGGCCCAAACTGTCACTGTAAGAAAAGGTTGCGTATATTCTAAAATGTTACAGAGCTAGGAAAAATATACACACGTAATATATAGAGTGAATATATATGTACATATATATATATGTATATATATGATCATATATATATGATCTATTCCTTGTCACAATATTTAACCCAATGTGCTATTTACAGTAATGAATCAAAATGTCAGTTTTAAAAATATGAAGTGTCAAAGTGTTCCCACGTTGTGGGAAAGTTTGATGTGACAGTTTGTTAATCATATAACTATTATATCAAACGTGTCTCACAGTGTTTTTTGCTCAGTTCTCTTTCTTGTAGGCTCCTTGCACTTTCTCAATGAATTCCCAGTTCAAGTTACTAACCCAAGGAACACATTTGGGTTACGTGTCTCCCACAGCTCACACAAATGCTGCTATGTTTTCCTTTACTTACAACTGAATGGATTTAACATTTCAGAGTAGTTTGACTTTTGTGCCTGACACATTTATGTATAGAAGCTAAAAGAAAAAGAAAATTCCCCTACTGTAATTTTGTTGTTTTCACTGCAAAACCATCCCATGAAACCTTGATAGAATGGATGTTTTGTGTTTCTCCAAGCTGGGTTTCCCAAGGTGTAATTTAGATGTCCTTACTCTTTGACCTTGGGCACATTTTTGAATTTTACTTGGCACATTGATCATACCAACTTCTTCATCCTAATAAAAGGGCAGAATCCTAGAACATAAATATTTTATGCTTGGGGAAAGGCAGCATGGTTTCCTTCGGAAGAATTTGTGGCTATGCTACTTACTAGCTCTGGATACAAGGACCACACTCAATCTCTGGGCCTCAGTTTCCTCTGAAGAATTGTTAAGGTTGAAATTAGATTAGATTAGTGTATTTTTAAACTTATACCTTCAAGGAGCCCCGAGTTCTGGGTGGACGTACAGCCTCAGATGATGGGGTGCGGGGAGAGTGGCGAGGACTCTGGGCCCTTCTGCCTGAGCAGCTCACTCTTAGATCTGTTTAAATTTAGTTTTATATACTATTTCATTTAAATAAAAGGCTCCACTGCTTAAGCGACCAACTTGCCTACCTGTTGGCAGCCACTCTACTCTGCGATGTAAAGTCAGTGTTCTCTGATTCTGCGGCTCATTTCCTGAGAGGTATCCGTTGGCAGCCACTCCAGCAGATCTCGGCTAATCTGGCCTCAGGTTCTGCCTGTGCGTCCATGTGGCCTCTGTGGACGTTCTTTCAATGGCAAAGGATTCTCCATGGTGAGATGTGCGGGAAGGGCCACTAACTGAGGGCCCATCCATGTCTGAGTCTAATCCTTGCAGCTTTTTAGTCTTAATAAACTTACTTTCCAATTTGGCAGATTTTTACATCATCAAAGACTGTTGTTTAGAACAAGTGCAGACAGAGGAAGATATAGAAGCTTTGGCACTTTGGCTTTTGGTTGAGGATGTGAATGTTACTCCTTAAGCTGGAGCGTTTCAGCCAATTTGGGGAGGAGGTTGAACACCCACAACGTGAAATTTTACTTCACCCATTATTTTTTCCTTCCCTCCACCCCATACACTACCACCTTGATCCACTCTGTAGGACATATTACTGTGTATATTCCCCAGAATGATGGGGCAGGTGAATTAAAAAGTTGTGAATTACAAATCAAGGAAAAGACTGTAAGAATGACAAATGATCGAGGGATATGATGTAGCAAGACTTTAGAAAAGCCTTTAAGTATGAACATAATAAAATCAAATTGGAGAAAATATTTCTCATAGATTAAAAAAAAGTGTCCTAAAAATGGGAGAGAGGATGAATGTCTATTTTGCTAGACATTCAGAAGCATCATTTTCAAAGTTCCTCAGGGATCAAGTTCGGGGATTAGTTTAACTCTCCTAATATCTGGAATTGTGAAGGGAGAGAATGGTCAAGTGTACAGTATTTTTTTTTTTTTTTTTTTTTGCTGTACGCGGGCCTTTCACTGTTTGGGCCTCTCCCGTTGCGGAGCACAGGCTCCGGACACGCAGGTTCAGCGGCCATGGCTCACGGGCCCAGCCGCTCCGCGGCATGTGGGACCTTCCCGGACCGGGGCACGAACCCGCATCCCCTGCATCGGCAGGCGGACTCGCAACCACTGCGCCACCAGGGAAGCCCAAGTGTACAGTTTTGTCATGACAGTTCCTTATAGTGAAATGGCCCTTTGGTAACGGATCTCATCTAAACGGTGGAAGCCCAGAAGCAGTAGCTGAGTGCCAAGACAGGATGTTCTTTTATTGAGTCACATATCAGCCATTGGGGATGCACCTGGGCTTATTGGGCTGGGGGGGAAGGGATGACCCAAAATACATGTATAGGATAATTAGAAAAAAACCAGGAGTGGTTCCTGACTTGTTCCTTAAAGAAACTGGTGAGATGGGGCAAAATGTTCTAAACCAATGTCATACTCTAGACATCCAGCTTTCAATGGAACAGGAAGCATTTTGTGTATCGTTTTGGTCGAAGTGGAATAGTATAAAGGATTGTTTGGATAGAGGGGATGACATGGGGACAAACCAAAAGGTACAGCCCAGGACTTGAACTCAAGTAGTCTGTCCCCAGCGGCTGCTCTCTTAACCACTAAGCTACGTTGTCTGCATACTGTGGGTGTAATTATACATGCCTTTTCTACCTCCCAGCATGTCATGAGGCTGAAACAAGATGATACGTGTGAAAGTATTAGGAAAGGGGTGAACCAACAGGTGAAGGTGAGACAGCACACAAATAACTATAAAGTAGAAAGTAGAAACTTGCTGAGAAAGTTCAGAGAAGAGAAAAGAATGATCACTTCCAGCTGGGGTGGAGGGCAGGGGATTAAGGAGGGCTTCTTGGGGAAAGTGACACTTGGGTTGGCCTTGAGCGGGATTTTGATAAAGGGGGAGGCTTTCTGAGCAAATGGAATGAGCAATGGGATAGAGTCATCGAAGTGCAGGGTGGTGAAAAAGAAGGCGTTAGTTCATCAAATGCTGATGAGTTTAGCAGATTCTTTCCAAAACAGTGTGCACTGAGGAATGGGGAAGGGAAGGGGCGTGTGGAGGAAGGGGAGGACATGGTGGGTAAGGTAATGAATGGGAAGATGAAAAAGCATAACCCAAAACTGCCATCTTGGGCTTCCCTGGTGGCGCAGTGGTTGAGAGTCCGCCTGCCGACGCAGGGGACGCGGGTTCGTGCCCCGGTCCGGGAAGGTCCCACATGCCGCGGAGCGGCTTGGCCCGTGAGCCATGGCCGCTGAGCCTGCGCGTCCGGAGCCTGTGCTCCGCAACGGGAGAGGCCACAACAGTGAGAGGCCAGCGTACCGCAAAAAAAAACACACCAAAAAACAACAACAAAAAACCCTGCCATCTTCATCATCTTTGTGGGAGTCAACTCTAGGCAAATAGATGATCCCTGCCTCATGTAGATCAGCTTTGACTCAATTTATTTTCTTGTGCGTGGTCCATAAGTACTAGTCCAAGGAGACACCAGTCTAAAAAGATGTGTCCCCCGTAAGCCTGGAGAATGCAACATGCTCTGGCGCCCTCTTAGGTATTGACAATGTATGTTAGCTTGTTAAATCTTCCAGGGAGCCCTGTGGGACAGCTGTCAGCTTACTTTCAGTTGACTCCGGAACTTGGTCTTTCCCTTTGAGCAACCCTAGTTAACATCCCCAAGTAGGTAAGACTCCCAGAGACCTCCAGCCCACCAGCTGGACTGATCTGTGTCTGCTGTCCAACAGATCCTCTGAGAGGAGAAGCAGATCCACTCTCAGGGCAGCCCGAAGTCCCATTCTGAAAGAAGAAGTTGCACAGAGCACTTTTGCCTGTAGAAATGGTTATGTGTCATTTAGAAAGAAAGCTGTGCTCAAGATAACCTTGAGAACCTGCAACCCCTCTGAAAAAGTAAGAGTGAGAAGCAGGAAGTGAAGGAGCCCTAGGTCTTGGAATGTGTCTGAGTGCAATAGATCGCAACCACAGGACCACCCCCAGCAGGCTGCCCTGTGAACGTTTATGAGAAAACATCCTTCAAGTCAGGAGCTTGCCAGCCAGCCCCGGAGACAGCAAGGAGCCTAGCTCACTCTCAGGTGCTGCATTGTCCTGAAAGGGGACGAAAGGCAGTGGACTGTGTTGAGTGTCTACTCCTTCCCAGACACCACATTCGGAGTCATCGTGTTAACACCTTCTCACTTAATCCCCTCAACAATCCCACTAGGTTAGGATTATTAATCTCTTCTTGTATAGATGAGGACACCGAATCCAGGGTGTCTCAGTGCTGCTGAATAGATCACGTTGTTTTATATCTTGGACCTTGACCATGTTCCTTTCCATCCTTGTCTGCCTGGTGAACTTGTGTTTCTCCAGGTTGTAAAAGAGCTTCTCCTCTAAAGACCTTCTGAACCCCGTGGGACCTCTTGTCCTGAACTGCATGGTGCTCTTGTTGCTTAGGGCTACATGCTTTCTCTCAAGGTTCAGACTTGGGGCCTGAGTGATTCTAGAGCTGCCCTGCTCTGCCTACGTTCAGCTTTCTCTACTGTGTGATCTCAGCGTAACTTCACTCAGACCCCGTCCTTCACAGGATACTTCTTCTCTAGCCCAGAGTTCTGGGCCTTCTTCGCTGACATATTTTGAGTTTTCTGGGTTCTGGACCTCTGAATTTTTAATGTCACCCCACCTCCACCCCGCCCTTCCTGGAACCTACCTGTTACCTTCTTGTTATTTGCTCAGGTCTGATCTTAACTTTCAAGTGACACTTGTCAAACTTGCTGTGCATTGGAATCACCTGGGGAATTTCACCCTCAGAGGCTATGGTCCCGGAGGTCTGAGAACACAGCGTGGGAGAATTTGTATTTCTAACAAGCTCCCGGATGATTCTGAAACTGTCAGTTTGTGGGCTCACTTTGATTAATACACCTTTAAAGTACAGTTCAAGACCCTGTTTTCCAGGAAATTTAACTATCTTTACGCAAAGTGGTTTCTTTCTTCCTTTCTCTCTCTTTTTCTTTCCTTCTTTCATATTCTAATGGAACTCACCTAGGCCCTATCTGATTTAGATAACTTCTCATTTATGTAAGTCTCTGGGGCTTCATTATCAACTTCTTGTGTCTGCTTAAATGCTTTAGATAAGAGAGACAACATTGAATAAATGAACGTAAGTCCGTAAGTCTGGATGGAGAATCTCGAATCCTGAATTCACAGGTTGTCATAGCTGCTTATGAGCTGTGTGTTTTGGGGCAAATCACATCTTGTAGAGTTGAGTTTTCTCATCTCTAAAATAATGATTCCATTTCCTCCTGCTGCAGAAGCTCACGGAAAACATCAAATGAGAGAGTGGGTATGTAAAGTGTGGTACAAATGCACGATGTTCACAGTAAATTGCTGCTGGTGTTTTGTTTGTTTTGTGCGGTTGACTCATTCACTTTATCATTAATGATGAGGCCTGAAGGAAATGCTGTTGGTTTTTGATGAGGTGTGGAGTGGAGGGTGGGGCTGAAGTGATGCTGAGATTTCAGGAAAGTTCTTTTCAGTTTCTGGAAATGATTCTCACACTGACACTGACAGTTATAAGCCCGTGCTCAGGTTAGAAAAGCAACATGCCTTTATATTGAACTTTCAGGTAGGCCATGATAATGATTATGAAAATTGTGTTCATCTTATGAACTTCTCACTTAAACTTGAGAAGAATGATGAAATATTCATAGTGGTTGTCACTTACAGGGGTTTGTAGGGTGACTGCTAGTGGCCAAGTTTATAAATCCTTAAATTTCTGTTTTCTGTAACAAGAATACCTAAAACAGGAAGTGTCCTCTTCTAGGTTTTCTTAAGATAGCATATGCATTCCTTAAGTGCCTACAGTGCAAAGTCTAGATCAGGCACTGAGGAATAAAAATATGGTGGGATGTGTAATTTCTTCTTTCACAGAGTTTACAGTCCAGTGGGAGACACAGACACATGCACAACTAGCTGTTTCACAAAGCCAAACCCCCTAGGTGACAAAGGAGAGGTGCACAGGTGGCATGCTGTGGGAACCCGGAGGAGGGGCTCCTGAAGGAGGTAGTGTGTGAGCGTGCCTTGAAGTGCTGAAAGGATTTCAGCAAACCAACTTTAGGTTGGAGCAAGCCAGATGAAGAGACACTATGTTAGTACTCCAGGCGTTTCCTATAGTGTTTTATAGCCAAGGTTATGGGAGAAGTATTGATGCACAGAAACAAGATCTTCTTTGAAGATCCCCTTCTGATATTCTGGTCCATCTGACTGTGCTTATTTTATTTCCTTTAGTATATTTGTCCCCTCCTTCTTAACAGGATATTCCTTTTTGCCACTTCCTTGCTGGTGTTTTCTTTACTGGTCCTTAGCCTCTCTTGCCTGCAAAGTTGGCTCACCCTTGCTACCATATCATCATACTCCTTTGGACCACCTCTTTCTCTGTTCCCCAACTATTTAAAAACCCCCTTTCATCCTCACTCTTGTTTTGGTTTGCAGCATTAACTGATTGCCTTTTAAAAATGTCCCTGTATTGATTAGATTGACGCGTTCACACTGATTTTTCTCTTCTCCAGGCTCTGGATCGCCAAGCCTGTAACACCAAGTCTAGGTGGTACTTACATGCGTATAGTGCCTATTGTGGCCAAGAGGAGATAAGGTCACAACGAAAGGAAACAGGTTGTTAAAATCTGTTGGAAGAAACATCAGGTGCCAGACTTGTCTGGGAACGCAGTGTAGATTTGACTTTACGTTCTGTGGCCCGCGTGTCAGAGGCCTTTGCTGTTTAGAGCCTTACATTTTGATACTTATAATCATGTAATATAAGTTTATATCAACTAAATCCACTGAATTGATGGTGAATCAATTTCACTATCCACTACATTATTAATTCCAGATGGGAAAATTCATTAGGGGTCAAATTTTGTTTGAAGCCCAACTGTTTCTTAAATTATTATTACAATTATTATCTATTTATTTTTTTTACAACTGATGGGAAGGGAAATTTAACAGCTGTGTGATTAGCAGGGCATGAAATTAAAAATGTTTTGCACAGAATCAAGAGGTTGTTTACTACAGAATTCCTCATCTGAGAATTAAGTTTCATTAAGATTGGCCACAAGATGCTCTCTTTCATCATTTAAGTTTGATTTTTCACATCCAGTTCTTTGCTAAAAGGCCTTTCCCCTTTTCTGGAAGGAAAATACTGACCAGGTCATCACAAAGCATCTCTAACATTAGCAGTCAAGGTAACAACCCCATTTCTTTCGCTCATAAAGTAACAGTGCAAGGAAAAAGAAGTTCAGCCTCACTGCTCTCAGCAAAGAATGAGTAAGTTCCAGTTTGAGGAAGTCAGGTAAATTAGAAAAAGCTACAGCTTGAAAGTGGCTTAAGTCTTTTCCTTTCAAACTGCGCAGGTAGAGACGTCTAGAATGTGATGTTTATCCTTAAAGTTTCCTTTACCGGTATGCTGTTACTTCTTGGGTCCTTTTGCAAAAGTACCTCCTTTGACTGGGTTCTAGAGAGTACCACTTCCCTCTTCCGTTGTGCAGGATGTGGACAGTCTTTTGTAGAAGCAGGAGAGCATGGTGGTCAAGCACGTTAGCTGGAGTCTCTTTGCTGAAGTGTGAAGCCAGCTCTTCTATTTGCTTGGGCAAGTTGTGTGAACTCTCTTTGCCTCATCCCCTTATCGAATGGAGGTAAAAACAGTACCTACCTCCAAGGTTGCTTTGAAGATTAAGAGAGTTAATACCTGGAAAATGTTTCAGGCTCTACCTGACTCATGGCTGGTGCTCAGTTAATGTTAGCTGCCTTCATTTTTATAAGGCAATGTACTGTTCTGTGTGTGAAGGTCTTTAGTACACATGCCACACGGACTTGCTTCACTTCTAGTTTGGGATCCTTCATCTATCCTTGTTGTTTTATCTTTAATAGAATCATTCCTGTAAGATAATTATTTATATACTTGTCTTAAGTCTTTGTTTAGACAGGTTTTATCTTTATATTTGATGAATTCAACAAGACCCAGTCTTTGCCCTTAAGGGACTTTTTGAAGGGGAAATTGGGGTTGATGAAAGTTTGTGCAGATAACTCTTATTGGAGATAGACTAAAGAGCGCACCAATGAGAGTTAAAATATTTGAATAGTATTCCTAAATATTAAGAAGTCTAGTTAAGGAATCTGTGGTTCTTAGAGGAGAGAGACATTAACTTTGGTTGGGGTTGAATGCAAATGTGGAGAAAATGAAGGAAGTCTTCCTGGAGGAGGAGGGATTTGATCTGGGACCTGAATGCTGGGTAGAATTTGACCTGACCGAAAAGGGGAAAAGAATTCCCAGGCTAAGTGAAGCGTGTGAACTGCACTTGGTTTTCTCACGTTTTCCTCGTGCTGCCCTCTGGCTACTATCCAGGCCCTTTGGAGAGCTGTTATTGCAGGTGGGACCTCAGTTGGAAAGCCAGTGAGTGTGTGAGTGAGGCTTTCATAGTCTCCAGGTCCTGTATAAGAAATGGATGAAGGAGCCATTCTAAAGAATGTCTTTTAAAGGGGGTGTAAGAGAGGTACATTCTAATGAATGCCTTTTTTTTTTTTTTTTTTTTTTTTTGCGGTACGCGGGCCTCTCACTGCTGTGGCCCCTCCCGCCGTGGAGCACAGGCTCCGGACGCGCAGGCTCAGCGGCCACGGCCAACGGGCGCAGCCGCTCCGCGGCATGTGGGATCCTCCCGGACCGGGGCACGAACCCGCGCCCCCTGGATCAGCAGGCGGACTCCCAACCACTGTGCCACCAGGGAAGCCCTAATGAATGTCTTTTAAAGGCGGTGTAAGAGAGGAAGAATGGGAGAGACAAAGGCAGGAAATGTTGGATGTTTGTAGAGGGATTATAATGAAGGCCAACTGAGTGCTCTTTGTGTTTTCTCAGATCACTTTTAGGGGAGATGTAGTTGCTTTTGCATGTATATATATATATATCTCTCAAAGTGTCACTTTTTTCTCCTTGTCTCTTCTTCTTTTTTTTTTCTTTAAGAACCAGTATTAACATCACTCAATCCTCTGCCCTTAAAAATAAATCTGGGCGGGAAGTATGAGTATTTCCTGGAATACGTTATACGCTGGGCAATAGATCTGGGTATTTAAATGCCTTTCCTGTAGAGGAAGGTCACTATGCGTCAGGATGCTACCAGCAGCCCTGTGGGAGGTCGGTGAGTGTGTTTCAGCACTGTGGCTGCTCTCCATCAGCTCTCCGCCATGGCAGGCTGGCTTTAAACTTACTGACACTTCTAGCAAGATGAGGCCCCATAACGTGAGCTGGCCAAACATGACATGGCATGGTTGCAAAATAACGAGACTGGAGTTTTAGCCAACACCCTGGAACATGTAGATGCAAGTAGCACGCCTTGTGGGGGTACCATTCCAGCACAGGGAGCGCTTGGTCCTAAGTTGCTTCCACTGCTCAAAGCATCCTTGGAATCGCCTTCAGAGATACTGATGAGCCAACCTAAAAAGTCATAGAAGCATGAAATGTGAGACCATGAAATCCACTAACCTCATTCTGAATGGGAGAAAACTGAGGCCCTGAGACAAATATTGATATGTACAGTGGGGTCTTTCCCTTAGATGGGGAAACATCCGTTCTCAATTACCTTGTTAGCTCTCTCTGCTTATTTTCTCATTGTTTCTCTGCCTTAAGGAAAATTGATTCTGTTAAGCCTATGAATAATTAGAAAAAAATAGAGAGAGAAGGAGAGAGGGGAAAAAGTTCCCTTTAGCATTGCCTAACGTTACAGAGTGTATCTGTAGCACAGGGAAAACCCAGCCCTCCTGGCATGAGGCTCCTTCTATATTTACAAGAAAGTTTCAAGACAGAAATCACTTTATCAGAGTTTCTAGTTGGTTATAGTTACATCTATTGTAAAATCTGGTGTACATAAAGATAGAGTTAAACATACAAGTTCCTAATTGAGTTGTAGACCTTACCTTTCAGGGGTAGGGATTTTGTCAGGGATAAAGCTTTGTCCTTGTCATGGTCCATTGGCAACATTTCCTAAAGTGTGCTCCGTGGTATACTAGCTCTACAAATGGCCACATCAGGTTGGGAATCAGTTGCTTTTATTGCAATCTCCATTTTGGAGATTCTTCATGTACCTTTAGCAAGATTAACTCTGAGAAGACCTATAGGTAAGAACCAGTAACCACACCATTCCTTTCTGTAATGTGAAATTCAGGCTTTGTCAAGCTTATTTTATCATGGAACCATTTTGTGGATGATTTCCCAGACTTGTGTTCTGTGGAACATTCTTTGGATAGCATGACTTTATTGTTAAAATTCTTAAGGTTCACATCTGTCATCTTGTAATAATCTTGTGTGAAATATAAAGTCATCTGGGCTAAACTATAGACCTTCACCTGCCCTCCCTTCTCCATAGGAGAAATTACAGGTTTATTTCAGGATCAAACACTTTTCAAATGAAATGTTGTTAGGAGAAAAACAACAACAACAACAACCCTTTTAGAGCCTAATAATTGCAGACAGAAGACAGTATTATACGAGCCAAACCCAATTTTGTGAATTAGGGCTTTAACTTGGAGAGTTGTTCCTGAAAATAGGTTGTTTTTAAGCAAAACTTTTATGGCTTTTGGTGGGGGACTTTTTCACCATCAAAGGCACGAATATGGGTACTTTTAAACTGACATGTTTCTTGCATTCAAAACCAGGGCTTGTGGAGGAAACAATACTTTCTTTAACCTTTCTGAAACAGTTGGCTTGACCATCATGGCATTTTTTTTGTTTATTTGGGATATTAGCTTTTTTTTTTTTTTTTTTTTTAATGCTGGAAGGGTCCTTGTTGATCTTGTCCCAGCCTGCACTTCACAGATGAGGAAATAGAGGCCCAGAAGGCTTCAGTGACCTTTCTAAGTCTCTTTACTAGTTAGTGACAAAACCAGAACTAAAAATCAAGAACTCTCACTTACTTACTAAAGTAAGCCTAGTAACTTTTTATTTATTGTACACTCTGTTAAAAAGAAAGGAGTTAATTGCTTCTCTTGATTAGATAGTAGGTAGGTAGATATGTACCTACACAGATGATAGATAGATGCCCATAATTAGAAACTCTTTTACCCTCAAGGTAAGAAGACCCTCCACAGTTCCTTGGTTGTCTCCTTTCTTATTTTTAAAGGAACTTCACCCACCTCAGGCCAGGTCTTTGATACTGTTCACTTGAGAAATCGATTCACTTCCATGGAGGAGATAGGTGTGAAAAAGAGGGTCATGCTGAACATTTTAATCTCTCTTATTTCAGGCTGAGAGATTCACTGCAGCAAGGGGGTATTTAAGGTTTTTGACATAAGGAGAAGAACTGGCTATCACCAAGTGCCTGAGGGCTATGGCTCAGTTATACATCATTGTGTGGTTATTTCTCTCCTCTTCCCCTCCCCCTTTCTCCCAGTTTCAGCCCCTCTCTTCTTTCTCCATTGCCCATGTCTTCAGCAGGAGGGCTATAAAGACAGGAAAGAAAGCTCAGATCCAAGGAAGACATTCCTTCTGTGAGGTTTCACCCAGTTGTAGCAAAAGCAAAAAAAAAATTCTCATGCCTTTGAGTTTTTTCCTTTAGGTAGAGGATTTGGTGGTTAGAGATCTTAGGAAATTCCCCATTAAAAAGCTACTGCAGAATCTGTAGTCTGGTGCTTGCAATAACGGTGGTGTAGTATCTTGTGAAGAAGGCAAGGGCCTTAAAGTTAACAGTGGAAAATATGGGTTCTGGGCTGCACTTCTCTGCTAACTAGCTATGGGATCCTGGGAAGACCAAAAAACCTCTCTGAGCTTCATTGGACCCAGTCTCTTCATCGGGGCTCGGGGATCATGATTCCTGGAATTGTGTGGATTAAATGAGATAAGGGATATGAAAAGGCTTTGTAAACTATGAAGCACCCTGTAAGTACTTGTAAGCATATTTATAGCAATCAGGTAAGCGATAATAATAGCAAACACAACTACACTGCCGCTTTTGAGCCAGATACCGTTTTAAGCCTTGCACATCTGTTAGTTCACAATTCTGACAGCAGATCTGTGTGTTAGTGAATAGCACCTGGCATCATAAATCACCAGGCGGCCGCTTACCTGGATCAGCTGGTGATTTACTCAATGGTTGTGGGTATGTTTCTCCCTTCCCTGGGCCTGAGATGTATTCTTTGTAAAAGAAGCACTTGGACTCTGGTTGAATGTAAGGGCCCTTCTGTTCTGGGATTTGTGATTCTGTTCAGCAGTTTTTTTTTTACCCCTCAAGGGTTCAGTCGCTGATCAGTAATCAGAGCTCACATGTAAAATGAGGGCCATCATCTTCATTTTACAAATGAGGACACATAAGCACAGAGAGCTCAAGTAACTTTCCCAAGGCTGCACAGCCAGTGAGTGGCAGAGCTGGGTTTCAAACTCTGCTCTGGTGCCCCAGAATGACGGCAGCTAGATAGATTCGAAGAACTCTCCAGCGATCCCAGGTGTGTCCTGTTGTCAGAGTCCTCATCTAATCAGCTCCATGATTATCATTTAGCTCTTTAGGTTTTCGGTGCTGGTTGTCATTTAACGCCACATTAGATTTCCAGAATCTTGATAGCAGGTTTTCGGTGCTGGAATGTGTATTTCCAATGTCTGCTGCAGGGTTTGGCAATGGATAGTATCTCCCTGTATGCGCACCGTTTGTTTTCTGGCCAACCTTAGAGTCTTTGAACCCCTCAGGGAGGCCTGCCATTGGCATCTCCCCAAAGTGTGTTTGACAGAATGACCTTTTCACATAAAAAGCCAGTTGAGGTTGCTGTGGTGTGACTCTGGACAAGTCTCCACAGGGGAGGCAAGTTTCAAGTTGCGGCCCGTTTGTTTTCTGCGTGACATGCGCGCTCTGACTTTCTCATGCCTCCTTGACTTTATCTGAGTGAGTTCTGGTTGAAGACTCTCCACCAGAGTCTCCTGGCTGCTTCGGATTGCTTTGGTTGTGCTGTTATTTTATTTTTCTGAAGGCCTGGTTTTCTTGGGCTCTGCTTGCATACCACCCAAGATTTGTAGCCCAGTTGCATCTGGGAAAGAGTCACACCCATTGAAGTTGGGAGAAAATGGACTCTTAGAGCCCAAGGACATTGACATAAATCTCAGGTCACAGTCATCTTCCATCTCTCTGACTCTGCCTTCCTTCTTTATGTGATGCTGTTCCAAGATCTCTTACTGGGACCAGCTTTCTTGGAGGGTTGCCTTTAACTCCTAATCCACTCAGTAGATTTTACCACTAACACACCTCTCCAATGGATGGTCTCTCCAGTCCCCATAAGTGACCCACTCTGGAGTTCACTTATTCCTTCATCTACCTATGAATTATGTGATATTACCTACCTACCAGACAGAACAGTGATACCAAAATAAATTTGACACTATCCCTGTTTATAAGGACCTAATACTTTGAAGGGGGGGAGGATTCACTTTGTTAATCAACAGTTAGTTCTTGAGTGCCCACCATGACCGAGTACCAGAACTGTGCATACCAGCAGATACAAGCCCTCTCGTCATAGGACTTCTGATCCAGGAGTGGCAACCACCACATTCATAATTTCACAGATAATTATATAATTATGGCTGTGATAGGTGCCACAAAGCAAAGGTACAAGGTGTGGTGGGAATATTAAACAGTTTTTTTTTTCCCCCTTGGCCTAGTTTGTGGATGAGGTATGTTTCCCTAAAGAAGTGGAATTAGCCAGGGAAAGATGGGCACAGGGGAGCGGGCTTGGACAGATACCTCTCATATAAGGTAGAAAATGGTCAGTGCTCAGCTCAAGTACTGTGGAAGTTGAGGTGAGGAAGAATGTTTTAAAAACTGGTTTGATGATAAAACTCCTTTCAGAATATTTCCTTGTTGGACTTTTCTGGTGGTGCAGTCGTTAAGAATCCGCCTGCCAATGCAGGAGACATGGGTTCGAGCCCTGGTCTGGGAATATCCCACATGCTGCAGAGCAACTAAGCCCGAGTGCCACAGCTGCTGAACCTGTGCTCTGGAGCCCGCAAGACACAGAGCCTGCGTGCCGCAACTACTGAAGCCCATGCACCTAGAGCCCGTGCTCCGCAACAAGAGAAGCCACCGCAATGAGTAGCCCACACACCCCAACGAAGAGTAGCACCCACTCGCCACAACTAGAGAAAGCCTGTGCGCAGCAACAAAGATCAAATGCATCCCCCCAAAATAATTAAATAAATAAATTTATTTTAAGAAAAAAGAATATTTCCTTGCTTTTCCCCCCTAAAAGTGGTGGGCTTCTGTAACATCATGACCTGGTTTAGTAATTGTAAATTGACTTAAGTAAAGAAGAACTCTCTGTTTTCCTTACTACTTCCTAGATGTGTTAAAATAATTCACCATGTTTCATGTGTACACCCAAAGTCCTTGAATCCAATTAGCAAGAAAAACACTTTTCATGTCATTGTCAAGTAACACAAAAATACATAACAGTAAAGAAAAACTGAAATACCAATGCCTTGAGCTTTTTGCTGGAATCTGGGAGTGTCTCATCATAAGAAATGGTTTCAGATGTATCATTTTCATTCTGCATGTATTTATTTATCTATTCAGAGCGCCTCCCTCGGGTCCTTTGGTATTGTAATGGGCCTTTGGAGGTGAGAAGCAACAGGGTAGAGGCAGAGCCTGCTGGTTGCTGCCATCCGGATTATATTCTGCTCCAGGGCAGGAGGGCAAGTGGGCGTCAAATCCTGCCCCCCCTCTATTTGCCAAGCCAAGACCGGGTGCATTTTTCTAATGCGTTCAAAAGAACCTCATGGTTAGCAGAGGCCTGGATATGGAAATCTCTGACACAGGTTTGTTTTCCTCTGAAAGCCCTCATAGTTTAGTGGGGGAGGCAGGCATGGGAATAACTAAACATAATTATACTGCCAGCCAGAAGGAAATATGTTAATCAGAGGTACAAATGACAGGCCGAGGGGGCTTAATTGAAGGATTTTAATTCTCGCAGGGTGGGGAGAGTAAATTTATACAGCACTTGAAAAGCCAAGTTGGATGGGCAAGTTTTTTCTTCTTTTTTTTTTATATAGATAGTAGCTTTATTGAGATCTAATTCATATGTGATACAATTAGCTCTTTTAAAGTATACAATTCAGTGGTTTTTTATTATATCCCCAGGGTTGCACAACCATCACCAAAATCAATTTTGGAACATTTTCAAAACCTCCAGCAGAAACCCTGTACCTATGGGCAGTCTCCCCTTCTTTCCCCAAAGCAACCTCCTTGCACCTAGCCCTAAGCAGCCACCAATCTACTTCCTGCTCTGTAGAGTTGCCCAGTCTGAACATTTCATGTATATGTGATCACATGATATGGGCGCTCTTGTGACTGGTTTCTTTCACTTGCTGTAATATTTTCCAGTTGCATCCATGCTGTGGCATGGTGAGTAGGTTTTTGATAGCTGGAGAACAGAAGGAAGTTCACCCCAAAATGATGCACTAGGGCGAGGTAAGAGAAAGACCTTCTTAAGAAAGCATGGGTTGTGTTTGAGGGGTTGAAAGTAGAATTTTGGGTCTGCAGAGTAGGGCTTGTTGGGGAACCTATGGTAAATATAGACGGAAATATAATTGGGAGCAGAGTATGAAAATTAGGAGTAAGATTGAACCTCTTTCAGGATGTAGATGTTTCTGAAAGGGGAGTACTAGGACTCGATAGATCTAAGATAAAGAGAAATTGGTAATTAAAACTCCAGGGTCACCTAGGTTGGTTGTGGAAAGCCAGGTGTGAAATCAAGAACTCCTAACTCGCGAGTAGTTTTTGCTCACATTCTACTGCCTCTTGCTTTTTTTGGCCTCTGCCTCTTGCTTTTTAGCTGGAGTGAGTAAAAAAGTACAGGTGACTTTTTCTGTTATAGTTGTTATAAAAAACTATTAGAAGCATGTAAAAAATAAAACTATATAGGTTATGATTAAAAATGCTGTTCCTTGGACACTTGGGATAAGGCGATATTTTCATGGGCAAGCCCACTATGTATGTTTATCCCATCAGGAGGAAACAGGCTTTCCTCTGGTCCATTTGCTTGCCTCTACAGTATCCTGTCATGGGCTGTTTGGGATACAGAGTCTGTATTAGTCAGTTTGGGCTGCCATAACAAAATACCATAGACTGGGTGGCTTAAACAACAGAAATTTATCATTATTATTATTATTTTTTATGGTTCTGGAGGGTAGAAGTCTGAGATAAGGGTACCAGTATGGTCCGGTTCTGGTGCGGTATATTTTTCTGGCTTGTAAAAGACCACCTTCTCCCTGTGTCCCCACATGGAGAGGGGAGAAAGAGCAAACTCTTTGGTGTCTTTTCTTATAAAGGCACTGATTTCATCATCAGGGCCTCCCACCCTCATCAAAACCTAATTACCTCCCAAAGGCCCTATCTCCAAATATCATCATGTTGGAAGTTAGGGCTTCAACATATGAATTTTGTAGGGAACACAATTCAGTCTGTAGCAGAGTCTTACTTTGTTTTGATTTCCTTTGGACCTGTGGCCTTGGCTATGTTCCCTATAGTCACTTGATAGATTCCTGCCAATCAAATGAAAGTCAGAGGTATCCCAAGTGTAGTTGGTAAATGTTTGGTTCTCTTAAAGCCTACAGAAATTACTCATTGCTTGTTTCTGAGCTGCTTATGTCACAGGTTTTTGCAAGAGGAGGGATTTTGGAGATCATCTGGTTCATGGACTATTGACCTAAGGGTTACTGGTCCACGAGCCTCCTGAAATTGTTTGTGTAATTCTCTAAATTTGTGTGGCGGCATTATCTCCTTCCCCAGTGCCTCTAAGATTCTGAAGTGGTTTGTTTCCCTCCAAAGAGGAAAAATCGCTTCCATACTAATCATATTGAGCTCCTTTGCTTATATTATTAAATCTTTACAACTCACCCTCATGGATCACGAAACAGTCGTACAGCAATTAAGTCACCTTGTCCAAGGTCACAGAGCTGGTAGGTGACAGAACCTAGATTCAGACCCTGCAATGAGACGCCAGAGCCCATGCTTCTCACGCTTATGCCTTTTCACCAAGCATGTCTTTTGCATTTCTCTCTTTTACCTTGTTTAGACTCTGGAGCTGATTGACCCTCCTTTGATAAAGGGGTAGTAGAAGCCCAGAGAGAAGTCAAACACATTCAGTTTGGTGCTGTGATTAAGAACACATTGCCTGTCAACATGTGACAATGATACAAACAAACCCAAAGTCAAACCATGAGACTTTAACACACATTTTAAAATTAAAATAAAAATTCTCCTTTTTGACCTTTTGGTTCTGCTTCTGACCCTCATCCTCTCTCTTTCCCCCCTCTCTTCTTCTTTTTTTTTCTGGTACGCGGGCTTCTCACTGTTGAGGCCTCTCCCGCTGCGGAGCACAGGCTCCGGACGCGCAGGCTCAGCGGCCATGGCTCGCGGGCCCAGCTGCTCTGCGGCATGTGGGATCTTCCTGGACCGGGGCACGAACCCGTGTCCCCTGCATCGGCAGGCGGACTCTCAACCACTGCGCTACCAGGGAAGCCCCCCCCCTCTTGTCTCCTTTTCTTCCCTCTCCTTCTCTCTGTTCCTTTCTCCCCTTCCTTTCTTCCTTCAACAAGCATTATTGAGCACTTACCTCACTAAGCTAAGATGGAATCATTAGTAATTGAGTGTTTTAATGTTCCTAAGATGGTTTTGTGGTGGGGGACCCAGAAACTATCCTACTCCTCTGTGGTCAACACGTCTCTATCCCAGAAGGTCCTTGGTGTAGCTGTCACATACAAAACAGTGTTGAGGGAAAGCAAAGTACCTGAAGCCAATGTCTTACCCTCCTACAGAGGAGGCTCCCTGATTTCTAATTTTGGAGACTGGATGGTGGCAGTCATTGAAATAGGCAATACTGAAGGGAGCTCCTCTGTTATGTGGGTATAGGGCAGAATGGGAGTTTTTTTTAGCTTTTCAGATTTGAAAGGTTAGCAAATGAATTATTGTGTGTTCAGGACTAAAATTTCGAAGAAAGGTCAGGACTAAAGTTGGGAACTGTCAGGATACAGTGAAAGCAGAGCAGTAGGCGATATGGCTCAAGGAACTTTTGAAGAGAGAAAAAAGTTCTCTTCCTCCTTTCCTTCCAGAGGGTGACATCTATCTCAAGTCCCATCTGCCCAGATAGCCCTTTTGTCACTAACCTGGGCAATGTCCACCAGCCCCAGAAGTCCTGTAAATCTCCTTTGGTAATTTTTCCCCACATTTATAATATAGTAATTATGATATTTGTTTTCACTTTCCAGGTAAACTCTAAGTTCCTTTGCATTTATATACACGTTTTCCTCTCATATACATTCTTTTCCTTTTAAGCTTCCTCAGTACGTGTATGTATTAGACATTCATTGCACGATAATGATTAGAGTCTTATTTCTTTTCTTCTGCTTTTTGTTTTTTGGTTGTTGTTGTAGCATTTATTTTGAAGTAGTTTTCCCTGTATGTTAGTGGGATGTTAACTTCTCTATAGAGAATTTATCCTTTGACTTTATTGGTCCCCTCCCTTGTGTCTCACCTTCTGCTGGTGTGCTGTCCTGCTGCCATCAGGTGGGTCTCTCCTGATATCTTGATGTTCTCACTCTGCCCCAGCAATGATGCCAAGAGTGTGTCTGCTGACAGTTAAATCCTATAGGAACATAGAGTCCAGCTGCTTCATAGAAAACTAAGGCCCAGAGAGGATTCATCCATATTCGGTTCAGGTCAGTGTGGATCCTGGTTTCAGATCGGTGCCAATTCTGTGCTTTCCACTCAGGCTTACTGATGTTTGTTTAGCTTCTTGCCTTTTAATTTTTTTTTTGTCAGATTTTGGGATGAAATTCCTGACTTTTATCACATTAAAATTCATTAGGATTCTGTTTTTGAACCCAGTTCTATCCTATTCTACCTCAGATTGCACTCTCCTTTTCACCCTGTTGTGGTGCGTTTGTTCCTAAGACAAAATCAGGAATGACACCCGGCATAGAAAACATTTGGCCACGTATCAGGGGAAAATTTACTGTTTGTTTTATTGTGTTGAATGTCGCCAGTATGGATCCACATGATCCATTTTAATTGATTTTTGGGGAAATATTATTCTCAGTTTTCTTTACTTTCTCCTCACCTCCTTAGCATGGTTTGCCACTTAGTTTTTTTTTTTTTTAACCAGACACCATGTAAGATGCTTTAGGACTTGAGACATGGTTAAGGTGTAGTTCATGCCCTCAAGGAGCTGTACATCTAGTGGAAGAGACAGACATTTTAACAGGAAGTTTCTAGCACTGGCTGGGCTAGGATGCTTTCAACAGTAAAGGCACAGAAGTGTGTATTGGAGTATGTGAGAAGAAAAGAAACTTGAGTGGGGGCTCTCATGAAGTTGCCAGTGTACTCATTTACCATTGTGTATTTAACGCCCACATTCTCCTTGCCTGAGGTGATTCTTCTTTATATGTAATACAAAATTTTAAAATAAAATTTAAAAATAAAACTATATATACACACACACGTATATGTGCATATATATATATTCTTTATATATTATACAAAATTTTACCTGGCTTTTGCCTCACTCTAACTCTCCGTCTTTTAATTTTTTTTTTTTTTTTTTTTTTGCGGTATGTGGGCCTCTCACTGTTGTGGCCTCTCCCGTTGCAGAGCACAGGCTCCGGACGCGCAGGCTCAGCGGCCATGGCTCACGGGCCCAACCGCTCCGCGGCATGTGGGATCTTCCCGGACCGGGGCACGAACCCGTGTCCCCTGCATTGGCAGGCGGACTCTCAACCCCTGTGCCACCAGGGAAGCCCTCAGTCTTTTAATTTTAATTTTATTACGATTTGAATAGTATCAAAGCAGAATGAAAGATTTATGGGTTTTTTTTTCAGAAGATGAACAAGAAAAAGTATGAGGATGATTGATGTGTATGTCAATGTTTAGAAAACCATAGGAATTAGGGAGAGAGGTCTGTAGCATATCAGGAAATAGGAAGCTATCTCACCAGTTGCTCGAAGTGGTTGCTCAGACTCTTGGAAAGTGTGCTTTCAACAGATGATGCTTAAATCACAGCGTGTGCACGCACACAGGCATGCACACACACCGGTCTCTCTGCCTTATTAACCCCTTATTCCTAACTCTGTTTTATTTGATGACTTCTTTACCTTGTTCGTTTCCAAATATTACCTCCGCTGGGACCTAGTTAGAACCTCTCAAAATTCACAGAACATTAGAATACATGTGGGTTCCACATGTTATCTTTAGGCATTACGGAATATTACAAGCTAATTATGGTTATCCATTGTGTATACAGGTGTATAAATACCTCTTCTGCCAAATTTGTTGTCAGGATGCAGTGAGAAAAGTCAAGGAACTAGTTCTTATTAGGTTTTGAATTTCGAAGGTATTTTCTCCTCTAGAGTAATAATACTGCAGGTTGAGACTTCACAGGTTTTAAAGTAAGTGTCCAACGGCAGAGTTTACCTTTTTATTAAGTTAATGCTTAACTCACTGAAATTGCTTTATGATTTTACGCAGAAATGACTAATTCTACTAAGCAAGCTTTTGTAGAGAAGACATACTTTGATATCCTCTGCTGTGTTGAATAGCCATGTTTAGAAAAGAAGTTTCATTCAATCGCTAGCACATTAAAGCATTTTGTAGGATTTTTAAAAGCAGTTGCTCTCTTAGAGAGGTAATTGGACATTGTTATTTTCGTTTATATTAATTGTTTCATTGTTATTTTATATATTAATAATGTATAAAATTTTTTAAATGACCCTAGAGTTGGTTTGAGAAAAATGACAACACAAAAATGCTGTGTAGGAAAGAATACTACCTCTCAAGTCTGAAGACGTGGGTTTTAGTCCCAGTTCTGTCTGTGACTTGATCTGTGGGCCTTAGAAAAGTCAGATCAGACACCTGAGTCTCATCTTTCCACCTTAAATAACAAAGGAATTGCAAACCTTAGATCTGGAAGGCACCTAAAATTGGTCCTCTCTTTTAAAAATTTTTTTAAGTAAAGTTGCAACATTATATCAAGCTCAGACCATTTAGGAGGAAAAATGTCACCATTATTCCACCACCTTGATAAGTACAACCTATCATTTTTGTATATTCCCTTCCAGTCTTTAGCTATTAGGCAAAAATTACCATAGTGCTACGTATGATATACATATATGGCATCATATATTAAGCATTTTCTGTACTGCTGCATATTCTTGAAAGATTACAGTTTTAATAACTGTTTAATATTTCATTGAGTGGTCATGCCATATCTTACTTAATTATTCCATTATTTTTATGTATTGCTGTGATTGACATATTTATGCATAAATATAGCTTAGTTCATCAAAAATCTTAAACGTGTTGGAGGGTTGAGATCTCAGGGTCAGAGGTTAGCATTTTATGGTTACTCAAATTCCCCGATGACTTGTGTTCTACAAGGGATGTTTCTGTAATTGCAGCAGGAATGAGTGAGTGGGTCAGTGTCTCCCCAGTGGCCAGCATTAGATACGTTGTCTTCTTGGTACTAGTATTTCTTTGGTTATTGTGAGGTTAAACATGTGTCCTCATGTCTCATGTCTAGTTATATTTTGTTTATGGCATTTGAAAATGAATACTTTGTGATCTGTGGGAACCTCTTCACAGCAAAATGAAAAATCCATATTTTAATGAGAATTGTACATGACTTGTCCAAAGAGGTTCTCGAGCTTTTTGAGTCATATGAAGGAGCCCTTGAATAAACTGAAAGACATACCTTATTCGTAAATGGAAATGTTAAGGTTGTTAGGTAGTTACGCACCCCTACATTTTATGTAATCTCAGCACAACTTACAAGTTAATTGTTTTTGAATCTTAACAAAAAAATTCTAACATGGGCTAGATAATAAACAGGCAAAACAGCTAAGAGAAATTTGAAAAACAAGAGTAACGAGGGACAGGGACCAGCCTGGCCAGATGCTAAAGTAGATTATAAGGGAACCATAATTGAAGTGTTGGTGCTGGAATAGATGAAGGCCATTGGGGTGACATAACTCACCCAGAAACAGAGCAACTGCAGGTCAAATTCAATATGCAATAAAGGGACCACCTTGAAACATTTTGAAAAGGGAGCGTTCTTTTTTTTTTTTTAACATCTTTATTGGAGTATAATTGCTTTACAATGGTGTTTCTGCTTTATAACAAAGTGAATCAGTTTTACATATACATGTGTTCCCATATCTCTTCCCTCTTGCGTCTCCCTCCCTCCCACCCTCCTTATCCCACCCCTCTAGGTGGTCACAAAGCACCGAGCTGATCAGGGAGGGTTCTTTTAATGGCATTGGGGTAATTGGTAGTCATTAATGAAAAAAGAGTTGTATCATGAATATATATCAGAATAGACCTTGCTATGAATTAAAGGTCATGTTAAGAAAAAAAGACAACTAGAGAAAAGCTTTAATAAATGAACAGATTGATTATATCTTTAGTAATTGGAAATAATAACTTTTTAAAATTTAGAACTGGGGTTTACAAAATTTTTCTGTGAGGGACCAGTTAGCAAATATTTTAGGCTTTGAGGCCAGAGTGTCTCTGTCACAACTACTCAACTCTGCCATTGTGGCACCAAAGCGGCCATAGGCAAGTCACACATCTAATAAAGAAATAGAGAACACATCTGTTTGTAAGAAGAAACATAATATTGTAAGTGTCAGTTTCCTCACACATCTGTTCCCAAAGTGAATTTTGTGTATCTTTTCATTTTTTTTGCCAGTGAGTGGAAAGTAGTATGTCCTTGCTGTTTTAATTTGCATTTCTCTACTGTTGCAGTTGTGTATGTGTGTTATTATTATTATTTGCTATATTTGTTTTCCATTGAGGTCTCCTCTTCAGTGAATTACAAGTAGGGTTAATTTATCTCACTTATTTTATCTTCTTGTCACTTGATGTCTCCAGGCCCTGGAGACCTGTGGTATCTCCAGACCAGTGCAGACTAACAGGGCACCATTTTGCGTCACGAATGATAACTCTTCCTGTAACTTTGTGCTCAAGGTCCTGGGACTTGATTTTCAGTTCAGTTCTTACCCGTGTCCTAGGCCAGCTACTTGCCAATAGACTGAGGCTGGAGGACCTTTTTTTTTTTTTTTTTTTTTTTTTTTTGCGGTACGCGGGCCTCTCACTGTTGTGGCCTCACGGGCCCAGCCGCTCCGCGGCATGTGGGATCTTCCCGGACCGGGGCACAATCCCGTGTCCCCTGCATCGGCAGGTGGACCCTCAACCACTGCACCACCAGGGAAGCCCTGGAGGACCACTTTGTTTCTCCATCCTGAGTGGTGCTTTGCTGCTTCCAGCTCCTTTAGAGTTAGTTGTTGTCTGAACCTACCTATGCCCTTTGGGGCCTGAAATCCAACTGTGGGCAAGATCTACCTTTGCATTTCTGTCTGTCCTGGTGAGGAACCCTAGAGCTTGAGCCTCCCTCCCTCCAATTGTACTGCTTTAAAGAATGATCAGAATTATGTTTCACTCCTGAGTGATGATGGTTATTTCTGTTTTCCAAGAGATATGAGTGAGAAAATGGTGACGTGACTTGCACAGAGCCACACAGTTCTTAGAAGACACACACCGTGAGATTATGATAATGACTGAGGTGGAAGCGTCCTTTTCTTAGTCCAGGGTCTCCATGTCCTGGGTGAGCTGCCATCACAAAGGGTGCCTCTGCCCCTCCCTGCAGTCTTTCCATTGTTGTGTGTGCTACAGGAACTGAGACCATTATGACAGAGCCAAGCTGGTTTCTCTTCTCTTTTGGACATCATTGTTTGTCACAATTCTGAACACTATTTCTTCCTCCTGATTATAAAATTGTAAAATCATGGCTATATTTATATTTCCTTTTGCTGCGAAGTACCGTTCACAGCTTTCCTTTGAAATTCCTTTACTAATAATGTTTCTTCATATATATGTATCATCTGCTGTTTATGAAATGCTCTTGTGTCCTGTGTCACACTTAATCCTCATCAACACCTATGAGGTAAGCAGGGCAGAGATTGTTGTCTCCATTTTACAGATGAGGAAACTAAGGCCCAGTGAGGTCTGGAAGGCCCTGGCCTTGGACTGCCCTTGGAGCTGGTAGCAGAACTGCTTTTAAATGCATGACCTTGACTCTGCTGACATTTTTCTTCCTGTCCACAAAATTGCTTCTCTTTTATGAGTTTCAGGGATTTTCTTGTCCAAGACACGAAGAAACTGGTGACTTTTCTTGAGAGATCTAAGCATTATCGCATTTGCCTAATATTTCTTTTACGTATTGGCCTGAGTACTTTCAGAGAAGACAGTTACATGTAAATATTCCCCTTGTTTTTCAGACAGTGAGGCAGACATTTTCAGAGAAGACAGAGACCCTGAAGAAACTGTGTTTGTTCTTTGGTGTTCTTAACAACCATTGCAACCATGAGTTTGGATTTTTTCCCTGAGGTTTTCTAGTTGTAGGCTGCTATAATGCTTCACATTTGGGGCTCAGTGATTCCTGTTTCTATTTTAACTCTATGAGGCTTGTGTGTTATGTGACCTTTGTGCTCTGACCTTCAGATTGAGGGAACTGAAAATTTAGGAAGTTTTGTTAGGACTTGAATCCAAGTAAATTCCCTTATGAGTACAAAGACTCATAGAACTGTGGAATGTTAGAGTTTCAAGGGACTTTCATCCATCTAGCCCCCTTGATTTGAAAACGTGGCCAGTTAGTGATAAAATGGAGTTAGATTAGGTTCTCTGCTGGCTTGTTGCATGTCGCTTCATACTTCCCCCCGTGTCTCTTCTTACCAGTCTCTGAGCTCTGAGAGGGCTGGCACTGTGTCTGCCCTGGGCATGGCTCTGCTCCCTAGTGAAAATCAGAGGGCTTTGCCTAGGCACTCAAGATCTCTTCGCACAGTGAGTGATTTGAACCTGTCTCTTGTTGATAAAATATCATTACTGTCTATTGGCAAATGGAATTTTGAGGGTTTGGAGGTGGGGTTTAGTTAGGGTTTACTCTGGGAAACAAACCACTCTAGATATTTGAACCAGAAAGGTTTTAATTCAGGGTGTTAGGTGCTTCAGAATCATTGGAAGATTGTATAGAGCAGGCTATAGGCTGAGCTTCCAATAGTAAATCTCAGAACCACATAAAATTACTGTGTGGGGGACAGCAAAGATTCATGAGGCTACCATGGAGCTGCTGTGGTCAGGAACACGGCACACTACTTGTGAACCAGAGATTAAGAAGCCACGATCGGGAAGGTAGTAACTGGACCCTAAAACCTGGAGTCCAGCTGCTCTCTCTGCCGCAGCTGCTTCTTGACAACCACAGGGCTGAAGACTGAATGTTGGAATGTGGATGCAGAAAAACCCTCTGTCTCCATGACCGTGTTTCCAGCAGACAGCGAGCCAAAGTGGCAGAGCGTGGCTTCCATCTTACTTTTATCTTCCAAGTCTCAAGCTGGTACACATATTTTGGCAAAATCTCTTTTGCAATCAAACCCTACCCTGCCAGACAGCCTCTGCAATATGGCAAGGTTGAGTGCTCATCCGCCATTTCCAACACAGTAAGGGTTGCTGTCACATGTTGGGCATGGCTTCTGTAAGGCTCTGTGTGTAGTTGATATTAAACTGAGGATGGATTAACAATTACGTTCCATTAGATCTCTGTTTGTCAGTGTAATTAATTATATAACAGAAGGGAAGGCAAGAGTTTTACTTTAGGGAATCCCTAAGGGGAATTCCTATTTATCAGAAAAACTGCCATAAGGAGGGAAGATCCTGAGCTGGGAGAGTATTCTAAACTGTTTTGGTTTCAAACATCTTGGAAGGTACTACAAGGAGACATGCGATTTTATGATACAACAGTGCTTACCATGTCTGCGGGGAGTTCCGTCTTTGGCAGGGGTTGTCAACTTTCCACTTTGAATGCTTCGCCTCTTCCCCCGCCCCTGTGGAATATACATTTTGAATTTCCAAGGGAAATCAATATAAAATCGTTTATTTAAAATAAATCAAACTGACATATAGCCAATGGGCCGGCATTGAATTCTTTTGACTTCGTTTCCCTTAACTTTCCCCCAACCCCTGTTTAAAAATGTAAAACATTTATAAGTAATCCCCTCCACCTTTACTCTGGTACCCTAGTGAATACATTTGGACACATTTTATTTCTGTTTCTTGCCCACTCCCTAATTTTTCCTGTTCCAAATTGTCCTTCTACTTGAAACAGTAGACATAAAATCACTGGTAATGTTGATGGTCATGGGGACAGGAGTGGGCAGGTGGTAAAGATATAATTGAAGTAAATAATCTGATTTTCTTGGAAAAGGTGATATTCTTTACTTCAGGAGAAAGAGGATGAGTGAGTAGGGTAGTTGATACTAGCTTCTTCTTGATTTCTCCTGTATCCTGTGTTCTTCTACTCCTGCGCAATCATTCTGGTACCTTCTTCCATCCTTACTGGAAAGCACGTGCTTCTGGAGCAGGGAAGCCCCCAAGACCTTCTCACTGCTAATTGCTCTGCCCTCTTAGCAGTTGCAGTAATAGACTCAAAGTTGGAAGGTCTTTGGCCATATGGAGCCTTTGGGAGAGGACCCTATCATATTCAGAATTCTCTTGGACTCAGTGACCAAAACCTCATTATTGCTGTTATAAGTAAAGTGACTATATATAAGGTATTGTCTAAATGGGGACACTTCTGAGAGTGAAAAGGGACACTGTTGATAATTACACTGAAACAGTAGGCATAAATTGGATGTATAGTCACCCTAATTATAAGGAATTGTGGAGAACAGTGCTTGAAATGTGAACTGACATGATTCAGAAGCAGAGATTAACTCTTTATGTTCCCAAATCTTTAAGTTTCCCTTCTCTTTTATATACTAATCACATGCTAAGCGCTGATGATGGGACAGGTTCTGTATTAGGCACTAGGAAAATATAGGAAGATACCGTCTGTGTTCTTTATTTCCTTACAATCACTGTAAGATTTTAGAGCAGAGGGTTTTCAACCTGGCTCATAGCATAGTTCTCATTGGAGGGCTAAGGAAGTAATACGTTTTATGCTTCCCCCACAAGTGAAGTGTATTCTGCCGAAGGACGAAGATTTAAATAAATCCGAGGAACTCTTTTATCAATTTGTCTATTTTATTCTTGGGATTTTCTTAAAGATTTGGCATGAAGAAACAATTTTTTGCCAAAGAAAAGTTTGAAAACTACTGGTTTGAGATTTAAAATTTTATGTTATTGTTCTAAAGCTATAAGGCTGGTTGGAAAAAAAAGGGAAGAATGGGATTTTTTTTTTTTTTCCCGGTACGCGGACTTCTCACTGTTGTGGCCTCTCCCGTTGCAGAGCACAGGCTCTGGACGCGCAGGCTCAGTGGCCATGGCTCACGGGCCCAGCCGCTCTGCGGCATGTGGGATCTTCCCGGACCGGGGCACGAACCCGTGTCCCCTGCATCGGCAGGTGGACTCTCAACCACTGCGCCACCAGGGAAGCCCAGAATGTGACTTTTTAAACTTGGGACACAGAAAAAGTTACATACAAAACTAAAAAAATATATATATATTTTAAGTATCTGGAGGGCTTCTATGTATAAGAGGGCTTGTGATTCCAAGGAAAAAGCAGGACTGATCGGTGGTTCTTAGAGGAATAGTTTTCAGCCTCACATAACTTTCTAGCAGTTATAACTTTCCTGCCATGGAAGGGGCTGCCTTGTGAGGTCATAAGTTCCTTGTCATTGATTTGGACAAACACACTCACAGAGGGTGATTAAGTTTCAACTTCAGCTCCATATTAGAAGAAATAACTTCATTAACAATTTCATGCTTCTTGGATATTAAAACTTCTATATTCGTAAGTCGTTAGCTGCTGCCTTACCTATGTCTAAAGTGCATGTGTATGTATGTGTTTTATTTCCCCAGAATATTAGCCAATTTAGTACATTCTTCACACATGGCATTGCCTTTTTTGCATGGTAGTCAGTAATTAATAAAAATGCAGAAGGCATAACATCAGCGCTCTCGTCGAAAGAAATTTGAAAGGGAATAAACATCCACCCATGTCATTCTGAAACTGATCCGAAACAGCCTGGCTCGTTTTTACTCAGCGGCTATTGGTCGATGCTCTTACAGATTTTGTCTCTGTTTCAAAATCTTGAAATAAAAGTGGAGCAGCTTCCAACATGACTTAAGAAAAAGGTCACCAGTTGAAAATGGTTTCAATTGTTTTGCTATTAAATGTGAAATTGGAAAACTAGCCTCTCTTCCATAATTTGAATTTATAACACATTCTAATGAGAAGCCTGCCTGTTTCATACCATTTCAAATACTGAGAAATTTCTCCAGGCTCTTGGATTGGTGTTAAACGGAAATTTTAATTTCAGAGCATATAATGCATTGAGTCTCTTTCTTCTTTAAAGCTGTATCTTATGATCCTTGAAGGATGAAAAGTTGTGCCTCTTCTTCCTCCTCCTTTATTTTTCCAGTGACTAGGCATTTTAATTTAATTTAGCAATATCCTTACATTTTAACCTTAGAATGAAGTAGATTTGGGGTTTAACAGAAATTTAAGATGAAAATTAAGTATTAGAGAAACAAAGATTAATTTGGAAACTTTAACTTGTAATAATCATATTATCCAAATTCAATAATGTTAATTCAAATGATAGCATCCAAACTCTATGCAAAAGCTCTGAACTAGTTTACAACCGGTATGAGACATTAGGATACAAACAGCACAGTTGACAGGTGACAGTTTTGTGAGCAATATGATGTTTAGAAGGCTGGAGGGTAACAGTTAACTCTGTGTCTTGTTGCTGTGATTACTCTTGGCAGGTTATATGGTCTGAGCAAACATTGCTTCACAGTGTCACATATAGTGTCATGTAAATATGGCCTGAGATTTGTCAATAGAAGGTTTATATTCATTGAAGACCAAGTGAAACATTTCTACGTTTCAAGATATATCTAAAATAGAGGTTTTCTTCTCTTATTCAATATGGTTTTATTGGGATATCAAAGTGAATTTGTAATAAAGAAGAACAAAAAAATTATTAAAAAAATTAAAATCAATGAAAACATCCCTCAAGTGCTAGTAATAGTCACTGATCTGTCTAATGGGTACAAAGGACTTGTAAACAGACAGCTAAAACACGGTGTTCATGTATTTTAATACAGGTTTGAACAGGCTGTCAGGGGAAAGCAGACAGTGAGTGGCCATTAACTTGTGGACCTACCCACTTGGCAGTGGGTTTGGAATGAGAGGATTCCAGCCAGATACCACCAAAAGGATTGCTAGGCCTTGTTAGAGATGCTGTTGGTGATTTTTTTCCCATGGTCACTTTTTCATCCTGGTGGAGGAGCAGGGTATAAACCAGAATTTTAAACCCTTATGAATCAGGCACTCAGAATCTCATCTTTGTAAATCCAGATTTCCACTATGAGAAGTAGACTTACTGAACTCAAAGGGCTCAAGGTATTGTTTGCACCCTTTTCTTGGCCTTGTACAGAAGAGTCTGCTAGAATCAGAGACTTAAGAGAAAGCTCCTTAAGAGTACATTTAAAAAATAAGCACAGCACACTCCCCAGACTAGCCTACCATTGCAGAACATAGCATGTTGGAGATCATCTTCTTAATGCTCATTATTTTAGAGCTGGAGAATTTTTTTTTTTAACATCTTCATTGGAGTATAGCTGCTTTACAATGGTGTGTTAGTTTCTGCTGTATAACAAAGTGAATCAGCCATACATATACATATATCCCCATATCCCCTCCCTCTTGCGTCTCCCTTCCACCCTCCCTATCCCACCCCTCTAGGTGGTCACAAAGCACCGAGCTGATCAGAGCTGGAGAATTTGAGGTCCAGACAGGGTACCTATTTTCTTGTTCACTTAGCCAAGTAGAACCATTGTCATTAAAGGTGACCTAGAGTGCAAAGTTGGGGTCTCATGACTTTAGTGCTGATCTCCAATGGCGTGGGTGCTGACTCTTTTGGAGGAGAAATTCTTTAATCCCATGTCTATTTCAGTGCCTTTTACCCACTCTTTCTAGTTAGTATCCAAGAATAAGCAAGAGTTTCACACTTGTTTAGTGAAACTTTTCCACCACAAACGCCTTCCGGAAGCAGAACAACTGGGTTGAATCCAGGTGCAACTCCCTGTGACTTCTTAGCCATTGAATAGCCTGTCCTGGCTGTTGTCACCCAGTTGCGGCAAATAAAAGCCCGTGAGGTAGTAATTGGTTTGGTTCCATTCTCTCCTTTACCATCTTCTGAGAGGCCTGGTCTTCCAGTGCTGTTGTTTCCCTGTCAGGGTCGCTTGTTCCCTTTCCGTGTGATATTCTGAATCTGAAGTGACAGTGCAATGTGGACTATGTCTCTATTCCGCCTCACTTCTTTATCAGAGACAAACGTTTACTTGAACGGACTGATGCTTCTCCCTCTTTCTGCTTCTCAGTTTACTGACATCTGCAAGTGTAGTTGCGTTTTTCTTGCCACCAGCTGTGTTGCCAGTCATAGGGATTGCACCTTTTGCATTGATTTGTATTCGTACTAACTCTGTGCAAGGCAGGTTGGCATTTAACCTGTTGATTCCTGGTCTGCCTCGCCTCACTCTACCACCCCCAGTCAAGGGGACTCATAGGAGTGAAGACGGATTTGTAAGAAACCTCAGCTCGCTCGGCTGGCGGGCTTGTGGGGGGGGGGTCATGGAACATGAGGGTTGGAAGGAATGGTAGGAATGGTAGCAGGCATCTCATCTTCAGTTTACAGATAGGGAGACACACTGAGGTTCAAAGAGGTCAAGGGACTAAAGTCATAGAGCCAGTTAGTGGCTAAACTGGAAATCCACCCAAGTCCTCTGCATCTCAGTCCAGTGTTTTTTCCAGTATTTCCATCTGTCTGTCAGATAGTCTATATAAATGTTTGGCATTTCTATAGAGTTGTTCTCTCGTCACCCCTTCCGAGTAATGGCAGCTGTCCATGCAGAGAGTGGGGCACTTAGCTAGTGTGGGGCCAGAGTTGCCTGTAAAGAGAAGTGGAGTGAATGCAGTGACATTTTCAGCCCACGGCAGATCCTCTTTGCCCTTCCAGCTCTCATTAGAGGAAGAGTGATTACGTTTGTTATTCAAATAACAATTGTGTGCAATTTTCAGCCTGCCTTGTTGCTTAACGTTGTCTTCCCATGCTTCCGTCACATGCCACAGCATATCTGCTTCGTAATTACACTGGTAGGGACTTATCTACACCGTTTGGAAAAGGTTTGCCTAAAGTACTTATTTACTTGTGCATAATAAATCTTGATTGATACCTTGGTAATCTCTGAGATCATTCTAAGGTTCCCTCCCACAATGGCGAGGATTGAAGAGACAGGGAAACAGGTGACAAAAAAAGAACAACAACAAAAAAGAGGGCTGTGTTTCCTCACTGACGACCTAAGAGGAGAATTATGGATGATTTGGAATCTCCATGGCTGACTTTTACTTGTTTCTGGCTAGTTCCACAGTCGGGATCTTCCCTGGACTCATGAGTTTGTGCGTAGAGTTGTCATTAGCATTCATCTAATAATCGAGTCCCATCATTTTCAGAGGAGGTCACTGTGATCCCAGAGAGAGCAAAGGTTGCACTATGAGCTCATGGCAGAGCTGAGACTGGGAGCTGGGTCTGAATTCAGAAGATCAGGTATCTTGCAGCTGAGGACCAAGATGTAGAAAAGGATCATTAGCTGTAGTCTAGGGAGGCAAGTACAGTGTACCATTTTAACAGCCCCTTAAGAAAGCAGTTTTGAAACTCTAGGAAGGCACTGACTTTTATACAAAGAGGGAAGATCATGAAAAATCTCCAAAGGTATAGGACAGTGTTATTTAAATCTTAATTGCTTGTTTAAGTGGAGAAAATGTTGCTAAGGGACACGAATCCTAAACTCAATCGGCTATCAACTACTTCTGGTGTCTAAGTCACAAGGCCCCTCAGCCTCTCTTCTTCTACCAATAAAATAGTGTTGTTCATACCTGTCTCTTCTTTCAGTGTCATTCATTTATTCAGCAAACATTGACCAAGAGCCAGGCCTTGCTTGGGTTAATTGCCAAGGGAGATTTAGGGACTAATGCAACATAATTTAAAGATTAAAATAAACACTCTAAGTTAAGTCAATTATTCCCAACCCTTGAATCAGAATACATACATAAAGATTCCCAGATCAGTCTAGTGTGCAGTTCTGAAAACCACTTCTTTAAGCTTATAGCACTTGGTGTTAGATAATACCATACAACGGGGCTTGGTTGTTTTTAAAGTTTGGTGAGCTATGTAAATGTCTAAAGAAGAGTACTATCAGTTGTAAGCCTTTTTTTACTTTTTCGGCTGCGCCATGCAGCATACGTGATCTTACTTCCCTGACCAGGGATCAAACCCATACCCCCGCCGTGGGAATGCAGAGTCTTAACCACTCGACCGCCAGGGAACTCCCTTGTTATTGATTTTGGAAAGGAAGCAAAACTTGAGCAAGCACTAGTTCACTCTGTTTTTGGGGATGACAGTGACTTGTCATCCACATGCTATCTTTAGAGGGGCTTGGTAGCCATTTTTAGTATTAAATGGCACCTTACCTGTAGCCCTAGGTTTTCCCACCCATAGAGGAAGGGTCTTGGACGTCACGTGGCCCTTTTCAGTTGTTTGTGTTTTCTTGTGTCTAATCAATTTGGCTAGACTTCTGGCTTCATCAGTTTGTGATCCTGGGGCTCATGACAGTTAGGTTTGATGGAACAAAATAGAGAAGACATTTTGGCAGGTAGGACGTAGGAGCTAGGGATGGATGTGAAAGTGAAATCCCCTGTTTCTAAGTGATGACTTTCTTTGGGTTATGGTGTTTTCTTTTTCCTCCAAACAGACAGGTAGTACCATGGTGAAGACCATGGCTTTTGGGTCCAAGACTTGTGTCCTAGCTTCAGCTTTGTTCTTCCTTAGCTGTGTGTCCTTGAGCAAGTTATTTAACTCTTAGAGCCTTACTTTCTTGATCTGCTAAATATGGAGAAAGATAACCCTACCTCATGTAATAGTCAGAATGATTATGTGGCCAGTAGAAAATTGCTTGGCATAAAGTAAGTCCTCAATAAACACTTGCTATTTATTGTCGGTCTGTAGCTTTCTTGTACCCACTGAACAGTTAGGAGGTCTGTAGCTTTCTTGTACCCACTGAACAGTTAGGAGGAGAAGACAGAAGAGCAACAGAGCGGCAATAAGTGAAACCTCTTAGGTTCTTCTTAATTGCTTTGCATTTGATGACAGTTCCTGAAAGACCAGTGCTTAGGAAGCCCCAGCTTTTTAACTCCCATCAGCAGTAGGCATCTTGCTTAGAGGAGGGCCACTTCTCTTGCTTTCCTCTCTTCTGATGGTGTTTGTGTATTTTCAGAGCCTCTGTGTAGATCTTCCTTTCACTTCTTGCTTTCATGATGATTATATGCTTAGAGTGAAACCAATCGAGAACCAGAGGAAGTAAGAGCAGGGTAAGTTTTGGTCCAGCAAAACCAGCTCTCACCAGTGCTTCTCTCTCTGTTTACCATGGGTCTCTTTCTGAGAAGCTGAGAAACCCCAGGGAAATGTTCTAGTTCGTCTGTTCACTAAACTTGTGAGGTTTTCTCAAACCCATTTATCAAAATGAAGGGCTGTAATTAAGATTTCAGAGAAGGAAAGCACTCTAGAATATTAGAACTGATTGGGACTTTACAGACATTCATTCTACAAATGAGCATCCTCTCTCGTTAAAGGTCACACTGGCAAAGCTGAGACTAGAACTGGGGTCATAGGGACTCTATGTCTATACTATTGTATTTATCTCCTTCCTTGGGTCCATTTTGCATAGATTAGTTTTTCTTACATAGAATTTTCACTCCTGTTAGATTCCTTTTCAAAGATAAAAGTTCTAGCTTTTTATTTCTCTGTATAAGACCTTTAAATGAGCAAGGCTCATTTTAACCTTCCAAATCTTTCCCCCAAATATTCTAAGTCCCTCATTTCAGTTCAGCTGATCTGCTGCCTTCTCAAAGAAATGCCTTGCTTCTTCCTTCAGTTCACAGAATTTTCAGGCATTGTCCTTTTGCTTATCCCTTTGTCTTTCAGAGCCCCCTAGCTTTCAAAGTACCCCTGTGCTAGGTCCTGTTACATACCCCAGTTGGTTTGTTTTTGTTTTTGTATACTTTGTGTTGCCCTTTTTCTCTTTTCACATATAAAAATATATCTTCCTCAGGTAGGCTTTAAACTCCTTGGAAACAGGATGATCATCTGAACCATCTGAGTACAGGATGAGACGTTGCTTTATCTGGAGCTCTAGGGCTTGGCAAATAAATTTATTCATTTATTAAATTAACAGACATTTTTATTGAGTGCCTATTATGTATTAGGCCATGAGGTTGGAGCATGATAATTACTTCTGCTCTCAAGGATTGAAGAGTTTAGTTTGTGATACAGGCAAGCAGAGAGGCAGAGTGACGTGTGATGGGAGTGGTGATGGCAGTATCCCAGGTGCTGTGGAAATGTAGTGAAAGGGGACATAGCTTGAACTGGAGGACGGAGAATGTGAATTATGTCTTCAAGGACTAGTAGGAAGTGCTGCTCAGATCTAAATGATACATAGTACATGAGACATCATTTTTAATCGAGAGGTAGCTTGGGGGAAGGGGAGCAGAGATAAAACCTAGAGGAAATGGATGTATTTCCAGCAGAATATAAATGCTGAAAAATGACCTCAAAAGAAGTATACAACTGCTACCATTATTGTAGAAGTTCTTGGAACTATGATTAAGCTCTATTATTAAAGAAAGTTTCATATCTAGATGGCTTTACACTGAATTCTGATAAACCTTTAAAGATCAGATAGTTCCAATCTTATCAGTAAACTAATCCAAACAGTAGAAGAGGATGCAGAACCCCCATATCAAAACCTAATGATGATAAGTAAAACAAGTAGAGGAAAACGCTACAGAATGATCTTACTTAGTATTATATGTACAGAAATTCTATGTAAAGTAGAATATTTGAGTCATCAATGTACCAAAACACGACAACTGTGACTGAGTAGGATTTTTTTCTAGGACTGCAAAGATGGTTCAATATCTAGAAATCTATCAGCACTATTCATTACATCTCTAAATTAAGGGAGGGAAAAAAGAGGTGATTCCATCAGTGGACGCTAAGAAGGGAGATGCAGATTCTAGAAAGGGAGGAGTAACCAAGGAGATCAGCATTTATTCATTCACCCATTCATGCATAAGATATTTTTCTAAGGGCTTCCTGGCCAGGCATTGCGCTGGTATAGTGAGACCACTTAGGAACTTCCAGCTTATTGGGGTAGATAGGCAGGTGATTAAATAGCTTACATGTGGACTGTTATTAGTATGAAACAAGAGCCTGGGAATTAAGTTACTCTTTCTGGAGGGAGCTAGGGAAATGTTCACAGCATCAGAGATATTTCAGCTTGGTCAAGATAACAAAAAGTGGGGGGGGGGTGTACTTGGTAGAAAGTAATGGCATTATAGATGGTGGACACAGCATGAGCAAGTTTTCAGGGTCATTAAATTTCATTATAAATCCTGGGAGTGGTGTCACCGGGCCATTGGTAACATATAGAAGAAAGGTTTGAGAAAATGCTGTTAAGGTCTTATGCAGACAGGTATTTGGCCAGACCCTGGCACTCACTGGAGGTGTCACTGGGGTTGCCTCCATGGAGAGTACAGTGGAAGGGTGCTCTGTGGTGCTGGGGATAACTGAAAATATGGTGGGGTCCATGGTTTGCACATGGATGCTTGCATTTTCATCTTTCATATTCTCCCAGAAGTTTCCTGTTCCTTTATATCTGCAGAATTTCTGAAAAGGCCAGGATTCTACAGTCAATTGGCAACGTGTGGTTGCTCTGGAAATGTGCCTCTTTGCTTTAGAAATCACTGTATCCTATATTAACCCATTTTGAAAGTTCCTATTTTGGAATAACTTGAGATTTATAGAAAATTTGCAAGGATAATATTAACCCATTTTAAAAAAAATCCACAAATAAAATTTATACTACAAATGTGCAGGGCACGTTAAAATGTTCAAATCTTTATTTTATCCTACTTGTTCCCCACTTACACTCACTTTGGTCTTGTTGAGAGTAGAACGGACACTTTATTCCCTTTTAGTAGAAAACTGAGGCTCAGTTAAACAAACAAAACCCAAATTAAAGTTTCTCAAGCCTGAAAGATGAGCTTGGTTTTGGTATCTAAAAAAAAAGATCTCCAAGACTTCTAAATGTGCAGCCAGTTTTAAGAACCAGGAGTAAACCAGATTCACAGTTGTTTTTCTGTATTGGTTTTGTGCTGGGCCTTAATGGTGGTTTAGGGATGTATAAAATATGATCCCCGCTCTTCCAAGGAACCTACAATTTACCAAGTGTCTGTGTACATTAGCATGTGTACAAGGTGCAGGGGAGGAAAATAAGGCCCTGCAACCAGAGTGAAAAGCCAGTGTCCCCACTGGCTTAAGTAACAGAACCCTCCTGATTCCTAATTTAGAGGCTTCCTCATTGCTTCACGTCATCCTCTTTGATTGAGAGACCTACACCTCCAACAATTTTCCTCCCCTCATTTTGCTTAGCACTTGACAGTATATAAAACACTTTAATAGGGCTTCCCTGGTGGCGCAGTGGTTGAGAGTCTGCCTGCCGATGCAGGGGATGCGGGTTCGTGCCCCGGTCCAGGAAGATCCCACGTGCCGTGGAGCGGCTGGGCCCGTGAGCCATGGCCGCTGAGCCTGTGCGTCCAGAGCCTGTGCTCCGCAACGGGAGAGGCCACAGCAGTGAGAGGCCCGCGTACCGCAAAAAAAAAACAAAACAAACAAAAAAACCACTTTAATGTTGTCATCTCATTGGTTGTCATGAAACTCTGTGAGTTAAGGACAGGGAGCAGGGGAACCTGGGACAGCAGATAAGGGCAGCGGGGCTGCTCAGGGTCATGTCACCCCTCCTGGCGTGGTGTAATGCTACCCAGGCCACGCTGGGCCCCATCTCTCCCTGGCCATGCCACGTGCTGAGGCCTTTATTTTTTCCTGCATTTCCAGTTTTCTTTGTTGTTACAGACATCTGGAGGTAATTATGGAGGCCTCTCAATTAATTCAGTCCAATTAATAAATTATGGGATGGATTTGGGGCTGGGAGAGGGTGAGGGAGCCTTCCGGGCCTCCCCGCGCTGGAGAGCTCTTGCAATCAGACTTGGAGAGCCCTCCTCAGTGGCAGTCTGTGAGGCTTGGCCCCAGCCTGCAGGCTGCCTGTAGGGTTGGTTGGCTTACCCTGACACCAGGACATCGTTCTTCTTTCCTCACAGAGTATCTTTTAATCCCAGTAGGATAGCCCCTGGACTGGCTGGTGTATCCCCTTCCTAGCTGAGTTCTTCCTAGAGGTCCTGTATGGTATCCGCTCAGCAGAGTTCCTGATGGGTGTTATACGGGGCAGCCCTGTGCATTATAGGGGTTGAATATTTTAGCCCCTGGCTACTAAGTACCAGTAAGTGTCCTAGGCATTGTGGCAGACAATGTCCCTCCTTGCAATTTCCAAGTGCTCCTTGGTGGGGAGCAGTACTGCTCCTGCCAGAGGGATCATTTTAAATGTCCTGCCATGCATTAGTCATACCCTTGTTTCAAGAATAAACCTTTGGGGGTTCCTTAATGCCTGCAGAATAAATTCAAACTCCTCAAGCTTGCATGCAAAGCTGTCAGTGCTTTGGTTGCATCCCACATTTTTAGTTCTTTTGCTGGCTACTTTTCCTTATTCCCCCACAGCCACGCTAAATTGAAGTGTGTGCTTTTCTGCTCATGCAAGGTTGCCTCCTTTGTTGGGGCCTGACCTCTACTCAGCACTCAAGGCCCAGTCTGAAGGTTGCCTCATTAATGAGGTCTTAGTTCTGCTCCCTGCAAGAAGTGATCTTATCTTTTTCTACATTCCAGCAACACTTTTTTTTTTACCTCATTTAGATAATATCACCTCATTTAGGTAACTTATCACCATTTAATTGATGTGGTAATCATTTTAATAGATTATTAATAAAATTGAAGCTTTTTTCCAACCTTGCTAGTATAAGATTCTCCTACCATAGAAACTTCTTAAGGTTAGGGACCATTTCTTACTCATGTCTATTTCCTGAAGAGTCCTAGGCACTAAAATAGGTAACTGTTGGAAGAGAGGAATTCTAGATTGGTTGAGGGGAGTGTTCAATTTTTCTTCTTCTCCAGTTAAGGCAAGTTTTTCATAACTCTCCTACTTTTTTTCCTCCCCTCCCCTCCCTTCCTTCCTCCCTCCCTTCCTCCCTCCCTCCCTTCCTTCCTCCCTCCCTCCCTCCCTTCCTCCCTCCCTCCCTTCCTTCCTCCCTCCCTTCCTCCCTCCCTCCCTTCCTTCCTCCCTCCCTTCCTCCCTCCCTTCCTCCCTCTCTTCCTCCCTCCCTCCCTCCCTCCCTTCCTTCCTCCCTTCCTCCCTTCCTTCCTCCCTTCCCTCCCCTCCCTCCCCCTCCCTCCCCTCCCCTCCCTCCCCCACCCTCCCTTCTTCCCCCTCCCTCTCCCCTCCCTCCCCTCCCTCTCCCCTCCCTCCCCTCCCTCTCCCCTCCCTCCCCTCCCTCCCTCCCCCCTCCCCTCCCTCCCTCCCTCCCTCCCTCCCTTCCTTCCTTCCTTCTCTCCTTCTCAGAGTCCTTTTTCAAGATTTTATTAAGTATGGATTAAGAAGAAGTAATAACGAAGTGAAGTATATTGCCTTTATTTTTGTGTTTCTTTAAAAACAACTGTTGTTTGTTTCTTTTTAATTCCAGATTCAACAATGTCTCACCCATCTTGGCTGCCACCCAAAAGCTCTCCTGAGCCCCTTGGCCATGTGTCTGCCCGGATGGAGACCACCCATTCCTTTGGGACCCCCAGCATTTCAGTGTCCACACAACAACCACCGAAGAAGTTTGCCCCCGTCGTTGCTCCAAAGCCGAAGTACAACCCATACAAGCAACCTGGCGGTGAAGGTGAGTGAAGGATTGCAGAGGTGGGTGCCCCAAATGGGAGAGTTCAATATAATAAAAAGTGATTTGTAGTACAATGTTGTGTTGCAACAAGGTAGCTCAAGAATTTGTGGTGTGGTTATCATAGTGTATAGACTGTCAAAGGTTAAAAGGCATCAAGTAACCATCTAGGCAGCTCTTCTTTGGGGAATAAAGATTGAGATCTCTTAGGGGTTATATGACTATGGTTATACAGTGAGTTCGGGCCAGAGCTAAAACTAGAACCCTCATCTCTTCATTCATAGCTCAGTGCTCTTCTACTGCTGTGTCCTCCATCCCCATCCCACTGTCTTGTAGAAATGTGTCTACCACCCAGTCGTCCCTCCCCCTTGCCATTGGACATGTGTCCAAAAATGATGCCAAACAGTGGACTCCCCTCTAATGTGAAGGGAATAAAGACACGGTTTCTTACAGAGAAGGAGGCAGAGGTGTGAGGAAGTCTAGCGGGTATGACAGTCGATGTACACCCAAGGGGCAGGATGGGGCAGGTCCTATATTGTGTTGGCGTATGTGAGAGGGAGGAGAGAAGCAGGTAATGGTTGCACTTCAGACCCCTCCACGAGGGGTCAGATTCACCACGAGTGCTGTGAATGCCGGTGAGTTGTCCCCTTGGCCGACTCTTCCTGCATGGAGATGCCCCATCCTCGTCACTGGACTCTGTGAGGTTCTCCCACTGTCTAGCTGGTTCTCTAGGGACAGTGGCATCATCTCTGATCCTCTGCAGCTCTTTGCTCAACTGTTTGTTCTTTCTTAACATGCCACCTCACACCCTTCTGTCACCCGTCACAATCCTATTTGTATCACCTTCTCCAGTGTCTGGACTTGACCTAGATCTGAAGCAATCACTCCCTTCCCTGGGTTTCCACATACATCTTATTCTGACTGTCACCTTCCTACTTCTTTTGTTGTTTCTCCTGCTCATTGTGGAGCACAGGCTCCGGACGCGCAGGCTCAGCGGCCATGGCTCACGGGCCCAGCCGCTCCGTGGCATGTGGGGTCTTCCTGGACCGGGGCACGAACCCGTGTCCCCTGCATCGGCAGGCGGACTCCCAACCACTGCGCCACCAGGGAAGCCCCCTCCTGCTCTTCTATCTGCCACTACTGACCAGATAGTCCGCGTGAGGCACTATGCTTTTCATTGTCATTTTATTGCCTTCCCTATAACCCCATGAACTAAGTATTTTTTCACATAAAGAAATGGAAGCTTAGAGAAAAGAGGTGACATTCTCTGTGGTTTTGTGGCTACAAAGTTTCTGAAGTGAGGCTGTGGTCTTCACCCAGCCTGCTATGCTGCTGGTCCTTCTCTTCTTGGCATATGTGGCACTCAGGCCCCATATGATGGTGATACTTCCCTACTTCCTTATAAGAATGTAAGCTTTGTTTCCCCATTTAAGCAACAAGACGTGGTTTCTCACTCATCCTTATGTTCCTCTTGGCTCTTATTATGCTACTGTGTTTTTAGTGGGAATGATTGTGTATGGTCAAATGTATGTCTGTATGTTCCTATGTGTATATATATTTGGATGGGTGGCGGATGGCTGCATGGGTGAGTGCACTGCTCAGTAATTCTTCTCTTGCAATAAACAGTTTGGAATGTGGCATCCTCTCTCGAAGCAACTCAGTCTCGCTGAATTTCTGAAGTCTTGAGTCTTTCTTGCAATTCTGCCAATCTCTCTTTTCTTTTTAATATAACCTTTTTTGAATACGTAAAGGAAGAAATTTCCCTTGCATATATACATTTTAAAGACAAACGTGGATAAAGGTTCATGGATATTCAGACTTTTTAAAATATAGCTCCATCTCTTCATCTGCTATATATTATGACATGATATTTGTTAGAAGTGTAAGATTTGCTTTCCTTTATATTTAATTTAAATGTTAGTGCATCCTCTGTTGCTCTCAGTGTTTTTATAATTCATGTTATTTTTGTTTAATTTTTTATACACTTTCTAAAGTTTATATCCATTTTCTTTTTTTGTCCATTTAGAATGTTCTGTACCATTAGTGAAATCCCCAGGTAGTAGGTAACACAGTTTTCATTTACCGCGTGAGTTGATGAGGTCTGGTGTCTCAGCTTACGCCATTGCCATTCTTTGCCTATGTCCATACGCGCCCTCAATTTCTAGCCCATAAAGCCTTAACATTCATAGCTTAATTCAGGCCCTGACTTCCAAGAACCTCAGCCACAAAGACAGAGTGTAGAACTAACAGAAATCACACAGTCCACCTTTCGCTGGTATAAAGATGAGAACTGCAGTGCAGAGAGTGTGAGTGTTTTTTTCAGAGAGGCACGGCCTGCTTGTGGTCAAGTTGGTACCAGTCCTCGGGTCCCCTTTGTTTGAGTCCAGAGTTATCAGGACTTTGTATTGTATTCTATTCTGTCCCTCAGCCATAACCTCTATGTGTCTCATACAGTCCTTTTCACAACTGTCCTTCTAATAGACTTACTTGTGTATGGTCCTGTCTCCTTTCGTAGACTCGGACCTTTTAGAGGCTGGGGCTGCCTGGCTCCTGCCTTTACTCCCAACAGCCTCCAGCAGGACACCTGACACCTAGTAGCTACTCAATGGTGTTTGCGGTGATAATAGTAAAGTACAGCAATATGAGCGTGCTTTTCCAGGCACAGATTCGAGCTTCTTAACCACTTTTTAGGCTTTATGGTTCTGTTTGAATTTCTTTTACCTCGTCGTCCCATTCCCTGAGCTTTTTAGCCCAGGATTTGTTTAACCACTGCTACCTTGAAGTTACCGATTACATTTCTCACCTTCGTATTATGTCTGTAATCTCTGGGGTTTGCTTTCTCAGTTTTAATTTCTGACTGTGAAAGTAGAAAAAGTATCCACATGTTTTCCACATCAACTTATATTTATGGGATACCGTATGTTATAATTTTTTTACCAGGTACTCTGCTAATAACTTTCTCTAAAGGGCTTTGGCACATTTAAGAGTAGGTGTACTTTTTTTTCCAAGTTAGTAGCTCTTTAGCCCTTAGGGTCTTTTTATTTTACTACCATTGTTCTCATTTTTCATTGATTTTTTTTTTTCAACAACTTGTGTGTCTCTTGGAATGCCCCTGCATTTCCAAATACCTCTTTGTGTCCTGTACTATATGCTTATGAGCCCATATATATATTTTATTGTTTTGTCTTCTTGCAAATTTTACCATGTTAAGTGTCTACGTATTTTTTTATGGAATGAAGTTGGTATGTATATATGGTTTTGTCTCATCACATTCTGTTCTAGACTGATGAGAGCAATAAGATGATGCAATTTTTCTTTTGGTCTTTAAAGTACTAGCAGTAGTTGTTTTTTTTTTTTTTTTTAAATACGTATTAGTGGATATATGTCAATCCCAATCTCCCAATTCCTCACACCACCACCCCTACCCTGCCACTTTCCCCCCTTGGTGTCCATATGTTGGTTCTCTACATCGGTGTGTCAGTTTCTGCCCTGCAAACGGTTCATCTGTACCAGTTTTCGAGGTTCCACATATATGCGTTAATATACTATATTTGTTTTTCTCTTTCTGACTTACTTCACTCTCTATGACAGTCTCTAGATCCATCCATGTCTCTACAAATGACTCAATTTCGTTCCTTTTTATGGCTGAGTAATATTCCATTGTATATATGTGCCACATCTTCTTTATCCATTCATCTGTCGATGGGCATTTAGGTTGCTTCCATGTCATGGCTATTGTAAATAGTGCTGCAATGAACATTAGGATATCTTTATGAATTATGGTTTCTCTGGGTATATGCCCAGTAGTGGGATTGCTGGGTCATGTGGTAATTCTATTTTTAGTTTTTAAAGGAACCTCCGTACTGTTCTCCATAGTGGCTGTATTAATTTACATTCCCACCAACAGTACAAGAGGGTTCCCTTTTCTCCACACCCTCTCCAGCATTTGTTGTTTGTAGATTTTCTGATGATGCCCATTCTAACTGGTATGAGGTGATACCTCATTGTAGTTTCGATTTGCATTTCACTAATAATTAGTGATGTTGAGCAGCTTTTCATGTGCCTCTTGGCCATCTGTTTTTCTTCTTTGGAGAAATGTCTGTTTAGGTCCTCTGCCCATTTTTGGATTGGGTTGTTTGTTTTTGTAATATTGAGCTGTTTATATATTTTGGAGATTAATCCTTTGTCCGTTGATTCGTTTGCAAATACTTCCTCCCATTCTGAGGGTTGTCTTTTCATCTTGCTTGTACTTTCCTTTGCTTTGCAAAAGCTTTTAAGTTTCATTACGTCCCATTTGTTTATTTCTGTTTTTATTTTCATTACTCTAGGAGGTGGATCAAAAAAGATCTTGCTGTGATTTATGTCAAAGAGTGTTCTTCCTATGTTTTCCTCTAAGAGTTTTATAGTGTCTTGTCTTACATTTAGGTCTCGAATCCATTTTGACTTTATTTTTGTGTATGGTGTTAGGGAGTGTTCTAATTTCATTCTTTTCCATGTAGCTGTCCAGTTTTCCCAGCACCGCTTATTGAAGAGACTGTCTTTTCTCCATTTGTATATCCTTGCCTCCTTTGTCATAGATTAGTTGACCATAGGTGTGTGGGTTTATCTCTGGGCTTTCTATCCTGTTCCATTGATCTGTATTTCTGTTTTTTTGTGCCAGTACCATATTGTCTTGATTACTATAGCTTTGTAGTATAGTCTGAAGTCAGGGAGTCTGATTCCTCCAGCTCCGTTTTTTACCCTCAAGACTGCTTTGGCTATTCGGGGTCTTTTGTGTCTCCATACAAATTTTAAGATTTTTTGTTTTAGTTCTGTAAAAAATGCCGTTGTTAATTTAATAGGGATTGTATTGAATCTGTAGATTGCTTTGGGTAGTATAGTCATTTTCACAATATTGAGTGTTCCAATTCAAGAACATGGTATATCCATCTGTTTGTATCATCTTTAATTTCTTTCATCAGTGTCTTATAGTTTTCTGCATACAAGTCTTTTGTCTCCCTAGGTAGGTTCATTCCTAGGTATTTTATTCTTTTTGTTGCAGTGGTAAATGGGAGTGTTTCCTTAATTTCGCTTTCAGATTTTTCATCATTAGTATATAGAAATGCAAGAGATTTCTGTACATTAATTTTGTATCCTGCAACTTTACCAAATTCATTGGTTAGCTCTAGTAGTTTTTTGGTGGCATCTTTAGGATTCTCTATGTATAATATCATGTCATCTGCAAACAGTGGCAGTTTTACTTCTTCGTTTCCAATTTGTATTCCTTTTATTTCTTTTTCTTCTCTGACTGCTGTGGCTACAACTTCCAAAACTATGTTGAATAGTAGTGGTGAGAGTGGACATCCTTGTTCCTGATCTTAGAGGAAATGCTTTCAGTTTTTCACAATTGAGAATGATATTTGCTGTGAGTTTGTCACATATGGTCTTTATTATGTTGAGGTAGGTTTCCTCTATGCCCACTTTCTGAACAGTTTTTATCATAAATCGGTGTTGAATTTTGTCAAAAGCTTTTTCTGCATCTATTGGGATGATCATATGGTTTTTATTCTTCAATTTATTAATATGGTGTATCACATTGATTGATTTTTGTATATTGAAGAATCCTTGCATCCTGCGATAAACCTCACTTGAGCATGGTGTATGATCCTTTTAATGTGTTGTTGGATTCTGTTTGCTAGTAATTTGTTGAGGATTTTTACATCTATGTTCATCAGTGATATTGGTCTGTGATTTTCTTTTTTTGTAGTATCTTTGTCTGGTGATGGTGGCTTCATAGAAAGAGTTCGGGAGTGTTCCTTCCTCTGCAATTTTTTGGAAGAGTTTGAGAAGGATGGGTGTTAGCTCTTTGCTATATATTTGATAGAATTCACCTGTGAAGCCATCTGTTCCTGGACTTTTGTTTGTTGGAAGATTTTTAATCACAGTTTCAATTTCATTACTTGTGATTGGTCTGTTCATATTTTCTATTTCTTCCTGGTTCAGTCTTAGAAGGTCATAACTTTCTAAGAATTTGTCCATTTCTTCCAGGTTGTCCATTTTATTGGTATAAAGTCACTTGTAGTAGTCTCTTAGGATTCTTTGTATGTCTGTGATGTCTGTTGTAACTTCTCCTTTATCATTTGTAATTTTATTGATTTGAGTCCTCTCCCTCTTTTTCTTGATGAGTCTGGCTAATGGTTTATCAATTTTATTTATCTTCTCAAAGAACCAGCTTTTAGTTTTATTGATCTTTGCTATTGTTTTCTTTGTTTCTATTTCATTAATTTCTGCTTTGATCTTTATTTCTGCTCTGATCTTTCCTTCTACTAACTTTGGGTTTTCTTTGTTCTTCTTTCTCCAGTTCCTTTAGGTGTCAGGTTAGATTGTTTATTTGAGATGTTTGTTGTTTCTTGAGGTAGGCTTGTATTGCTATGAACTTCCCTCTTAGAACTGCTTTTGCTGCGTCCCATAGGTTTTGGATCATTGTGTTGTTATTGTCATTTGTCTCTAGGTATTTTTTGATTTCTTCTTTGATGTCTTCAGTGGTCTCTTGTTTATTTAGTAATGTACTGTTTAGCCTCCCTATGTTTGTGTTTTTTACATTATTTTTCCTGTAATTGATTTCTAATCTCATAGCCTTGTGGTCAGAAATGATGCTTGATATGATTTCAATTTTCTTAAATTTACTGAGGCTTGATTTGTGACCCAAGCTGTGATCTATCCTGGAGAATGTTCTGTGCACACTTGAGAGGAAAGTGTAATCTGCTGTTTTTGGATGGAATGTCCTACAAATATCAATTAAATCTGTCTGGTATGTTTTGTCATTTAAAGCTTGTGTTTCCTTATTAATTTTCTGTTTGGATGATGTGTCCATTGGTGTGTGTGAGGTGTTAAAGTCCCCCACTATTACTGTGTTACTGTCGATTTTCTCTTCTATAACTGTTAGCAGTTGCCTTATATATTGAGGTGCTCCTATGTTGGATGCATGTATATTTATAATTGTTATATCTTCTTCTTGGATTGATCCCTTGATCATCATGTAGTGTCCTTCCTTGTCTCTTGTAACATTCTTTATTTTAAAGTCAGTTTTATCTGATATAAGCATAGCTACTCCAGCTTTCTTTTGATTTCCATTTGCATGGAATATCTTTTTCCATCCCCTCACTTTCAGTCTGTATGTGTCCCTAGGTCTGAAGTGGGTCTCTTGTAGACAGCATATGGATGGGTCTTGTTTTTGTATTCATTCAGCAAGTCTTTGTCTTTTGGTTGGAGCATTTAATCCATTCACGTTTAAGGTAATTATCGATATGTATGTTCATATTGCCATTTTCTTAATTGTTTTGGGTTTGTTTTTGTAGGTCCTTTTCTTCTCTTGTGTTTCCCAGTTAGAGAAATTCCTTTAGCATTTGTTGTAGAGCTGATTTGGTGGTGCTGAATTCTCTTAGCTTTTGCTTGTCTGTAAAGCTTTTAATTTCTCCATCAAATCTGAATGAGATCCTTGCAGGGTAGAGTAATCTTGGTTGTAGGTTCTTCCCTTTCATCACTTTAAGTATATCATGGCACTCCCTTCTGGCTTGTAGAGTTTCTGCTGAGAAATAAGCTGTTAACCTTATGGGAGTTCCCTTGTATGTTATTTGTCGTTTTTCCCTGCTGCTTTCAATAATTTTTCTTTGCCTTTAATTTTTGCCAATTTGATTTCTATGAGTCTTGGCATGTTTCTCCTTCGTTTATCCTGTATGGGACTCTCTGCTCTTCCTGGACTTGGGTGGCTATATCTTTTCTCATGTTAGGGAAGTTTTCGAATATCATCTCTTTAAATATTTTCTCGAGTCCTTTCTCTCTTCTCTTTCTGGGACCCCTATAATGCGAATGTTGTTGCCTTTAGTGTTGTTCCAGAGGCCTCTTAGGCTGTCTTCATTTCTTTTCATTCTTTTTTCTTTATTCTGTTCCGTAGCAGTGAATTTCACGATTCTGTCTTCCAGATCACTTATCTCTTTCTTCTGCTCAGTTACTCTGCTATTGATCCCTTCTAGTGTATTTTTTATTTCAGTTATTGTATTGTTCATCTCTGTTTGTTTGTTCTTAATTCTTCTAGGTCTTTGTTAAACATTTCTTGCATCTTCCCGATCTTTGCCTCCATTCTTTTTCCAAGGTCCTGGATCATCTTCACTATCATTATTCTGAATGTTCCCTATCTCCACTTCGTTTAGTTTTTTGTCTGGGGTTTTATCTTGTTCCGTCATCTTTTACATAGCCCTCTGCCTTTTCATCTTGTCTATCTTTCTGTGAATGTGGTTTTTGTTCCACAGGCTGCAGGATTGTAGTTGCTCTTGCTTCTCGACACAAAGTCTGCTAGTGTTGGAGGGTCTCCTGCAGAGGTGGGGGGCACCTGTGGCTCACCACGGGGACAAGGACACTGGCAGCAGAAGTTCTGAGGAGTACTCCTTGGTGTGAGCCCTCCTGGAGTCCGCCATTAGCCCCACCCAGCAGTAGTGTTCTTTTTCCTGTAATCAGGGTCCTTTCCTTCCTTCCTTTGCTTCAAATTTTCAAAAATTCCTCAGAGCCTTAGACTTTGATGGCAGAATAGGATATAGATCTTTCTTTTTTTTGTCCTTGGTAGATACCAAAGTATGTGAGCTTTTTTCCTGTACTAATACATTATTTTATGGAGATGGTTTTGAAATTTTCCTACTGTTATAACTCTGGCAGTTGGAAATTTTCTCTTTCTGTCTCTCTCTCTCTCTCTCAATAGTTTGGCTGAATGACATTTGATAATATTTTGTATCCCTCATTACAATAGATTATCATACAGAATGATTTGTAAAGTTTGCAAGTTTGTAAAGTTGGAGTTATCTTATGGCTTGAGTTTGACTTTCTCCAGTGTCTCAAGTTTCTTTTAAAAAATATTTTTTATATAAGATTTTTAAAAAAATGAATCCATAGGGTACAAATTCCAGGTGACCCTTTCAGTAGAATTCCTTTTACTTGTACACTCCTTTGTAGTTCATACAGCACTTCCATATTTATTGTTATTTAATTCTCAAAAGAGAGTTTTTACTGTAGCTCTCTGAGTTAGGTAGAACAGATGCTATTGCCATTTTACTGAGTGGTAAACTACCAGAAGTGAAATAACTTTTTCCATAATCATGTAGTTAGTAAAATTGTAGAGCTAGGCTCTATTCTTTATATCTAGGGCTCTTGCTGATTTTAAAGGTTTCTATTTATTATAGATTGGGCTAGACAGCCTCATCTATTTTAACTCCATTATTTTATTATTTCATGATTTTTCTTTGAAATTAATTTCAAAATGGTTGCTCTTTTCACAAACTTTTCCTATGTATATTACCTTACACACTTCTGTAAAACATAAACAAAGCCTCTGTTTTCAAGCTTTGCCTACATCGCTTCACCTTGACTTGTAAAGTCAAATCAGAATAGGTGAAGTGAATTCTATTCAGTGAGGGTCCTAAGCCTGGAAATTTTTTACTAGATCTCTCTGTGCTTTCTACTACCTGAGGTTACTAACCCATTCTATGGAGAGGGAATAGTTATAGGTGATTGATAATCTGGGGTAAACATAGTAACCAGAGCAAACGTCCTCATAAGCAACTGATCTCCCATGATGGAAATGGCAGCCTAGCTTGTTTCCATTCCACTCTCCTGCCAGAGCCATTCTTCATGTTTTAACCACAAAATCTTTGCGCAGCAGAACTAGAAAAGTGTTTGAAGGTTTTCTAGGCCAATTCTTTTACTTGTCAGGTGTGAAAACTGAGTCTGAGAGGGAAGAGAATGTCTTCCCAAGGTTACCCAAGAGTTTGGGGCTGAACTGGCTCCAGAGCTCAGGCCCTGAATGTGCTCATTCCATTGGGTCTCCACTGACTTAGATTGGAAGAGACAAAGTTGGGGCTTGGTTCCTAGGAATTGATGAGTCTGATTATTGTTACTTGGTGCACAACTAGCTTTCAGTGATATGAAGTCATGTAAGTTGGTCAGGCAGCACATATTTGTTTTCTCAACAGATAGCTAGAATGTGAGGGAAACGGATGGCCACCTATGGCAATATATTTGAAGAAGTAATTTAGAATGGATTTTTTCTGCCATTTTTAATCTTGCCCGTATAAGCCAATTTGATGCTGCTTCTCTTCTTACAGTTAGTAAAAGCTTTTTCTTTTTTACACCTGGAATAATTGGTAGTAGAAAATATATAAGGACTGATGGTGAGCTCTGAACAAGGTGATGTTAAAATATTTATACTTGCAGTTCACGCTCCTGTCTCTGGAGTCCTATGGTCTCTCTTCCCTGACATGAAAGGTGAATCTGGCCTGTGATTTTGGAGGTACAAATGGGAAACATCTTCTTTATGTAGTTCTGACAGTCCTGTTAAGTTGCCAGCCATCACAGAAGAACACTCGCGACTTCTCAGACTGTTTGTTATAACCAGGCATGGTCTGTCAAGAGGACAGTCGCAGCTTCACTGAAACATCAGGAACTCTAATGAGACTCGAGTTTGACTGGCATGTCCCTTTTCTGGTTCAGGGTAAGCATCTCGAGCCTCATCTATCACTGTGGAGTGCCAGTACATGAGTTTTAATTTTCAGAGCCTCAGGGGGAAAAAGGACAAGCTGTTCATTCATTAAAGGGTTGGGTAATAATTGTATTAATTTGATCTTTACATTGCACCTTCCTGAAGAGGAAAGAACTTGTAATTCTTTGGGTGAAATTGTGAAATCAGATCTTACTAAATATTCATAGGCCTTATTGACACTGCAAAGAGCCAAGGTTCAGTGCTGACTTGGTGGTCAGGGTATTTACATGCCTGCCTCAGTTTCACCACTTGACCTTGGGCATGACAGTTTTCTATTCCATATTTCTTAATTTATAAAACTAGTTGTTAATATTAATTATCTCACCAGATTGTTTTGAGGATCAAATATAACAGTGAGTGTAAAAATGTTTTATAAATTATAAAATACCTTACGACTCTAGAAATTACTTTTGCATACTTATTCAACAATCATTTACTTAAAACAGAATTTGTACCAGACACTCTTCTAGGGGCTGAAGTAATGAGCAAAACAGAGATTGATCTCTGCCCTCATAGTGTATTTCTTGTTATAATAAAAATAACTAGTTGCTTTTATTAATATTAAGTAATATTGATAAAATTATAAAACAGTATTTAATAAATGCATTTCATAATTTTATACACACTATTACTAATAATTTTTCTAAATTATAATACTAGTACTATAAGACTAATAAGTATATAGTAATATAAATATAATTATTACTAATAATAACATAAATACTGGTAAACAGTATTAACCTCTAATAACAGTGATAGGAATCACAGTGCCTCAGTTTTATATATATTATAAAATTTTTGAACCAGGATGAATCTTAAAAATTATCTAATACAATTTCATTGGTCAGATAAGGATAGTTAATTCCCTAATCCATTTCTAGGAGGTATGGGACCTTTTCTCTACGAATGCTGTAAATAACAAATCAAAATTGTTGAACACAGACAGGGGTTAGTACCTCAGTTTTCAAGGCTCAGAGTGGTCAGGTGGTTTGTTCAATATTACAGAACCGGAAGTGGTGAAGCTGAGTCTGGATCCTGTGAGTCCTTCCATTATGGCCACTGTTCTGTGTCACTGAAGTGTTTTGGGTGACTTGCTTAGAATCTACAGTGATAGAATTAACGTATGTGCACAGAGTGAGTGGATTAGATGTTTTAGAACAAAAACAAATTCCTGAACTGTTGACAAAAATCTCTTTTATTTTGTAACCTGTCAGCTTAATTAACCGCTGAAGTGAATGCCTTCATGAGGTGGTAGATTCCTCATCCGTGTCTGACTCCAAACACTGTGAATAGTGCAATATTGTGTGGTGAGGTGCTCTTTAATCTTCATTTTTAAATTCTATAAATGTGTGATACAATTTTCACTCCATGTTTTAAATGTGAAGAAAGCTTAATTTCTTTTTCAAGAATAAAAATAAATGTAGAACTACAATAAGGCGTCACCATACACCCTTAAGCCAGGTAAAATAAAAAATCATATATGCTGGCGAAGGTGTGGAGAAGCTGAATCTCTCATACGTTGCTGGTAGTTGTATGTAAAATGGTATAATAACGCTGGAAAACTCTTCGGCAGCTTTTTTTTTTTAAACCCACATAAATGTGTACTAACCACATGATTTAGCAGTTGTACCCTGGAGCATTTAATCCAGAGACATGAAAAATTATGTTCACAAAACTTTTTTCATAATGGCAAAATACTGGCAACGTCTCAAATGTCCTCCAATGGGTAAATGTTTAAATAGACTCAGGTCCATGCATACGGTGGAATAGTACTATTCGTTAATAAGAAGGAGTGATCTATTGATACAGGCAGCATCCTGGATTCACCTCAAGGGCATTGTGCTTAATGAAAAAAGAAAAATCAGTCTTGAAGGATTACATATACCGTATGATTCCATTTATAAGACATTCTTGAGATGACTAAACTCTAGTGATGGAGAACAGATTAATGGTTGTTAGGGGACAGGATTGGGGATGGAGTGGGGCAGGGAATTCATACCAAGAAAAAGCAACAGGGAATTGGTGGTGGAAGAGTTCTGTATCTCAATTGCAGTGGTGGTTACATGAACCTGTACATGAGTTGAAATAGCATAGATCTATATACACAGACAAAGGAATTCAGGTTAAAATATGGTGAAAACTGAATAAGGGCTAGTTAGCAGTAATGAAACAATGTCAGTTTTCCTGGCTTGGATTTTGTATTATATCTTTATCAGACGTTACCATTGGGGGAGGCGGGGTGAGCAGTACATGGGACCCTTTATACTATTTTTACAACTTTCTGTGAGTCTATATTTTAAAATAAAAACTTTCTGAACAATAAGGTAAATACATACATATAGATTTCTTAATGTTTTCTTGTCCTTCTCAAGGTGCCATCTTGCATGCACCATTTGAAGATCCCTGTTACAAAGGTGGTTTACACCCGTGTTTTTCAAAGCTGGCCAGTCATCAGAAAGACTTGGGGAACATTAAAAAAAAAAAACCCACGGTCCCTGGGGCTCATGTCAGTCCTACAGAATCAGAATCTCAGGGCATGGGTCCCAGAAATCTGCATTAAAACAAAATGAAATAAAACTCGCCAGATAATTCTGATTGACACTCAACCAAAGTTTGGGAACCATTTGTTTATTTCAGTAACTCCAGGGGCCAATCTTTTAATGCCCTTGAACCTTCTCCAGGTCCTGTGGGTACAGACTCTGTCCTTAGTAAAGGATAGTGGCTGTGGAAGTCTTATGCATCTTTTATCGTATGAACAATGTAGCGATTCAGGGGCTCAAATCGTCCTTCATGATGCTGTGCTTTTCACCATAAATACCAGTTTCCTTCATATGTTGTTCCAAGGAATTTTAATTGGGATCCAAAACCAGAAGAAGATGTAAATAAAAAAGATTCTTCTAGAATGCCTCAGCAGTGCCCAAACTTTTTCATTGTAGAGCACTTGCTCTTGTGTAACTTCAGGTAACAACGCCTGAAATGTCAGCCGATTTTGGGTCACAACAGGCCTATGTAAATCATCTATAAATGGATTCATTATGAATATTATAAAAATAAATCCGACACCTAAGCCTTTGGGTAAATGTGCCATATAAAGAAATCATACCCTGGAACAATGATTGACCCTAGGAGCTGTAAAAGAAAGAAATATCATGCTGTTATATTTTTATCATCCTTCCTTAAATTTACAGTATCCAGAGACTGGACGGCTGAGGATAGCACCAGAGAGAGAGGAGGGCAGATCCCTGAGGTGTGACACCTAGACCCTGCTAGCACTTTGACCTTCCAGCATTCTCTCTTACTATCCATTCTGTATGTTGTTCTGTATCTTGCTGCTTTCAAGCAGAATAGATGGTCTGCTAGTAAAGGTAGACATATAATAGCAGAAGTTGAATTCTGTAAATTCTGTAAGCCCTTAAGAAGATGAAGGATGTGTTGTAGGAGGAATTGGGGAAAGCTTCACAGAAGAGGGAACATCTGAGCTGAGTCTTGGAGAGTGAGTTAGTTGTTAGCCAGGCAGAAGAGGGTGGTGGACAGCATGACATGCCAAGCAAAGGGGACGGCATATGCAAACGCAGAGCAAGGTGCCGGTTCTGACCCTTGTAATTTTAGCAGCTCTTTGCTGACGTCCTTAGGTGGTGCATTGGGGCTCCTGTGAACTTTGCAATATGAGCAAAGTAACTTCACTCTGAGCAGACTCAGCATCTCGTGTGCTTTGACACATATCTCTAGGAATGGCTCCAGGAAGTTGGGTAGCTACAGGCAGGAAGCACCAAGAAGCAAAGCATACTGATCTTATTACACCATGGGCGAGAGCTACTATCCTGGTGGTCTTGGCCAGAAGGATCAGGCCATTTCTCTCCAAGCGTCTATCATGCTTAAGAATGAAATGTTTCTGTCTGTACAGATGCTAAGTCCAAAAAGCAGGGGAAAAAAACCAAGTCTCTTTTAATTCTCCCCAGTCTAGGTCAAAGTAGCCTTTTTTACGTAGTCAAACACTCATCCTTAAGAATGTGAGATGTGAGGCAACTAAAACATTTTTTTCTTTTTGGTTCTGGTTTATCTTTTTGGGGTGATCCTGAGAAAATAGGAAGCAGTGAAGGAAGAACTTTATTATGAAATATTCACTATAACTTGCAACTTTAAAGATTTTGTGTGTGTGTGTGTGTGTGTGTGTGTGAATAGATTTTGAAGCACTTTCCCACATAGAATCTAATTTAATAATCACCATATCCTGTAACATTATTATGGTTCCTATATTATTAAGGTTCCTAGAGACAAATGAACAATTTGAGATTCAGAGGACTCACAGCAAAGCTTATAAATGTAGAAGCCACATTTGACCAAACTTGAGGGTTTTCCCTTAAGTAAAGCATTGGTAATATAGAATAACCAGTGCATAATAATGGTTGACCACTGCTATTACTAAAACGGTTTCTCTGGGAGAACTTTGTTGTAACGATGTGAAAGACTTTTTAGTGGATGTATTAGTCTGTTTCATCTGCTTCACTGTTAACCTGATCTTTCAGTTACACTATAAAAGATGGGTATCATCACCCTCAGTCTACAGAGGATATAATACAAAGTGAAACAACCAGCACAGGGCAAGGCTGGGATTTGAATCCTTGCTTCCTAACTCCAAGTCCAGAGGTTTTCCTTGGCTCTACATTGCATCTCATGTTAATGCTATTATTATTTTTTAAAAGAAGGAAATTCTCACAATTATTTTCCCTAGTCATTACCATTCAGAGATATTTGAAAATTGAATTTGTCCAAAAATATGTGAAAATTACTTAGAATCACCTGTGCATGGGTGTGTATGGGATGAGGTATGAAAGTATAAAACAGCCAAAGTAATCTCTGTAAGTCATTACCAAGAAGACATTATTTCAGAGAGCCTTTGGAAGAACCATTTGAAATATCCATTAATTCTGGTGAATTATGTCATTTTGCTTAGACTTGTTAGATGTCATTGGTAGTTTTACTGACATTAAAATGAAATTAAAATGACATTTAAATTTGCAGATATTTTTGTTATTGATCTGTTCATATATAATAATGACTTGTAGTTTATTAAGTGCTTCCTTTGTAAAAAAAATATTTACTGGAAAAAGAAATCTCCAAGTTATATGATGTGTATCTAGAAACATCACCATTTGAGGTGTCATTCATACCCACCCAGTATGGTTCCCAGTAGACTGAATTTGCATTTTCATATCTCACCCTCTGCCTGTACTTCAGTTCCCCTACTCGGCCCAATTCAGATGCACCTTATGCCATTTTTATTGAACAGAACTCTATAATAGATAGGGAAAGAGTAAAAACACATGCTAGCCCTTAAGCAGTTTATATTTTCATTAGAAACCTGCCATATGAAAATGATCAGGTAACTAACAATATAAAGCTATAAATTCTGTCTGTGAAGTGGCTTTCTGGTTAACTACTCAGAGGGTTCAGAAAGAAGAGTCTACTTGGGGCCGGGACAGGATTGGAAGGATAAAAGAGGGGAGGCTCAGAGGAGGCAGTGGTTTAGCACATAGACTCACGTCAGATAGATCTGGGTTCAAGTTTGGATTTTACCCCTTACTTCTCTAGGAACTTGGGCTAACTAGGTTAAGCAGCTACTTAAGCTCTCTCAATATGTTCTTTCATTAAAATAGAGATACACGTATCTCAAATTTTCAAAATTAAGTGAATAACTTGGCATAGTATCTGGCACAAAATAAAGGTGAAATCGATGGAAGCTGCCAACTTTATTGTTGCTATTATTATTATTAAAATTAAAGCTTGAACATTAACCCTGGGAGTAATAATCCACAGCTGTTTCATCTATAGATTTTTAATCATAATTGTCTAAATATAATTCTTACTGGCTATTTTTTAAAATAACCATGGTTTTATCTGTTCTATGATAATGTTTTGCCAATTGACATTTTAGGATCAGCTTGTCTTATTCCCGGTAGAATTGTGATGTGTTTATATGTCCTTTTTGGAATTTGCAAAACACCTTTCTCAGAGAGAGGCCTTACTTTAACCATGTCAATATGGAAGAAAAAGGATTCATATGTATGGTGTCTCTTTAAGAAGGAACATTTTTATTATTGAACTAGTATCACAGATAATAACATAAGTGAACATTATATAAAGCAAACTGTATAAAGTAAACCATTTTTATTAATTTAAAAACCCTTTTGTTTTCTAAATTCTTAAATGAGGCAGAGAGATTTTAGAGTTGTTATTAATTATATCATCACATAAAAATAATTAATTAATTTGCTTAGGAATTTCATGTTGGGTCCCATTTATCTCTGGGATTCATACTTGGAATTTAGCCTGTCTCCTGAAATTGTATTTAAACTTGGTCTCCATGTGTATGTCTTTTTCAGGGAAAGGGTCCACATGTCATCAAATCCTCAAAGAGTTACTTAACTCACTCATTAAGAAAGACAACATCCCTGCCTAAGAGGTCACCAGTCTCCCAAGCCAGTAATATTAATGCTGCTTAAATAAAAGCCAGGGTTTCCTTTTCCTCTTGCCAAATGTAGGAGGCAGTGTCTGAAGAGAGAACTGAGCATTTGGTGGTGATGGTGGTGCAGGTTCTAATAATTATATTAGAAATTACAGTGAATGTACAATATAACATACAATGTATATACACAATTATCTCATGATATATGGTTTTGATACACATTTATAGCTATTTGCACATCTCCTCTGGGCCGTGCATATGTAAGGCGAGGCATGGAGATGGATAAGGCATGGGCTCTTTCCTCTAACCATGCAGGGGTATTCATTCCCATCTGATGGTTGAGGAGACGGAGGTTCTGTGATGAAATTGACTATACCTGGTCCTACAGGTAGAAAGTAGTCAAGAGGAGATTCTTGAGTTCTTTATACTGCAATATGCTTTCTGTTGCCTAGCATATAATTATTACCCATACATTTTTACTTATTTCTCTTATATGTGAATTTAAAATGTCATATTTGTTCTGCTTCCATTATTGCAGTTTTGAATGATGATTCATCAGTGCAGTGGCCTATTTTAGCGAACCACAATAGCCTGGGTAGAAAGAAAAAAAAAAAAGATTCAACATACTCAGGAATGGAAAGCAGCCATCTTTTTATAGCTAAAATTGCAAACATCTGGCAATTACTCTGTTCTACCTCCCTTCAAAAAAAAGAAGAATCATCCCTTCAACTGCAGCCTGCCGCTGTGTTTAATCAAGGCAGCTATGCAAGCCTCAAGGAGCAATAGGTTTTGATTCAAGGAGGCCATTGCCTAACCCAGTTGGCCAGAGTTTCTTTGGAAAGTACACCATTTAATACTCCCCATATGCTACTGTGTTATATAATGATAATAATAGTAATACGGCAATTAATGGCTGTAGAAAATCCCCTTTTGCTTTCCTGCCCTGGTTCATTTGTGGTGGCTCTTCTGGCAGCTTTTATATTTTGGAGGTTAACTGTTTGGGTCAAGTTTGCCTCTCCATCCTCTGGAGCTTTTTTGTACTCTTAAACAGAAAGTTCAGCTACATCAACGCAAGCAATAATTACTGATTTGATTTTATTATAAACTGGTCTAGTAAAATGTTGAAGGAACAAATTGATTTCTTTTGAAAGCCTGGCAGTGATCATATAGTCAAAAAAACAATCCACCATGGTTATGATTCCTTCATACCCCACCCTGTTTCTTGTTGTGATAATTGTTTGTGAAACTAGTTCTTCCCTCCCTGGCAAAAGTCAGCTCTGTTGGCAGGGGAAGTGAGAATGGCTGGTGGTTTGCAATAAGGCTGAGAGTCAGAACTTCTGCATTTTTCTCTTGGGGCTAGTGCCAGCTTTCATTCTGGCCTTGACCAATGTGCTTACCTTTCTATTCCCCATTTACCTTTCTCTTCCTCTGAGCCACTGAAGGGGAGAGGTGGACTTTTCCCTTCCCAGGTTCTGTCAACCTTATTACCACTGTTGCCTTTGGCTATAGGGTATCTCGGTGAATAATCATTACTGATTTTGAAGGGATGGAAAAGATGTAGTATAAAAAAAAAAAAGGTTCAATGGCACAGTGATTTTCAAAAACAACCTCAAGAACTAAAAATAGGCTGTTTTCTAGTGTTATAGTGTTAGCATATTATGGTACTTGGAAATCATAGACATTCAGTGGGGGCCTTGAGTTTATTTTACATTTGCTTTTATGCCTTTGGTAGATCTGTTTTCAATACCCAAAGCCACAGCTCTACCCTTGATAAAATAATTTTGCTAAGCTGTTTCTCCTGCCAGTCTTCCCAAAATTCCAGTGAATTCTGCAAACATCTCATTAACATAACTGCAGCTTTGGAAGAGGTGAGACTGTGACTGGGGAGTTTCTGGTTTAAAAAATAAATAAATAAAGGGAAGAAAAGGACAAGAACTCCCAACAATCTGGAATGCATATCTCACTCAGTACAACTTTTCCATATAGAGCCTGAGAGAGTAATGGTCTCTGGAATCTCAAAATGTATGTCTCCCTTTCTCTGTCTGCATTCAATGTATTACTTACTGATAGCTCTGACCTTTCTCCTTCATGAACCCATCTTAGAACTTGGACTCTTTTATTACAGCCAATGTTGTTGCCTATTGCCTTTCTCCTTGATGACCCTGCTAAAGTGGAAGAGGTTATGCCACTGTCTTTCTACCATATTTTCCCTTTACTTTGGGGCTTAAAATCTACAAACATTTTAGAAAACAGCCCACACACTATTGCAGAGGGCTTTAAATGTCTCTCAGTTGTTCTCTACCCTCATGACATGCAAAAGAATCACCTGGGGAGCTTCTAAAAATACCAAGACTTGGCCTTCACCCTCTGATATTCTAATATAATTGATCTGGGCACCTTTTCTTTTTTTGTAAGACACTTTCGAAGCTTTAGAACCACTGAGGCAGACCAGTCTCTCTTCTGATACTTGAGTTTCTACTGTCTCTAACAAGGTGTTTTTCAGGCTTTTCTTGAATATTTCTAGTGCAGGAAACTGAAACTGGCCTTTCTGTCTTTGGACAGTTCTGAGTTTTTGGAAAGTTCATCTTTATTCTGGTTTGAAGTCTGCTTTCATAAAATCAGTGGCCATATCACTTAGTCTTATAAATTTATAATCTCTTGTCATGGAGTTTAGTTAGTACTTAATGTTGTAAGCATGTACCCTCAGGGGGAAAAAATCTGTAACAATCTAATTGCATTTCCCTCGTTGTGATCCAGTTGTCATTAAAGGGAACCACTTTTGAGTTATGAATCTCTGGGAAAGGAACGGTGAAGAGCGAACGGAGAAACAAATTAAGCAGGCACTTATTCTAGTGAGGCATCATCAGAGTTACCTTGCCAACTAGCTGATTTGGCCTTAAGAGCAGGAACCAGCAGGAATGCTGGTCACCATTAAATTCACGGTGCCTAACACGATTAAGGTGCATTCAGTGAATATTTACTGAATAAATAATATGAAATTTATGAAGGTGTCTCAAATTAAATATACAAAACTGATAGTTTGAAATGTAACAATAGTTTAGAAAATATAGTGAGAGAAGGTCCCTTTAGCAGAGGGAATAAAGCTTAAAATGCCTAGGCACAAATTTAATAAGAGATAACAGAACTTCTCTAGCCACACAAACAAGAACAAAAACAAAATAATGACCCTCAAGCCCTCCAGAATGACATAAGACTCAGTAGCAATCCCCCTGTTGTAGATCTGTCCCCTTAGACAATCTGAAGTTTGCTTTGACTTTAATATATGGTGGAGGTGGGAGCATATTTTATTTATAGAGTCACTCGTGTTACTTTTGGATTAAAAGATATTTTCCTATATTCAGGTGAATTGCAAAGAAAAATCCTCTTCCCTATGTGAGCCCTTGGAGCCTTACAAGATAGTGATTTGTCCCTCACCCCATCTTCTTACCCGCCTTCAAGCTGAACAGTTACATTGTAGGGTTTCTAAAGCTTTTAATTATTTCATTATATTTAGCCTATCCTGGAAAGCGTCATTTGTCAGGACCCAGAACAGAACTTAGTGCTACTGAGTGCAGATAGAAAATGGCAAAATCCTCTAAGAGAATTCCTTTTCCTAAACAAAGGTGCAAGTACCAAGGATTGCCGTTACAATTTCAGCACAGTTTGTCAGGCTTACTTATAGGACTAGTCTATGTGGTATTATTATGGCTGACTTTTAAAAAAGTCATGTGTATACTTTTGAAAATACTCTTTTTCCTTCACTATAAATGGAAAAGAATACAAGGTCTTGGGGGGTAGTAAGGTCAACAAATGAATTTAGAACTTTCTTGTGATTAGATTAAGTAGCTAGATGAGGGCAAATAGGATTTATAGTTCAATAAATAAGTTGGGAGTTCACGGGACTCAAGCAAGTCTAAATTTTGAGGAGACAAATTGGAAAAGTTAGAGTTCAGAATGAGTAATAGTAAAGGCAAAACTAAGATTATCAAGAAGATTATCAGCATTGCCCATGTAATTGTTTTTTGCAATAGCTTTCCCTGGTTTATCTTGTTCATGGGTTCAAGTTGTTTTACAGACCTTTAATTTTTATTCTTTTTATTGTATTTTTCTTAAGGGCAAAGGATAATCTGCTACTTTCCCTCTGCCTATGCCAGTGATTTGTTATTCATGTGTTGCAATTACATGCTACCCCTACCTGGTTGTAGCATGCCTAAAACATTGGTTAGTTGAAAAAGTGAACATCAAAACTCTTAAAACAGCCTGTGAGTTAAGGTGATGAAGTGGCAGCATTCATTCCACAGTTATACTTACCTTTGTGATTTACCATCCCATGTATTTGTTTAGAATGTAAAGAATTCATAGTTAGAGTAATAGAGGCAGATGACTCAACACCCAGAGACATCTGGAGAGGAGGTACTGGTGAGATTGTTTCCTGAAACGTCTAAGATCTTCCTGTGGCAACCTGACAAGGTAGAGGCATAGGCACAGGCTTCAAACTCAAAGTCACATAGATAAGGCCAAGTTCAATAAAACTGAAAACACTCTTACATCATCACTGGTGGCACTGAGCCCTCCAACACCCCCCCACACCTCAATGTAGATATTTTGGGGGGTATATAGATTTTATTTGTGCCAATAGTCTCCTTTCAATTCATTTAACCATGTCATAATTAAGTTCTTTTTCTTCTCTCAGGCATCTTAGATTCCAAATAATGTTACTGTTTCAGAGAGCTTCAGCCATAGCTCCCTTTAGCACAGGGAGATCAGCTCGGTGCTTTGTGACCACCTGGAGGGGTGGGATAGGGAGGGTGGGAGGGAGGGAGACGCAAGAGAGAGGAGATATGGGAACATATGTATATGTATAACTGATTCACCTTGTTATAAAGCAGAAACTAACACACCATTGTAAAGCAATTATACTCCAATAAAGATGTAAAAAAAAAAAGATAGGGTTTTTTGAGGCATCATGTTTTGCGAGTGGTGAATCTATAACATTCCTAAGCAGTGTGTCCCATGCAGTTTGCTCTACATTGGATATAGCCCAGATAAAAATTAACCTGTACGAAAATATTGCCAGCTGTAGACTGAAATTGTCATCGGGCATTGGTGCCTCTTATCCTGGAAAACAGTATCAGCCTTAGGTTGAAGATGGAGATATCTTAGGATCTGTGCTCACTTTGGGTGTTACAAGGAATTTTCCTTCTCTTCAACAGCTGCCAGGACACTTGTTGGTAGTAGATCAGTGCCTTAGTTGGGCATTTGCTGGAAGTAGAGGAAGGGCAAGGCTAGAGTCACAGAGGGAATGCTAGGGCAAAGGCTTGTGGTTAGAAGATGGGCATCATTTGTGAAGTGCCCTTCAAACATCCTGTTTTCAGAAATAAACTCAACCCTAGTAGTACTTGTTATTTCTTCCCCAGAGTATAAAGCACCATGAATCCTAGTTAATAGCTAGGATCTACTGCAAAGTTTGACTTTGTTCTGAATGCAACCTCAGAATTGTGTGGATATTCAATTGAAAGGAGAGAACAAATAACTTGCCAGAATAAAGGACATTTTTACCTTAGCTACACCAAAAGGGAAGCTCCAGCCAATCAAGAAGGCCACCACTGCACATGACAAGAGCTAACCAGAGGGAAGTGTGGTCCAGTGGAAAGGACTCTTCCTAACTACGCACTTACGGCCTATGTACATCAGCGAGCCACCCGGGGTTGGTTTTCCCAATTGTAAAACAGTGAGATTGAACAATATTATCTCTTCGTTTCCTGTTCTAAAATTGTATGAAACTATGATTCAGCTACAGAAATTGCGTAAAATTGGTTACTCCTAAGAGGCGTGGAGTGAAATTGTTCCCATGGAGTATCATGCGTTTAGTAAGGCCATGGAATGGGCTAAAGGCTCTCCATTCTGTGTGCCCCTCGCGTGTTCCTCTGCCACCCGCCTGCATGCCCTCTCATGTCTTCCATTCTAGGCTAATATCCTCAAACATTCTTTTTCCTACACCAGAGCAAGATAGAAATTCATGTTCTTAACTACATATAGTTCATGAAGAAGCTAACATTTTATTTGTGTCTACTATATGGCAGGTCTCTGATATATCATCTTTATATCATTATTTGAAATTTGGTACTAATATTTCAAATGTTCAAATGATGAAATTGAGGCTTAGAGAGGTAGTAAATAAGTTGCCTGATGTCTCCTGGCTTAATGAATAATGAATCTTTGATTTGAATCCAGCCATCTCTAAATCCAAATTTCATGATCTTTCTGTTGTATTTTGTATGCTGACTCCCAAAATCTGTACAAGAAATATTTGTTAAATGTGCTCACACTGAGATACAGATATATATCTACCTATATCTGTATATTCATATCCAGCTAGCTAACTAGCTATCAGAAAGAGGGAGGTCTATGTCTTTGAGAGTATGCCAAAGTGGAACCTTGCCAGAAGGACTTCTATTTTGAATAGAAATCAGAACCTTAAACTGAAGGCATGAGGTTCTAATGATAAAAGTTTAGATATCAGGAGATACCAGGAGAGGAATCTGACGGCCATGATGGCTATGGATATATACTAGAGATGATATAGGAACTTGGCCGTGTGGCAAGAAGTGTGGCAAAATAGTTCGTCCCAGTTAAGCTTGGGATCAGGAGGTGAGAATGGGTGAATGGCTGGCTACTTGATTCTTCGAGGTAGTATATAGGAAACATAAACTAGGGAGGGTGCATTGGACAAAGATTCAGAATATTTGTTACTTCTTAAACTTATTTATTTTTTTTAAAAAATCCTAGTCTGTTTTGAGGGTATCAAAACCTTTAGCAAAGAACTTGTAACCATTTCTTTTTCTTTCTACTGAAATAAAAGCGGGAGGCGGTGGGTGCTGGGGGAGTGGATAGGAGCCTCCAGAAATGGGAATAAAAGCCTAATCTGAACACTCCTTCGTTTGTTCATTCAGCAAACATCCATTGAGCACCTGGGACATTTAATCCTACACACCCAAGAGCTGTATAGGATTAGAGGTAAACAACGTGGGAACTTTACTTGGGCTGCGTATTTGAGCCAAAGAAGGGGAGGCAGGAGGACTCTGGCTAAGAAGCTATTTAAGAGTTTCCTTTCGGCTTTGTCCTTATCCAGGCTGGAGATGCACCCAGAGTATTTTTTGGTCTATTTGGTTACTTGTGAACTTAAAAAAAAAATGTATATTAAAAGTAAGGAGATGGCATAGAACTGTTATGGAAATATATTTCAAGATGAATATTGGCTGCTGTAATGATGGGTACAGTTGATCCACCATGACCACCATTTAAAGGAAGATGGGAAAATCCTTACACCTTTGTAAAAATGGACTTTGAAAATCTTGGTCCAGTGGTTGTGAGAGGGTTAAAGAGTCTACTGTTTTGTAACCAGGCCCAGTGATCTTGTATGAGACATGTCAGGGTGTTGTCTGCATGCCGTCTTTGCTGATCACAGTAATCGGGTCATAAGAGAAAGAGAAGTAATAGAGTGTCTCTTAGCAACCAACCCCAGAAGAAAGAGAAAATTACTCAAACCTGGCCATCCAGCCAGGGAGGTAGCAAGAAAAATAGTCTGAAAGACTGCTGAAAGTGCTCAGGACCATGATTTCTACGTGGCAGCTCCTATAGGCTGGCTTGGGTCTCTCTTTTTTTTTAAAGGAAAGTAAGAAATAAATAAGTAAAGAAACAAACAAACAAATCTCTGAAACAGAAACCTTTCTTTCTTTGCCTTCCTTCCTCTCTCTTGTGGTAATTTGTTTTTTTTAAACTTATCTCAGAAAGAGGGAGAAAGAGGCAAAGGGTGGGCAGGGACCAAAGAATCTTTGTCTCCTAAAACAGGAACTTGGTGGTCCCAAGCACGAGAGGATGCTGGGGGAGGGAGGTGGTGTCATTTCATTGTGCCCAGTGTTTCCAGATGAGACTGGAAATACTAGAATGCTCCCCAAGGAACAGGAATGCAAAGTCTAGAGGTGGTATTAGTAGTTTTATAAGATCTGTTTTTGCCTGCCCTGCTTGTTAACTGTGTAGCAGTCAGCTCTGTAGCTATTAATATTTATCACTACAGACTTTGGTCCAAGGTAGTGACTTCCAAACCTTTTTTTTTTTTTTACACAAATGGCAGTAAGAAATAGATTTTACATTAATAATTACACACACACACATATAGATACAGATAAAGATGTGAAAGAAAATTTCACTTCACAGTACATGCTCTTACTTTACATGATAGACGTTGATGTTTTCCATTCTATTTCAGTTTTTAAAATACTTTTGGGGATCCAGTAAGTTGATTTTATGATCCATTAATGAGTTGCTTTCTACAGTTTGAAAAACACTAGTCTCGGGGCGGCATTTGCCTTCCATTTTAATTGTATTAAAATAATGCCAAGCAGCAAGTTCAGCCATGGTGAGGAGTCCTTGGCCAGCACTGGGATGTTCCGAGTAACGGTTATTTAAGCTAAGTATTTTCTCGTCATCTGTCAAGTAGATGCATCCTAAGATCTTGGCTTGAAATTTAGGGGGATAAACCTGAGGCAATTCCTCACGGCCTTTCAACAGTTTAGAAAAAGTGCCATAGTGTGGCCGGGAAGCACGGGATGCTGCCCAGGAGACTTGGTTCCAGCTGGACACATTCTTTTCTCACTTGGAGCCCCTTGATTAGTGATGGGGTTGCATTAGATAATGTCATAAATTCCTGCTGACTGTGACATCTTGGAATTTGTAGCTGGAAGGGACTCCAGAAATTATCCAGTCTAATCGCTTTATCTCCAGGATTCAGTTTGAGAAAAAGCACATTGACAGACTCCCTTCTTCCTAACTCTAAGGCTCTGTGTTAGGAAGCAATGTACACAAAAGACTGAATCCTAGTTTCTCCCCTCAAATGTCTCAGTCTGGTATAGGAGTAACGACGTGTACACAACTAAGTTCAGAAAGACACAACTTGGGAGTTCCCTGGTGGCCCAGTGGTAGGACTCTGGGCCTTCACTGCTGTGGCCAGGGTTCAGTCCCTGGTTGGGGAGCTGCGATCTAACAAGCCACACGGCGTGGCAAAAAAACAAGGAAACAAAACAACCCACAACTTGTTAAACACTACAGTTAGGGTAGAATTAAAATATAAAAGATCACAAGAAAGGATAAATGAATCTGACTGGGAAGGTAAAGGCTGAAGGCTACATTAGTGTAGGAGAAGGAAGCTTTGGGGCTGGACTTCGAGGGGGAAAAAAGATTCATACACGCAGAGATTGATGATAGTAGTCGCGCAGGTAGACTAAACGTTGTAAGTAACGGAAGAATGGCATCTTAATTGCCGCATCTGAGTTATGTTTTTTGACCTCTCTGAACTCACCAGTATGAGTTCAGTATGGTGAACCCAGTATGGTGGGCTGATTCCCACCCCCAATCCCACCCTGAAATTTTCTATATTTTATGACTGTTTTTTCTTCCCAACTAACATGACCCCTTAATAATGACCCATTGCCCACTACCTAGTGATAAGGTGAAGTTTGATTAAATAATATCTGTACAGCACTCCCTGCTGCTAAGAGACACATGCTTATATAAATACAAGGTGTTATTACAAATTTTTTCACCCCTGGGGGTGAGGAAAGTAAATAAGGAAACACAAATTAATACCTATGGTTTTTTCAAAACAAATAATGCTTGAACATTTTTCTTTTTCTTCTTGTTTATTTTTCCCTTTTAGGCAGGACCTTATTTAGTTTGAGCTGATCTTTTAATAGTTTATAAACCATGGAAATACCCTGCACTGTTGGGGATATTGGAATTAATGTTCTCAGTGATGTCACTTTCTGAACGAGACTGGTTTGGTTAAGTCAGTTTAAGGGACTTAAGTGCAAACACCAGAATGAATCTGAGGACTTTGGGTTTGTAATTGTGCTTCCATTTTGGGCCTTTCCTTGAGGAAACACCAGACACTCACATGTCTTACTCAACCATCCCGTTCTCTGAAGTTTTCTTATTGGTGTAATGAGACAGAAAGGTGCATTGCCCTCTTGAAGTTCATTTACTGAGCTGCTTTCTCTTCAGAGGCCTCTTCTAGAGCAACTGTCCCATAGATTATACTCTCGATACTTCCTCTGGCCCAGAGCTACTGTTAGCAAATTTAGTTAACAGGACTCAATAAAATTCCTTAATATTATATGTTATTTTACATTTGAAAAACATTCACAGCCGTTACTTTACGTGATCCTTAGAACTCTTCTTTGATAGGTAAATGGCAGGGGATACTCTTCCTATTTTGTAGATGTCTCAGCTGAAGTATCCAGAGGTGATGTCATCTCCTATGACTCACGTATAATGTCACAGTACCAAGACCAGAATAATAGGGCTCCTGACTCCTGAGCCAAGGGAGGTCAGGTAGATTGTGGAAGGTCACTGCCGATGTACAATTCAGATGATCTGTTTGAACACTTCTGATTTTAGGTGAGGAAACGGAGGCTGAGAGAAATGGAGTTCCTAGCGTTTTGGAGGTCATTACACAGAAGCAGGTCTTCAATTCCCTGTTTCAGGGGTTGAACGCAGTACCTCACAGATTTATCCCTCTCCAGGTCCCCTGTTCTGATCATAGCATTGTACAGTGCTCGTATTACTTGAGAAGTATGTGTGCATTTCACAAATAACTCCTCTTTATTGTCAACATCTTCTATGTATAATTAGTATTCCTTAAGCACATATTTACTTAGGCCCTAATGTTTGTCTAGTATTATTAATTGCCTTGGGACAACGACAAAAACTTAAGACCTGGGATTTATATTTGAAATGCTCAAAAGTGCTTTTGGTGAGATTTGAAAAATGATGAGCCAATTAGAAAATAATCCAGAGTTTAAGTTCAGTAGGAATTTTGAGAAAGAGTGTGTGTTTTTAGGCCTGGATAGTCGAAAGCAGGTGGGGCTGAAGGTTGGATAGATACAGACTGGCTATGGGGTGAGAGATGTGGAGTGGGGTGGTGAGGGGTAAGCAGGCAGAATGGGGTGGAACGGGTGGTCAGCTGGAGAGAGATGTGTGACTACGCTGGCAGTAGGACGTGCCTACACCAGCAGGGAGTTCTGGTCTCCTAGGTGTGGAAGGAATGATCAAAGAGAAGGAAAGGAGAAGACACTGCCAGCCCTCCAGCCTGGAGCCTAGAACCATAGTGTGAGTTAAGGATGAAAACTCCTTGGAATTAGGGAGCCTCATCCAGCCATTTACACAGCCACTCGCATGCTAATAATTAGGGATTAAGATGATGCTCTTAGTTGCGAGTACCCTTCCTAAGTAGCACCTGAGGCTGCTGATGGATGAGATTTAGGCACATTGCTGCTTCTGTGGGCTTCAGGAGTAGGTGGATCTGGGAGGATATGAGCGCTTCCGTCCCGAAGCGCCTGCATTTGAGTGATGTGCTGAGTGATGCCTGGATTTAATTTGGGGAGTACTTTTGTATCCTTCAGAGGGAAAAGTTCCTGCTTATTAGGATGATGTGTTATGCACTTGAAGTTTTCTAATGTATTTCAATCGTATAAATCCTTCTTAAGGTATTTTTTTCTTCGTGGACTTTAGGTAAATTTGAAGATTATTGAGATATATTTAAAAATGTGCACATGTGCTTTTTATAAGAATAAGAAAATAAACTCATTTAAAAAATACCCACAATCCTGCTTCCCTAACACATCGACCTAATTTTCTATGTCTTCAGTAACATGGTCTGTAGTTTTTATAATGTGTAATCAGGAGAGGTGTAATTTTGCATTTTTTTTTCATTTAGCGTTATAGAATAAGAATTTCCGTCATCGTATTTAGCAATGGTATTACAGTCCTTGGAGTAGATATTTCAGAATTTATTCAAATATTGCCATGTTGCCAATCATATGCGTTGCTTCCAGTGTTTTCTGTTAGAGAACATAGTGAAGGTCTTCACAGCTACAGCTTTTTAAGGAAAGAGCATGTTGAAGAAATTGGGAACATGTTTATGACCAACTTATTACTGGTTCTTGCCAAAATATCCTTTTAATTAAATTCCATTCTGCAGTTAGTACAGCAGCTGTGGTGAAATACTTGGGGGCCAGAAAGGATGCTTGGAGCTGGTTAGTCGAGAAGGTTTTTATGTGTTTGAGGTGGGTGAGCATGGGATGGGCAGGCTATTTCCTTAGCCACACTTATTGAATTTAAATAGGCACTGGAAGCAAATCAACCGTAGTGAGGGAAAGGTGGTCCACCTGGATTGCCTGGATATAATATCCTTTTGGGCTGGCGCATGTGGTCTCATTGTAGTCAGGACGGCGGAGCACAGAGATCATCGCAAGTGAGTGAGCAGACAGAGGTCAGTTGGCATACGTGACCAGGGTTAGAGCTGTGCAACTGATTCTGCTCCTGTGCAGAGTAATGAAAACCCCCCCTCTTGGACTAAGTGGGGGTAATAATAGTAATGAGAAAAATAGTAAAATTTTCTGAAATGTTATGTTCCAGATACCATTCCAAACATATAAATATACATATGTATCTCCTGATTATATATGTGTGTGTGTGTGTGTGTGTGTATACACACACACATATATATACACTCATTTAATCCCTATAATAATCGTATGAAATAGTGCTGCCATTCATTTCCATTTGTTGGATGTGGAAGCTGAAGCACAGAGGCGTGGAATAACTTGCTCTTAAGTCACATTGTTATTAAGTAGCAGAACTAGGCTTTGAACCCAGACATTCGGGTCCCAGAACTTGTACACATAGGTCCTACATTATGCTGCCAGGTTATGAGGAAATGAAGCTATGAAGGCAGATATGGCATGTCTTTAGAGTAGGACTAAACCCCTCAGGTTCTTAAACCTATTAGATTGACCTAAGATTCCTAGCACTTTCTGAGGCTACAAAACAGAAGTAATCTCTTCATCCCAATGATGATATAACCTGCAAACAACGTGAAGAGATTTAGCCACAGCAGTGAGCAGAGATCAAGACATTTATCATAGTTATTATCTCTTTTATTTATTTCTTTGTTTCTTAGGGAATATGAATCTGGAACATAGTAGTAGATGCCCATTAAGTACCTATTAATTTAAGGTTTGAAGGAAGGAATGAATGGATGAATGAATCATTCAGTGCATATGTCTGTTTCTTGGAGGTCTAAATCTTGACCTCGGAACCTTGGTTTAACTGGAATTAGCCCAGAGTATGCATGGTCATTTTGCTAAAGCAAAACCTTCATGTAGAATTAAAAGATAACTCTGCAAACTATGAAAGGATGCTGTTAATTAGTTTCAAAATGTGTTAGTTTGATGTACTGTTAGCTTTTTCTGATAAAGAAAGGGAACAGTCTCCCCAAAAGTTTAGTGATTAAGTCACTAGCAGTCTTTTCTATTTTGGTGCTTGTGGTAATTGACGTTTCCTGGAAATTTTCCCCCTGTTCTATTAATACTGTCAAAGGGGGTTCCGGCCATGACTCACTCCAGGAAGTCAGCCATCATTGGCTTCCTCAGTCTCACCAAACAGCCCCCCTGTACGAAATCAACGACTTCTGCAAATGAGTTACTTTATAGCTCTCAAGAAAGTTCTAGATAATACAGTTTCTGTGGTTCACTCCGTGCTTCCTGCCATAATGGGGAATAAAACAAGAGTTCATGCTTTGCTTCTTGGTAGTCTTCAAATCACTGACCAGGTGGGTCACCAGTATGTCTCTCGGTTAAGAGAACTCCCACCTGCTGTCTAGCAAAAGTCCCTCGGCACTCGTGTTTGCAAAGTTACACCTGGGGACAGGGCTTTAGCAGTCAGAGAACTTGAGTTCATGAACTTCAGTGTGGTCTATGCTTCTTAACAGTGTACACCTGACTTTGTGCTTCTGTATTCGTTCATTTGCTCTCTTTTTAACTAACACATTAATTTATTCGACCCCTAATTCCATATTTCTGTGTACTAGACACCGTTCTAGGCATGAGGATACAGTACAGACAGCGCCTGTCCTCAGGAACCTTCCAGTCTACTTACTGTGAACTGTATTACTGAATTACCCCAGGAAGCAAACTCAGAGAATTCATAGTCCATAGGCTTATCCTAAAGGAATCAAGTCCCAGACGTTTGTAAAGTTGTGAAGAATAAGGTTATCCACGTTAATTCTGTAATTTTTTTCGGCCTAGAATTCATCTCACCTGCTGCGCACGTACCCCTTACGTCCAACCCGCCCGCATACCCATAAATAGCAAGATGGAACTTAACTGTGTATTTCTCATGGTACTTAACATTTTCTACCTTGGATTGTAGTAATTTATGTTCATGTCTCAGCTTTGCTGCAGATTCTTTGGGTCGAAGCAGTCTGTGACTCATCTCTGGGTCAAGGATGTCTCTCTTTTGACTTTTTCCCTCCCCAACCTGTCCTGGCCTCCTAGCACAGTGCCAGATAAATGGTACTGTTCAGTATGTTTGCTCAATGTTGACTGTGTGATCTGAGATGAATTAGTGAACTTCTCTGAGTCTCAGTGTTCTCTTCTGTAAAAAAAAATGAGGACAATTATTCCTACTTCCTAGGGTTTTGTGAAGGTTGGGTATTGTACTGAAAGTTCTTTTAACAGTGTCTGACATTTAGTAAGCATTTACTACATGTTATTATTAATAAATGATGTTACTGCTGCTTGGGAAGTGCTAGCATTTCTTTCTAGGATTTTCTTGCAGTTCTTTATGATTGATAGAGAAGGGACATGCAGTCTAGGATTTTACGTCAGCATTCTTTATATAGGAAACTAGATGTAAATATGCTGTTTCAGTTGTATACGTCTTGTATTCTTCTATGATTGCTGACAAAACGTTAGGTAAAAATTATGCTACCGTTTCCCCTCATTGTCAATTCATGGTATCATTAAAGTCTCAGAATTTTTCCAGCTACTTATTGCTGGCAACAGTTTTACAAGAGGTTATGTTAATTGGCACCGTCATCCAGCAGTGCAGCTTGACCTTTGGGGTTTGACTCAGGTCCTTGGTTCTTTGTCCTTTGTTTATCCTGGCTGTGAGCAGAGGAGTCAGGCAGAAAGACTTTGATATCCTCTTACCTCCCTCTCCCATTCCCTGCTGGCAGAGAAAATGTAAAAAAGAACAACAGAGTGACTGAAAAATTGCTATGATGAAAAAACTGTGTAGCATAATGCAAAATCCAACTATATACATAATATATATAGGAATTTATGTGTATATATATGAATATATGTATATATCTTATATGGTTTTATATATATATATCGGACTTTTGGGTTGACAGTTCCGTGTGCACACGATATGCACTTTACAAAATGTGTTTATACTCCACTGTCATTGAATCTTTACACATCAACCCCGTGCAGTTGTCACAGCAGAATTTATGGTCTCCATTTTACAGATGGGGAAGTTCAGAGTCAACAGCTGATGCGTTCTAGAGCAAGGGCTGAACAGATTTTCAAAGTCCTGAGGCAGGTATAATCTTTCACCATGTTGTATATCAGAATATATCAGAAGACAATTTAGAAGCACAGATATAGGATGAAGTTGAACATTTACTTCTTCTTTTGTAATGTTGCTTAAGTTCCTAATACAAATAAAACTGAAGTGAAGCTGCATTTGTCATCATTTAAGGCCTTTCATACTCCTTTTCTTGTTTTTATCACAGTTGCCTCTGTCTGTGTTTTGATAACCGGTCCCTGGAAGTTTCAGTGTTAGAGCTGAATGGATCTTTTCAAATGCTCCTGAATTTTTCCATTGCAGTACTTACCACAGTTTTAATTTCATAATTATTTGACCACTGCCCAGACTCAACTGTAAACTCCAAAGGGGCACCATTGCATCTTAGGGGTCTGAGCACAATGGGTGGCAGGCAACAGGTGCTTAGTAAATAACTGTTTAATGAATGGATAAATGATGAAGCAAGATGGATACACACTTCCTGAGTCCAGAATGTCAGTGTTACAAGGAGCCTTTTAAGTATTTGAACTCAACTTAAGAAAATATTACTAAAAACCTCTATTCCAAGCACTGACATAGATGCTTTGCAGTTTGTCTTGAGAAACAAGACATGGTTTCCACCCTCAGAAACTAATAATTTATGGCGGGGGAAGGCATTTAAAATATGTGAAATGAATTCTAGCAGAGCTCTGGGCAAAGCCTATTGCGAACGGCAGAGAGAGGTAAGATATTTTTTCTGATCAGGGACGTTGGGCAAGGCTTCCTGGAGATGTATTTCGTCTGGATCTTGGAAAGTAGATTTTTTTGTGAATGGGAACAATGTTAGAAAGAACAGTATATTTAGCGAACGGATCGTGAGGATGAATCACCGGGTCATAATAGAGAGACAGTGGGAATTGTGATCACTGATGTCAGGGCTCAGAGTGACTCTGCAGAGTTAAACGTGTTCATTTTTTCTCCTTATCCATCAATTATTGTGTTTCTCTAACCCCTGTCTTAACTATCCATGCCACCCTTCTCCCTTACTCTTCTCTCCCTCTGTCTTTCTTGCCAGAATCTGACACTTAGATCGTTCATGTATTAACGTGACAGGTAGGCAGCCTGGGCAGCCCCACACTTCCTGTCACTCATAGCACGAGGCCAAGTGAGGTGCTTCCTGAAGTAGGTTTCTTTGGCTTTTCTTGCTTACACTATTTTGTGGCTGTGGCTTCAGTTCATGCTTTCCCTGTGGAGAGTTTCCCAAACTTAAGCTCTGTGAATACATTTTTTTGTTTTTTAAATATAAGCCCCTTTTTTAAGAGAAACTGCTCCGCCAAGATGTCTAGTGTTTTTCACGGTTGTATGTCAGGCTGAGGTGTTTTGTCCGGAGGATGTCACCTGGCTTTACAAAGCAGCGGAGCATCTGGGTAACCATGAGAAGCTCTCCCGGGCTCCCAGGGCCTCCTCACTTAACAACACATTGCAGGGGTTCATGTGTCTGTTTGTAAAACCATTTTGGGGATGGCAAAAAGCATTCTAAGAAAGACACTTTTTTTTTTTCTTCTTTCTGTTTCAAAGGCAGGATAGAGACAGATGGACAAGTCATGAAAGCATGTTTGTGATCTGTCCTCTCAGAACTTGATTTTCACCACTTGAACTTGACTTTCCATGCTTTTACAACCGATGCACTTATACACAAAGGGACACATAATGCTTGCTAAAAGTAGAAGCCATTTCCATACTTGGGCTCCATTTACTGGTTCATTCATTTACCACTGTCCCAATAACAGAAATGGCGATCCCTGTTTGTTTTTGAAAATGATGTAAGCAAAGCGAAAGAGTAGAAGGCAAGTTCTTGCCAGTGCTGTAATTCAGAGCAGGCTTGTATATAAAAATGAAGTACTGGCTTGCCTTTGAGGCCTGGCTTTATCAGTTGCAGGCTCTGTGACATGGGAGAGGTCACTTATCCTACTGAACTCAGTTTCCTGATTTATCAAATGGGCGTAAACAGTATGTTTCGAACGTTCAATACAGTTCAAATGGTAGTTGTGTGCAGAAGTGAATTGTAAATTGCAAGTGCTGAACGAGTATGAAGGGGCTGTTATTTTTTCACCCTCTGGCTAAGGAGAAGATGGGAGCATGAGTCTTATGTACCTTTCTCTGCTATTTTGACTTCAGCAACACAGAGAGCGTCAGAACTTTCGCTGACATTCCTAATTAGCAATGCCGAATCTCAGCGTTGTATCAATCCTCCCAGATCCTTAAGATGGAAACTAGTGTTCCTGTTATAGCTCTACCATGTGCATGACAGGAAAGAATCGTGTTGCCATCAGAACCTTAATTTATCAGTCTTACTGACTTAAATTCGCCAGCTTAAGATGATTCATTAACAAAGTATTTTTTCAAGCCTTAGCTTTTTCTCCAGGGAACAAAAGGAAATGGCTCACACCAGCACTTCTAATAAGCTCTCATTCAGCAAAGGATGGTATGCCCTTAATTTTGTCAGCATGTGTATAAAGAATGTACAGTGCCTAATTTTCAAATACGCCTTTAAATCTGTCTCAGACCTGTTCAGAATCTGTTTTTCCTCTCTTCATTAAAATGTTCCAACCTGGAAATTTCATCTTTGGAAATTCGGACATTTTTTCACTTCTTTTGAAGAGAATAATGAAAGATTTCAATATTTTAAACTACAGGGATGACACATTTTCAGCCTCTACGGCGTTGATACGGTTGGGCTGTTTTCTTCGTCAGATAATACAGATAATCCATTTGTATCTATGTGTGTGTGAGTTTGTATCTCTGCATGTATATTTGGAAAAGAAAGTGGAATGGAGGTACATTTTGAGACATTAAGACACAATTATGGACAAAATAGTCTTATCACTTTAGCTGTGCATCTCAATACTAAACTTGAAATCAAAAGGTTGTTGTCTGCTTCTCTGATTACATATTAACTAAGAAAACATATCTGTTATACCTGAATGAGATGGTTCTCAGGATTTTGTGAAGGAAAAGATGCAAGCATAAATTCATTACATAGAGGACAAAAGACACTAATTCACTCATTTGTTCATTCATTCATTTAGTCAAGCATCGAGAACTCAGATGTGCCAGGTGCTGTTTTAGGACTGGGAATAAGCAATGACCAAAGTCCTTGCCCTCCTGGATTTTATGCTGTAAAAAGGGGGAGGATAGACTATACAGAAATAAGTGTATAATGGCTCAAGTGGTGAAAATCTCTCTCACACACACACACACACATCAGTGTGTTATACATCAGTGTAAGAAGATAAAGAATTCCCCAGTCATTTGTGATATAGAATAGATGTAATGATTTGCCATCAGTCCCATCATCCTTAAAGGCCTCTCTTCTTATAATGAATGATTTCATTTGGTCCTTCCATGTCCCATCTCGTGGGGGGTGGAGTTGTCAGCCACTTTGGCACCTAATGCTTTCAGTTTTCAGTAAAAACAACTTTCTCATACTCCGCTCCAAGGCAGTGGTCTTGCACGTGTGTTTTGTGCTTAATAATCTCAGGAGAGTCCTGTCCACAATACTTACCTTAAAAAGGCTTGTGGGACACCGCTGAAATGACTAGAATCAGCTCTCTTTAGTAAGCACACCGGGATCATCTCATCACTTGAAGTGAGCCTGTAGGTTTGGCTTCCTTCTGCTACTCAAATCTCACCTGGCCTTTATGAACCAGTGAAAGTAGCAGGTGGTGTTTGGCTTTTAGTTTTTCTGAAATGTGTCTCTTTTTGCCACTCTCCAGGCTCTTTGCCAGTGGGCTATCAGGGCCAACACTTCATGAAATGGACCATAGATCATTTCAGCTCTTTCTTTGTAAAAGCGTCTTTGTGACCTGTTGGTTACTGTGAATGACATTTAACTTCTCTGCCTTAGTCACTCCTAAGGTGACTGCTTTTATAGTGTGTCTGAAATTTTCTGCGGGTTTTCTTTTTCTTGTTTGTTATTTGTTTTTTAATAATCTAGCCCCACTCTACTTTTCTAACCTCATTTCCCTGAGCTTTCCTAATTTTTTACTGACTGATGAAAATACTGAGCTTATTCCAAAACTTGTCAGCCTTTCTTGGTGTCTTGCATTCCTTGTCATCTCCAAGTCCCAGCTCGCCTTCTCCTTCTTCAGAAGCCTTTGCTTGCTAACATTTATGTTTTCAAAATGACGGTGAGGTAGAGTTGTCCAGAGTAGGATTGGACAATTTATATTTCTCATTTTTACATTTCCTCTATGCCCCTTTTAGCCCTAATTCTCATTTCGAAGCTTTCTAGACATGTCCTATTTGCCATAGAACTGCTGAACTGCTGTTTTCACAGTTGTTTCTAAACTGCAGATGCTGGTGACCACATGACTACTGGAGGACAAGAAGGTGTCTCTCCTTCGGCTGTTGGCCTTAAAGAGGCTTTCTGAGGCGTGAAAGCATGGAAGCTTCAGAAAGCCTGAAGTGCCTCTGCGGTCTGAGTGGTCTAACTCTTTGATTCTTTTGGGTCAAGAACCTTAGAAAGTCTTGAGAAAAACCTGGAAGGTCATCTGGGCTGTCAACCCTGCCTTTACCTCAGAATCAGGAACAGAGCTTTTATGAACTACAAGTACCAGGGCTTTCCCCACCAGAGATTCTGATTTAACTGTTCTGCAGTGGGCTTGTGCATCAGTACTTTATAAACGTTTCTAATATGATTCTGGGAAACTTGGTTTGAGAATCACTGAGTTCATCTCACCACCTGATTTTACAAGGAGAAAGGTGACTTGCCCAGGCTCCCATAGCAGTATGACCGTGGAGTAGGGATAAGAACATCTGTCTTCTGATCTATAGTAGGCACTGTTTCCACTGCATTTACTGCCATTGACTCTCATTTGGTGAGGGCTAGGTTGTCTCCTCTGCGCCTGGGTGGCGGGGAGAATTCCCGAGCTTCCATCACACAGGAGAGTAGACAGGAGGGTGAGTGTTCAATGCTCCAGCTCATCAACGTTATCAACAGGGAGTGTTTGCAGGGGGTTTACTCAGGATGTTAAGGGGAATCTGGATAACTGAATGTGTATAGATTCCCAAGGAGGGGATCATAGGATTTAGCTTTAGGGCTTGATACTTCAAAATGTGGGATGTGTTCCTAAGAGGTATTTGTGATATATTGTAAAGATATCATATTTGTTGACAAATATCTTGGGTTCAAGTTCTGATTCTGGCTTTGTGTGGCCTGGGAACTTGGGAAAACTCTGTTTCTTTTGAGCTCTCTTTCCCCCTGTCTTTATAATGGCGATAATTGTCCCTTCTTCCTGGGTTTTAGGCAGTTTCCTCAAGATGACATACGTGAAAGCTGACACAGGATAGATACTGAATAAGTGTTCATTGATTTGGACGTAAGGCAGGTCTATCTCATATTTGCTGCAGCAATGGAGACAGGACGAAGTGTGTGGCCAAATCACAAGGGTGGTTTCTGTCAGTCTTGCTTAGGACGTTCACTGGGGTTTAGGTGGCAGACCACGGACAAGTCTTACCCGTGAAACATGCATGGCACATGGTGCCAGTGGGAGGAAACAGGCGCAATGCCTGTAAGGCGACAACATCTCCTCCAACATTTGTATCACAGAAGCGTTTTGCACTGTTCTTAGTATCCCTGAGGCTTTTTCTGCTCATAAAGGTCTTAGTGAGTCCTAGAATCATGCATTCCTGAAAAGCCTTGGAAGTTAACTAGTTCAGCCTCCCATCCAGGCCTTGCATCCTGGATTAACGTTTGCATAGACTCTGCTTGCACATCCAAGGTGATAAGTGATTCGTGACTCCCTGGAGCCCGTTTATTTGTTGGGTGAATCATATGCCGGAAATATGTCTCTTATACTGGATTCTGTCTTCTCAAGTCTTTTGCCTTCTGAGGTAACACAGAGCAAGTCTGATCTCTTTTGCACTTGAGGGCCTTTCTTAGTTAAATGCTTTAAGGTAGCAAGAAGCAGAAACCAACTCATACAAGCCAAGTGAAGGTTGGTTTGCTGTATGTTAGAAAATTCAAGAGAGGTCAAGAGCCATGAAAGTGGGAGCCACAGTAGCTCTGGGGTCCTCGGAAACTAGAGTTTCAAGACTTTCACTCTATTGCAGCTCCATCCCACGAGTCCATGTACATCTCTGCTCTTTCCTCCTTTAGACTGAGTTAACTGTATGACTCCAAGGATGGTAAATTGCCACAACTGGTTCTTGAAGACCCTCTTTCTTATTTTTGTCTTATTTTTTGTTTTTTTAAAATTTTTTCTTTGCCTCATCCTTTATCCTTATTCCCATTTCCCTTCCACCCCATAGATTCCTGCTTTAATGTGTTTGGAATAGTCCTTATATATGCATGAATCTTTACAAATATATAGCATTTTAATTTACCTAATAATAATGCCTAATGTTTATCATCTATTTCCCACTTGCTAAGCTCAGTTCCAAGTCCTTTACGTGTGTTAACTCCAGTAATTCTCACAATAAACTCTGATGCAGGGACTATTATCTTACCTGTTTTATAGATTAGAAAACAGCACAGAGAAGGTACCTTTCCCAAGGTCACATGGATGGCAAGCTAGTAGCAGGGCCAGGATTCAAACCCCACATAGTCTGACTCTGCACATCTCCCTCTTGGCTAGTTTGCTCTTGTGCCCATAGATCGTGGTACTGTGCTGTAGACCCAGTCGTATTTCTTATCTTTTTTGCTGTTATTGTGGCTCAGCATAGTCTTTTTTTGCTCCCCAAATTAAGTAGTATTTTTATTAATTGTAGTACATAGATAACATTCATAGAGGGTTTAGGTTTTATCAGACATTATTCGTATGGGTTAGATTGTTCACTTTGAATACCGCTAAAATATTGGTATTAATTTTTTTAACAGATGAGAAAAAATTGCCTACACTTCAAAACTGGGAAGCTTGTGTGAGGTATATTTAATCATATACACAAGTAACGCTCAGTGAGCATGTAATGGTTAGGACCCTTGCAGTATCTCTGACATACAGTCTTGCCCCCAGAATGGGAACTGCTGCTCCACTATTACTAATGGGTTAAGCAATTATATTAATTTGCATTTGACTATATGATCAGCGTTGTCTTTTAAAGATATATTTACACTGCTGCCCCTCAAGGAGGTTTACTGCTTCTGACACTGCAGGGTATTCCAGAGTATGTATCTACTGCATTTCATGGATTCATTTTCCTCAGATATTTTCCTTTCATATACCTCAAAGCTGCCTCCGATTCCCTGCTCTCACAGATCTGTGACCTGTGTTGAACGCCTTCGTACAAGTGCTCTCAAGGATTGGCAGAACTTAGCTCAGCTTTGTGGCTAGGAGTAGAGTGCTTGGTCCCAGTACGTTTTCATACTCAATTTCACTAGGTTCTGCCAAACTTTTTTACTGTAGGCTGCACCGGGGTCCATTTCCCCCAGTAAAACATTAGAATTCTTGTTGTCTCCAACACACAGTATCATGTGACTTTATACTTTTTACTAATATGATGGGTGTAGAGTGGTAACTTCTAGTTTCTGCTTCTGTTCTACATATAATAAACAGACTTGTTATCTCAAAACTACCAGGTTTGTTTCACAATGGCAGGGTGTCCATTTCTGGTCAAATAGATCTCTAGGACGGCGGTCATGAGAGGCAAATTGCCAGGAGGGTTCGTGGGTAGGAGCAGATTCTCTGAGGAGGTGGTGTTATCAAGGCAGACTGTTCTACTGATGTTACTGAGGGGTCCTTATTTCATTCCTCGATTTTTTTCCAAAATTTATTGAGTGACAACGACATCTTAGGAACCTTTTCAGGTACTTGGGAACACAGTTGGGGGCAAAATAGATATGACCTTTGGTTTCTTGGAACCTGTTGTTTAGTTGGGGGGATAGCTGTTAATCAAGCACTCATGTCAACATGAACCATGACCAGTGCTATGAAGAGGAAGTAGAAGCAGTTCTGGTATATAATGGGGGTAGTTGACGTACTTATATTTGTGTGATGCAAGTGCGTGGGGTTGCTGTACGTCAGGAAAGTTACAGGATGAGGTGAAGTGCTGAGGAAGAATATTCAGACAGAAAGAATAACCTGTGCAGGGACCCAGAGGCAAGAAGGAATCTGGTATCTTCAATGAAGGGAAAAACGAGTGTTGTTTTGAAGACTTTTATTCATTTATTTAACACACTTCTGTTGAGCGCTTACTATAGTCCAGAATATGGCAGTGAACAAGACATAGCACTGAGGAGTGAGTGAGATGAACTTGGGAAGGCAGGCAAGGGGTTCTTTCCTGCACTTATCTCCCTTGATTTTTCTCTAATTCAAGCAGCCCGTGTTCCAGTGATCTTTTGTTTGTTTTTTAATGATTTGGTTTCAGATCTCTTTTAACCTTCTGTTTACCTTTATCAGAAGGTGATACAGTTTGTCTGAGACCCTCTTCGTCAGGGGCCTGTAGGATTTGAAATCTTACTATCACGGGGAGGTGCATTCTTGTTAAGTTTTCTTGCTGTTATCAGCAAATATCACTTCTTATTTTTCTTCTTTTGCCGTAAGCCCAGCAATATATCAAAAGTATGTGTTGTTCAAGGGCACATAGTTTGTTTGTGTGGAGCTGCTATAAAAATAGATAGCTTTTGGGCTCTGAGTCTGCTGTTTAGCTGACTGATCTCCACACCTCTTGTTTCTTCTTGTCCCCAGGAAGACTGCACTTGCTATGGGACAGTCAGGCTCTTGTCTGCTCAGTCAGTATTGTCATGCAAAATGCTTAACAGTTCTTTAAGTTTATTTTTTTGTCCAGGGGTGCAGAAGTCTCCTTTTCCTTTAACTGACACGTGATGTAAAGGGAAAACAACAAAAAAATATTTTTTTGAACAGTTTCTACCCACTCCTGACTTCCCGACCTTATAGTTTAATGTTTTCCACCTACCACTTTTGCCCCCGACCATCAGTGTTTATGGGTGGAAAATGGCTGATGTTGAGGGGAGATTTTGTTTTCGGCCCTTGCTTCATTTTCTAAGGGATGAAGTAGGCATAATACCTAATGCAAATGGTCCATTTCATGGGAGAGAGACCATAGCCTGGTTTTGCCTTATCTTGTCTATTTCATGGAGTTAGTTTGTGCCCTATGAAAAAACCCTGTTTTGTCACATCTTATTCATTCGTTATAGCTCCTGCATCTCTATTCTCCAAGCATTCCCCCAACTCCAATTCTTTTCTTGACCCTAGATCTTTAGGTTCAAACTCACTTCTGCATTAAGGTAGCTCACATACCGTACGTGAACGTGGTTCTCAGTTGTGTCTAGTGGCACACAGGAAAGAGACTGTAGTTGGTTGTTTAAGCTTTCTCCTTAGGTGGACCACCTCTTGTGGCTTCTTTGGTTTCATCGCTTTTAAATCTCCTCCTCCACAGGCATCTGTGTATGACACTGCACAGCTATGTCATTTTTCGTTTTTGCTTCCTTCTTCCTCAGGTGTTGAGATCAACTTGTTCTACATCCCCATCGTCTCTGCCATTCCATGGCATCATACCCCTCCATTCTTTGGCAGTAGCTTTGCTTAGACCCTGTATAGATTCTGGAACTCCTTATCTCCAGGCTCTGAGCCTCCGATCACTCTGTACCTTGCACTGTTTCTTCTAAACTATTGACCCGATCCTGTTAATGGCCTATTGCACCCTTTATTGTATCCACATGCCTGTGGGCATAAGTCCCAATCCAACCAGGAACCTATGGTCCCTTGCCGATGGAATCTGCCTGTTTAACCTCAACTCCAGCTGCTTCCCTTTACACTCTTTGTGCTGGCCAGATTGGACCATGTGCTATTCTCTGAAAACATGCCATGCTTTCCTTCCTCGAGTCTAGAACACACTTTTCAATGTTTCTACTTCCACATGTCTATTCTACGATCTATATCAAGATAGTACGTTCTCTGTGAAGCCTCCTCTGATTTCTTAGCTGAGAGTTATTTTCATTTCCTTTGAGTTTCTGCTACATTTTTGGGTACTTCTGTTTTATTTCTTAGCATTTCACAGATGAGGAGACAGGATTCAGTTTAAATAACTCCAGGTCACAAATAGAGCAGGTAGAACTGTAGAGGTTCTAATTCACATGTATTTTCTTTTGTAACAAATGTATTTAGTCATTTTATTTTTGGCTGCATTGGGTCTTTGTTGCTACTCGTGGGCTTTCTCTAGTTGGGGTGAGCAGGGCCTACTCTTTGTTGCGGTGTGCATGCTTCTCAGTGTGGTGGCTTCTCTTTGTGCAGAGCACGGGCTCTAGGCGTGCGGGCTTCAGTAGTTGTGGCACACGGGCTCAGTAGTTGTGGCTCGCGGGCTCTAGAGCGCTGGCTCAGTAGTTGTAGCGCATGGGCTTAGTTGCTCCATGACATGTCCCATGTTACCGGGCCAGGGCTCGAACCCGTGTCCTCTGCATTGGCAGACGGATTCTTTACAACTGTGCCACCAGGTAAGTCCCTCTAATTTCACATTTTAATGAAAAATTCTTTCCACCGTACCCCATTCTTTCCTTTTTGTATAGTCCTACCTTTTTGTTATACAGTTGAGAGCAGTGTACTGGAGTAATGTCTACCGTTTTTTGAGTGCTTAGTGCATTCTAGCCACTGTGCTCCATATTTCAATGTTTATTTAATTTAATCATCATAAATTCTTTAAGGCAACTAATCTTACTGTTCCCACTTTACATATGAGGATGTGAGGCAGAGAGAGGTTAAGTAACTTGTCTAAGATTATGTAGCCAGCACATGACAGCCAGAACACCAACCCAGGAGCCTGGCTCCACAGCCTATGCTCTTAATTGCCCTGCAAAGCTGCAGGAGAGCAGGGGCTCAAAACAGAAGCCTAAAGCCACTGACATGCTCAGTTAATAATGTTTGAGAATTGTAGGCAATGATATTTCTCAGTAACTTTTCCCAGTGGAAAACTAACATATCTCTTTGATTTGTGTTTCAAGACTTCAACATTTTCAAAGATTTCTCAGCTGTGGAATTTGAAACTTATAATTTAGGATAAACTAGTGAAACTTTCCTACCTGCAAATAATTCAGCCATAAAATCTTTATTTATATTATTTGCAAACAACTTCAATTTTTAGGCATTATACACAAGGATAAGCTAACTATTTGTCTTATGTTCTAGAAGGTATTCACAATATGTTACTGGAAAAACAACTTCTCTCAGTCTTGAACATTTGGAGAAGTAGCCTTTATACAAGGGAGATGACACAGATTGTTAATACCCTGTTTTTATGTTTGTCTTTATAAGAGATGAGCTAGAATAGAATCACAGTTCTAGGGCGAGACTATTAGAGTAGAAGACGGTTTAATAGATAATGTAGGTGTTACTTCATTAAGCTGGGTGGTTTTACGGTGGCTTATATAACGAAATTTTTAGGTGAGAGCCTGATAAAATCTCCAGATCATCATAAATAATAAAATTTGGGGGTGAGCAAAGTGTTACCATGGTAAGCACAGACAAGGCGGGGGAAGGGAGGTGCTGACCTGATATTCTTGGCCTTCTCTTCCTAGAAAGATTCTTTTATATAGTTTATGTAAAATGGAATCTACATACACCCAGGAGAGTGTGATTTCCTTGAAGCTGAAGATGAGGTTTTATGCGTTCCTGATAATAGGGCTCAATTAATGTTTGGAATAAATAAAACACACTCAGAGGAAAAGTGCTCAAATCCTTGCTTCCCTTGATTGGTGAAGTCATTGATATCATGTATGAGATTTAATTCAGTGGAATTTTATCCATCACCTGTTCTACGTAAGACATAGGTTAAGGTTGAAAACAGTAGATATGTGTACTTGATTTAAATATGATGCTTAAAGTGATCTCTTTATCATAATATAATGACTTAAGGAGGAGAACGGCAATGTTGATAAACTTTTCAGGGCAAAAAAATGAATGTGACCTGCTCTGGTCAATGGTAAAGCCGGCTCTCAGTGCTTGACCTGTAAAAAGGATATTAGTTTTGTCCATCATTTTGCAGGGAATCTTTTTATTAAGGGAACAAAGAGAAGTATAGTTGACAAATACGATTGTGAAAAAGTAAATCTGTCTTCGTTAGCTGACTCATGCATCCGTTTGGCATTGTTTGACACTATGTAAGAAACCCTGTACTACATACTATGTTACCAAAGTGGTTCACAACCAATTAGTAGGTAACAAATCAAATTAGTGGGTTGTGATACGCCCAGCAAAAATAAACGTGTCACATGTAGTGAGGGTCAGTGTTGTTTGGGAAAACTTTTCAGTTGTGTGTGTGGGGGGAGGGGTGGGTGGGCGCACAAGCACATGTACTTAGGTTGTGTTGGATCTCTGTAAAATGCATTTCTTTTTCTGAGTGATGGCCAAGTATATCTGAGAAACTGCTGTGCGGATGGTGGGGGGTCATAGAAATCAATCACAGTTTCCATCAGCAGGGAACTTACACATAAGTATGTCTAGATGCAGTTACAAGGTAGAAAGTGATAATGCCAAAAGGATGACACATATATCTGCTATGAGAATGCAATGAGAACAGAAAAGGACTTGAATGGAGAAATCAGCGGAGGCTTGATGGAGGAGGTGACATTTGTGCTGGACTTGAACAGTTGGTTAATTCTGAATGGGGTTTGGTGTATGAGAGTCAGGGTGGGGATTGGTGTGTGTCGATATGGTTCAAGGTGCGGAAACATTCCGTGATATTTCAAAGAAGCATTGCATTTCTTTTGGCCACTGATGGCAGAGCTAACCTCAGCTTCTGAGTTTAAGAAGAATGTGAGAACCTTGAGCAAATAAGTAAGCTAAACCAATGGAGCTGGGGCTTTAGGGAATGCCTGTGATTTATGAGAAAAAGAGCTAAGTCCAAGGAAGAAAGTGCATGAAGTGACATGATAATAGTCTCTAATTACTTTTAAGATTGCTTGTGTAGAGGATGCGACAGGCACTTAGTCCCTGAATCCTGTGAGGAAAGGGCAAGAGGTAACTAGCCAGAGCTGGCCTTGCTCCTTGCAGAAAATTAGGCAGCTCTAGTATTTGCATTAACTCTTTAGAAACTCTAGCACTGCCTTTTGATATCCAAATCAGAAATGTACTAAAGAGTCCCAGAATTTCACATCTGGAAGAGAATCACTTGAGAACCGTTAGAAAGAAGCCTTCAGTTTTCTCTGGCACGTACACATGGGTGGTCAATTTGAAGTGAATCTTCCCCAGAATTTGGTCCTGTTAAAAAATGGGACAGTGTTCCTCAGAAGGCACTGAAGTCTTTGAGTCTGGACAATACTGTTCCTGGGTGAGCTGGAGGCTTTTTTTTTTTTTCTTTTTGTGGTACGCGGGCCTCTCACTGTTGTGGCCTCTCCCGTTGCGGAGCACAGGCTCCTGACACACAGGCTCAGCGGCCATGGCTCACGGGCCCAGCTGCTCCGTGGCATGTGGGATCTTCCCGGACCGGGGCACGAACCCGTGTTCCCCGCATCGGCAGGTGGACTCTCAACCACTGCGCCACCAGGGAAGCCCCCTGGGTGAGCTGGGAGAGGAGATATTTCAGTAAGGTAAGAGGTTGGCGCCATGGCATTTGGATCTTTTCCTACTCTATGACCCACCCCCTCACCCTAAACTTACTATCTTGTGGTGCAGTTAAATAATAATTTTCAAAAGATCCTAGTACACAGGAGAAATGTGCTGGGATACTGGGACATTTGGGTGCCAATCTAATTTTAATTCCATCTTGTTTTTTAAAGAGAAGAAGAAGCATTAAAGTGCTAGAATTTGCCTAGAGTTTCCCACTGAGAGCAAAATACTAGCTCTTCACTATGATGGGTCTAAACACATGAAATGCTCCCATATTTGGAATCGCGTTGTTTAAGTGTCATTTCTCCCAACACTTGCACTCCTCGGGGGGGATGATTTGAGAATTTAAATATGGTAGTGTTCCCCTCATCCTCTGAGGTCACTGGATTGGTGCTCTACAAATAATGGTGGTATTATTGATGTAATGTGCAGCATATTGGAATTAAACTATGAGCTGATATATGGAGCAGTAGATATTGTATTTTTAGTTCATTTCCTTAGGCAAATGCAAATATTGTACTTGCACAGTTACCTCAGGCGTTCACAAGTTAGAATTCCAGTGCAGACAGTTTCCAGTAAATATGAACCAAGTGGTACTATTAGTTTTGCATGCACTAGATGCCTTTTTAAGCTCTGAAGAGAAAACTGAAGGAGAACTTGTATATGGGGTAAATTGGGTGTGTGTATAAAAGATTCAGCAAGGCTTTGAGGTACTTCCAACCCGCATGAAACATTAAACATACTGGCTGAGACTAGCTTGAAGATGGACTTTTTTCTTGATCCTGAAGAGCTGTCTTTTTTATTTTGTAAAACAAGATGAGGGCAGCACATTCAGCTAAGAAATGAGGTGAACAGTTAAGCTTCATTACCTTTCTTAATCTTAGGAGAGAGGGGATTGCTATTATAACTTTTAAAAGTATTTACTTTTCATTGTTTAAACGTTTTCCTCTGGAAAAATTCAAACATATACAAGAGTAACGAGAATACTGCAATAAACGTCCGTGAATATATTATCCAGCTTCGGCAATGATTTGACTTAGGCCAGTCTTGTTTCATCTATATATCTATTTCTTTCCCTCACCCAAGATTATTTTGAAGCGAATCCCAGCTACCCTATAATTTAATTGCTGTTGTAAATGTTCATTGTTAGTAGTTGCATCTAAAAGATTTCTCAACAGCCGTGAAGAGCATGTTAGGAAGTCTCTTTTGAAAGAGGCTTATTTATTGATCTTGTGGCTTTGGTATAAGAGTGGCTGCTGTTTTATGGAAGAGGAGATTAGAAAGGGCAGTCTTTTGTTTTGCCCATTTCTCTGCTTTCTTGAGGTAGGTTTAGTGTTAGGGGCACACTGTGAGGGTGTTATTGGATGAGGGTTTAAACTATAAGTGGTTGGGAGAGACAGTAGGTTAGTCTAAGTTTGTTTGTATTTGCCTAATCAGGTAAACTAGATTCACATTCGCGGATCCTTTTGCCCTGAAGCCCAAACAGCTAGCATTCTTAAATTATCTGAGTATCATTTAGTATGCTATTTGTAGCAGAGTTGAGGTCTTAATTTAAAAAGCACTGTAAGTAAAGTTACTGAAGTAAGCCCCGGTTTAGCGCACTTTAATACTTGACTACGGTGATTCCTCCCATTCCCTGAGTTGAGGAAGTGGGTCTTTGTGTACCAAGTACAGATTACCTAGAAAACAGTGCCTGAGGCAAAGCTTGCTTGATTGGAAGGAGCAGCCCCCCAGGAAGCAAGAAAGGAAAGGAGGGGAAAAGAAGAGCGAGAACCGGAAGGAGGGAGAGCAGATATAAAGGCCACATTAGCAAGCTGGCCACACTTCCTAACAAGCGGAATTGATGGCTTGGTTTCACAGCATGTCTTCACAAAAGGCCCATCCCCCTATCCTCCCCCCCCCCCCCCACACCAGTGTGTCTCAAAATAGTCCACTTTTGGGAGGAACGGAGAAGAATTTATGCACTGGTTCCGGTTCCCCATTGCTCAGTGAGTTTCCTGTTCAGAATGGACTTTTCCACGAAACCTGCTTCATTAGCTCTATTTTCCAAAATAGTTCTTTTCAGTATGATCTTGCTCTTTAAAATAAAAATTGTGGAAAAGGAAATTCTGAGAATCCACTTTCATGGGGACCTTTCTAATCGAATGTGACCTCAAGGGAAAGATAGGCTTTCATAATATTCACCCCAAATGTAGTTCTAAACTTTTATATCTGACTATCATCAATAGAATCAGGTTAACAGCATACTTATTTTCTTCTTAGTAATATGTGTTGATTATTCTTTTGGGATCCTTCATTTTGAGATCAAGAGAATGGCCAGTTACACATGTCCATGTTTTATCTTAGTCAGCAGTTTTTTCATCTTTCTTGTGTTCATGAATCTCTTGCATGAATCTCTTTCCTTCATTCAAGGAAAGATGGAGAGTTGGTTGACAATTTCATAGCAGCAGTTTGATGAATTCATTTCCTGCACATTGAGTAAAGTAGTCAGTTGTGTAAAAATTCTAGCTTTACAATTAACATATGAAAAGATGCTCAACATCACTAATTATTAGGGAAATACAAATCAAAACTACAATGAGATACTACCCCGTACTCATTAGGATGACTACTATCAAAACAAACAAAACAAAACAAAACCCTCCAGAAAATAACAAGTGTTGACAGGATGTGGAGAATGTAGAACGCTTGTACACAATTGGTGGGAATGAAAAAAAAAAAAATTCTAGCTTTAGTGTTGTCTGCCTTATGATGAAAATTTTTGGAGTATAAACAGCTGCCTCATTAATTTAAAGACATCTTTCTGTTCATCAACACTAACACCAATTTTATTGGCTGTGCCTGCCTTTCCTGTTTTTGAATCTCTGAACAGGATCCATAAGCAAAGAGTATATAGTTCTTAAAGTTGTCTGGAATTGGAGTGCAGCTATCAAGGCCATTCAGAGCTCTTCTCACAAATAGCTTGTGCCCTTGAGAATGGCACCTCTACTTTAGATTTGGTTTCCTCCATTCTCTACAAGGAGATTGAACAAGGTACTCCTTAAATATTCTCTCCAGTTTGGTCTTTGTAGACTTCACATGACTGATCTCTGGATTAAACATCTCCTGGAGACCGTAGTGGAACTTGAAAACCTGGCTTCGTCTGTCACAGAAAACTTGACTTTTTCCAGGGACAGTGACCAATCCTCCTTAATCCTTTGCCCCCATTATCAGCACTGATTTTTTCTTTTCCTAGCGTAAGAGAATAGGCTATTCCAGATTCTTCCTTTATGACTTATGGTAAAATTTCAGGAAACTATGTTTTCTTAGTTTCTAAGACCGTATGTATAACTTTTACTTCTAAACTTTTACTTTGAAAGAACATTGGTAAAGTTGAAAGCAGGGAGCATAATTAAGATGATAAGGAGCCAGTGTGTGATGTCTGAAATTGTGTGATTAGGAGTGTGTTCCTTGAATGAACTTGATACGAGTTAGCAATATAGAGCAAGGAGTGTCCATTTATGGAATAGAGTTTGCCTTGTGTCTAAGTTTTCTCTCCCCCAACCAGACCTCCGCTGGGAAACTTGCTATTCCCTTCTGAGCACTCCACTGTAAAACAGATATTGTCAACCAGAGAAAACCAGCCGGGATGGAGAGAGGGCTTGATACCATGTCTTATGAGAAACTGTTGAAAGAAGTTGTAATATAATAGGGGCCATACAGTGTTACCAAGTATTTTTAATCCCTGTTCTTCACTTTTTGAGTCAGACTTAAATAGCAGTGCTCTTCTTGGTAAGTTTCTATATATGCCTAGCCTTATGAAATAAGTAATTATAGGCAGAATTTTAGTGTCCATGTAACCAATATTCTAACATTCGAGATTTAGGTTGTTTTCCGATTTTCACTATTAAAGTCTTTGGGCATATAATTCCATACTCCCTCCACCCCCATCTCTTTACACGCATCATCCCACCCAGTATTTCAGATTGACTCGCGTTTGTGGAATTATTAAATCTAGTGGTATGATGCATTTTTAAAACTCTGGATTTACTTTACCAAATTTTTATCATAAGGTTACCAAATTATACTTCCATTAGTAATGCATGATAGTGCCTGTTTAACCATATGCTGGTAATTTTTTAAAAAATACTCTAATTCTATGAGAAACTATTTTTTTTCCTTTTCTTGAATTATTAATATGGCAACTTTTTCACATATTTGTAAACCAGTTATACTTTTGGTACATATAGTCAGCCACGATGCTAAATTGTCTTTATATACTACCTCTTCTGCTGCTTTAAATTAACTTCTAAAAAGGTTATTATTACTATTTCTCTCATTTTTCAGATGGGGAAACTGAGAAACAGAACACTAAGTAACATGCCCAAAGTAATGAAGCTAATTAGTGGCATGTTTGTGGTTCTAAATTCTCTAGTCTCTAGTCTGATACTCTGCTGTCTCTCACATGTATATCCTTTTCATTGAACTTTTAAAAATCATTTGTATATTGTGTTAGCGTCTTTAGACAATTTGTGCTTTGTATATAAGTGTATGTATGCATTACCTTTTTGGGTGTTTATTTTCAGTTGTGTTCCAATTTGGAAGCGTGTACAAGTTGGTTTCAATTATTTTTTTAATATTCAGCTTTTAAACCAAACTGGAACTAAGTTTGGTTTAAGGTGAGGATCTAAATTAATTTTTTAAGTGACATATGTATATGTCTTCGTGTTTCCATTTAATGAATAACCTTACCTTTACTCATTAATTTTGCTATCTCTTTTACTGTATATGTGTTTAGCGTGTAGGCACGCATATTTTGTGCCATTAATGTCTGTCTATTCTGTGTAAACATTTCCTCCTCATCAGTTTCATTTTAGATTTTCTTAGCCACCTTTGCGTGTCTTCAAAAAGAAAGTGAACTTGCAGAGATCCAGTTCTGCCCCACTTAATTTCATTAAATGTTCTCCTCTGTGTCAGAAGACATGAGCAGTGTGCTAGCTTGTCATGGCTGGGATAGGACCTGAGTAGGAACTTTACCGGCCGTGCAGCCCTCTTGCTCATCCACCTTTTGGTGAGGTGGAGAGTAGACTTCAGCCAGCTTGTGTTCATTGCCTGCTCTATTCTAGGCTTTCCTGAGACACTTTTGCATCCTTTCTGCAATTTGATCATCATTAACATCCTTACACTGATGATGAGGAGGTGTTTACACAAGATTAGACAGACATTAATGGAACAAAATATGCAAGCCTGTACACTAAACACATATGTAGAAAAAGAGATAGCAAAATTAATGAGTAAAGGTAAGATTATTCATTAAATGGAAGCACGAGAACTGTCTGTGGACCGATTTGTCCCAGTTTTACAGCAAGCCCATGACAGAGCCAGCACTGGCTCCGGGGCTGCTTTGTCCTTTTTTTTTTTTTTTTTTTTGCGGTACGCGGGCCTCTCACTGCTGTGGCCTCTCGCGTTGCGGAGCACAGTCTCCGGACGCGCAGGCTCAGCGGCCATGGCTCACGGGCCCAGCTGCTCCGCGGCATGTGGGATCTTCCCGGACCGGGGCACGAACCCGTGTCCTCTGCATCGGCAGGCGGACTCTCAACCACTGCGCCACCAGGGAAGCCCTGCTTTGTCCTTTTTATACCAGTGCATACTAAGAAAACTCTTCCCGTTTACAGTCTTTCATTTGTAAGCGTGCTTGAAACAGTGTTGGATTTGTGGAGTTTTGAGAGAAAGCGAGACATAATTCTTCTTCCCACAGGTATGGCTCCATTTAAATAAATAGAAATGCAGGTGTGTGTTTATGTTTCCAGCTCGTAATCTAAAATCTTTGTACGGTTTAAGTTATTTGCTATTGAAATCTTGGATTTCTTTTATAGAAGACATTTTTGGGGGGCGGTAGGGAGTAAAATTCTAAGTAAAATATGACAAAATCTGTGAGGTCCAATGTGGAAGGTACAAATGTGAATCTGAATTTAAATTAATTAAACTTCAATAGAATTTAAAAATTTAGTCTCTCAGTCACTAGCCACATGTCAAGTGCTGAAGGGAGCCACATTTGGTGAGTATTGGCACAATATAGAACATTTCCAAAATTGCAGAAATTTCTGTTGTAGAGCATTGGTATACGTGATTCTACAGACAGAAGATTTAAGAAAAAGGAAGAAGTATTGAGGTGTACCTTATGGGGTTCTGTGAGTTTTAGTCAAAGAACTCTTTCTTTAATGATTGATGAAACAGTGAGATGCCATGATTTCAAATGATTTCATGGACAATCATCAACAGAACAACAAGATACAAAAATCATTTACTACAAGGGTAGATCAATACTTACTATACTCATTTTATAACTGAGGGGATTAAGAGAATCTCCACAGCCCAACACCGTAAATACTAGAGAAACAAAGGCTGCAGGTGTTTGAATAAAGTGTTGAGGTCTTTCTGTATCTAGAAATACGTGGTGTTTTTACATTTATACCTCTGACAGTTTGGGATGAACAGTCATTCTGAGTCCTTTAAATGTTAAGGAAGCTTAAAATGAGACTCTTTGAATTCAACACACTGGTCTAATTTTAGACCCAATTCGAGGCTGAAAAAGCCCTACTATTGAACAAACCAACAAAATCAAACTAGAACCCTCGTGGATGCCATGAACTTTAATCCATGATCTTTTATTCACAGGCAAATATGGAATTAGAATATGTGATGTGATACGTTCTGGGAATTTATTTATTATTTTATTTATTATTTTAAGAATTTATTTATTTATTATTTCTGATTGAAATTTAAATAAAAATAAAACCAAGAGTATATCCCCCCCTTTAGTGACAGATAGAAATGAAACCTAGTAGAATTCCATTTCTAGAGTACTCTGCTTTCAGTTTCATCCACCAGCACTCAGGATCTGGTGTTTGGTTTGTGACTAAGATGAGCTGGTGGGGGTCCGCATGAGAAATGCCGCAGTGAATGAGTTGGAACCCTTTGGCGTTGTGTCCAAGAAAGCTCGCATGTCCTAGTTAAAGCTGTGTGAAGTGAACTGTACTTTCCTAATGTGGTGGCCCCAAAGACTGGGTTTAATCCTCTGGTGTGAAAGCTTTCGCAAGTCTTTTCAAGAGCCTAAGTACCATAAAATACTCTCACAAAAGCCTTCATTCCAAAGAATGTGTGTGTCTGCTCATGTCAAGAGCTCTTAGTGAAGAACAATGTGCCTAAAGCCGTAATCTAATAAACAAACAGATAATCTAGTTCAGTTTTGTCTAAGTAACATAATGTCTCTATCAAACTATTTCCTGCACCTTGAGCTCTATTCACAAGGAAAGGGTTCTGCGTGGGAATGTGTGTATATTTTCTCTAAACAGGAGGGCATTGAGTTCCTGTGACTGGATGTCTTGTCTTTCTCTTCTGGGTAGCTCTGGTTGTTTATGGTGGGAATTTTCCGTCTCGGTAATTTGGTATTTTACTTGGTTTTATTGTAAAAGGTGGAAATGTGTACACCTTAATTTAAGAAATATTGTTGCATCACCTCCATCTCGGTTAACAAGGGCCAGGTCAGAAAGTTCTCCCATGTTTTGAAGCCTCTCTACCAGATTTTTATATACTTATTAAGTCAAAGGGAAATAAACTGTTTCCAAGGAGCAGGTTAATGGATTTCCGAGGGGTCACATTTGCAAGAATTGACAGCCTAGGTACTCCCCTTCGCACTGCTTGGGTGAGCACTCATTTGTCCTTTGGAAAATTATGGCCTTATAGTGAGTAAGATATAACTTTTTGGGAAATTCTGAATACAAAGAGCTTCATTTTCAGTGAGGCAGCGAGACACAGGAGTCAGGGTCAGACCATAGGTATTGCCTACATTACAAGTTGCTTTTTGCGGGATCTTGCTTCAAGGATTATTTGATGTCATATGCTTGGTAAGCACCTACTTGTAGTTGGGATAACTGGCCTATCATGGCATCAGAGGGCATTTTCTGACTATATCCATTACAAAGAAACTTCAGTGTCTTATTGCCATTAATTGACTCTTATACTTTAAGTCATGAAATCACAAACTACCAGTATCGAGAGGGCCTTTAAAGGCCATTTTACTAGGTCTGTTGGGTTTATAAAGCTCAGATCTTTATAATGTAAACAGCAAGTAGTTTTCTTGCCTCTACTTGAACACTTCCAGTCACTTGTCACTCACACATTCTCAAACCAGGTAATTTCTCTTCAGTCTTCATTGTTATGCCTTAGGATTTGTAAATGCAGTTACACTCCATTGATAGACATTTGTTAATGTTTCTGTGAAATTCTTAACATCTTTTGTAAGCAAACTTAATTTTTCTTTCTACAGCTTAATAACAGTAATGGCACATATTTTTATGTCCTTTAGTCTCAGTTATAGTTTTGTCTAAAGAGCTAACTATACTTGAAATAAAATGTATAGCTCTCTCATTTTGCTAAATCATAACATTTATTTTTCTCAAAGTAATAGATTTTATCACCCCACCCCCACCCCCCGGCTTTTTAAGGCATTGCCATGTAGAGCATCGTAGAAACATTGCCCTAACATTTTTCATTCTGTTTATGTGGTTCAGAGAGATGAAATAAATTTCTCTAGGCTTTAGCTGGGGTCTGTGTGGGCAGGTTCCTGGTCTATCTAAGTTTCCTTATCCACAGAATTGACCTAAGAAAAGCAATCCCACAGGGAGAGTATGAAATTCTAACTCAAACTTACTTCTTTAAAGTCCTCAACCTAATAGCTAATAGGGTTTCTTTTCTTAAATGTGGTATCAAGATGATGGTTGCCAAAAGAAAAGAACTATGTGTGTGGAACAACTTTCAATAATACATTTAAATTTAAAATATGGTGAAATAGGATGACATTTTCAGAAAATTGTGGGAAACTCCAGAAAACTTGTACCATGAAAGAGCTCTGACTCTTGCCTACACGGTGCTCCTATGCAGACGAACTGTCCTTTGGGGTTTATAGCACTGTGTGCACACTTCTCTTCTTTATGACACCTGTGGTTAGCACAATAATGGCCCCAAAGGTGTCCATGTCCTCATCTCCAGAGTGTGTGAATATGTTGTTACATGGCAAAAGGGATAAAGGTCGCAGATGGAATTAAGGGTCCTTAATCATGAGGGTCTGTAGAAATGAATGATGGAGATGGAAGAGGTCTTTGGAGTGATGTGATTTGAGAAAGATCTCAATAGCCTTTGCTGACTTTGAACATGGAGGAAGGGGGCCACAATCCACAGAATGATGGTGGCCTCTAGAAGCTGGAAAAGCAAGGAAATGGATTCCCTAGAGACTCCAGCAAGGAATGCAACCCTGCTGACACCTTGATTTTAGCCCAGTGAGACTCATGACAGCCTTCTTATTTACAGAAGTGTATGATAATACATTTGTGTTGTGTTTAAACAATTGTTTGTAGTAAGTTTTTGCAGCAGCAGTAGAAAACTGTTACGATATTATGTTGATATTACCTGTTTATGTCTCTTCTCTGGACAATGAATTTCTCAAAGGCAACAATGTTGTCATTAAAAAAAAACTTAGCACTATTCTACCTTAAAGGAGTAAAATTTTCTGTCAAACACCGGAGAGATCTAGTATTTACCGAGTGTGTATGTACCTTATACCCAGCATTGCCCTAATCATTGTGCTTTGCAAATTTTGCTTACTCCCTAGGAACATTGTTTAACCTTACTGAATCTTAATCTTCTCATCTATAAAATGAGTTCAAGGGCTGGATCTGGGTTGCCAAATTTTTCTGGAAGTCAAGATGGAAAATATTTTAGGTTTTGCTGGCTGTAAGGTCTTTGTCTCAACTACTCAGTTCTGCCAACAGAACACAAAAGCAGCCATAGACGAAAAATGAGTTCATGACTGTAGCTGTGTTCCAATAAAACTTTATTTACAAAACAGGAGACAGTCTGGATTTGGCCATTGTTTGGTGACTCGTAGATTAGCAGAACCTCCTTATTCCATTCTAATTCCTTTCTAACCTGATGATTTTGTGAGTTTATAAAGTTGTACCATTAGTGCCAGTTAAGCCATGCAAGTGCCAGTAGGACTTGAAGAGGTAACTCAGGTAATGGGATGGGTCTGTTTATAAAAAGAAGCATGGTATTGCCAGCTTGAGTGTCAGGAAGGGAACTGCCACCAAGTCCTTGGCAAACGGACCTGGGACAAACACTCTTAAGGATGAGACATAAGGGGAACCTTGAATGCCAAGGCTGAGCTCATTGAACTTGAAACTCAAAAGAAGTGGAACTACTGTTGGAGAAATAAAAGGGAGCCATAAATCCATTGCCCTCCAGAATGAAAGACCTTCTGAGACAGCTGGCCAAATGAAGCAGGAGGAGGGGATGAGGTCCGCATTTAGCTAAATTATGTCTTTGGGCAGCCAGGCCAGGTCTGTTAAAATAACAAAGTGCCTGAACTTCTGCCCAGAACACGTCACCAGACTTTGCACTGGGGACCGTCTCCTATCACATGACTTCCTAATCTGAGGAAGTGAAGAAAGCAGAGTGAATGAAATACGAAGAATGAGGTATTTCTTGGAGTGCCTCCCTAGAGACAAAATCTGACCTTTCAGGAGATTACTGTTTGAATTCTCTATTCTAATTCGAAAAGACGTAAGTTTATGGATCTAATAGATTTTGCAGCACCTAATAGGTCTTGAAGGCCTTTTGACGTTTTCTCGTGATGCAGGACTTGCCCATTGTAGGCGTGAGGGCGTGGGTTTATAGGTCAGCGTGGGCCAAGGAGAGCCCATTCAGACCTCAGCGAAAGGCACTGGGGTTTGGGGATGTTCTTGTTTGTTTGACTACCTGGTTGTGGTGGTGGTGGTTGTTTTGCCTTGGCTGTTTCGGCAGGTTTTCAGGACAAAACTGACCTCTTTGATTGATTCATCACAATAGCTTGTTTGCAATGTCTTACAAATTGTTCAAGAACAGTTTGTCCGTAATAAAAGTGACCTAGTAATACTCCCAGACCCAAGGAAATGTTGGGTTAATCAGTCACAGAAGCACTTGATGTGCCAAGTTAGTGCTACCTCAGGGCTCTTTATGTGGTTCCTTTCCAAGTTTTCTAAACATTCCAGGGAGAGCACAGTATTTGTTTGTTTGGCTGCTAGGACTTCATTCTGCTATTGTTTTAGTTACACTCCTATGCCTCTCTGTCTCTCTCTGTCTCTCTCTCTCTCCTCCCCTCCCCTGCACCACTCTCACTCTCTCTCCCTCATACATACATACTTATTTTGAGATTGATAACCACTCAGATTCTTCCTTTAAAGGGTAGCTTAATTTGGCTGGGATTCAACTTGTAGTTGTCAAGAATTTGTGTATATACGCACTCAGCAAATATTTTCTTAACTCTTGTCCATCTCAAATCTCTGAGGCATGGGAAGAGGTGCTTTTGGGCTAGAGTGATGAATCGTACGTGATGTGTGCCCTCAAGGAACACGTGGTGCAGGTAAAAGGGTCCTGTATTCTCAACAAGATCATCATGAACATGCTCTCCAAGGGCTCTGGAGGGTGAGAGTTGGGAAGGTGCTTTTGTCGGGTGGCAGCCAAGAAAGGCTGTGTCGGGTTGGCAGGTGACCTGGGCTCCAAGAAGAGCTTGGGTTTCAAAATGAAAAATGGTGGAGAGGGAGGTCTTCTTGCAGACAAAGGCATGAACAAATTATTAGAGTCAAGGAACGTAGTCGGATATATGACTGCGTATGTGGCTGAACAAAAGTCAGCGTTCTGAAGTGCTGAACTTGGCAGAGCTGGTGTTGGCAGCAGTGATCTCAAAGAATGCATACTCACCGGAGCACTCTAGGAGGGTATACAGTGGAGTGAACTTGTCACATTGCTCTCCATTTTCTCCTAAGAGACCCATCCTGTTTAAGGATTCTGCCTGTGCCAGATGAGGTCCTGTCAGATTTTGAGAAACCTGGACCAGGGGTCTTACCAAGCCTCTAGTATTCCCAAGCCATCCTTCTCTAAAACTCCAGCTCAGTTGCCATTGACTCAATTGGCCATGTACGTGAGGATTCATTTCTAGGCTCTCTATTCTATTTCGTTGGTCATTATGTCTTTCCTCATGCCAGCACCATACTGTTTTGATTGCTGTAACTTTGTGGTGAGTTTTGAAACCAGGAAGGGAGAATTCTCCAACTTTGTCCTTTCCCCCCCGCCCCAAGATTGTTTTGGTTATTTGGGGGCCAATGGAAGTTTTCAAGCTGGCAACAGTGTATAAGATTAGTTGGAAAGGACTAGGCTGGGAAGAATGAAGACTATTTAGGCTGTTTCATAAGTCTAGGTATGAGGTAACTAGTCATTAAGTATTTTGGTGGCAGTCGAGTTGGAGAGCAGTAAATGGATTTGCAATATTTGGAATAATTTAATATGGCTTGCTATATTGAGTGCGAATGAACAAGACAAAAAAGAGAGAAGGGGTTTTCTCCCAACCTTTGTGATTGGAAGAATTGTACTGAAATACATAGAAAAATAAAGGACACAAGAGGAGCTGAGCAAGTCTGTGGGTTAGGGGATCTGAATTCAGTTTTGAACACTGAGCTAGAGGTTCAGATGGGGATGCCCAGCCATCAGTTACAGATGCCGACGTGGAATAAATGAGTGTCATGGTTATTCTGGGTCTTATGTTGCTTATAAATGGTGTAGAATTTTTTTTTTAATGTAATGCATTTACGGTTACCATGGTGGCAAGAGCCAAATGAAGGGACGTGGTTGGCAAGAGCAGCAAAGATGGAGATCTGGTGAAAGGTAATTTCATGAAGGTTCTGTGCATTGCCTTAGCTCCGAGGAAAGAGGACGCTAGATGCTGTTGACATGTGTTTTATTTTGAAGTGACTGTTAACTACCAGCGTCTCTAATCCTTAGCCTTGATCTCTTGGAGCCTAATGTTCCTGTTCTCCAGCTGAGAGAGACTAATTCACCATCTTGTGTTGTAAACACTCACTCATTTTAACTGATTACACCTCCAATGATTCTCAAATCACTAAAATTACTAATTGCTATTCCTTACACATCAAAGAATGAATCCTGAATAATTAACCCCAAATAAAATTAAATGAATTGGCCCTTTTAATTAGAGTCCCTGCTGCTGTTTGTTCTCAGCTTCCTTTTCTTACTGTTAAGAGACTTTTAGAATGATTAAAACTGTTTAAGACTTAAACAGCCAGTGACCTTTTAATACGATATAAACCCATGAAAGCAATATTTCAGCTAGCAGGTGGTGAAGTAAATTTTTAGAGCAAGTACCTGTCAGCTCCAGTATTCTTTTGGGAAAAAAAAAAAAAACAAAAACAACATGCCAAAAAACAACCACCTTGAGATGAAATGAGTGTCTCTGTTTGATTATTTTTAAAGCGTTTATACATTTGCTAAGGCTCAGTCTCGATGAAATGGCAGGGTTGAAGGAGAGTGAGTAACGTTGGCATCATTTTATATAAATAGTAACAAGAATTTCTCAGTGAGAAGGATTTGAAGTCATTTGTGCATAAAAGATGAAGACTGGAGAAATCACACAAAGGCCCTGGTCTCAGACAGCCCTTCTTATCCTCAGGGAGTCTCCTGAGACAGGGAAATGGGCTCACACAGTCGGGCCAAGGAAGCGTGATGGGATTTCATTGCTCCCGATCGTCACGCTAGGATTCCCAGCCTATCCATGCTGCATTTAGCCTGGGTGTTACTGAAGATATTTCACGTGTTTCTGATCATCTAATCCAAGTCTCTTAAATAGTAAGAACCTCTTCTCTTCTTCGTAGTCTTCTGAAGCTGTAGCGGCCGAGCAGGTTTCCTCCGTATGCTTAAGCAGCCGCAGTTTCTCACACTAATTTTGCCACCTATCGTGGTAAATGTGTCCTCAGCCAGAAGTTAGGGGATACAGGGTCACAGTGGGTTTCTTGGTCTGGTTCTACACTATATGTGTTTCTCTTTACCACACTGGTTGAAATTTCTCCATGTGTAAAATAAAAGTTATTGGACTAGATAAATGACTTTTTTCCTTAAAGTTTAAAAAATAAAATTTTACTTTTCACTTTGAAATAATCTCAGGCTTCACACAAACGTTGAAAAATAGTATAAAGGATTCTCACTTAGCCTTTATCCAGTTTCCCCAAATGTTGATATCTTACATAATCATAGTACAGTTACCAAAATTAGGCAATTAACACACTGACCACAATACTTCTTGCTAACGTATAGACTTTATTCAGATTTAATCAATTGTTCTATTAAGATTCTTTTTCTGGTCTAGGACCCTGTCCAGAATCACAAGTTGCATTTAGTTGCCTTGTCTTCTTAGTTTTCTTTAAGCTAGGATAGCTTCTCAGTCTTAGTTTGTCTTTTAGGAAGGTCAGTGACTCTTAACCAGGGCTACATGTCAGAATCATGTGGGGAGCTTGTCAAGATACTTGTGTCTGGGTCCCAACCCCAAAGGTTCTGATCTAAGAATCGTAGAGTGGGGCCTCTCTGTATGCAGTAAAAGAAAGTGCTTCCTGAGATGCCGATGCATACCTTCGTTTAAAAGTCAGAGCTGTTTCAACACCTCAAGCACTACTATTTTGTGTTTCTATTCACATGACATCTCTCCTTCCACTTCCTTCATTTCCCTGTTCCTCTTCCATTCCCAAGTCTCCTTTATGGACAGAAACCTGACCCTCCAACATTCCTGGAGGATTTGAAGGAGTTTCTAGATACATTGTGGGATAAGATACTGTTAAGACCTATCTACAGACCTTTTATTGCAGAAGAAAGATCAAGTACAGTATACATGGTTGCAGTGTTTCTTGAGATGAGGGTGTCCCCATAGCCAGGTCGTGACTTAGGGATGAAGACTCAGGGCCTGTATCCTGAAGACATGCTCCAAGTAAGTTAGTGTGTAAAAACAATGACAACAATAGCAATGATAGCAACAATGGCAAAACTAGGTGGCTACTTTAAGACCGATGTTATTAACTGTCCAGCTATGAGCATGATGCAGAACCTATGACACCCCCGCCCCCAGTACTGTAGTGTATTGACCTTATGTCAGTAATTGAAAAGGGGCAAAATGGTCCATGGTAGAAATACATATGTTCATTTTTTCAGAGTTCAATTCAGTTTAATATAATATAGATTTATAATAATAATCATTTATAATAGTAATATTATTACTATTCATCAAGCATCTCCTGTGTGCTCTATGTGCCCTCTAAAACAGAGAGCCTGCTTTCAAGGTGCTTACAGTCTATAGGAGAAACCAGTAGATCTGCAATTAAACTAACAGCAGAATATGTGCTCCAATAGAGCTAAATCAGGAAGGAGCAATATGTTGTCACTGGAAGTGACGATGGGTCACTCTATCCAGATATAGCAGTGGTGAAATAAGTTTAAATGAGCTATTTAAAGTGTTTTTATTCTGAAACTATCATCCCTCCAGCTCCATCACCATCTTTGGAAGGAAGGTAAGCTTCTGGCCTCAGTGGCCGCCACAGGGTGACGTCCCATCTCCAAGAAAAAAGAGTATTTTTGGAATAGTCTCTCAGCACATTGATATTTGTTTGCCAGCTTCTTTTTTTTTCAGTGTTAAGATTTTTTGTTTCTCTAGACTGTTGCCTCATTCTGTGTCCACGGCATGAATTTTTAATTTTTAAACTGAGAGAATTTCACTTTTTGGTGTGGGGCTAAAGGTATCTCAATAGTTGGTAGAAGACTGATGCTTAGGCTTAAATCATTGCCCTGTTTATTTTGAATGCCCATCTTCGGAAGCCAAATTATATGGTGTGTGGTTTGTTGTTTCGGTGGAAATTACTGTCTTTTTGTAAGACAATTGACACTTGGTGGATTCAAAAATGCTATTTGGTTTTAGTCCATTTGCAGAACCAGACTGTCCTCCTAATTTCATATTGTTTGAAAATCATTCAGTGTTTCTTAACTAAGAAAGTGAATTTGTTTTTCAACAAATGGAAACCACTATGTGATAGAGAAACACAGTATACTTAGGTATGATGCCCTAAGATGTTTCACCTTCACACAGACTATTTATTTGTGGTCAAACATGAGGACTACTGAACTCAGTGACGACCCAGGGATTCCGTATTAGCTAGATGTAGAGTGAAACTGTCCATCTGAAAATCAGGGAGACTTCATCTACTTTAGGATAATCATTCTTCCTGCTTTTAATTTGAGAATCTGAAAGAGCATTTCAAGCTAAGTTATTTAGAAGGATGACGGAGACATTACATTTTGGCTTGGGTAAATATAGTGATGCATTAAAATTAAACACTGGCTTAAGTAGATTCTGCAATTCATTTCAAAGTATCTTCCTTTTGATTTTTTAAAAATGCATGCCTATAATTCACATTTATTGTATAACAATTAAACCAAAAGGAGAAGGCATGAGCTGTAGACAACCATCCCATGAGCTACAGACAACATTATTAACGTATACAAAATGTTTATACAGAAATAGTGCCATGTTATAAACAATATTCATTCAGTAGCCCATTTTTTTTCTCACAAGGTAATACATCAGAAACAGTTTTTCATGTACTTGTCCCAGATACTCCATGACTCACACCTTCACTAGATGTAAGTCTTTGTTCAGATATCACCTCCATGAGGCATTTGCCAACCTTTTTCTTTAAAACTGCAACGTTCCACCATCACCCTAGCAGTCCTTTCCCCCTTCCCTGCCCTATATATCTGTATAGTACTTATCAAGATTTGATATCAAGTATGTTTTATGTAATTTATTTTTTAAGTGTTCTTCTTCTCCTGATAGAGTATAAATTACACGAGTGCAGCTCTTTGTGTTTGTTTTATTTATTTGTTTGTTCGATGTTTCCTTCTGGTGTCTAAAATAATCCCTGGCACATAGAAGGCGTCCAATCAAAGACTAAATAGATGTCAGATCTAGATCAACATCATCATTTTGATGGCAACACAATTTTCTAGTGTGTGACTGACTTCAATTGATTTCTTTTACCCCAATTTTATCGATGAATAGTCTGATCATTTCCATTGTATTTCACTGTGATTAAGATTCTTTAACATGCTTCCCTGTATAGTCTTTAGTCACTGCTTTAGTAGGATAATTTATTATAAGTGGTATCGCTGCATCAGTGTATAAACATTTTTAAGGCTTTTGATACCTGTTGCCAAATTTTCTTGAGAAAGTTTTATCTTTAACACTCCTATTTATATATAAGTAGCATACAAAAGTGCTGAATTTCTTATATCATCTTATACCATTATTGTGTTCCATCACTCTTTAATTTTGACCTTTCGTTTAAATAACATGACTTAGAAAATTAAGTACTATCAGAATCAAAAATTTGTTTTTTAGTTAAGCAGCAGAAAATAAAAATGGAAGAAAAGTAGAAAGGTTTCTCTTCCAATATTTAATTATATATAATAAAAGCATGAACTCCAAAAATGTCTCGTGTGAGAACTAGAGAACTGAAGCTACTTGGTTGAGGTCACATATCTTCTCATTTACAGATGACGATGTGTCATTTAAGGGGGGCAGTATTGTTGCTATTTTGATGACAGTGAGGACAGGGAACCAGGGATGGCCAACCTTTCCCTGATAATTATCACTTCTGCCCCTGAGTTCTCAAAGGGGTTGCACACTGAGAGAACAGGAAAAAAATGGAAATTCAGGAGCTGCCTACTGCCTCAGGAGCTCCATGAGTGCTTAATCCAAGAAAGAGGTCTGTGTGGTCACTCTGAGATGGTGCCTAGGCTTTGGGTCTGGGAATAAGCAGGCTTTTTATCCTATCTCTAATAGGAGCCACACATTGAGTAAATTAGTGCAACTCCTTTCCTATTTTTAGTTACAACCAATCGGTAGTAACTAGATTGGGAGAAGACTGGGAGGTGATACATTAAATGGAACTTATCCTCAATGGTTCCTTGATCTCTGCCATATCCCAGTATTTCCTGGTGGCTTTTAAAAACTTATGACACATTTCTAGGTACTGAAAATTCTCTTTTGAATTGTGTGTATGTGTTATTTTAAAATAAGTGGGTAGAACAATGACCGGTTAGAAACTTGTATAACGAAAAGTGAGTTTCTCTTCCACTCTTGCTCCCCAGTTGCAAAATTGATCTTCTTAGAGGCAACTTGCCTTTAACAATTTCTTGGGAATCTACTTAAAAGATACTCCCTGATACTACGGGCATATATGTATATATGTTATTACACAAATAACATTTACTTAATGTCATAAACCTTAATGTCATAAAACCTTGATTTTACCCAGTGTGCTTTCTGATGGAGTTTTCTTGGTAGCACATCTGTCTTAATGCTAACTGAAGATGGATTTGAGGGTAAAGTTGTAAACAAAGTCTTCAGTTGCTTGGTTTCATAATAAATTGCCTCTCATTTATGAGGAGAATGCTGCAGCTGTGATATAACTCAACCACCTTACAGAGATTTTTCACTCCTGTTCTGTTTATTTTATCTTCTCACTTGTTCTCTTTTCTCAACCTTGCTCGGAGAGCTTCATCATCTCAGATTTGGTCTTCTCTACTGAGTGGGCAGATTTAGACTCAGCTGCTCTTTTGTGCAAAAGTGAAAAGAAAAAAATGTCATCTATCATGTACACGTTGTACAAGTCACTTACATACAGTTTAGCTTAGCAGTGTTCAAACTGTGGATTGAGACCTATTTATGGGTCACAGTCACTTTAGTGGGTCACACACAACACCTTTAAAGTAAATAAATAACAGAGAAACTGTCAGTGTAGATTACATGCAATAAGTATGGTTTCATGAAACCCTTGTTTCAGATATACATGTACTTACACATGTCCAGATAGGAGTTTTGCATCATCATATAAAAGGTTATTTCTTTACTCTGGGTTATAGTAAAAAAAAATGTCCAGAGTCTCAGTTTTAACTGGGTTGATCTGCAGAGTGACACTGTGAAGTGGCTATTGTTATACTCATTTAATAGGTGAGGAAAACTGAACCTGAGATGGTAGCACTGCCTTTTCCAAAGTAAAGGGTAGAGCTAGGCTTTGTGTTTTAAGTTTTTGGGCTTGAAATTTTGTACTACTTTCTTTGGAACATATTTCCTTTCTCTGTTAGTTACTATTAATGGAAAAGAGTAACTGTCTTTACTTGAAGCGTATGATTTGGTCACCATAATTATTTTTATTTCGTGTGTGTGTGTGTGTGTGTGTATGTGTTCCAACCCAATCTCTTGTGTACTCATAATTTAAATTCTTAATTTGAGGAGCTGCAAAGTAATTTTATTTATAATTACCTTAAAGTTTAGATTTTCCTTAAACAACCAGAATTTCTCCATTTAAGAAAGTTAGAGAGCCAACACCTGCCAACTGCAAGAGCCCTTCACGTGCGGTCCACAGATCTACATCAGCATCACCTGGGAGCACGTGAGAAATGCAGAATCTCAGGCCTCAGCCCCGACCTGGCGAATCAGAGCCTGCATTTTAGCTAGATCCTTTTGGTGATTTGAACATGGATGTTTGAAAAGCACCTAAAACACCAGGTCATTTAATAAAAAAAAAGCAACTGAGTGATTAAATGGCTTTTTATTCAATTAGTTTTTCAACCTATGTTTACTGAGGGATGACAGGACCCAAACGTTATGCCAAGTGGTGGGGATATAAAGATAAATTATGAGTGGGCTCTGTTTGTTAGGAGTTTCAGTTCTCGCTAGGAGAGAATAAATGCAATCAAGTATTATAGATGCTGGGATAGAACCTGTACGAGGCACAAAAGGGGCTGTTATCTAAACCTGCATGTGTGTGTGTATGTAGGTTTACATGGATATTTGAATCAAGAAGAAGGAGAATGATGCTTGCTTTTTTTTTTTTTTAACCATAGTATATGAATCCAGACTTTATTGATGATCTGAGTTTGATTACTCCCTTCCTTGTATTTTTGCACTACAATCATACATAACCAGTAACTTACCATCTTCTTTGTTGGTAAATTCTTGTTATTTTCTCCCTCTCATGGGGGACTTCATATCATGAAGGGCTAAGCAAACTGTTTTCAGGTAGCTGCCTTTTATATATGCCTGAGCCATGTTATTGGGGTAACTACAGTGGGTGATAACTCAGTTACAATCAAGTAGCCACATCTGCTTCTCAGTGCCACTGCCTTTTTACCCCTAGACTAGAAAGGGTAGCTTGAGAAAATATAAATGGCTGGGTTTCTGGGAGTTTTTCCTCACTCTCTTCAAGTTAATGGTATGCATAGCGGGCTATTTTCTGATGTCAACTGGAATAAAGTAGTGTTTGGCAATCGGGGATATACGACTTTATTTGCCGAACTCACCGTTTCACTGCCTTATGGTGCTACATCTGGCACAAAGCAAAAACCTTTTGAATATTAGCTCAACGAGATGGGATGGTATAGAGCAAATCAAGCAAGATCTTTTCTTGCTTCTCTCCAAGGCATTGTGAGCATCATTGCCAGCTCTGTATTTCACTGGCAGTGTAACTTTGGAGTAAATCATTTTAGCTGGTCATTGAGGAATAAATGTATTTTGCGTGTTGGGTAGGCTTTGTATGGTGAGGAAAAGGGTAAGGAGGAAACCAGGTTTATAGACATGTGTCTGTGACTACTCTACTCCTAATAAAACCAAATATTTCTCTCTTAGCTTTTATGTATCACTGCATTCCCCAGTTGCCTGATGTGTGTCCATTTTTGGCTTGCCTGTTTGATTTATTTAGTGCCCCTGTAATTCACAGGGTCTGGGAGTTCACTTGGATTTCCCCAGCAAGCCCAGAGGGCAGGGCATGCACTAATGTGAAGGTCTACATTAGCATTGCTGGTTGTAAGATACTACAGCTGATTCCGTCCAGGTGCTTTTTCCTCTAGGAGGGTTGCCCTGCAAGCATCTCAGCCAGGTGCTCTTTCATCATTTGAAGAAATCTACTGAAAAGAAAAGGATCTTCCCCCGCAACATTTATATACACACATTTTGTTCTTTCCTTTTTGTCATCTTCCTTAAACATGGAAATTGTACCTTCTCTCTTAAGCTGAGCTTACTGTTACTTAGAGGCATTTCCCTCTGTTGACCTGCCTGTGAAAATGGTGAGCCTTAAGTCAGAATTCTCATAATAGTTCTTAGTCTGATTTAAAACTCTTTACGAAGAGTTTTTCGTTGCAACTGACTTAACTAGTCATGCTTCCCTTCAAAGGACCCATTTTCTATCCCTTTATCATGTGTGTGTGTCTGTTTTCTACATTCACCCAGTCCTCCACATCCTTTTAAAATGTGAGCTCCGCTCTAAACAATGTAGCAAGAAGCCTATGATGGGGCTTCCCTGGTGGCGCAGTGGTTGAGAGTCCGCCTGCCGATGCAGGGGACACGGGTTCGTGCCCCAGTCCGGGAAGATCCCACATGCCGTGGAGCGGCTGGGCCCGTGAGCCATGGCCACTGGGCCTGCGCGTCCGGAGCCTGTGCTCCGCAACGGGAGAGGCCACAACAGTGAGAGGCCCGCGTACTGCAAAAGAAAAAAGCCTATGATGATTGAGCTTGAAAGATGGAAAACTTTGGTCTAACTTAGTAACTGATTAAAATAAGCAGATACTTATTATGAGGTTATCACTATGACTTTAATAAATCTGCGTAATCTTGCGTAGAACACATGGTCTAGATTTATGTTGTTTTCAAGATATTTCTTTTAAAAAAATACATTGTATTTTCTTTCTCTGTTCCTTTTCACCCTCCCAGGACTCTCATCAACCTGCACCTCACTATATTTAATTTCTATGACAGAAGTATAGGGTCAAGAAGGATATAGTTGGAAGGGACCTCAGAGACAGGCAGGTGTACTTTTTATTCTAAGACAAGTTTGCTCTGAGAATTTGGGCAGTTCCTGTGTCTTTTGTGGGCCTCTGTTTCTACCTTCATAATCTGATCTCCAAGATTTTGGTCAGTTCTGATACTGTTTAATGCTCTGACAATTCCTATGACATAAAGAATCTGGTAAAGTATAAGAAGGTGCTGAGAAATCCTCTTTAAAATTGAATATGAAGAAGACATAGGTCCAGATAGAACATTTGAACCTGAAAATTAAGCTGTGAAGTAGAATTTGATCATCAAGTCTCCATCAACCTAGACTTCTTTGCAGATCACCTAAAACTTCATTGTGGGCTTTTGTCTCATACATTACGACTTCTAAAGGTAGAAAAGATCTTGGTGACGATCCTTTTTGCTTGATAGGTATTTCATTTTTTTATTTGAAGGCCAGTGAATTTCTCAGTCCCGGCTGCCCATTAGCATTATCTGGGTTTTACAGGAATACGGGCATCTCATCCCTTCTCCCCATCCCTGAGAATTCTGAATGCACTGGTATGAGATAGAGTTTGGGCATCGGCATTTTTAGATAAGATTCCTTGGTGATTCTAGTATCTAGCCAATGTTTAGAACTCTGAGATGGAGTTCATAAAGATTTATGAGACTTATAATTTTAATAAGGATATAGACAACATATATCTTCAGATGTGCACACCCAGAAGGATGAGAGAAGTAGAGATATTTCTATATGACATGCCATTGAACCTTTCCAATTCTATGGGGTCCAAAGTAGGAATACTATGACACTTTGCTTAATGCAGTGGTTCTCAAAGTGTGGTCCCAGGCTCAGTAGCACCAGCATCACCTGGGGATTTATTAGGAATGCAAATTATCAGACCCTGACCCAGACCTACTGAATCAGAGCTTCTGGGGGTGGGACCCAGCAATCTGTGTTTTAACCAGACCGTCCAGCGATCCTAGTGAGCTCTAAAGTTTCAGAACCATCAGCATAGAGAGTTGTTGTGGGCGTAAGAGGTAGCCTAGGATAATCTTAGCACAGTGCCCGGTGCATGGTGAGAGTCCAAAAAACAGAGTACTCTAAAGATAGTGTGTTTGACTTCTTGGTAGCCTGAATATGGCTGGGAGCTAGACTCGACAGCTGTTAGCTACTCTTCCATCTCTAAGACTGTTACTTTTTAAAAATTTATTTTATTGAAGTATAGTTGATTTACAATGTGTTAATTTTTGCTGTATAGCACAGTAATTCAGTTATACATATAAGTGCATTCTTTTTCATATTCTTTTCCACTATGGTTTATCATAGGATATTGAATATAGTTCCCTGTGCTATATACGGTAAGACCTTGCTGTTTATCCATTCTATATATAATAGTTTGCATCTGCTAATCCTCAACTCCCAATCCATCCCTACCCCACCTCCCCCTCCCTCTTGGCAACCACAAACCTGTTCTCTGTGTAAGACTGTTATTTATAAGGCAAATGGAGCTCAACTGAACAATCTCAGAGGTGTATCAGAACAATCAGTCCAAGTCACCATCCTTCCACTGTGAGTTTTAGACTCTTTCTTTTCTAAAGACCTAAGTTGTGATGTTTTGGTACTATCCAACAGTGACTCATGGAGTGGTAGAGACTATACCACTAAGTGTTGAACAGCTGAAATGCAAGGAAAAACTATTTATCCATAGAGGAGGACAGTTCCCCAACACGTCTAAAACATTATTGCTAAAAGGAAAAGGGCACATAGAGAAATTTTTTTCAGAAAATGAAGGTTTCCTTTTCTTAATAGAATTTCTTGCAAAGAATATTTTAAAAGATTCCATACCAAGAACCCATAGCGATGTTAGGTTTCCTAGTATCCTAAAGCCTGGATAGTGTATAGATTTCCAAATTGGATGTTTCTTATTCCAGTTTCTCCTAATCTTGTCCTGCACACACTTTTAGATTAGTCTTTAGTAAATCATATTCTTAGAAGTGTTTCCTTCTCAGGAATCCTTAATGGATCCTCACTGCATGTACAATAAAATTCAAACTCTATGCTAGATGTGGAACACACTTAAAAGCTTATTTTTATACTGCTTTAATTTTTATAACCTTCTAGTGTTATTTTACATTCTTGTGTTTATGCTATATTGTAACTTGCTTTTTATTCTCTAGACCCTGATTTTTTTTTTTTTTTTTTTTACCATTATGCCTCTGTTTTCCTTTATTTCTGTCTAGCATGAACTTACTATCTACATCATAATGTTCAGGGGCCATTTAAATTCTCCAGCAAAGCTTCCTTGTTACTCCAGATGAATGTAAGCTTTCCTTTATCTTAACTTCCAAAAGAGTTTGTAGAGCTTAATAAATTGCAGCTTGTGTTACCTTACCTGTTTATACATTTTTTTCTATCTCTACTTGACTGAAAATTCATTGAGGACAAGCAACAAGTCTAATACACCTCAGTAATCCACTGCTCCAAGCACCTTCCCTGTTCTGGCTAAATGTACTTGACACGCTTCTACACCAGCTTTATGTCACTTCTAAGTATCCTGTCTGGTCCTCATTCTCCTGAAAGTTAAGGATGCTAATTAACTGAGGAGAACTTAGGGAATAATTGCTGTGCAGGACAAAAAATTATGTGTCAAAGCCAATTACAACGCAGTGAAATGCCAGCTAATGCAAATCTCCTTGACCTATGATGGGGTTACATCGTGAAAAGCCCACTGTAACTTGAAAATATTAAGTGGAAAATGCATTTAATACACCTAATCTACCAAACATCATAGCTTAGCCTTGCCTACCTTAAACATGCCCAGAACACTTACATTTAGCCTACAGTTGGGCAAAATCATGTAACACAAAGCCTATTTTATAATAAAAACTTGAGTATATTATGTCATTTATTGGACACTGTACTGAAAGTGAAAAACAGAATGGTTGTGAGGGCACAGAATGGTTGTAAGCGTATGGGTTGTTCACCCTGGCGATCTCCTGGCTGACTGGGAGCTGAGACTGCCTGCCGAAGCCCAGCATCACAACAGCATTGCACCCCATATGGTTACCCCAGGAATAGATCAAAATTCAAAGTACGTTTTTTGTTGAATGCCTGTTGCTTTTGCACATAGGTGGAACCATCATAAGTTGGGGACTGTCTGTGTTTATAAGAGTGCTATATAGTATTGCATCCATGTTAATTTCATGTGTGTGTTTCCTTTCCGCAGGTGATTTTCTTCCACCCCCGCCTCCACCTCTAGATGATTCCAGTGCGTCTCCATCGGGCTCTGGGAACTTCCCTCCTCCACCTCCCCTTGATGACAGTGCTTTCAGGGCACAGGTAAGATCTGGGGTTGAAGTCATGTTTATAAGCCATGCTAGGAATCCTGAATTCTGAGATTGTTTCTGTAGTGGATAAACATTTATCCAGAGCCTACAGAGAGAGCTTTACACCTCACAAAGCACTAAGGCATTTTAATGCCAACTGCCCAGCTCAAGCTTCCCAGAGTTCTGCTGGCTTGCCCTCTGAAGCCCTGGAAATCCTTTTACCTACTAATTTTATTTTGAAACTGAAAGTCATTCTTTAGGAATGCCATTTGAGAAGTCCACATTTTCTTGTTATCCTGGAGACACACAAGCAGGCTTTTTTGTTGCCTTTTTTCTCTTTCCACAGACGTTGCATTCTAAATGAGTAAGGATGATATTTTAAGGTTCTGGTTGGTCACTGTGGGTACTGATTGGTCAGCAACATCTTTCTAGCAAAAGCAACAGCAAAATTTCTTAGGTTTTCTCTTCTGAGTGAGGTCAGGCATGCACAGTACGGTATGTGTTGACTATTTAGAAGTATTTGTGCTCCAGGGAGTGTTGCGAGCAAAGTGACTCAGGGCTAGATTCAGTAAAAGTTCTCAGCCTGTGTTCACGTAGAGCCACTGGTGACCAGCTGCCACTGTTCAGGCAGTTAAATGCCAGTTATGTCAGGAAGGAAAACTAAATAATATTGTCATACAATTATTGTCATATTTTTAGGGGTGATGATGTTACTATAGATATGTCAAAGAAAAAAATCGTTATTTTTTAGAGAAATGTCGGCAAGATTGGTGAATGAAGTGAATAGTGCCTGGTATTTGCTTTAAAGTCAAAAGAATCTAAAAAAGAGTGGGTATGTATATATATATGTATGTGTGTGTGTGTGTGTGTATATATATATATATATATATATATATATATATATATATATATATACACGTATAACTGATTCACTTTGCTGTACACCTGAAACTAACACAACAGTGTAAATCAGCTAGACTCCAATAAAGAAGAATCGTAAGAGTAGGGAGCTACTGAGTGAGAAAATATTAGCTATGAGTTGATAATTGTTGGGTGCATGGAGGTTTAATTCATTATTTGTTCTACCTTTGTATATGTTTAAGATTTCCCATAATAAATTTTAAAGAGGAAAAGCCATAGAAAGTAACTGCTTAAATAGTTCAGGTCATTGTGTCTTTTTTTCTCTTAAATTTCAGGTTAGAGGAGACAAAGGTAGAAATGATTAATTCACTCAACAAATATTTCTGTGCTCTGCGTGGGCACCTTTATAGCACTAGGTATTCTATAGCAAAAAAGACAGACAGGGTTCTGCCCTTATGAAACTTACATGTTAGTAAGGGCTGTTCTTTGCATATTGTTTAATTTATGCAATTAACACTTTGTTTAGTCTATCTTCTTTCTTGAATAGTTATGTAACTATTTTGTAAGCATTTAAAATCTTGAGTTCTGAAAAGTTTGCTTGACCTTGTGACAAGAAGAGTTGTGTTTGATACTAGTTGAGCAGCTTATTCTTGTCACATGATCTCGACCAGGTCACCCTAAGGCCCACTTTTCTTGTAATTAAAGATAAGATAACTGTATCTACCTCTAATAATTAAATGAAATACAGATGGATTTGAATGTACTAAACTATAATCACCTTACAGATATTTTGATGTTATAAATGTCGCCATATAAAAGTAACAGCGACAAGAATAATAATAAGGCTTGCCAAGGGTTTCATTAAGAAAAATCAAACCTGGGGCTTTCATAAAATTACAAAAAGTCTTTTTCTGTATAGATCTTGTCCTGTTAACTATATCCAAACTATGACTTTGTTTTTGAAAAGGAAGGAAATAAACAAAAAGCCTGTTGCCATGTTGGCTTATGTTCTATAAAACAGAAGGAAGAAGGATAAAAAAATAAAACAGATTTTGCCAAATGGAAAAGGGCAGATCTGGTAGGAGAGGTGTGTTGTTATTGAATATGTGGAAGATTGTTGGCAAGTTCAAAAGAAAATGGGCAGGGACTTACCTGGTGGCACAGTGGTTAAGAATCTGCCTGCCAATGCAGGAGACACGGGTTCGAGCCCTGGTCCGGGAAGATCCCATATGTCGCGGAGCAGCTAAGCCCGCGAGCCACAACTACCGAGCCTGTGCTCTAGAGCCCGCGAGCCACAACTACTGAGCCCGCGAGCCACAACTACTGAGCCCACGTGCCTAGAGCCCGTGCTCTGCAACAAGAGAAGCCACCGCAACGAGAAGCCTGCACACCACAAGGAAGAGTAGCCCCTGCTCGCCACAACTAGAGAAAGCCCACGTGCAACAACAAAGACCCAACGCAGCCAAAAATAGATAAATAAAATAAATAAATTTAAAAAAAAGAAGAAGAAGAAGAAAATGGGCATGTCCTTTCCTTGTGTGGTGGTGATGTGATGTGATAGAGGCTTGGTCCCACTCTGGCCATATTTGCCCCAACTTTAGATTTGAGCTATGATGGAACTCAGAGTAATGTAATCACAGGAGAAAATTCTGCACGTTTTTCTCCCAGCCAATGGTGAAAACTCCTGTTGCCAAGTCCAAATTATAGCTGGTAAATGTGTGTTTTTATGTAGAAATCTGTTTATGTTTCCAGCCAGATCTTCAGGTCAGAGCCAAAAGAACCTCTATTAAGTGTGACTCTAAGAATTATAAGTTTTTCAGAGCTGAAAGGGACCTAAGAGATCATTGAGTCTAAACCTGGTGCCAGGCATCTAGTTACAGCTTTTCAAATACTTGCTGAATGAATTAATTCCCTCTCTTCACAAGTGAGGAAACTGAGACCCAAGAAGATGTGGATCCTAGCGTTTCTGACAGAACTCTTGAGAAACCTTGACTCTTTATCTGTCCTTCCTCTCACTGTGCACGTGATTTTGCTTCAGGTCTCTCAAGACTGAGGTTCCGACGAGGGGGTAACATGCTTTTGTTTGGAAGGACCAGGTGTTGTTGGGAGTTTTGCTTGTCTCTGAATTTCTGATGTATGCTGTAAACTTTTTTCTTTTTCCTTTACAAAAGGCAAATATTTAGTGTCAAGAATTCTTGTTTTGAGAATTCTCATTTTTGTGGGAAAAGATGAATCTTGGAAAATCAATGAGAGATTTTCTTTTCTGTCAGTATCAGTTCGAGCCTCGTGGCTGTAAGGTTTGGGGTGACCATTTAGCAGTCACTTCATTCATTCATGATAAGTTGAATAACTTCTATAAGTCAGACACATACACTGGGGTTTATAGCCTTAGAACTTGTCATCATGGGTCTAGTGCCCTGAGTCTCAACGTTGGAACTGTTAGCTTTGTTTGATCTCATGCCACAGTTGGTAATTCCTTTCTATTTCAGCCAGCCAGTGGGCAGGCATATAGCATTGTTTAGAGAAGTTTTAAAGGGGCAGAATACGTCATAGGATTTCAGGTTTGCAAGGGAATTAGAGATCATAACTCAAGTGCCTTTTCTGTCGTTTGACTCTCCTCATTTTTTTTCAATTTAACAAAATGTTTATGGGTGACTACTACAGCTGAGGCAATGTTGAAGGCCAAGGAATAGATCAGATACAACCTCCGATTCAAGCTTGGAAGATGCATATATACCCAACTTCTAAATTAAGGTGTTTCGTAGTAAATTATTCCTTAGTCATCATGCTTTGATCAGAAGCACAATCTTCGTCCTTTGTTGAGGTAGAGGGTGGGGGAAATAAATTAACTCTGTCTGGAGACATGCAAGAAGGATTCTTGGAAACAATTTCAATTGAACTGAACTTTGATGGCTAATTAGGATCTTAATTTTCAAATGGGGGAATGGAATTTTAGGCAATAAAGCAACAAGTATAAGAATACAGAATATTCTGAAGAATATTCTGAAATCATTGCAGTATTTGTTATTATTGAAATATAAGATTAACATCCCCAGGTCTGTTGTTGGGTGCCAAGTGGTGCTTTTAACACACCATCAGACAAAATGTGTTGCCCTTGTGGGAAGCCCTATGCAAATAGCTCTGAGTTGTCTGGTAGACTTCCTTGAGCTCCTCAGGGATTTACCTGCTGATACCTGATGGCTTTGGGTTCAGGTGCCCGATACTTAACTTCCCCTTTTTATGACATGTTTGCTTGACTTTTTCTTCATGACCACCAGCTGACACCTCCTCACTCTGCCTCTCTCTTTGTGGCCCAGACCGTGGCTTGCTTTTACGTGTCTGTGACCCTGGGCTTTCACCTTTCCAGTTCCCATCAGCTCTTCCATCCCTTCAGGCAGATGGCTGCCTTTGCTAGGGTACCTCCAGCCCCTCCACCTCAGAAAACAGACTGTCTCATCCATTGCTGGTTACTCCAGGTATTACAAATGTCTTTCTCTTATTGAACTGAAATTTGTCCCTTTATGATTTCCTCATACTGATTTTCTTCCTACCCACTTAGAAAATGATGTGCGTTCAAAGGAACTGTCAGGCCAGGAGAGAGAGAGGTGGTGTCTGTCTCAAGGGGGTGACCCATAAAACTCCTGAAAGAGGTCACTTTTCTGAGGAGAGCATGAAAACAGTGTCATGTGAGCTATTCACTGAACTTGGGGAAATGCCCAGAGTTTGTTGAAAAGAGAAGGAAGAAGAGAGATGTCTTTTTTTTTTTTTAATTTTTAAAAATTTTATTGGAGTATAGTTGATTTACAGTGTTGTGTTAATTTCTGCTATACAGTGAAGTGATTCAGTTATATATATGTTCTTTTTCATATTATTTTCCATTATGGTTTATCACAGGATATTGAATAGAGTTCCGTGTGCTATAAGGTAGGACCTTGTTGTCTATCCATTCTATATATATTAGTTTGCATCTGCTAATTCCAGACTCCCAATCCACCCCTCCCTCCCCTTTCCCCCAACCTTCCTTGGCAACCACCTATAAGTCTGTTTCTGGAGAAACTTCTGAAATCCTTTATTGTCTTGTCTTAAAGTCAGGGTCCAAAAGTTTGTGGGCCAAGTCATTTCTACTCTTGTGAAAACAATTTCAAAGCTCATAGATGTATAGGGTGAATGGTGGATTGTAGTCATTTATCTACTTACTCACTTTATGTATTTCATTTATCAATAATAGCTTAAAAATCTATTGATGTTTCAGTAGAACTGGAACTGAAATCTGTGTCCTGTGACCCTTAGTCTAGTGCTATCATGATAACAGGTATGGAATGACAGAATTTGACTTGTAGACGTAGAGAACTCAGGCTCCCAGCCATGGGCACATTCATTCATGAGCTCACAGAAATAGGCAGCAGGCCTTGCTTTATTTATATGGTTTGGACATACCCTACCATAGAAGTCATCCCTTCTGCTACCTGGTAGTGGGGTGAGGAAGGAAGAGGCTCGGTGAAAAAGGAGATCCAGTCTACAAAAATTAAGAGTAGAGACGCGATATTGTTAGAGCAAAACCAAAACGCTCAGGAAGAACTTTAATCCACTCTGAAGTGCTTACCCTTCCTGTGTAGTGAGGATATAAGAATATCTTGATCCATGAAAACATACCAGAGGAGTGAGCATGATGCTTATTTCTTCGTGGCCCTTTGCCTTGTTCCTCTGGGTCTCGTGTTCGCGAGGGGCCCTAGTTGATTTGTAGGCTTATTTGTGACCCTGGCAACAACAGTAGCAGCAGCAGCTGCCTTCGTGATTATCTCCTCCTTTTACGGTCCACACATGTAGAGGAGTGTATGTTTAGCAGGGCTGGTGGGTTCTTAGGCATGTCACAGCCTCCGGGCGGTGTGACTTTCTAGAAGCGAATGTCGGAGTTTTCCTGTTTGCCTTTCGCTCTGAATCATCCTCTGATTGGGTATTCAGGTGAGAAATGAGATATTTTTGGTGTCTAGACTTATAAAAACTTTTTTGAAAATAGCAGGCCACAGCCGATAGGGACTATTCCAATGTTTCATTTAGTAATTTGACCCTTTCTCTTGAATGTCGTAGTTTCTCTTCCTTGTTTTTTAAGAATCTATTTGAAAAGGTAAACCCTTTCCCAGGGATCGATAGTGGAGTATGTGTGTACACACAGGCTCATTCACCCATATCAACTCAATTACCACTGCTGCTACTCTTCTGAAATAATCTAGGACACATGCATGTATTCTGCAGTGAAAGTTTGGCTGATTGCTGGACAAGAAAAGTCTTATGGGGAAATAGGTTGCGGTCAGTTCTGTTGTGTGTTGAGCTAACCAATGAGGTTAGATTTGCTTTAGCTCCTGAGTTTCTTTATTGGGAGTAATTTACAATATTTGCATATTTCAGAAAATTTCCTGTGCCCAAATTAAGTGAAACTTAAGTTGGTTCTTTCTGAGTCAGTGGAAGTTTTTATCCCATTTTGTCTTTCCCATCAAGAACCTTAGTGATTCCTTCAAAGCTGAAATACGTTTATTTATTTTTTGTACATCTAAAAAGTAATGCATGTTTTTTCTTAGTAATGTAAATAAATCAAACAATATGGAGTAAATATTTTCAAACATGTTTCTCTATCAAGGAAAAATTATGATATGCATATGTGCCCCACTCCTAATATATACACCATATGAAGTTTGAGCACTCCTTTTCCTGCCTCATCTAAAGTATTATTAACACAGTTTGGAGAATGTGTTGCAATATTTTAAACTTTATAACACCTCTTTTTAAAGAATTATTTCTCCATTAAATTGTACCATCACATTATTAATAAACTATAGCTTTTGTTTATTGCATTGTTTCTTGTTTGCTATTTCTTTTTCTTGAATTCATCATATTGGTTCTTTTATGTCCTTTTTTTTTTAATTTCTTCCTCCTACAGTACTTTGTAAAATATTTATTTATTTATTTACTTACTTATTTGTTTATTTGGAAAAGGCTACATGGATGATATATTTTCTAAGTCCTTGCATATCTGAAAATGACTTTTGTTTTTGGTTTCATCGTTAAGTAAAAGTTTGGCTGCAGTAGAATTCTAGGGCCAAATGTTCTTTACCTCAATATTCAACAAAGATTTCTATGTTATTACTTTGTATCATTCAGTCTTTAGTGTTGCAGATGAGAAATCTGATGCCAGTCTGATTCTTTTTCCAATTTAGTAACTTTTTCTTGTTTGATCTGTAAGCTTTGTTTGTGGGATTCAGCAATTTTCCTACACTGTTTCTAGATACAGCTTCCCTCACCCTCACCCTCACCCCAGTATTTCTACTCAGCATTCAGTGAATCTGTTTGATCTGAGGAGTCAAGTTTTTATTTAGCTAAGGGGGATTTTCTTGTGATGTTGGGAAAATGAATTTTAATTTTTCATTTGCCATTTTCTTCCTTATGGAACTCCTATTTTATGGTTTTGGACTTTTTCTCCCATTCTTCATATTGGTATTCTTTTTCAGTAGTTCTACCATATGGAAGAATCCCTCTTGCTTGCTTCCTTTCTTTACTTTTAATTTTGTGGTGATGATGTACTCTCAAATTATAAATGCTATATACACCTGAATTTAGGGAGAAAATGTGCTTGGGGGCCGCTCTGAATCTGCTGTTCTGGTAGACCTAGCTCGCTTGTACTCCAAACTTTATCTTTTATCTGAATCAGAAACATACAGTCCTTTACTTGCCACTTTTTTCTTTTTAATTGGAGTATAATTGCTTTACAATGTTTTGTTAGTTTCTGCTGTACAATGAAGTGATTAAACAGACCAATCACAAGTAATGAAATTGAAACTGTAATTAAAAATCTTCCAACATACAAAAGTCCAGGATCAGACGGCTTCACAGGCGAATTCTATCAAACATTTAGAGAAGAGCTAACACTTGTCCTTCTCAAACTCTTCCAAAAAATTGCAGAGGGAGGAACGCTCCCAAACTCGTTCAATTGAGGCCACCATCACCCTGATACCAAAACCAGACAAAGATATCACAAAAAAAGAAAATTACAGACCAATTATCACTGATGAACATAGACGTAAAAATCCTCAACAAAATACTAGCAGAGTCCAGCAGCACATTAAAAGGATCATACACCATGATCAAGTGGGATTTATCCCAGAGATGCCAGGATTCTTCAATATGCACAAATCAATCCATGTGATACACGTTAACAAATTGAAGAATAAAAACCATATGATCATCTCAATAGATGCAGAGAAAGCTTTCGACAAAATTCAACACCCATTTATGAGAAAAACTCTCCAGAAAGTGGGCATAGAGGGAACCTACCTCAACATATAGTCCTTTAAATAGTCAGCCACAGGGTGTGTGTATCCAGTCGTCACTGTGTGGGAGGCCAGGGAGCGGGTTTCCCTTAGATACACATGCCAAGAACAGAACAACAAGCATCACGGCTATTTATTAGTTGTGAAGATCCATCGGCAGGTAGCAAAGCCCCTGTTTTACATGCTGTACATATATGCCCAGTGAGGGCAGCAGTAGGCTGTGGCCAGCCCTTCTGCGGGCTGCTGTCTGCTTGAGTTCTCAGTTTCCTTCCTCACTTTTTCCCCATTCATGCCTTTCGATGACTATGTCACCAGGAGTGTCAGGGATTCTGGCAAAGTACCTTTTATTAGAAAGAATGAACTCATTAAGTGATTTCACTGCTGTTTTGACTGGTTTTCAGTATGTACCCCAAACTTTCTTTTCCAAGAGGCTTCCCCACCCCCTCACCTTTTTTGTCGAGGCAGTTTGAAGTCAGCTTAGATATTGCTATCTTTTGCTATTTATCTCAAGCTCACGCTGCTGCCCTTGAGGGCGCCACCACAGACAAGCCCTCCCTGATTGCATCATCTAGGCCAAGTAAAACTTCAGGGACAACATAGTATGATGGCGAACACTGTAAGAGCTGATCCAGACTACCTGGGGTCACACGTGGCTCCCCACTCACTAGCTATGTGACTGTGATCATGTTATTTAACCTTTTCATGCCCCTGTTTGCTTATCTGTAGAATGGGAATAATTGTTGTACCTACCTCTTTGTGTTGTTGTGAGGTTACGTAGAGAATATCATATGAGCCTGCCATAGCCTAGAGCTTAGTAAACGTTTACTGTTGATGCTATTACGGTTACACAGTTCTGGGTTAACTGTTCTCTGTGCTGAATCCTGGCATAGTTATTGCTGTCCTTTGCTTTGTACCGCACCTCCCCAAGGTTCACTAATGATGTACCACACCCCGCCAAGGTTCACTTGAGGATTTTAAGGCTTTTTACCAAAGAAATACTCCCGCAAGCTCTTTCGTCAAAATGATTGAATTAAATAATCTTAGCTCTCTTATGACTCCAAAATTCAACGCCCCAAGGTGTTATTACCAATAATAAAATATTAGCTTTTTATAACTTCATAGTTGTTTACAAACTGCAAAATGCTGTATATTATTGAATTTGATCTTCACAAGTAAGAATAGCACACATTTAATTTAACAAATACAAAAAAAATTAAGCCTCAGAGATTTGAGGAAGCTTGCTTAGATTTCACAGCAAGTTTCATGGAAGCAGTGATTTATTTCTGAACGGATAAAAACAAAAACAAAATGCATTTGGGGGACTTTTAAGCCTCTTGGCTTAGTATCAAATCCCTTCAAATGAGAGAAGGCAGATCATTTTAAATTCTCAAAAAGCAGCCAAAGTCATCACCAATATGTGTTTATGGCTAGTGGCCAGGGGCCACCAAGATAGCTTTCTTCGTAATTCTTTAGTGGAAATAAGCACATCTTCCATCCCAGCCTCCAGCATATTCCCTGACAATCCCCTCACCGATTGTACCATGTACTTCTTATCCGTGGATTTGGTAAGGAAGCCCTATTGGGCTCACAGATCCTTTAGTTCCTTGGTAGTTTACATAATCCACTCAACATGGGAACAAAACAACTTGATCCGAAAGAAGTGGTAAAAGTGGACATAGGGGATGCCAAAACCAAAAACCGAGGGCATTAACTCTTACTTTTGCAACTCTAATGTTTTAGGGAGATTTTCTGTGCATAGCTAATTTGGGTTGATCCATTCAAAAGTCAGGTATTTAAAACTGCAAATATATTATTGCATGCCGTACTTATATGAATCCTTGAGGGGTTAAGCTATTATTATCATTATTTTATCATTAACTTTTGTGAGTTTGACCTGTCCAAGACTCCTACCTTGTAAATTTTGTAAATTCCAAAATTGACATTGTTTTGTTGTCTTGTTTTTAATGAAAGACTTTCATATACTTTATCTCACTTGAGCCTTTAAATAACTTATGAAGGGGGAGGGTAGGGATAATTCTCCACCTTGTGCTAGTGAAGGGACTGAGGCTCAGAGAGTTAGGTAATAGTCCAGGTTTCCATAGTGTTAGGTGTCTTGGGGCAGGAATGAGACCCTGCCTTTTTCTGAGTCATGCCAGTCCATTTCTTTCTCTTCTGGCAGCACCGCTTTATTGTTACTCTTCCTTTATACTGTTTTTCAATGAAGGACACAAAACACCAATTGTCATGTTCCTCTCCAAGTAATTTCATTAATTGGTAGCCCACGCTTTTATGAGTTTGGTTGTAAAATCCTCTATTGCAATATTGTCTTTAGCCTTTTTAAAACTGTCTGCATCTTTACAGATTGGAAGATTGCACTTTGACATTAAAATACAGGAAAGCTGCTTGTAGGCCTTTAAAATGGAATTTTTTCCAAATTTTTTGTTTGTTTTTATATTTATTTTGTCAATAAACTTCAGTAAAGATGTCAGTTTTTATTACTGTAGAAAAAAGTAAAATTGGTGGTACCCGGTGTAAACAAGCAGAGAGAGAGAGAGAGAGAGAGAGAGAGAGAGCAAGCCCAGACACTCCCTCCTTTCCCCATAGTTTGTGTCATTCCCTTTAGTGCTTAAAGGAGTCTGTGCCTATCCTAAAACCACCTTCTGTTTTGACCTGTAGATGACACATCCATGTGATATGTGATATGGGGAGGATCATCTCTAAGCCAAATCTCTCAATTTTTCAGTCATAGAACTAGTATGATAATTCTATTTCTCTCATCTTCTGGGTATTTTTTTTTTTTTTTTGGACAGTCAGATGAAAATAACCCATTTGATAGCACTTTCTGGATCAGTAATTAAAGGATTTACCTTAAAATATGTATTTTTCATAACATTATTTTAGCATCATTGAGCTTTCATTCTTTCTATTAGAAATTATATATTTAGAGCAATGATTAACTGAATGGCCTTCAGTGGTATATTTGATGTATGATGTGTATTGAAAAGAGCATGGCAGACTGTCCCCTGAACACAGATTTAAAGAGTCACGCCATAGTTTACTGCGCCGATATGTGCACTTGAGAGTCAGGGTCCTGACTTCAGAAAACCTGTCTCAGAACTGCACAGAGGACCTGGCTGGCTGAGACTCAGGTATTCCATTGAGAGATGATCAAGCAATTAAATAAAAAGTACAGCAACCAGAAGAATATTTCACTGTGCACATTCAGGGAACGTCATCATTTTTATTATCATTTTACAGCAAGGCATTTTGTAACTTGAAATGTGCCTATTGGATTGTTTCCATTTCCTTTTAGCTCATTGAAAGCCATACAGTGTCACTTTGGTATTTCTCTTCTGACCCAGTGGGGACAGAAACCAGTTTTGGGGCATGGCAGCTACTACAGAAAACTATTTCCACAGTTACAGATTCAGCAAATGAGGCTCTCTCCCCTCCCCTCTACCATGTTTCTCTCCGATTTTAAGTTACAATCCTACCATGAACTTAAGTCATTTCAACTCTATTGAGATGGCTCTTGTATGCATCTGCTACCACCTCCCCCCCTCCCCCCCGCCAATCCCTGATTCGCTAATGACTGTTATTTTTCTGAGACATTCTTCTACTTCTGTCAGGCAAGGAACACTCTTGATGACTTGAACCTCCTTGCTTCCTCCTTCAATTTTCATTAAAAAGAACCTCCTTGGGGGACTTCCCTGGTGGCACAGTGGTTAAGACTCCATGCTCCCAATGCAGGGGGCCCAGGTTCGATACCTGGTCAGGACACTAGATCCCACATGTGTGTTGCAACTAAGGAGCCCATGAGCCACAACTAAGGAGCCCACCTGCTGCAACTAAGACCCAGTGCAAATAAATATTAAAAGAAAAAAAAAAGAACCTCCTTGGTTCCTTTGCTAGATCTGCAACTATTTCTTTTCTTTCTTAGAACTTCCTTTTTCTTTTTTTCTGTCCCTAATTTTTTAGGTGCCCACTCAGTGTTCTCCCTTTTGACCTTCTGTCTTCTCTCAGTAGAAGTCACAACTCTCACAGAGTCAACTTCCATCCCTGTCTATTTAATGACTTGGACTGGTTACGACTCTTGGCACTGTGTCTTTCTTTGACAACTATTGTGCCATTTATCCATAGAAAATCTTTCCACAGGGAACCCCTTCACATTCAATAGGTGTACAAATTCTACTCACGTCTTCCCCCAAAACTTCCATTCTGTTAGAGGTACCACCATATTTTCTTGGCTCCCAAATTCTAAACTCTGTGGTCACTGTTGATGTGTCTTGCTTTTTAAATATATCTATCACCAACATCTGATTTTTTTTTTTTTTTTGGTTCAAAATGACTCTCAGGTTTGCTCTAGTCTCTTCATTTTTGATGTCCTAGTTCATTCCTTCTCCATATCACAATAGACTCATTGCTTTGTGTTTTTTTTCCCTTCCAACTGCATTTCCCTAACCAATTAGTCTTTGAAAAATGTTATTTTCCTTCTATGGCTTCTTTTGACTGCCACACTAAATTTCCTCTCTTAGTTGATTTTCAGAGTACTCCAAGACCTACCTCATCCTTTAAAGTACACCTCATCTCCCACTGTGCTCTTTCCATCTTTGCTCTTGCGAGGCTGATGGCGTCACTGTCAGTTTCCCATGTGAGTTAATTCTCCTTGTGTCTTTCTTGGTGCCTGAAGTATCCTCAGCTCTCAACTGATCAGGAATCCTTCCCATTTTTTAAAGGCCTAATTCGTACCCTCTGACACCGCCAGTTGTGTCATCCCCATCTCTCCCTTCTTTGCATCCTGACTCTGTTGACTGGGTGGTGTGGTGAAGTGACATGAACCTAGGGTTTAGTGCCAGGAAGTTGTGTTACCAGTTATCTTCACATGCAAAATGGGAATGATCACTTAGAAAGTTATTTTGAGGCTTAGTTAAGGTAAAGAGCATAGAGTATCCAGTAGTATCTGGTTCATAGTAAAGGCTACAATGAATCAGTTAATGGATGGATCAGTTAATTATGTTTCATTTTCCTGCCACTGAATATGTGCCTGTTTGTGGACTGATGTCATTATATCATGTGCCTCCAAACTCTGTATCCTAAAGCCAGAATCAAAATACGACATGGGGGAGACCTGTAGAAATCACTTAACGTCACAAATCATAGAGCCTCAGCTTCGAAAGGATCGTAATCCAGTTCATCTTTCCTGTGATGAGGAAATGGGTGCCCAGATTTCTTGAGTCAACTGCCCAGGGTGACACAGTAGGAGAGGTGACCCCAACCCCCACCCAACTGGAAGTTCTGGACTCACAGAGTTGAATGCTATCTATTATTCTCTTGTTATTCCCCTTTCAGAAACTGTCTGAAGGTTGGATCACAGCTCACATTCCTGTATCACCCATAGTGTTTATCTCATTGAGGGATATTTGGTAGATATTTGTGGATTGATTGATTCATTCTTTGTCTTGGCAATAAGAATTCTCTGGAAACCTCTATGGAGTATGTACTATACATAGGCTTATCACCCTTTTGATGCTTTTGACGCTGTTGTAAACACTCAAAGGGTCCAACATGTACACTTCTGTGCACTGGCTCAGCATGGTGGGGAAAGGAAGCGGGAGAGGAAGTTACGTTATATACATCTTGAGCAAATCAAGCTTTTCTATTTTTAGTCCTTGCTACTGTTTGGAAAGTACAACCCTGTTCATGGCAGTCTGGCATGTATTTCCTTAGTGCCATTTCAAAAAGGGGAAAAAATAAATATGGGAATTTTTTGTAGTGAAAATAGTTACTCAGTGAAATCGCATTAAGTTCCTTCTTTTTCTCTTGATGAAACCTCAAACCCACTAGGCACAGATTCCTCAACCTCAACTATGCATGTAAAGGCTCTTGCAGAGGAGGAGACTGGAGTCAGCAAAACCGAGGACGGCAAGATGTGCTCTGGTTCCTGAGAGACAGGGCAGAGAAGGCAGGGGGAGGGGAGGGAGCACCTCCATCAGTGGAGTCTTGGCCGGCTACCAGATGTTGCCCCTGGAGAAAGCTGAACTCTGAACTACATAGATAAAGAGACACCTAGTGTTACAGCCCTTTGCTCAAGCTGCTCCTTCTGCCTGAGTGTCTCTCTCTGCTCTCTTTCTTTCCCCGAGTGCCTTACAGCCGCTCCCCTAATTCAAATAAGCGAATTACTTCTCTTTAGCTGTTTAGGTGACAGTTTGGGGATTTTCCCAATCTGAGGCTATACTCGTTATCATTTGGGAACAATAAAGAACTTTATGAAAGAGAATAAAATTACCTGGTCTCCGTTTAGATGGCTTTCTATAATATAGCAGGCCTTGACTGGTCAGAAGTGGCAATGGTAGGATGGTTTGGAGTCAACTGCGAGTCTAGTGAGACAGACCAGCGCCTGAAATGGGGTGGTGGCCATGACCATGGCGAAGGGGAGCTCAGAGCCATTTGGAAAGAGGGGAGATGGGAACTGGAGGAGTCCAAGATGCTTTGCAGGATCCTGACTTCCTTCAGGAAAGAGATAGTTGCTTTCTATCCTAGTGTTTGCCAAATAGGAAATTCCTCTGAAAAATCAGAACTCTGAGGCAAGTGAGATGTGAACTTTACTGGAGGAAGTGTGGATACCACTGAGCAAAGATGACTCCTCGTTAATGAGAGGGACTCTACAGTCTCCAGACAGAAACAGCTCTGCTTAGATAAAATTGTGACGATAGGGTGAGAATCATACATGGCTATAATGAATGCTGATTTGTGGATATCGCTGTATTGTTGTCATTGCTTTTCAATTGAGTATGTATTAAGCTCCAACAGGGTGCTATGAGTAATGCCCGTTTCTAGTTGATTTATCAGAACACTCAGAAGACTTTATAAACGCCCGTAAATGGAAACTCACAGCGCCCCTTCAAGGTGGTAAACGCTGCTGCCATTTCTACAGACGAGGACAAGTGAAGTGGATTGTGTTTGCTCTGTTGGCACTGTGGGTGAGAACACAGAGCTGTCGAGGGAGAGAAAAGTCTTTTCCCTGTCCCCGGGAATTGGGTTAGAATACATTAGTAAAGAGTTCTCCTTAAATGTGTTCAGAGTTGTGGGATTTTAATTAAATTGTTCCAGTTATTGTTAGCACTTGCATTAGCGCCCAATAACCAAATTCTAGGCCAGCAGATTTCAAATTGAGTGTGGGAAAGAATTAGGGGAGAGGTTGCAAAGGGCTTGTTAGATTCAGATCGCTAGGCCCTGCTCCCAAAAGTTCAGATTTGGTAAATCTGGGAGGGGGCCTAAGGATTTTCCCTTTTAATGGGCATCTGAGGTGCTTCTATCCTCAGAGGCGGCTCAGTGTCCCTTCAAAACCTCAACCTTTTCCTTCTTGTAGGGTCTTTTTTTCACCACCAAAAGCTAGCCTCATCCTGAGACCAGGACTTGTGATTTAATATCTGTAGGGTCTCCTACCATTCGCTTAGTGTAATCCTCCAATTCTCTCATTTCCAAACACCCTGTGAGCCAACACTGACAGAAGAACCTGCTGTACCCTTAGCATTCTACAGGACATGTGGTTCCCAAGACCTTAGCCCGCCTGGTTTTCAAAGTATCCCGGTGGGAGTTGTATTATTATTTTTCTATTTCATTGGTGGGGACTAAAACCAAGAGGGGATATGACTTGGTGAGATATCTCACTACTTTTAAACCCTTTTGAGTGAAATTCAAGTGGGGGCCTGGATTCCACTTTGGACAACAGTTGGGGACAGAGCATCTAGAACTGGTTTAAGTGGAATGTGTCGTAAAGAAGAAAGTTCACGATGCAATAGGTGAGAGGAGGGCAGGAATGGTAGAAATGACAAATTCAGTTTTTCATTATTTCCTTGTTATTTGTCCTGGTTCTTTAATATAGACTAGGTATTGAACCATCACTAAGTAAATAGTAGCCATTTGATTATGGCTTGACTCTGAATATTCTACGAAAAGGAAACGTTTCTCAGGAAAGCCTGATAAGAGGCATGAGCAGAGTTGTGGAGTAGAGGAAGGCTTTTTCAGTGGAGCTGAGAACGCTGAGGCTTGAGACAGCATCATCCCTTGCCTCCTTTGGCTTCTTTAGTTTCTGTTGGGGGTACTAACAGACTTTTCATAGCACTTGTTCATTTGTATTCTCGAGGTCGAAGGCAGAAATGTTTGTTTTCTTGCGGACTCACATTCATTCCTGATGAAGGTGAATTCAACTTTCTGCTATGGTCCCATACTCACTTTTTATCAATGGCAACCTTTTCGTAAAAATAGGAATTCCTCCTGGGAGTGTCATTAACGTAAATTGTCTGTGCACGGCCCAAAATATATGTGATTCATACGATGTGTTTGTTTCCACATCTACACTAAGTCCCAGCTTACAATGACCCCTGCCCACTCTCTCCTTTCGTCATGAGGACCATGTTTATCCTTTGGATATCTGTTCCCTGGATGCCAGCCAAGCTTCTTCTATGCCTAGGGTTTGCACACCTGCATAATCTGACCACAGCTGATCCTCTGAGTCTGATCCTCCTCTGTTTTTACCTAAAAGGACGCTTGTGTTTGCCAAGTGCTAGTGCACTTTGCAGTGTTCTCCGTCTATATCTTTACGTTCCTGTGGCATACGTCTTAAATATTTTTCTCCCTCTAAGATCGTCTCACTTCTCACTGCATCCATGCAGCCCTCTCTGATTTTCTATTGTTTTGCTCTAGCATCTTGTGTTTCATATACTTTAATACTTACTTGCCTGTATTCAGCCCTATATTACAGTTATATGTGGACGAACTAACCCCTCTAATGGAATTGTAAGCCCCTGGAGGACGGAGAATCCATGATTTTCCTTTCTCCTTTTTTTTTTTTCTTTAAAGTAATTCCTGTCCTTCATATCAATATGTAGTGAATATCTGATAAATATTTATGGAAAAGTGAATGAAAACTGTGCTAAATGGGGAGATAGAAGGTGAGAGGGAGGAACGGAGCTTGGCTTTTAACAGTAGCTGCAGCCGTGACCTAATTCATGGTAACCTAATAGGCCCTTATACTCTCCGTTTCATGTTTGAAGGGAAGACCTTTCGCCTTTAACATTTCCAGCCTAGTGTCATGGAAAGTACAAGAATTAGAGCTCTGGAGCAAAATGTTTGAGTCCCTAATTTTAATTCTGTTTTCTACCTGAGTTACTTGGAAAAGTCTTTTATTCTCTGATCCTCGGTATTCTCTTTTGCAAAATAGGAATAATAGCTACCAGTCTCTATGATTGCTGGGAGAATTGAATGAGATAATATTTATGAAAGTGCTTTTCTACACTTAGGCACTTCTCTGTTGATAATGGCAGCGTAGAGAGAGGGAGCTATGATTTTCTTTCTCCATGTTCTCAGCGGTAACTGTGTGTCCCAGGCTGTGTACAGTGGACTGGGTAGCTGGCCAGCAATGCTGCAGGTTCATAGGATATTTCCCAGAACTGTCTTGGAACAGAGAGTTTGACCAAGAGAAAATGATGAACAGATCTAGAATGATTATTAGGGAACTGATGCATCATTGATTGTTAGAAAATATGAGTCCTGCCCTTTTAGGTAATTTCCCCCATATTTTTTCCATTCTTAGCCTTTGAGATAAGACATGACGTGTGTTTTGCCTTTTCCCCTCCTGCCTGCTTGCTAGGATGTTGTCACTCTCACTTATCTTTTTCCATTTCCATTAGTCAGCTAGTGACTCTGAAAACAATACAACTGAATGCAGCTTCCTCTCTGAAGTTGTTATCAGTAACCCTGTTTTTGAAATGAGTGTTTCAAATGGTATCTTGTTAGTATCTGCGCTATATCTTCTGTATTGTCGACTATCAAAGTACACTTACACTAAGTAGAAACAGAGTAATTTGGTTCCAGTAAGTGGCTATAAGGGAAAAAAACAACAACAACAATGAAAAACTTTAAACTCCTCATAATGTTAGGTAGGTTGTATTTATATGAATGTGTTAGAGTAACAGAACTTTTAAACTAAAAGAAAACATAAAGATCAGGTCTGAACCCATCATTTTGCTGTTGAGAAAACACAGGCTTAGAAAGGGAAAATGATTTGCCCAGGGTCACCCTACTGAATTAAGGCAGAACCAAGATAAAATGCCTCGTTTGTTGTTTCTCTCTCTACTCTCCTTGCCTACACATGCGCCGCAGTATTCACTAAAGGGATTTCTGTGGTTGCACTGGGTGGATAATGTGTCACGTTTCTGGGTCAACATTTCTAAATATTCAGTCATCTTCTGACATTAGCGTACTTACTAGTTTCTTAGGAGAAAATTACAATCCTATCTTCATTTACTTGACAGTGAGTTTTGAGTGGGAAGACTGGGACAAAGAAGCATTGATTCAGGTCTCCCTGTGCCATCCTCATCACTTGGTTGTTTGACCAGTAGTAAATCACTTGTGCTCTCTGGGCCTTTGTTTCCTTTTTGGTACGATTATGATATTGTAATAGATGTTAACTAAGGATCTTCCTGTCTTCAATGCCACTTCAATGAATCTGAGTGTCTCCATCCATTCTGGTGTCTCTCTTCTAGGAATTTCTGTAGCACTGGTTTGCACCTGTGTGTCCATATTGCATTCTCCACCGGTTGGAGGATGGAGTCCTTGCTTAATTTTGTTGATCTTGTCCCACAAGTGAGGCTGGAAATCCTCAGACAGTGCCTGTGCTCCTCTCTTCCATAAAGTTTCCACATCCGGAAGATGGGATGAGAGTAACTTTCTGCTTATTTCATGGATTCTTAAGAAGAACAGTTGAAATAACGTATGAGATATTTGCTTTGGAGAAGATGTTTCACAGTATAAGGTGTTCAGTTTTTAGACTGATTTCAGTCCTTTCACTGAATTATTATCGCTGACATCTAAATCACTTCTTTGGGGGCATTTTATTATATTTAAGTGAAAATGCTGGAATAACTGCTTCAGTTCCCCTTCCAGTTCTAATATTTCTGAGCCTGAGTTACCTTTTCTGTGCCAATCGTCTATAATCTATTCACACGTTGCCAGACATCTCTTATTTGTAAGTCCTGGTTGATGGTGCTTAGCACACAGATTCAGAAACACAAAAGTTTAAAGGAATTTCTTACCCCTTATCTGCTTCGATGATGAGCCCCTTGGCTTTATAACTTTGGCTACTTGACATGGAGTGCTTGACACGGGAACTGGACACTTCCTTCGTTTTCAATTTTGGTAACGTTTTGAGGAGTCCTGAAAGGATTAAAGGATGAAAGGCATGAGGATGATGAACCAATATATAATGTTACCATCACATTTCTAAGTATTTGAATATTTGCTTCTGGTATTTCTGTCACATTGTTGGGGAGTGTGAGGAAGTGGTTTCTGGAATTTATCATGCCCCAACCCATTGGTCCTGTGTTATCAAAATGCAAAATCAGAAAACTGTCTTCCATGAGGTTTTAAAACAAAGTTAATTGCAAAAATACCTGGCATGGGCTATTTTCTACTGCATGCTACAGCAGGTACCAAAAATATTTCGTCAGTCTATTTGTCTCGTAGGTTCAAATGATAATTGTTCTTTCCCTTCCCCGCTCAGATATTATTTCCTTAAGGGCAAACCAAACTCTTTTTTTCTCTACTTTTTAAAACTTCTAATACTTGTATTATTTTGTGTTAATTGTATTAGCAAAGCATTCCTGGGAAAGTTTCCATGACACTATATGATGGTATCTTTATAGCTATTTCAGTTGGCTATATCTCCTTTTTACACACACACACATACACACAGGCACACACAGTGCAGAAAAGGCAGCTTGGTATAGTGTTGCCAAACTATGTGTGTGGACTGACTGGCAAGGTGGCTCCCCTAAGGATCCTGTTTCTTCCTCTATAGCTCGCCCAGAAAATCAGCAGCAGTGATTTTCCAAGTATCTTTTATAGAACTGCTTCAGCAGACGTTATTGGAGGCAATGGGAAAAACTCAGTGGGTGGAACTGTACCCTTCCCTGTTTGTACTTGAACCAGAGCAGCTCTGTTTTTATCTGTTTTAAGGAATGGGGTTCCGTGTATGATTTTATTTTCCCCATGGGGTTCTGCTGCTTAATAAAGGTGTTCCAAATGTCTCTTTTACTGTCAAATAATTAATCTTATTATGGTTATTTTTATGGCTCTTATTTTATCGATGGGTAGATACTGTATGTGTCTTCTATGTTATTATATAGCTATTCTCATACAAATTGACTTTTTAATTTTAAGGGACTACTTTAAGAGTACATTATCAATATTTATTTCATAAAGATTAGAATCCAGTAGAAATAATTCCATAGTGTGTGTGTGTGTGTGTGTGTGCGTGCGCGCGCTTATTTGTGTGTGTGTGTATGTTTTGCTTCTGAATAGAGCAGTGAATAAAGGGGCTGCTTGTGTGTCCTCAAGCACGGACCACTTTAACCATAGCCCTGTCCTTCCTTACATCTGAGTTGGCTTAAACTCTGAGTCGGCCTGACTCTGGTGGGTTTGAGTCTGGTTGCGAGTGGGCAGCAAAGATAGTGGCAGGCAAGCTGTGAAATGTCCTTATAGACTCATGCAGTGTTCGAGCTTAAAAAAAAATAAAAGTGTACCTGGCAGGTTCATACTCCTCATTTTGTAGAAGTGAAAGTTGGGTTTCAGAAAGGAAAAGTGACTCCCTGATGGTGTCACAAGTAGACCGGACTTCTTGCTGTCATCCCTGTGAATGAGTGGGTCTTGTGCTGGCTGCTTCAGTAAGGCTGACTGTGCAGCAGAGATCACTTGGGGTATTTCCATATGAAGGAGTTTATCGTAAGGATCCATGTGGATGAGGTCTGACACCAGAAGGCTCAAGGATGGGACCATATCTCTTTCCTTTTTATTCCCCCTTTTCTTCTTCCTTTCCTTTCTTCACTCTCTGATCCTCTTCTTTTCTATTATTTGCATTCCCATGAATCTCCTCTCTCCAATAATTGCATCTTATCTTCTTACATGCTCTGATTATTAGCCATGAACATGATCCTCTTGTTTTATCATGACCACAGTTCATCCTCATGGCAGTTTTGTCACATGTTGCTTAGTTCATATTTATAAGAGAAGGAGGTTTATTGCCTAGCTCACCTTTCTGTCACAGACCAAAGGTTAGATTCACCAGGCTGTTTGTAGATGGGCTGTCCAGCCTTGCTTTTGTGGGTCACAGTGCTGTGCAGTGGAGTCCCATGGTCCAAAACATGGCTCTTTTGGCAACAAGGTCTGGGGGCAAGACTGTTTGCTTTAAAGAGATGTGTGTTGACCAAACATTATCAACTTTGGGTGAGTGTTCAAGGCCTGAAAAGGATGGGATGTTAGGGAATAGGAAGGAAAAAACTGAGGCCTGTGTCAAGCCTAGTGCTGAAGTTTATCTTGATGTTTTTTGCTCCAGGTATGCTAGAACCATGAAAACCTCTCTTTGTTTCCTGTTGTCACCTTACTTTCTGTTTATTCATTGCCATACTCTCAGTTGCCGAAGTATTGTTCTACTTTGAATTGTGAAGATATTGTCTCTATTTTGAATGCTACAGTGTTTGCACCAAAGAGGGCTCTTTATGGCATTTTTCCTCAGGGTCCTTAACCTGTGGGGTAGATGACTCTTCTTACATAATAATGAGACTCGAGTTTTAGCCTAGCTTTGCACATTAGAAAAGTTGAATTGTATTTCTATCAGCCATTGGATAATAAGCTTCTTAGGGAAGGTTTGTTTGTTTGTTTAAACCTCTGCCTCCTCTGTGTGGTTTTACAGAGTCTTAAAGAACGTAAGTGTATTTGATATCAGTAGGCAGCGGTGAAAGTCATATTATCCAGTAGACTGTGGCTTCTTGAGGTTGGGGATCATGCCTTCCTTAGACTGCTTGCTGCCTAGCACAAAGATTTCATGGAGCAGCGTGGGATAAGAGATTCACGTGAACCGCCAATGAGTTACCCTGTGAACCCTGCTATCAGAGAGAATTAGACAAAGAAGAGTCAATTATCATATAAGCTGGGTTATCAGTGATGCCTTCCTGGAGGAGTATATATGATGAGATAGATGGGTTTTTGGAAAGGTAAGCCCTTCAACTCAATGAGTGGGAAGAAGAATGCACATGAACTAAACCTTTTTGTTTTTTCTCTTTTCAACATTTTCCTCCAAATTCAATAAAATGACATTTCCGTTAGATAAAATAGGCCATATTTTCTGGAGTTCTTACTGCTGACTGCTGCCTGTCAACTCAGCATTACCGGAATCAGTGTGATGAGGATGCTCACACTGTTATACAGCGTGCGGGATGATATTAAGAAGCAGTGCTACTGTTTCCATTTTATTTTGATCCAGGTTTCTCTTACTCATTATTTGGATTGCCTATTGGCATTTTCATGGCAACCATAACCATATAAAATATACACTATTTACCCTATCAGATGTTCGTTGTGTTAGAAATGTACTTAGAGCAGTGGTTCTCAACGTGTGGTCCTCAGACCAGCGGCATCAGTATCACTCGGGAACTTGTTAGAAATGTAAGTTCTCGGGCCCCACCCAAGATTTACAGAATCAGAGACTCTGGAGTGGGATCCAGTAATCTGTGTTTTAACAAGCTCTCCAGGTGGTTCTACACAGGCTGAAGTTTGAGAACTGCTGATGCAGAATTATATGCTTCCCAGTTAATGCCTAGCACTATCATGTGTTAAGAAGCACAGGTGCCCCATCTAATTGAAGCCCCCAGCAGCTGATTTCTACTTTGACTCAAAATGCTTTGAAAAGTTACATACTCAGTTGACTGACCATGTCAGCCAAAGCATTTATTTTGAGACTGTGATCAAGGTAATGACTGAGTAGCTGTTGTTTATTGAATACTTAAGATGCGAACGATACTTGACATGTATGAACTCATTTAATCTTTACAACTGCATGACAAACTGAGACCCAGAGACCTTAGGTAAATTGCTTAAGGTCACAAAACTGGTAAATGGCAGATCCAGGTTTCAGACCCCTCCAGTCTGACTCCAGAGCCTTCACCACTACTTTTTTTTTAGGGGAGGGGGTGCTGCGTTGGGTGTTTGTTGCTGCACGTGGGCTTTCTCTAGTTGCGGCGAGCGGGGGCTACTCTTCATTGTGGCACACGGGCTTCTCATTGCGGTGGCTTCTCTTGCTGCGGAGCATGGACTCTAGGCGCGCAGGCTTCAGTAGCTGTGGCTCGCGGGCTCTAGAGCACAGGCTCAGTAGTTGTGGCACACGGGCATAGTTGCTCCGCGGCATGTGGGATCTTCCTGGACCAGGGGTCGAACCTGTGTTTCCTGCATTGGAGGGTGGATTCTTAACCACTGCGCCACCAGGCAAGTCCCACCACTACTTTTTTCTTGTTAAGGATGCTTTGGAAGTAGCATTCAATTAAAATGATCACAAAGAAATTCATTGATTATTTTCTCAGCTTCATCAAAGAAAGAAAGATGATGGATAAATGACAGATACTTAGTTTTGTTGCTTAGAGATAATACAGCTTTTCTGTATCCCTTTTGTTTTTACCAACCAGTATCTTTTTAACATTAATTTAGAAATAAGGGAATAATGAACTTTATTAACCATAAAAGAATACAAGAATGAAGTGAAATTCACACTGAATTATTAATACTGAAATAATACCATTGAAAAGAAAATCAAAATTGTATGTAAAAGGAATATACTATTTTGTGCCACTTGCCTCCTAGGGTTCCCTAAGATTAGGTAGTTTTATATTGCTCAGCTCTCAGGGAGAGCTTCTTTTTTCTCTAATGGACCACAAAGGGAGGTCCAGGCATAGGTAGGGGTTGGGAGTCCCTTAGTGTTACACATAGGGTCTGCCCCGAGGAGTTCCGTGAGCTTTGTGAAATGCAATGTAAATATCACAGATTTAGTACCTCCAACATCAAGTTGTCTCTCTGATTATTTTGAGCAGTCACACGCGGATCTTGGCTCTTCAAATCCCCCTCCTGCGATGTGTCAGTGTGATCGCTTGGCCACCTCAAAGATTCTGGATGTTGTTGAGGATTAGGTCAGTTCATGCGTGTTTGGAGTGCGACACTGTGGATTGGCTCTAATTCTAGGATGTTAACTTCCTAGGGCAGAGGGTGGTTCTTAATTAACTAGACCATGCCCCAGTCCTTCATGTTCCTTAACCACCTGAACGAGAACTCTCTCTGTAACAATGCTGATTTGATCGTCAGGTTCCTGATGTTTTTTCAGAGCAGAGGACCTTGCAGTTAGTTCTGCTCCCTACCTCAAAAAGGAAATGAATACTTAACAAATAAATTGTTATTATGCTAAGCATGATACATTTATTTCCATTTGTTAGTAATGGATACTCTCGCCATTTTGCAACCACCAGTGCAATAATCCACGCAGGCAAGAATCGTCTATGGATACTAAAATCATCGGGTGAAAGGTTTGTGATGAGCAGAATATTAGCAGGGTCTCAAAGTGTCGCCTCACACATCATGTATTGATTTAAAGGGGAAGAAGACACTTTTACAGTGAAGAAATCTGGTGGACACTACCTTAACCAAGTCGTCAAACTTGTCATCACTAAATGGCCAAATAACATTATGAGCTTCCTGATGTGATGCAGTGGAAAGAGCACAGCATCACGCATGGACTCTTCCTGACAAACGTGTGTAATCTGAATCTCGTCATCAGACAAAGCCATATTGGTCAACTTTTTATAAGGCACCTGGCCTGAATTCTTTACACAAAGTCAGTTTCATGAAAGGGGAAAATAGGCTGGGGCCTGTTCTAAATTAAAAGAGACTAAAAAGACATGTCACCTCAGTGTATGATCTTTGATTGGATTCTGGATGGAAATTAACAACAATCGATAAAAGGACATTACTGGGACTTCTGGTGAAATGTGAACACGCATGCATCCGATTACTACTGCACCCACATTACATTTCTTGGGTGTGACAATGGTATTGAAAAGTTAGTTCTTAGGATATGTAAGCTGAAGTATATGGAGAGGAAGTTTCTGCAACTTCTTTCAAATAGTTGAACTACAATAACAAGCAAGCAAATATATTTTTGTTATTAGAAGGGGAGGCAAAGTGTTGGCCATTGATAAATCTGGGTGAAGGGTGTGTGGATGGAGTTCATTTTGCTACTTGTTCAACTTCTCTATGAGTTAATTTTTTACATAAGGTATTTGGATGTAAAGAGTGAGTAAATAAATAAATACAAGTAATGCTCTTTCATGACTCACTGCTGCACTCCTTATCTATCACCTGTAGTTAGTGGACTAGCGATGTAACCCAAATGGCCTCACATGCTATGAATTCTGGTTCTGGGCC